>NC_137697.1:47490182-48160351 GCF_964034855.1 Anser brachyrhynchus | reverse complement strand
AAAGCAACAGTTCCCACCCTCAACGTATTAGTGATCCCTTGTGCATGTGCCAGCGTTGTGTGTAATCCAGCTTAGCTCATTTCACTCCCAACTGTTTCTCCCTCCCTCTGCACTGATGCCTTTACAGAGAGCACTGTCACTTCACATTGTGCTGCGCTTGCCAGGATTATGATTTGTCACGGTGGGCCTCATTTTGGTATTGCAAGTGACCCAGTGCTGCGTGTAGCGTTTCAAAGGGTGCCTCTATAGGTAATTTCTGTCTCTGAGAGTCCCTTTCCTGTCTGACGGAATGGCTATGACACAGCTTCGTCACGCTTGTGCCCCACCAGTAGTCTGATCATCATGTAACTGGCATGCTCCGATGCATTTCCAGGTGATAGCAAGGATTATCGCTGCTGGTTCTCAAGAGCATAATCTTAGCACTTTAAGCTATTGAAACTCATGCAGTATCATCACTCTCATCTTCTCAGATAACTCAGTTCTAATTCTTCTGCCAAAATCATTAATAAAAAGGTAACTGAATAGACTATCACGGTCAGCACCCACTGTCTCTTTCTTTCATCCTCAGGAATCAGGTATTCTTCAGCACCCCAAACCAAATATTAGTAAGTCTGTTTTCCTCATTTTGCTGTTTTAATATGACTTTCCTTCTCAATTTTAACACTTCCCTTCCTAGATGTGAATAATAATAATAATAATAATAATAATAATAATAATAATAATCATAATATAAAGGAAGAAAGAGAGAGAAAGGAGGGGAGGAAGGAAGGAAGGAAGGAAGGAAGGAAGGAAGGAAGGAAGGAAGGAAGGAAGGAAGGAAGGAAGGAAGGAAGGAAAGAGGGAGAAAAAACACAACCAGCAATAGAAATACAGAAATTTAGAATTGCAAAGAAAATATCTAGTTGTATGATACTCCTGGATATGCCATCTCTACGGTTACAGTTACCTCTTGCTATCAGCTTCTTGCTGCCTGCAATGATTGAGCAATATCCAAGGGCAGAGAGGGGAAGATTTGTCATGGTAGGAAGAGGCTTGGGGAGAGCAGGGAATTGTGAAACATGGACATTCAAAAAAAATTAAGTCATTTCCATAGGTGAGACTCCAAAAACACCAATAAATTATGAAGTCAGTCACCAAGATCTGGTTCTTAGGAAGCGGATCCTATATGGAAGAATATAGCAGTTCTTCAAAGATTGTACATAATAACTGCTTATAAATTGGAAAAAAAAAAAAAAAAAGAAAAAAAGAAAAAAAAAAGAAAAAAAAAAAAAGAAAAAAAAAGAAAAAAAGAAAAAATAAAGAAAAAAAGAAAAACCCATCTAAAATGGCCAAACAGTGCCATCTGGGGACTGCTGCTGTAAGAACAGGATATGAAGAAGGCAGTAAAGTTAACCAAGGATTAGCTTTTCCCACCCAGAATAAACAGAACTTCGTTCTGTGGGAGGTTTCATTTGATCTGCATGGGGCCAGTCCTGGAGTCAGGTACTGACTGGAGCACTCTGCTGAATTAGCGGTCAGAGCTGCTGCAGGAAAGGCATACCAATACACCTCTGGATGCAAGGCAGCAGTCAGCAGCAGCTCTGTTCTGTTTTCTCAGTACGAGGAATTTATTTCATTTGAAGACTGTACAGAAGAGAAGAAGTCAAGGGAAGGACGATATGACATAGCACCAAGGGAGAAACTCTTTCAGAAATTTACATTTTATTACGCTACCAAATAGGAGTCTATTTTTTTATTTGTGCCACCAGAGCACAGTGTTCCTGCATCTAAATCAAATATTCTTTTAAAAGTCCAAGAGATATTTTTTTAAGGGCTGTATTGGAATAACAGTAGCTGACAGGTACCTGCACTTGCTGAAAAAATTAAGTGTCTGCTGAGAAGAAGATTCTGCTAGAAATCCTGCACTGTTTTGTCTCTGCTGGGAGATGCTGCAATGAGGGAGGGCACAATGAATGCATCCACTTCTTGCACAAGGCACATGTTGTTATATCAGTGTCTTGTTCTACGCAGAGGTGGGACTCGGTGAGCCCATCCATCTAGCTGTTTACACAGACAGCAAGAACATGCTTGTTTTCCAGACCGGCACGGCTGACACAGGAACAGAAATCTCTTGGAAGGACAGTTGTGTTTTTTAGGGCTGGCATGGGCAAAGGACAGTGTAGGACCAAGTGCCTGGTGGTGCAGCTGGTGGGTCAGGTGGAGGGCCCGTCGATGCCATGGAAAGAGCGCAAGCTTGACTACTGCCTGAGGAACCCAGGGCAGGCTTCAGGCTTCTCAGCAGAGTGTGGAAACCCCAGATATGGACCAGATCTGCTGAGCTGATCTACAAACACAAGGCAGAGTGGTTGCTCTTATTCTGAAGGAGTTTTATGTACAAAAAGGAGTAGAAAAATAGCAGACAGTACATTTTGGCATCTACTTCACAGGCCTTGGACTTCTTCGAAAGCTTATGAGTATTATGTTAAGACTTTCAGCCTAACCTAGATCAAAGAGGAAAGAGGAACCAGAGGACATGGTCTTCTGCAGGAAGCTGTAGAAGAAATGCAGGCTTTTTATTTGTTTGATTTCCTCTCCGGTAGTTCAAACGGACTACAAGATGGAGAACCAGGCTAAATTGTGTAAAACCAGTGACAAAACTGGGCTGCATCAGAAGTTTGTGCAATGTCTGGCTACCCATCTGTTGTATTTCAACATCTTCAAGCTTTCAGAATGTTCAGTACAAGTATTCCCTTCTGTTATATTTATAGAATTTATATTGCATGATATTTATTCTGTTTAATATTTATGTTGCATTCATTTCAATTCACCTGCTGCACTACACAGTTTATTTTGCATACGTGACTTCTAATTTCAGTTCCTCTGAAATGCCTGGCTTCTGATGAGCTAAAAAGTGGAAGGCAGTTCTTGTTGAGACCTGAGGCTCAGAAATCTGCTTAAACAACAGCATGTGGTCTGTCCCCTTGTAAACCTTCTTGACTTTTAGGGTCACCATAGAGCTGATGTTATGCTGCTGGGTCTGGAGGGAAACCATAGGCACCAAACTCCTTTCTGCTTACCTATACAAGAGAAGCAGAACAAAACAACCAAACATTACTGCTGGAGTGAACCCTGTCTTTAAGCCAGCTCTGTTGCATCCCTGGCTCTGACCTGTGCTTTCCTGTGCATACCTTTCCCCTATCTCTGCTTCACTGTGTTTCCCCAGCAGGCCAGAGTCTCCCTGTGTGCAGCTTTTGCTGCCTTCCTGCCTCCCACAAACCATGCAGGCTACTCAGCAACTCCCCAGATGCTTCCAGACTCAGCACAGAAGCGGCCAGCTTTTGGTTTGAACTATTAACTGATATACAGATGATACTGTAATACAATTCATGTCACATCACGCATGCACCTGGTGCAGGGATCTTTCCCAGGAAAATAACCCTTTTAGAGCAAGCTCACACAGCAAGGATTTGAAGTAGGCCAGAAAGCACAATGTTCAGTTCAGGGGGACAATGACTGGTAACAGTGGAGGCGGCTTGAAAGGCATCACAAGAGACCACCATGGGAGAAGGCATTACTCCTAGATTACAGGCTGACACATAGGCAGTGGCAGCTCGCACCACGATTTTGGCACAAAGAGCAAATCCATTCTTTTCTCTGAGAAGCAATCCATTTCCTACACTCTTGCATCTCCCCAGTCAGTCTGAACAAGTGAATATAAGCCACATCGTCAGGCGATGCTTTGGCTGTCTCGCCTGCTAGGCCACACAGGTCTCCAGGCAGCCCTGAAGACATCATGAGCCTTTCTGGGACAACGTTTGCTTAGGACAGGCACCACACAACCTGCTTCTGAGGAAAGCTCATTGTCAGTGAGGCAGAAGTGGGGGCACGGTAAGAGAGCTCCCTCCCAGCACCCAATATGTCTGCCCAGCGGCAGCCAGGCCGCCCTCAATCCTTGGGGACAGTTTTTTGTAGCGTCCTCACTCGGGCTGAACTGAGGGTCTGTGGGTGCATGCCCTCAGCCCATGTGGGCTCTCAGACAGCCTCCCTCCTGCCCCTGGCTTCAGGGGCAGCCTGTCTCACCCCCCAGACAGGGGCAGCCGCTCCTGAAGACGGTGTCTTCTGTTGATGGATCTTCTTTGCTTGCTGGAGTTGGAGAGCCTGTGTAATGCGAGTGTACGAGGGGAACCTGACTGGTAACAAAGTTCAAAATGGGGCCCAACATGAAGTGCTAAAAAAATCACCATCTCTTTCATTCAGTTCTTCAGATTAAGAAGAAGTCTGTACTCACTTCATTTAGGAGTTAAAGCACTGACATTTATGAATGCCAGAAAGCCTGGAAGTAGGGCAGAGGGAGAACCATTACCATAACAATAGAATGTCATAAATCCCAAATCTAGTTACAGTTAGATCTGATGCTAGCTGGGGAGAAGGGTGAAGAAGTGGTGTCATTGTTAGACCATAATCTAACCCTCCTCCTCCTCTGCTGGCACAGGTTCCTCTGACTTTTCATCAGGCATTTGAATTATTTCTGCTTGGCACCTGAAACAAATGCCATCCTTACTTAAGATTGTTTGTGAAATGCAGGAAGCAGCAGTGACCCAAATCAGCATATTTTTCTCCTCATGCTGTTTTGGGGCACCACTCAAGTACACTGTTCCTGCTACCTGCTTGGCAGCCTGTCATCTTCTGTTGAAACCAATTTTCCCTGCAAGGGTTTTGTATGCAAGAGAGCTCGGTTCACAGCTGGGTGTCAGACGGTACAAGAACTGTCCTTGACTGCATAGTCAAGCCAATAATGCTCTGCAGGAGCCACCGCATTTCAGGACCACAGCTGAAAGCCAAGAAGACACCTCTGAGCAATGCAGAGGGGTGTGCGGGTGCATCAGCACAGGCAGGTTTTCCCAGTTCCTGGCTGTGCCCAATCCACCAGCATGCGGAGAGCAGCAAGGACAGTGCTTCACCAAAGCAAACAGCCATGGTGGTAGCTTTCTGCCCTTGCAGATATGAGGCTGTTTTCATTCTGAGAGCATTGCACATACAGAGAGTAAGTGCCCTCTCAGGGCTGAAGTGAAGCAGTTTTGGGGAGCTATCCCAGCTGCAGTGGTAACGCAGACATTTATTTTCAAAAGCCAAGAACGAGTCACCATTTATTTATAGGTGGCTTCTCTTTGCTCACTGCTGTATTGCTGGTAGCCAGGTGACATTTACTAAAACAATTTGGCTTTTGTGATTTAATATATTTATATAAATATATATATGTATTTCTGCCTTTACTTGTCCCATGTGAAATGCTGTGTTCTGGGCATGACAGTAGCTTTTGCACTCCTAAGACAGTTTCTGTGAGTCTGCTGGGAAACTGCTGCATCTCACAGCTTTGTAGCTTGTCTTTATCTCTCATCTACTCAACTCCTATATTTCAAGGGGGAAAAAAATAAAAAAGCACCTGTGAGGCTGTCAAGTGGGAAATAACCTTGGCATATTGTCCAGATCACCAGTAATGCTGCACTTGGTCTGCCAAGGCTGAGGGAATGGTGTTCCCGTACCCCGGGGTGCACTCAGGGAATACTCCCTCTTCTGGAGCTGTTGTTTACCTCTCTTCTACTCATCAAAACAGGGGCTCTTACGAAAGGCCTGGTTATCATTGAGGTCCATTTCTAGATAAATACCCTGCACTTCTGAGATCCTATGGTGACAGTAGCTGCAGGTAACCAGCAAACAAGGTGCACTTCAAGGCAGGCTTGTGTTTTTATCCAGCTGTACTGCATCTCCCTCCCTCCCTGATCCACAGCAGCTCGCTGATCCACGGCAGGTGTACCCGAGGTGGCAGTGTCATGTAAGGTGCTGCCTTCCTACATCAGGATCAGTCCAGGAACCCGTGTGTGGTTTTTGTTTCTGTGCCACTCAATCCTAGAAATCTATTTAAAAGGGGAAGGAAAAAGCCTCTTTATTCCCATCAGCAGAAAGGAGATTTGGGGAGCTACTAGGTAACAGCTGTGAGGGGGTGGTGAGGAGTTACTGCGTTCATAGGACTGTTTTTAACAGCTGCTTGGCATGTAGTGCCTGCTTGCAACAGCGGAACATGAGCATCAGCCCTGCTCCCTGGGGCTTCCCGTGATTAATCCGCACACCAGGATCCAGAGCAGAGCTAAAGACGTGTCAAACAGCTTTAAGCTCTTCCTATACGATGAATAGGAACTAACAGGCAGTTCGTCTCGGGGACTATCATGCTATGGGTACTGTGCTAGCCTATTTGGGGCCCTCACAGAAAGCTCTGGGGCACAAACTGGCTGCAGTGCTCCAGGGAGACACTGCCCAGATGGAGCAGCTGTTGCTGGGTGGTCTGTGTGGTTCAGCCCTCCTTGTCTCTGGTGTGGAGAATCCCTTCTTGAGAAGGTCCCGGTTGTGTTTGTCCAATGCAGCAGCTTTCTCTGCGCTTGCCCTGCACCATGAGCAGCACCTTGGACTCGAGCTTGTGCCCGCTCACCTGCCATTCTGCAACAGCACTGCAGGCACCAGGTGAGAAACGTGATACCTTGGGCTGGCTGAAGGAAACAGTCTCCTGTTTGGTGTGGTGGTTGTAAAGCAAATCCAAATCCTGGGTCAGACACAGCCCTCATCAAGCAGGGTGAAGAGGAAGCAGTGTGTTTCCTCTGGGATTTTTTCTTCACCGGCCTGGGGAAAAGACTCCCAGCAGAAACCAATTCCCAGCAGTGAAGGAGAAGGGCTCGCATCTCTGAGAGAGAAACGCTGCTCTGCAGTGCTAATTACTGTAACACTCACCGCTGATTACCAGCTTTCTTCCACAGCTGAGCTGGGTTCAAGTGCAGCTCATGGAGCACAGCCAAACCCCTCTGAAGGAGCAGAGGACCCACCACCCACCATCTAAAGCACACCAGCTCCTTCTTGGGGTGGGGTGGGACCTGAGGAGCCCCAGCTCCACTGCCAAGGCTGGCAGTCTGCACAGAGGCAAGTGATGGTATGGATGCAGTTAAACTGGAAGAAGTAGTGGTTAAGAGTGAGTTTTTTATTTTGGACAGTATTGAGCTGAGAAAAGGAAGGATGAGAGCAGCAAAGGGAGGATCAAGAAATAGGAGTACTAAAGTATGGGGTTGGGCCTGTCCAAGGGAAACTGCCATGCAGGCCTCTGTGCCTGACCACCATGGCCTGGTGCAGGGGAACAAACCAAATCTTTTTCCTGACCATACCACGTGTGACTGACTACAGTCAGGAGGATGAGGAGGAGAGCAGGCAGCATGACCTGGCTAGCAAGGGAGCAACCAGGACAGACAGATCAAGCGTCCACACACCTAAACCCATTCCAGACCAACAGCCTCAACATCTTCCCAACACCTGCCAGACTCCTAAGGTCACGGCCTTAAATCTCCACTTTCTCCTGTGGGCACATCTGTATATGAGTGCATGGATGCTTCCCACCTCCCCATGCACTCTTGGTTCCTTGACAGCTCCAAAAACATGTGCAGGGAAGCAGGGAGAACTTCACTGTGTGAGTTGCTCATCAAAGAGCTCTGGTTAGGTTGAAGCTGTCAAATGTTTCAATGAGAGAAAATCATTCCTCTCGGGTGAAACTTCAAACTGAAGCTCTTAAAATGGATTAGAAGGAAAACATTCACCTTTGTTGAACTCAGCAGGAAATGCTGAAACATAAAGACAGAGAGGAGAGGTTTCCCTGCATTAACCAGAAGCAAGAGGAGCAGATGACCAAAAGGAAACCTGAAGTCAAAGCCAGCTTCTGAGAGAGGAGACTGATTTTAAAGTCTTTCTCCGATCAAACTGCCAGCTGAAGTGTTAGTGGCAGTAAGCACCCCTTCAAGTCACCTTCAGACATTCCTATTTTCATACCCTGTTACCCTCAATAGAACAGTGAGAGCTGCCTGAAGTCCCCTTAATGGAATCACTGCTTTGGAAAATTTCCTCTTGCATCTTTGTTGCGGTTTCTCCCACAACATTTCCCTCTGAATAGGTGATCATTTCAGTCAGAGAGTGGGCGGAAACATCTGGGCCCATCTGGCTCAATTAAAGTGCCTTGTTCCACACGCATAACCCATCATTTTCTGTTCATCTTGTTGTATTTTTCACTTTTGTCTGAAATTAGGACACACTTGGAAACGCTAATTATTTCATGAACCGTCTAACATCAGACTTAATACATCTTGTATTTGTTATGCAGTACCCTTACTTTCAGTTCCTTTGTCCACCGACAGCAACATCAGGCTGCTTGCCTTATCTCATTTCACAGCCACTAAAGCCCTCCCTGCAGTAAAACAGGTGATGCAGCAGGCAACGTCCTCTGCATATTCCAGCCAGTCTGCTGGCAGATGAGGTCTCTGTGTGCTCCAGAGTATCAGGGAGCTGTTCACAGGCCCTGAGATCCTGTCTGTGCTGGAGCCACGAGGGCAAACGCACCCGGACACTGCCACAGGGGCCCCAGCACTGCCATGCAGGAGGAGCTGGGGCTGGGAGGGCAGCGTGCAGGTTCCTGGTGGTGTCCTGCTGCACTTCCATAGCATCTGTCCCGAGCTCAGGGCCCCGAGAGCCCAGCTGGCACCCGGCACATCAGGGCCACCCTGCTCCCTGCAGCATGGTCAGCAAGCCCGGGAGCATCCTCAGTGCCCTGGGGCCGAAAGGTCCCTTTTGGCCTGTATGAAAATAGGGGAGATGCTGAGTGGATGTGTTATTTGCTAGGGATCAGTTTCGGAGCAGTGTAAACAGCTGATCTCCTCCTGAATTCACTTCTTTATTACACAGTTTATTAGAGGATTATTCAGACAGCTCAGCTGCATCTTATCAGCCCTTCAGTATTTACCCTGCCCTTTAGAAAAAAGGGAGAAGTGAAGCACAGAAGTTTCCAACCAAACCCTTCTGCTGGGAGGGGAGACCACTGCTAATGCCACGGAGATCCTCCCTCCTCTCCCACCCCTCAGCAGGACACACAGCGCCCCACTGACTGCCCACCCATGCCAGACCCGGGACAAGACACGGCCGGTCCTGGGGTCAGAGGCAGTGCAGAGCCCAGGCATGACCAAGGGGGCATCCAGCAGCATGGGCTGGTCTTTGCTGCTGATGTCCCCGTGGTAGCTACGGGACTATGTGGGGTAGAGCTGCTAGGGAACCACTACGGCTGTCCCAGAATACCATAGCTGAAAAAAAAAAAAAAAAAAAAAGGAAAATCACTGCTATTTTGGACGACTCCAAAGCTGGAGTTGCAGAGAGGCCGATAACCAGGTAATTCACTAAAAACTGAGGGAAAGGAATTCCCAGGGAGCTTTGTGCTGTTTCACACATCCCTGAGTTAGAGATAATGAGGAAAACAGCAGTAGAACCAAAAACTTGAGCGAGGTCGAGATAAAGTAAATTGGCTACAGTGTTAAAGATGAGCTTTGGGCAGTGGCCAATTGCTGGCTGGCTCCAGGCGTGTGTCTGAGGGTCTCTAACCAACTGTAAGACAGATTCGGGTGCGTGGACAGCGCGTGGGGCTAGGGGGAAAGTATATGTAATAGTGAAAATGGGCCCCCCCGGCACCATTTGTTATCTCAGCCACATGCAGCTTCCCCGGGCTCTCCTACGGAGGCTTCAGGAAACCTTCATTCGTGAGACCCAAGCCGTTTATGAGAGAAGGGTTTTGCTCCCATCGAACTGTAGTGACTCCTGGAAGAGTGCAGGGGCAGGTCTGGTGCTGGACAGGGGCAGGAGCAGCAGATGGATGCGTGCCTTTTCCTGCACATCGTCCAAGAGGGGACCAGCCAAAGTGAGGCAGCTTATCCCAGTTTAAGGGATACAAAGACCCCCCAGTTTTCTGTCGACCTGCAGTTCAGTTTCACATTCCTGGATGAGGCACAGTCTTTTACCAAAGCCTTCCCTGTACACTTCTGAACAAATAACAAATACTTGTGCTAGGAAAAAAAAAAAAACAACCCTTTGGGATATACATTTGCATTTCGGTATCTCTCTAGTAAAGAGTAAGAAGTATTAAATGCCATTGCGGATCACAGCAACGGATTTTTTGTCCAGCCAATGCTCATCTCCCAGCAGATGCTGATCTTCCAGCATCAGGAGTAATCTTCTAATACTATTTGGATAGTACTGAAATTAAAGAACAGCGTTTATCCTTTCTTAGCTGAAGCAGCTACATTACACTTGACAGCAACAGGATTGGAAGTTGAAGCTCATCTACTTTTATTTACTGTAGACAAGATTTTGGTCATGTTAATGATGCAGTTTCCAACCATTCCTCCAGGTAAATCTCAGACTTAGCTTTTAAGGTCTTGTTGATATCAGTTCCTTGTGAATTGCTGTCACTTAGCCTGAATTTCACACCTTCTTGCACAAGAGCAAAGAGAACACATTTTATTTCAAGCTGCAAGCATCTTTCTTCAGACTGAAATATCCCTGGGCAGAACTTGATTCAGGAGCTGAGTTCAAGTACTTCGCCTGCTGACCAGATGAACTTTGTGGTGTTCATGGTGGGACAAAGGAACAATGGCAGGAGATTGGTCTTGTTTAGGATTGTACATAGTGCTTGGTAGCACAGGCAGGCACCTTGTGGGCTAGGAGGAGGTGCTCAACAACCCCACGGTGAGGTCACATCCACACACCTGGGACCCTGCACAACCCCATGCCCACTTCCTCCTCCAGCCCCTCGCTTTCCCCTGCTCTTCTCAGTCCTCCCACTTCAGAGGCACCCTTGATGCAAGTCTCCCCTCCCTGCTTCTTCCAACTCCGGTCAGACAGCAGTGAGGGAGGTGCCTTGCTCCTTTTTCAAGCAGTTGGTCACCCGTTGCCACAGGGCATCCCATGAGCTCCCGGAGGGGGAAAGCAGACAACAGCACCCCAGATCAAAACATTCACACACAGCATTTGCATATAAAATGAACGAACACATATAAAATGATCGGTGTGATGCAGTTTTGGCTGAAGAGTAGCGTGGTACCACTACGAAAAGTCCACGCACAGGTCCTTGTGCCAGCAGATGGCAATGGAAGAAACGCGACTCCTTCCAGTGACCAACCCCACTGACAGTCAGTCGGCTGCCATCAGCAAGGCCGGCTCGGGGCAGCCTTCTCTCCTCCTCAGGGCAGGGATGGAAGGGAAGGAAGGGCAGCTGCTGGCTGTGGGCCTGTGAGGACAAGGACAGGCCAAGAGGAGATGTCTCCATTTCCCGACACAGGAAAGCAACCCACAGACCAGGGTCCCTTCTGTGCTCACCCTTGGCTAAGAGCATTTATAGTCTCAGGAATCCTCAGACGTCTTCTTTCACATTTGGCGATGGCAAGCGTCTGCAGCTCAGTGGTGTATAAAGGGCCAGGGACACAAGCCTGTTGAGCTTTATGAGGACATTGACCAGACCTAGCTTCAGAGATGAGGAGAGGAGCTGAGGTTGTCAGGAGTTGGTCCAATTGAAGCACTGAGCTCAAACATTAAGCTAAGGAACACCAAGCATTTCACTGTACACATGTACTACTGGGTTTACATGGCAAGGTTTTGGTAGCAGGGGCTGCAGGGGTGGCCTCCGTGAGCAGAGCCCAGCAGCTGCCCCGTGTCAGAGCACAGCCAGCTCCAGCAGGCTCCAAAGGGACCTGCTGCTGGCCAGAGCCGAGCTAGGGAGCGACGCTGGGTGGGTCTCTGGGAGAGCAGATTGAAGAAAGGGGAAAAAATACTGCTGTGCAACAGCACCTGGGAGAGAGAAATGAGAAAATGTGAGAGAAGCAGCCCTGCAGCCCACAGGTGAGTGCAGCAGGAGGGCAGGAGGTGCTCCAGGCAGGCAGCAGCAGTTCCCCTGCGGCCTGTGCAGGGAGAGGCCCCTGGTGGAGCAGGCTGTCCCCCTGCAGCCCACGGGTCCCACACGGAGCAGATCTCCACGCTGCAGCCCCCCCATGGAGGAGCCCCCGGTGGAGCAGGTGGATGTGGCCTGGAGGAGGCTGCGGCCCATGGAGAGCCCCCGCAGGAGCAGGCCCCGGGCCGGAGCTGCAGCCCGTGGAGAGGAGCCCACGCAGGAGCAGGGGGTCTGGGGGGAGCTGCCGCCCACCCGTGGGGGACCCGTGCTGGAGCAGTTTGCTCCTGGGGGAGGGACCCCATGGTACGGAGCCATGTGGGAGCAGTTCTTGAAGAGCTGCTGCCTGCGGGCAGCCCCCGCAGGCTCAGTTCGGGAAGGACGGCATCCCGTGGGAGGGACCCCACGGGGAGCAGGGGCAGAGAGGGACCGAGAGGGAGCGGCTGTTCCTCTGTGCCCCTCAGAGAGAGGATGCAGCTGAGAGTGGATGGGGGTAAGGTGTTTTTAGTTTGCTTTGAGTTTCTCACTGCTCTAATCTGTTAGTTATAACATGTGGAGATTAATCATTTATTGCTTGAGTCTTCTCTGCCCTTTGCCTGTAACGATAATTGTTCAGGGATCTCCCTGTCCTTATCTCAACCTCTGAGCCCTTTTCATCATATTTTCTCCCCTTTCCCTTGTGAGGGAGTGGGAGAACAGTTGTGGTGGAGCTCAGCTGCCCAGCTGGGTGAAACCACCACAAAACAGACAGCAGTCTAAGGAATTCAGCTGCCAAACCACAGGGGAGGCTGCAGGGGCTCCTCTCTACCAGGAGAGCAGACCTTTTGAAGAGGCACTCAGTTTCCTAATAGGTTCAGTCAGCCTTAACATACTAATGAGCACCATTTCTCTAAATCCTTGCATATCTTTCTGAAAAAGGTAGTGGAAATGCTTTGCATATTTAGTTCATTTTTCCCTCACTAAAGAAAGAAACAGGCAAATGATTTTTATTTTTAATTGCTCACTGGTTATGTCATAGTGCATTTCAAAGCAAAATATTCTGTTCAAGGACATTGTGCCAAACATTAAATTTATTTTTAAACCAGGTTTAACTTTGATTATATTACCTTTATATACATACAGGTATAGATTCTCATTTCACTAGTAGCAAAATTACTCAGTACACTCTGTTTCCTGGAAGATGGCAAAAATAGGACTTAAGTGTCTATTCTGTTCTTCCTCACACCCCAAACCAGAAAAATCACAGGTATAGAAAGTACAATCACAACTACATGTAGTTACAGTAAGGACCTCAGAGCAAGCTAAGTCCTTATCATGGAAATGACAATTGCTTCTAGAAGTCTACACCGCAAAAATACAATACATTCCACTAAAGAGTTTCAGGAGTTCTCACAATGCCTCTTAATCCCCTTTTGGTAATAAAAGCTTCTATGACAAAATGTATCCTTCATAAAAATGACTGGATTTATATTTTTGAGCATATATTTGAAGTTTGATGCAGTCTAAACTGCAGTCTACAATAAGCTCACCCAAAACAGAGCAAGCAAGCACTCCAAGGTTGATCAAGACTGGAACCACATTTCAGCTGTCACCCTTTGCTCCTAGTTCCCGTGGCTGGTAGCTAGAGCTACTCTGCACCAGACAGACTCAAGCAGTGGGAAACAAGAAGTTCTTTCTACAGCTTTTGCAGGTCAATCACCTGCAAGGTCTTGACAGAAAATGTCAACAGACTCCAAGCACAGGCAACTGTACAGAACTATTTTGAACCTATTTACAAAGCATTCATTACACTGCGATTGTTAGACAATTAAGGACAGAGCTAAGAAGCAACAAAGTTTCCACTTGTATGTATCCCCTGAAATATTCCTGCAAGCAGCAAAAAAAAAAAAAAAAAAAGGTAGCCCAGCAATCCCAAAGGGCAGCTGAGGTTTCAGTTATCCTCAAACTCTGCTTTGGTTCGTGCAAAATATTAATCCTCTGCATGCAGCTTAGAGACAGTCTGCATTCAGGAAGGAGCTGCTACTTTGTGCTTGGCAAAACAATTTTAGAGGGACTTTTTAGAATTAACAAGAAAATTGAGGTAAACAAGGCGTTTTTCATGATCAGTAGTTACCCTCAGAGGTGTAAAGCCAAAGACTTTGCCACTGTTCCACAGAAATGTACTTAATCAGCACTGCTGTCGGCTTCCCATTCTCCATGTGCTGGAGGAAGCTACCATTAATTAGCAAACTACCTAAACTTTACCCAAGTGACAAGAACACAGGAACTTTACCTCACAGACTTGATGCCTGGGAATCAGTATTCACTCACAATATTGAGCTTAACTCTATGATTTAACAGGAATGCAAATGTTTAACTGCTCATTTTCATTTCTATTAAGTTCAATGAAATCTGACAGTGCTAAGAAACACCAAACGACCATGCCAAAGGCCAAAACACTAACTTACTTCCACAACATGGCAAAGACACTTCACTCTCCTCCATCAGGCAGGTCCTAGCCAAATGCACTCTTAACATCAATTGTCTTCTTCACAGATTTCTATTCTAAAAGAAGTTGCCAGACTCTCCAGCTCTAATAACACTAACAATGTAACATAACCAACGTAATTCAGAACTAGCAGAAATCTGCCCTACCATTTCAAAGGCCCTACTTTATAGCAACTTCTGCAAAAAAAGCCACGCACTTGGTTACTGCCACAGGTCTATAACCAGTCAGTAGCACTTCTAAAAGGGCTAGAAAAGCAGACTACAGACCTACTAGAGACCTATTTTTAGCAGGGATAGTTAGAAACAGGTCAGTAAAGGGAGAATTACAGAAAAGTAAAGGGAGAATTACAAATAAAACAACACCATTTGAGATGTAGGTTAGAGTCTAGATATTCTTCTCTACTCTTCACTTAATCTGTTGCTTCTTTTCTTCTCCTTGCTCTTGCAATAAAATTGAGTAGCTTGACATGTTTAAGAACGGATACTGGGAGGCTCCAAAGAGATGGTATCGATTCTTGGTCATTACAAAGGAACGACAAACATGGGCCAGAAAGCGTAACAATCTACTGCAAGAGTCAAGGAGATGCTCCAAAATGCAAGTGCCACATTTGAAATTTGGCAGACACAACTTCAATGTAGCAACGCCACTTTTGATTCACCTCAACCTCAGCTTTTGCAATCAGAAGCAGATACAAACCATAGCTTTCAAGACCACCTAATTTCAACATTTCAAAATGCGTGCAATGAATAAGCATGAATGAAAAATAAGCATTTTACACCCAGAAAAGATTCACAGTATCAGTTAAAATCAAATCTCAGCTTAATCAATTTTCTTGTAGCCTCTTCTGAAAACCTTTCCAGCTTGTGGACAGCAAGAACAGCTATAATGAAATATATGCATAATGGTTTGGGTGCAGTCTTCTCCCATACAGCAGCACTCAACCAGTTGACAATGAAGTACAGAGCATGAGAAAGGTAAAAGTCCTCATTCCTAGGTGGTTTTTTTTGGTGGTGGTGGTGGTGTGTTTTTTTTTTTTCCTTTAACCATTTTAATTTCTAAGATGAATTCAGACATAACTTCTAGACTTTTTCTTTTTCCAAATGGCCATCTAATTTAAAAGCAACATTAAGACTCAGTATAACCCTATATAAAATTTACCTTAGCTTCCCTTTTCCCAATAACTAAAAAATGTTATGTATTAGCCTTAAATGATGAAGCACTTTACTGGTCCGCATTCTGCACTATCAAAAACAAAACTTCAATTTACTGTGTTCACTACTTAAATTCTTGACAATGAAATCATTTTGGTTTAGAATTTTTGTTTAACTGTGTCAGTTAGCTGTGCTGAACACAGGAACGTATAAGAAGTTGGATTTTATAAGAATTGGATTTCAGTAACACCCTGTGAGCAAAATTTAACTATTTGAAAGTTCACTGAAGTCCGAACCCCTCCTAGATTCCTCAAACTAAAATTCAACCAAGTAGAAAGGAGCAGAGTAATGAATCAGACACTTCCTCACTGAGGACCAGAGGTGATTAACCTGTAAAATAAGTAGAGGGTTCCTGTCAACCTGAATGAAGTTTAAGTAGCAAATGGCTCTTGGAAGAACGCACAGCCAGATGTCTGTTTCTGTAATTTTTAAAAGGGGCAGTCAATTTCAAGAGATCTTTGGTTCCAATTAAACCAGTTGTGCTCATTTTTCCCTGCTCACTTAAAATCGTATCTAAGGCTGCTGTTCAAGAAAATTTTTGTAATTATTTTTTTTGGTAAATAGGAGTGGACAAATAAAACCAGAGAAACATAGTTGTCATCCAGAAAATGCTACCAAGCATTCAATGCAGAGGAATATTTTCTTCCAAAATTTCAATTCAAAAAGAGAGCAATTAAAAATGTGTCCCTCAAAATTAAGTTTCTTGAATGTGCTGAAAGGAACATGGGTTTTTCTAGTCCTCACTTTTTTCCTTACTAAAAGCAGCTCCCTTAGGAATGTTTTCTCTTCCTATTGTATATAGGAGTGCAGTCAGTCATTGCATGTCTGTACTTAAGCCTGTATGTATCATTTGCCTTAGAACTGTAAAAAGCCAACCAGGTTTCAAACACACAAAACTTACCACAAGCCTTTGATTTCTAAGGATGCAGGCCATGTGTGTAAAAAAAAAACCTGAGGTGTCCCAAGGGAAAAGTCAGAAAGTGAATTACCTACTTTCATAAAGAATAAGTCTAATGGGACTTAAGACTGCTTCAAAGTTGCAACTCAAATACAACTGCAACTACAAATAATACATAGCCTTCGGATCCATAACTGATCCTGGCTTCTGACTGCAAAAAAATTATAGTAGCTGAATATATGTGAATATACATACACACACAATCTTTCATCAGCAAAGTAGTTGACAGTGTTAGAACATGGACTGAATTGCAACTCGTGTTCACAAGTCTCTAACCCCCAGGCTCTCAGGCCTGCTCAGCAGTGGAAAACTGCATCCAATACACTGTTCAGGTGGCATTAAAATCCTATTTTTTTTCTTTTCAGATGTTGCTGATTTTTGACGTTTTCAAATCTGATTTGAGAATTGCATTTCATTACTGTACCGAATGTAACAGTCATTGGTCATCTGCATTCATTTATTTCAGCCCTAGTGAAAACTGCCACCTGAATAGGGATGAGAGAACATGGCAAGTTTTGTTCTTAAGTTGGGTCTCTGCTCATCTTCTACTTAGTGCATGGAAGGGGGATGAGCAGAAATACAACACTACCAATACATCCCATGTTTGCACATACACCGATGTCATGCATATCTCAAAATACAGAAGTTCAGACATGCTGCAAAAATGTGTTAAAACTCTAAATGCTCTCTAAATGATAATAAATCATGTAGCATTCACTGACAACAAATCAAAGCAGAGTAAAATGTTTTTTCTTTTGTGCTTACACGTCAAGTTTCAGAATAACATTTTTATCAGAGTGCTTAAAGTCCAATGGAAAGCATGTTCCACTGATATCAGATGGAAAAGATACCATTTAAAGAATTAGTAAAAGAAGTACTGCCTTCCAAAGGTTCATAATAAATAACAGAGCAGGAACATGCAGACTTTTAAGCCAAGATTTGTTTCTAGATTCATATGTAAAAAGTAAAACAAAAAAGAAAATCAAGAACAACCCTGGATGACTTTCCCTACAACTGAGGTCTTTTTGGCTAAACAACTGTTAATTTACTGTAAGGAACACAGGTATTGTCAGAAAATATTATTTACAGAATGATTATCAGATTGATTACATAAAAGACACATGAAAATATACACCTTCAGATTTGAAATAATCCAAACAGACTCACTATTGGTAACTAAAGCACTTTGAATAAGGCGACAGGCATGAAAGATCAAAACTGAATCACAAAACTACTGAAAATAACAAATTGGGGAATGAAGAGGATAAAGCAGAGATCAGCAGAAGTGGAATGATTTAGAATTGATACTCGTGTACCAGAGATCATGGAACTTCATTAAAATTCCATTTTACCATATATAAAACTGAAAAATCTTTATCCCCAGACCATGATTTCTTCAAGTACTGAGCAGCTGTTTTCTTAATGCATCTATGTAACGCTTTGTACTCCACATCTTACAAAATACATCACCACATTTAAGTGCATGATTGCAAACTGTGCTGAAATCATGGAAAAGCACTTCATAAATCATAGGTGAAAAGGTTACAACAATGCTCAACTCCAGTTTTTGGAAGTAGTTCAATAAAAGATGAACTTTTAGAAAAGGGACTTGGACCCCTGGTTTTCGAACTCTGACCACGCATCACTCAATTCCATGAAGATCATTTTGGCATATTGCTCGTAAGGTTGTCCTGTGGCCTGAAAACAAACAGAATGTTAAAAACATAAAAGCGCTTGGAACTGTGCAGCTTGGGAAACATCTTGAGCTTTTTTACTTGTTAACATAATGAACAACATTAGACTACTGTGCGAGTAGCATTTTGCAAGCACACGGCACTGCTGCCTCAAACAGATTTTGCCATAAATATTTTAAACAAAGCCAAAGCCTTGGTTTCCTTATGTTACTTCAAACTTCTGTGCAATTCACAAGTTACTGAAACTTAAAAAGTATTTATGAAAAGAAGAGCTTGGAAAACCTTTCAGCTAATAGCTCTAAAAATTAACCCAGTCATTTCTGCAGTTGCTTCCCAACAGTCCTCATAGGAATACATAATAATGCTGACTGCAAGTGATTTTTAAGTTTCAACATTAACTACATATGCCTGGCTGTGCATTTGCCTCCACACTCAAAGGAAGGGAGATAACCAAAGAAGATTCCTCGCCTTCTCATAGCAGCCCTACCTCCAGGCCAGTCCAGCCCCCATGGTTAGTAAAGATCCAGTCCCACAATATGGAATTAGCCATTGTTACAGGCTCTTTCTAAAAGAAAAGGGAAGCATCAAAGGCACCTGCTGGTGTAGCTCCCTTTCTACTGCTTGGCTTTTGCCAGCTGTAGCACTTTAAGGACTCGTGTACTCAGGGTCGTAGAAAAGAAATCAAAGCTGAAGAAGAAAATGATTCAAAAAGGCTTGTATTCTGACATCGAGCAGTTAAGTGGCTCACAGAAGTGACCAAGAAACTCACATAAAGTTGAAGTAAACCACACAGTCAGGAACAGGAAAGAACAGAGGGGAGAAAAAGAACGATGTCTTATTTCTCTGTTATGGCTGCAACAAAACACAGGACTTGAACAACTGCTCACTGAACTACCAAAGATAAGCTTGAAAATTTAAACTAGGTATATTCAACACTTACCTTTATACCTAAAACATAGCTTAGAGCAATGACTCAGAAAAAGATGCTACCTTCAAATGCTTGGAGACTAACAGAAACAGCAAGAGAATGCACAGAATATTTAAAAACAAGTGGAATTTGTGTTCATTGCATTTTTTCAACTGCTGAGTAATCTCTTGTAAAGGAGGTTCAACAGGTTTTTCCCACCAGTTTTGCTGTGGCAGTCTTAGTCTTCATATACCGGTGAATAGCCCTAAAAGTCCTAAAGACTCAGCTGGTAGAAATAAAGCAGAGTCCACCAGTTAGCATTAAGTATGCCACAATGCAATCAGAACCCAGCATAACCAAATTTAGGCATTAGTGACATTCAGGGGATCTTATTTGATAACATTGATTTGTTGAATTCTGTGCTATGTCAGGATGACAAGAAAAATCCTGCACTACCTGGATGTAGTAAGGCACCAAATTCAGAAGACAATGGAAGAGAAGTAAAGAGCATCTAGGATCCTGATCAAGCACCAACACTGTAGCATCTGTCAGAGACATGCACAGTACAGTAAAACCAGTTGCTATTACTTCTGTATAAAGGAGGGAAGATTAGAGGAACACACTCACCTTATCTGGATGAACTACCAGCACTGCTTTCCTGTAGTACTTCTTTACTTGCTCGGGTGTCACTAGATCTGCCATGCTAACAGGTTTCCACTTATTTTCCCCTTCCCAAAGCACTGTATGAAGAGTTGATATTAATGCTCTGATGTTTCTCTCTTTTCCTTCAATCCATTCAAGAATCTGGGAAAAACAGAATGCATAAAAACTGAATGCAACAGTGCAAGCATTCTCCGTATAAAGTCTGAACTCTCACTCATTCTGTACAAGATTGGGACCCAAGTACAATTGTCTTGCTGTACTGATCTCCCAGGTCCAGTTGTCTTACACTACATTCTTCTTTCTTGCATCCAATACAATTATCAATTAAAAGCTGTGTTTTGCATCTGTCCCTAGACAGTAGCTCATTGTTATTGATTTATTACAGAAATTGTCATTGGAAAAGACATTGATGAGTTAGTTACATATTACAAAACCCTGTACAATTCGTGACAAGAGAATAGAAAAGAGTACTTAAAAACATATGTTACAATTACATTAACTCCTTTGCAGGGTACAACATGAATTTCTTCACTAAGATTCTCACCTGATTTATATACACAAGTTCATGTATGCTAATAGTTTGCTTAAGCAATTTGCAAAAACTAAAGCATTCTTTCAGATATTTCCATGAAACTTACTTAGAATAACTGTCCATTTCATGGACTTTGTACTAGTAATATTCAAATATATAAATGTATTAGTATCTTGTTATCATCAATACACCAAGAAAATCTGAACAGCTGATCAGATAAGACTCCTAGTTGCACAGCCCATCTCCAAAACTTCTTTTAATAATTTCTTAGGACAGCAATAGAACCAGCTAACTTGTAAATGCAAGTGGTCACCCTGAAGACATCTATTCGCACTTGCCTGTTCTTTAAAGACAGTTGTGCTACCAGCTTAATCCATCTTTACTAAGGGGACATTTTGGAACTCTACAAATTAAGAACAATTTTGGTTTCAGAAAGTCTACTTTAACAAGGTGCATTCTTAAATTTTCCAAGCTCAGCTGATAGAAATAGGAACTTGCATTCCTTTGGCATACTTTGTGCTCTTGTCCCTACTGCTTCATCACTAGCTAACTCTTGTTTGTGCTAATTAACTTCACGGTAGTATGACAGTTATTTTCATTTAAATACAAATAAAACGTCATTTATCTGCTTTATCAATTTTTTTTATTGTACCATTTTGCTTTGTTATTGGTAGTTCAAAGGATAAGCTCAGATTTGCATTTGAATCAAAATCTGTCAAACCAACCTTCAGTTTCAAGGGGTCCATATCTTTAGACATTTCTTGCTTTCTCATCTCAGCAATAGTTTTTGGTCCCTTTTTATCAGATTTAGCTGAAAACCCTTGATTAGATAAGAGATCTTCAAAGTCATTTGCTGAAACTTTTGGCTTTTGACCTATGAAAGGAAAAAACATTAAATAAAGTTACATGGGAGAACACATTAACTGGAGAAACATACTGCATGCACTTAGCTACACCTGCATGGCTTTCATCACTACCATAAATACCATTCAGCAGCTAGACAGACTCCACAAGACTAACAAAAGAACAAATGAAATGGGTCACTGGCAAGTTTTCAGTCCAGAAGAATAGAACCTCACACATACTCATGACTAAATGCTCTCTTTTTTTCTAAAGCTGAGTAGATCTGAGGAAGTACGTATCTAGCTATTCATGATTTTGGAAATTGTTTCATTTTTCCACTATAGAGTAATTCTAACTGCTGTACAGCAGCTTTTCAGATGACTGAATATTTAATGGTCTAGTCAGAAATGTACTGTACATTTAAGTATGTTGAAATTTACGCAGAATAACAAAGGAACAAAGTATCAACACGAACAGTTACAGAACTGTTATGAAACCCACAAATTTTGGAGAACTGCAGAACAACTGAAGTTGGATGAGAACACTGGATGTCATCTAGTCCAATCCGCAATATCATTTCAAGTTAAATGAAGTACTTGTTCACTGCCATTGAAAGGGAGGCATAAACCTGTTACCAATAAATAAGAATTTCCCTCCCCCTCCCCCCTTCCAAAAGGCTAATACAGAAGGATGACATGTCCATCTCAAGGCACTGGTTCCAAGAATGAATCCGTCTGCTCCTTACCCCATCTCTACTCTTTGAAACAGTGATTTGCAGTACGTTTAAGCTCATCAATTTTTCTTAAGGCTAGCTACTACTCTTTAGCTAGGGAAAGGGCTGCATCCTTTTGCCTGTTGAGCAATGTTATTAACCTTCCTCTCTTCCCTGCATTCATGCAAATTTACCTTTTGAATTCAATGATAGAAAGCCAGTGCCCATTCGGATGAGAGACTATAGCCCTGAGACTTTATACCCAAACATGCAAATGGGCCATGGTCAGCTCGTCTGTGATATTCTAGTGTAGCTTTACAAAAGCAGGACACCAGATTTGCCAAGTTCTCTTCTACTTTATACTAGATATGACCTAAATGTAAACAAATAAAAAAGACAAAGGTACAAGAGTTTGAGGCTAACAGCACACCTAACTTCACATAGGCCATTATAAGTAACGCCCTCAGAAAACTTACCAAAGCTTGGTGTTCTGACTCCTCTTTCTTCTCGACCTCCAATAACACTGAAGTTCCCTGTATAATTGGGTTTAGCTGTAGTGCTGGATTTAGTCTGGGACTGCCACGAAGTACTTTGTGGTTTTGTGGATTTCTGCCACTGATTTCCTGACTTCTGAGGTGGAGCAGTCTTCTGACCAAACCCACTACCAGAGAATCCAGTTGTGGAGGAACCTAATAATAAATAAGAAATTAGTTGTTCAGCTCAACATGTCACTTGCAAGTAAGAAACTTTGACCTTAACATTTAACTACACAGTTTACAGTGACACCACTATACAAGAGAAAGCATAAAAAAACGCTGGTCTCATTAACAACTTGGATAGCAGGAGCCAGGGCCATGACAAAAACTCTTCCAAGCCTTACCTCAAGTTCTCAACTGTAAATTTTTAGCAGAAGCATTCACTCATCTGATCAGACAGGCACGTGTTCTTGCCCAAAAATAGTTCAGTGACAGCAGTTATGCCTACCAATTTATTACACTTCAACATCTATTAATGTGTATCAGAGGACATTAAAAGCTAATTATGATCAAGAAAATGTAATATATTGAGAATATTTTCAAATGAATGCTTTCTAAGTTCCCTCTTTAGTGACTTCATGGACTATTATTTAAGAAAACTCAGAAGATAACACTATAGTAATCAGCATATGTTATGCAGCACAGGAAAAAAAAACACTGGTCATTACAATATCTCCTGAAAACTTCATATCACAATCCGTAGGCCTCTGTTAACAATACAACATTGTCTTGATTATTTAAATCCCATTTCCCTTCATTTAGCCGGTATAGATACAGCGGCTTAGCAGCCTCACCAGCTACTCTATTTGGGAAGAACACCCAGGACCTTTTTTCCACTCTACAATACTCATTACAAACAAATTCAGCAGAATAAAGCTCCAACCTTTTAAATTCATTATTCAGCTTTTTGTCTCACTGATGAGGATAAACTTGAAATTTATTCTAAACCAACCCACCACTAGGCTGCCCTTGTCTGACCTTGGAAACATTTCTAGAACTCAGTTCCCCTGAGAAGGTACAGCATAAGATGTCTTGGCAAATACCAACAAGAAGAAAAAAATAGCATGATGGCTGAATTTGGATGCATCTAGATTTTTTGTAAGGGAAACGTTTCACACCACACTTATGGAAACCTAAAGCAGAATAAGACCTCTTCATATTGGAACAGTTCCCTAAAAATGACAAAAATTCAACACTAGCATCACTATATGGATGGTTACACAACTGAATTCAGACAGGAAGTTTGAAGTTTAATATGAATGAAATAGTCACACTTCAAATATGGAAAGACTTCTTTTATTACTTGGTTTTGAATGACAAACTTATAATCCTGTCTCGTTAGTTGAAGAAAGGTGAATTAATATTTATATCTCCACATGTTTTATTACTTATGATTAGAAATTAACTTTCAGCTCAAACATTTCAGGCCAGTTTAGACTTACTTGATCTTGTTTCTATCCTTCTATTCCTTTATTTGTCCTAAAAACTCAGAAAAAAACAAAGCTTGTCTGGCTAGGCTCAGCAATATAAACTCAGTTTTCTCTTTCAAAACTAGTTCCCTACATTTCTGTTCTTCTGGTAACACTTTAGTAGCTGCTGTGCATACTAACAGCTTACACAAAGAATGAATCTCTAAGACCATGTACAAGATAGCTTGCTATACCTCTCAATACCTCACCTGGTAAAACCTAGTATTGCAATACATCACCTGAGAGAATTCCCTCTGCAAGAAGTGCTCCATTACAGAATTGCTTTGAGTCATCCCAATCTTTAACTTGTGAAATTTACAGAAAAATCCCTGCTACCTAAGTACATTAGCTTGTACAGTAAGAAATTATCTTATTGTATTACTCCTTCACATAATTCTATATTGTTTCAGTTATGGCCAACCAATTCTTCCTTACAGGGCAAGCCAATGCCTCACTATCAGCACCAATTTTTCAACAGCACATTCCTACTCTCTTGTAGAAGATCATTACTAGAAACAAGAAAGTGTGACAAAACCAACTATCACAGATCACTGTTGGTATCTTACTATTATCTTCATACTATTACTAGCTTTAGCTATTGTTTCTGTACTGTGATATAATACTCCCAATTAAGGAGTGTTCACTCTCATAACGTTCAAGTCATTATTCTAGAAGTGTTAAGTCCAAAAACTCCTACAGAAAGACAATACTAACTCTAAATTGCAGTTCTTACACTTCCCTGAAGATTCATTTCAAGCCTGAGGCTAACTAGCCCAGTTACACCTGGCCACCTCCTTATGTAGTCCTTTTTTTTAATGAAAATTAAATGATTCTATTATTAGACTTTCAGTTAAGTTGGAAAACACCTCTAAGATCGTATAGTCCAACTGTTAACCTAGCACTGTCAAGTCTACCACTAAACCACATCCCTAAGCACCACATCTACGCATCTCTTAAATACCTCCAGGGATGGTGATTCAACTGCTTTCCTGGACAGGTTGTTCGAACGCTTCACAACCCTTTGAGTGAAGAAGTTTTTCTTAATATCCAGTGCAAACCTTCTCTGGTACAACTTGAGGCCATTTTGTCTTATCCTGTCACTTGTTGCTTGGGAGAAGAAACTGACACACACCCCCCTCCACCCCAACTACAACCTCCTTTGAGGTAGTCGTAAAGAATGATAGGATCTTCCCCAAGCATCCTTTCTCAAGGCCAAATAGTCCCAGTTCCCTCAATTGCTCCCCAGACTTGTTGTCTAGACCCTTCACCAGATTCATTGCCCTAAAATGAATTGATCTGAATCCTAAAATCACTACAATTCCCTCTGCTCATTCAGTGTATAATCACACCTGCATCTCCAAGTCTAACATGAAACGAGTTTACTCACCCTGCCTATAGTGTTAAAAAGTCCATATTTACCTGAACTACTGAACTAGAATAATTCTGTAAATTATTTCCTGCAGAGCAGCTTTATTGGCACTACTTCAATACTAGAATTTTGCAAGGCAGCAGAAAATCCAGCATTGTATATTACCTTGCATTTAAATAAGGTAATTTCACCAAGAGGTTATTCAATTCAATATATAATACTAACTGCCAAGGCAACAGAAGCCTCTGTCAACTTCAAGCTAAGGTAAAAGCATATTGTCTGCAACTCAGTAGCTATAGGTTGTTCCAAATTGCTCTTCTTAGACTCTTGGCAGCTAGTCACATTTAACAGCTGCCAATTGGCCAGTAGCTGTGGCAGCGTCGTACTGAAAAGAAAGCTCTTTCCCTTGCCCTTATTTTTTCTGCTGTTTGTGAAAACACCAGAGTTTGGGTGAATGTAACATCCTGGGACAACTGTTACTCTGGGATGTGTCCCATCTTACGTAGCCATCTTGTACATACAACTGCAAGTTGGCAAATCTTCATAATACTGATGGAATTGGTGTAGGAGTATTTACAACAAGCACAAATTGGACCCAGACATGACAGATTTGAGTAGCAGAGCTATATAGACCTACTTAATTCTAAGAAAAGTACTGAACTGACAGTTCAGTAAAAAAGTATAAAGCCCTTTATTTTGGGCCTAATCAAGAATTTAATTTGGCTTCCCATTTTATATCTTTCACAGCACTGTATCAAGCAAAAATATATAAGAAACCCCATGATCAGTTACTGGAGCAGAGAAATAGTTTCTCTCACCTTCTCAGCTAGAAGTCTCAAGTATGAAGTGTGAAAAACATTTCTAAATCACAGCTGAAGTTACCTTCTGAAACATAATTCTGTATATTTCACACAATCTCTATAAAGGTACGATCGTTTCTTGTTACACATCTGCTCACAGCAGCTGCCTGAAGCTGGTTGTTACCATTTAAAAGAAAACTCTACATAAGCTATCATTTACACTTACTGGAACAATAAGCAAATCAGGATCCAGAGAAGCATTAAGTTCAGACTCATGAAAGTAAGGCCTTACCTGGAAGACCAGATGCAAGATTGGCAAGATCAGCAAAAGGGTCAACGTTCTGAGACTTGGATGGGCTGAAGGACGGACCTGAAGACACACTGGACTGGCTTCCTGTGGTAAGAACTTGACCTGTTTAATATGAAAACAAATCATGTACTTGGTTTATTTAGAAACTGAGAAAATGAATAGAAATGCGATTTCCTCAACACCTCAGGTAAACCTCCTTAGTATTCTGCTAGATGACATCTTTTACCAGAACAAGAATCACCATTACTATAGGCAACTGACACTACTTAGTTCCTATACATTGAACTTATTCTGAAAAACTACTCAAGTGCCTTAAAGAGGCCCTTTAAGCACAAGAGCATAGAGTCCTTTAAGCAACAAAGCAAAAGGCAGGCAGACATGTTCAGCAGTTTCAGGTGACTAAATTGACCAAGTCTGGAGTATTTCTTATCCCCTCTAATGGAAGACTTATTTCATCATACCTTCAAAAGCAGACTTTATTTGTGCTGATGGTGCATAGACAGGCCCAGAAGAATCCACCCAAGAATCCCATCCACCTAAGAGATCTGGGTAGCTTGTAGAAGATGACATTTTAGGTGCCTCTAGTCCCGGGTTCCCTACAAAAGAAAAAAATCCATGATTATTCTTTTAAGAAAACTACCACAATAACAAGTATTTTGCCAGTACTGCTGGAGCTTTACCACACTGTCAGCTGGCCAACTACATGGGTTGCTTAGGTATCTCCATAGTAGTAATGTGCTCTTAAATGGGACTCAGAAGGGTTTTCCCACCAAATTCTTTCATTTGTATTTCAAACATCCCACATACTTCAGAGAATTTCGTCCAAGGGTAACACTATGACTTTAAGAGCTTAGGTCTCATAGGCAGAAGAAATATCTAATGGATGGCTTCAGAGCATGCTCCTGTTCCTGCCAATGCAGCAGGTAATCAGAAAGCAGTAGTATTCTGTGAAATGGTGCTCCTTATCAGTCTGCATGCTACACAGGTGGAGCCAGGTTACTTCAACCTGTAGATTTCCTTACACCAGGCTTCACAGGAAAAAGTGAGCTCTCGACAAACTTACGATCCCTTTTATAGCCAATATCGTAATTAATGTGTTTAATTAATGAGCAGGATAAAGCTAAAGTGATCTTCTCTGCAAAAAGATCGAGTCATTAGGTCTACATTAAAGGCACATTAGGTCATAGATTAAAGGCACTTTTCTGTGTGCAAAGCAAAACCACCACACCAACTGAAAATGGACAATGAAGCATTTGCATTTGAAAGTATGCAAACATGCTACCACTAATTTTTAGAAAGTGACCCCTCCAACACACATTTGTCACCCTGAGCCTTAGAAGTGATTCTCCCCTTTCCCACTCACACACAGTACATTAGGTAGGCCATCCTCAGAAAGAGAGGTCCAAAGTAAGGAGTGCCTGAAGGATGCTGTGCTTCAACTCTGAGCATCCCCTTCCCAAGCACAGCTGGTAAATACCCACAGTAAGGCAGCACACCTTTTGAATTCAACTATTTCTTCACTACTGTGCCAACAGTCAGCGCTACACCAAGAGGTGCTTTTTCAGCGCAGCTAGTATGTTTAGTGGTGCTCTAAGACAATTCAAATACCTACAATTCAGAACATTAACCCATTAACCATTATCTGAACAGGGTTATTTTGACTACTACAGTACAGCTTTTTTTATTTCTATCAGCTTTTCGACTTTACGTGCTCAATGTTGATACAAAACCACACAAGCTATTTTATGAGGAAATAATTTGAAGTTAAACATCACTTCCACCACTTCAATCCACTCTCTGATTCTACTAAAAATAGCTCTTGGACCATACAGTTGGAAAGAGAAGACATCAGATATTCTGAAAAAAAAAAAAAAAATCTACCAAGAGCCTGTATTACAGCAGTTCCCTGCTGCATGCAAAGGAAGACGTCGGTGCAAAAGGCACCAAACAGCTGCTGAAGCCTACTGAAGGGAAAGTAAAGTTTTCAACCGTCTCTCCGGATTTAAATCTCATCTTTCTGCCTCTAAAACTAAGGGAAAAACAATGTATTTGCCTCTCGGTGCTCAGAACCCCAGCTATCTGCTATATAGCAATGCTACTGGTTACAGGAGAACCTAAGTGCCTATTCATCAGTTCAGAAATTTTACATACTATATGCCATTCCCAAAATGTTAATTGGGCCTGAAATTAATAATTAGTATTGATATTTAAGCTAGAAAAATTTTGGCTTATGATCTCTGCAGTTATATGTTTTCCACATGGAGATGAGAAAGTTTACAACCACTTATTGAATTAAATTTTCCTGGGATAAAACCACTATGAAGGAAATAACTACACATTAAGCTTTCTTTATGTAACTTCTCATCTACAGAAGAAATCCTTTAATCACAGAGAACAACGGGATTTCTTGTGAACCAAAAGGCTGTTTTATTATGATGCAAGTTTTTCAAGCTCATTTAGAGCCCGACCAAGAACACCATCACCACACAAAACAGCTTCTCCTCAGAAGAAAACTACACTGGTCATTCAGCTTTCTTTTGATCACATTCCATGCCTTCTGCTATTTTTTGATCAGATCAGTACATTCTCACACAGGGAAATACATTCCTGCCCAGACTTCCATTAAAGATGACCTGCTTCCATACCCAAACAAACCAACTGTATTCTCAGAAATGCTCACTAAACATGTATCTACTAAGGAAGAATACACACTCTTTCATCTACTGAAAATTTTGTAAGTGTGGCCACTTAAACTTAAGAGCAGGTGATCTGTTCTTAAGTAAACGTTAATCCCATGTCCTAGCTTCTCTCTCAAACAACTGAAGATTTTCACAGAAAATTAGATTTCCTTCCAAAACAGTTTTAGTAGAACCAATCTAAATTTTTTTGTATTACGGGCCAGAATGCCTTAACAGACCATACGTTCTTTAAAAGATATGCCTTCTATAAATTAAGCTTATATTTTAAAACTCCATTAAGTTTCAAGCACAGTTGAGAAATAAGCCTAAAATTTTAGTGCTTGAATTAGTGTTCACTGAACAGCATTCCTCTTCGTATCTATAGAGGTTAGTAATTGTTTACTACCAAAAGAAAGCCTATCCATTGTTTTAGAATTTAATTCAAACACTCACTACTACTCCAAAAATAGATTCACCATATCTTGTCACTGCAGCTTGTTTTAAATGAGCACTGACATTACCAATTTATTTTTAATGAGTTTTAAATTGTTCCTCACTTTAATGACCTGATGTTTGCACTTTCTTCTGCTCTCTCCACACAATTTTTCCAAATCTGTCATTTTTGAGAATGCTCTCCTCTGCAATTCTCCAACTGCTTGTTAGCATGTCTTCTCGGTCATATGCACTCCTTCATATTAAAAGCATTAGAACTATTAATATTCCTCATTTTCTTGTTAAAATTGATACTTGAGACTGGATGGAACCACCATCCCTGGAGGTCTTTAAAAGACGTTTAGATGTAGAGCTTAGCGATATGGTTTAGTGGAGTACTTAGTGTTAGGTTGAAGGTTGGACTCGATGATCTTGAGGTCTCTTCCAACCTAGAAATCTGTGATACTGTTAAAGCCTCAAATACATACTTCATTTCAGCTAAACACACAGAAGAGCTGTCATTTAAAAGGTAAACTTAGAGAAACATGAAATGTTAACCCAGTTTCTCCACTTCCACGGTTTTTATATCTTGCATAGCAACAATTTCAGAAACTGATAAATATTGGGAAATGCATAACTGTAGTCTGAAGAGACGATAGGTACATTTGAAGTATATTTAGCATATGTTGACAGAAACTTCTAGAAAATACTTCAAAATAGTAGACAGGCTACTGCATTTACCAGGGTACGTTATCACCAAAGTCAAAAAACAAAGCAAAAACATAAAGCACAGAAGTCAGATATATAAAAATATCTTTTTCTTCCACACTTGCTCAAATGTTACAGATAGCTGAACATACTGATGATCTCCTTGAGGTTGCAGGTAGATGTTTAAACAGCAGAAATTCTCATTTGTGTATTTTTTCAACTTCAATTTTGTACAAAAAAAGGGGTCTGTCATGTAGGGATTGGAGCACCTGTCACATGAGGAAAGGATGAGTGTGCTGGCATTGCTTAACTAGGAGAAAAGGATTAGGGAAGAAAGACCTTCTTGAAGTGTATAAATACTTAAAGGAAGAAATAAAGATGACAGAGCCAGACTCTTCTCAGCACTGTCCACTGTAAGGACAGGAGGCAGTGAGCACAAACTGAAAAACAGGAATTCCACTTAAACAGAAGAATTATTTTTTTCCTGTAAGAGTAGTCAAACACTGCCATAGGTTGCCCGGGCTGGTTGTGGAGTCAGCAATCTTGGAGGTAAAAATCAGGAAGGACACTGTTCTGAGGAGCTTGTTCTACTTGACCCTGGCTAATTGACCCATTCAAAACAGCCTCTGAAGTGAGGCAGATTATGGTAGAGACTATGCTTCACGGATCAGTGTTGCTCAAACCTTTTATTAAGCAGTAAAAAAAAAAAAAGGTGTTTGGTAACCTCATGCAACTGTGACAATAATAGTACCATAAAAAGTGGCATGAGTGGCATCTACACAACTAGAATATACAGCTGTTGCTTTCTCTATAGGAAGGAACATAAATATTGCAGGTAATACAGCGACTGGTTCATCCTGGCAGAAGTGATCACAACTGCAATATAACACCTAAATTTATGGTAGAGAGGGTACTTAGTTTGCTAGCCTTTTACCTCAAGGAGAAAGCCCTTATTTAAGCCAAGCAAATAACTGCATTATTTTTTTTTTTTAATATGATTTCTCTGGAGCTAATAAGACTGCATCAATCAGAAGCAGAGTCAACTAGACCTACTCTGTCCAGCAGGAGGGACAGCTAAAAACTGTACTCAAGCTCTGCAAAGAAAACACTTTTGGATTCAGGGGTGAGGAACAGGATACCACTGCTCTTAACTATAAATTCATTAAGGTTATGGTAAATGCAGCATCTGAGTACTACGCTATCCGGGCATTCTTGACAGCACAGAGTTTTAGTCTCAGTATTGGGTTTTACATGGCAAGGTTTCGGCACCAGGGTTGGCCTGCATGAGAAGAGGCTAGTGGCTGCCCTGTGCCGCACACAGCCAGCTTCAGCAGACCCGCTGCAGGACACAGCTGTGCCCTGACAAGTTGGTGATGCAAGTTGTCCCACTGCAGCACTTAGAGGACTACGTCAGAGCAGATATCTACAGCCCATGGAGGACCCCATGCCAGAACGGGTGGGCATAACCTGAAGGAAGCTCCCCAGCCTGTGGAGAGCCCACACAGGAGCAGACTTCTGGCAGGAGCTGCAACACATGGAGAGGAGCCCGTGTAGAAGCAGATGACTGGGGAGGCGGGGGGGAAGCTGCCACCCATGAGGAACATGCTGGAGTAGTCTATTCCTGAAGGACTGTACCAGATGGAAAGGACCCAGGGCAGAGCAACTTGTAAAGAACTGCAGCGCATGGGAAGGACCTATGCTGGAGCAGTTCATGAAGGACTGTATCCCATAGGAAGGACCCCATGCAGGTGAACAGCCTGAGGAAGAAGGAGCTATAGTAGAGAGAATGGACCACAGTCCCTATTCCCCATCCTCATGTGCCAGGGTGGGGAGAAGGATGCTGAAGAGTTGGGAATGAAGGAATGAAGTTGAGGGAAGTGGGGTGGTGGGAAGGTTTCTTTCACTAGTTTCTCACTATCCTACTGTTTGTTTTTTTAAATTAACAATACATTCAATTAATCATTCCCAAGTCAAATCTGTTTTGCCTGCAACAGTAATTGCTACGTGACCTTTGTCTTTATAATTCAACCCATGAGATTTTTCGTCTTTTCTCCTACTGTCCCCCTGAGGAGAGAGAGCAAGAGCACCATTCTGGGTATCTGGTAATCAGCCAAAGTTAACTCTCAGTCTCAGGGCACTTTCTTGCAAATGAAGGGAAATAAATCCTAGACAGTGAAGAAATTTTATAAATCACTGCCCTCTGAGAAGGGACAGTAATATGTTTTCAAAGTACAACCATTGGTAGACATATAGGGGTCAAGTTTTCTGTTTTTATTTGAAATACTGAGTTTCAATATCGAATTTTAACCATGTACACCCCCTTCACAAATGCTGCCATCTTTCTAAGAATGCCTGTCCAGGTCTATAATCTTTAGGTTTGCATGATGTTCCCACCCTCTTGCTTTTAAGTGATGGATAAGAAGTTAGCTCTACAAATTCTACTTTTGTGAATTTGAGTATTGGCTAACAGCACAAACAGCAAGACCATGTACACGCCCCTTTTCTTTGAAAATCAAATTTAAAAAGCAACACATTCGGCTCTGCCACCCCATTTTTGTAAAACTATGTTTCTTTAAAGAATAAGCATGCTTAAAAAATCCATTTAGTAACACTTAAGACATAACATGCTCAAGATGGAGCTAAGGGAAGACCAAACATATTACAAAATTTTGTTGAATGGTAAATAGATTTTAGAATAAATGCACGAGGAATAGGCTTCACCAAGAACACTCAGAAATCAAATGAAGCAAATAGGATTAGAGTATTACATAATGTATTCCGTAAGTATATTATCAGGTCAAGAAGGTCCAAGCTAGCCTCCGACTGCATTTTAAGATCTGGCTGTACACTGATTTCCTTGAACCACTCACTCCTTTTCAAAAGCTTTCAGAAAAACTAATACCTGAATACACTCAAAATAGTATTGTCATCTAGACAGAATGTTTAGAAGTGTTTGTGTACCATCATTTTTAAGAGCTCTCAGAGGAAAACTCAGCTCTTAAAAGTTTAGCAATGCTAGAAATAAATATTAGAATCACATTATATAGGAAATCCTTGCAACTTGGTACATGTGTATCTGTGTCCCCAGAACAGAGAGCTAATTAAAACAGTCACAACAAGTGGATCTATTAAGACACTAATCCACCCTGACTAAGCAAAAAGACAAAATACACAAAGCAGCAGAAACTGCTGAGAAACAGAACACTAGAAGTGCACTTACCTAAATTCAAGAAATCTGAACTGGAAGACAGAACTGAATTATTTGTGGGAATAAATGTATTAGGAGTAGATGTTGCAGTTGGATTCAGCATGCCTCTAAAGAAGTCTGCACTAGGTAGGGACAGATTCTCAGAACTTGATGACATTGTGAACGGGTCGAACGGATCAGCTAAAAAAGAAGCAGAAAATAAAATTATGACAAATTTAGAAAAAAAGTACAAAACATTACTACTCCAGGGACAAAGACAAAAGCAGAGTTTATGTCGGCAAATTAAGCACCTCTGAGTTTTTGTGGCAAATAGTCACCATTCTGTCTTTGCCTCTAGAGGCTGGTACTTTCATGTTGGTATAGAAAGTTTCTCAGCCATACACAGTAAAAACAGCTACGTCCTCAAACATGAATCCTTAGCAAAGCTGCATATATTCAATCATATTGTTACTTTCCTCCGTGCAAGACATACCTTAAATTTGAGTGATCAGTTGCATATGAACAAAAAAATTACATTTGTTAAAAAGTGATCTATAATGCCAAGCCTCTAAAGAATTTAAACAAAGTAGACTATTAAACTACTGAAACAGTCAAGAAAAGCATTCATACTACCGCTTTGACTTGAAGGCATTGCTGACTCTAGGGTAGAAAGTGCGTCAACTCAAGAATAAAAGCCAAAAGGAAGCAAGACTTTCAACAGGTCTTTAGTGATCGCAGTAAAGAAAAAACTAATTGGAAGAGTATTTATATATAGCATAGGATAACATGTGACAGTTGGGTGAATCATGGCTCGAGATCTTCCTGTTACTGCTGCCCTCTAGGGTCAAAATTCTTAGGAGCCCAGGGACTCCTGCCAGATTCACTCAGAAGCTGAAGAGGAATAATCTTCCCATGGTGCTCTAATGCTTCCTGAGGTGATCACATTTCTCAGGACTCGGTAACAGTTCAAAAAACAAATGTTGAGTTCTCGTGTGCAAACTATCTTATTGCAGCACAGCACATGCACAAAACCTCAGGTACAAGTTTGATGTGCAAGGTAAAACTCAAGTGGCTGTATATTCTCACTTGTGTAATACTATTCAAAGGTAGAATGATATATATAAATTACCACTGCTCACATTTTTTGGAGTTGATATAAAAAAAGCTTTTCATAGACTTCTGCCTATGTTCAAACAGGTAAATTAAGTGATTTGTCATTGACCATAGTAACACGGTTCAAGAGTGAATTACTTCAGAAGAAATATTTGAAGTCACCTAAAAGCCCTAAAAACACATTTTACCTTTGTGCAAATAAGCTAAAGCTTGTAATAGTTACCCTGATTGACTAATATTCCTAAAACTCTTACTGCACATTCCGACAAAACGTTACTATTACCAGAAGTTTAGTCACATGCTGAAGTGATAACAATGCACTGGAAAGACCTCTCCATTAAAACATTGTTTTAATACAAACTAGATAGAGTTAACATGCTCCTTTCAGATATAAACTTGAAATCAATATCAGTAAAAGCAGCGTAAGCTTTTAGCAGTAGCATTATCATACTGTTTTCAACAGTAATCTACAGGATTTCCAGTTGCTTATCAGTCTTATCTGATTAGTACTCAAAAAATAACACACAGCCTTTTGACCTACGCAGCACAGCTATACACTACATCTAGTGTAATTGCTCTACATAAAGTGAATGAATGCAAACAATTACTACAATTCTCAGCCTACGCAAGAAAAGCTATTTACATATGGATCTAGAAAAGGATCTAGATCATGTAACATCTGCATTGGAAAGTTATGGATTCTTTAAGAATGGTAAATTTGCTTTCAACTCAAAACCTGATACTTTTCTGTTTACATGGTTTAAAGCTAATAGGATATTGGCAACATAAAACACACAGTATTGTACATCAATTTGTCTGCTTCATGCATTAAAAATACCTTTCTATTCAGATTCTTGCCATAGACCAACATGTCTTCAGCGTACGTATCAAACACGTTAGTTGTGTTCCAACCACAACAGAGTTAAGAGTTTTTACCTGGTGGCCAGCTGAAGAGTACTGAGATTAACTTTACATACCTGATGCTGAAGATATCTTAGTAGCAGATGAACACTGAGACTGACTGCTGAGAAAGAAAGATGTTCCTTGTCCAAGAAGATCTCCAGTGGACTCTTCTGGGATCTGTGATGCACTACCCACAAACAGATTGTTCAACAAGTCTGCATTACTTGTTGAAGAGCTTGTTTCTGAAATAGGTTGTTCCTGTTCTGGTGAAATATCAGAGTTCAGTCCCAGTAAATCTACATTCTCTTCATTGAGAGGGTTTTGTAACAACGCAGATGGATCTTCAAAACTGGCTGCAAAAGGCAACTCTCCTTCCTGAGCACCAGGGTCCCTCTCAACAACAGTTACTGCCCCTTCTTCACCTGGAAATGCAGGGAATTCCTCATCTGAAGGATCACTTTCTTCTCTCTCATTAGATAGTTGAGCATGATCATTTTTGGATGAATTATTGTCTACTCCACTTTCTGGACTTTTTCCTTCTTAAAAAAAAAACAACAAAATGTAACAGCAACAGATTAACAGAATTCTGCCAACAAAAATGTCAGGCTTATTGATTTCATATGATTTCTGCAATCCTTAAACAAAGCTCGCTGAAGAGGTGATGGAAATGAAAACTGTTGGGTACCACCTCCTTGCACAGGGCAGGCAAAGGGGCATCTAACATTCTACTAGTTCAGATTAAACAAGTTAACAGAGGAGTTCTCCAGCTACAAAGCATTAGAATAAGAAAACTATGATGCATGCTCATAAAAATGAGAAATAACTCTACCATACTTGCTACTCTAAAAGAGTATTACACATGCTTTCAAAAAAGAATTACACATGCTTTCAAAATGGCACTGACTTAGACAATCTCAACTCAGGACATCATACCACTTATGTCTTAGAAAATTATTCAGTAACTGTTGCTCAACTCTACAACAACAATCAATGGCAGCAGCATCAGTTACTGCAATGTTTGCCAACAGAGCAGAGTTCAGAAATAGGACTTACACATGCACTATAAAGTTACATTTTTTCAGTCCATACATGCTGATCTAGACGCCACTGGCTAGTCTATGTTTCTTCTGTTTCTCAGCCAGGCCTAAGTGGGGTTGTCAGAATATAAATACTCCCCTGAAGACCTTTAAGTTTAAAACTGTTAAATGCTGAACTGCACTTTTCATTGTAAGTTATGAGCAATACAAAAAACACATTAGTATTTAACGAAATGAAGTTCGATTAACACTTGCTAACATGTTAACATGCAGAGTTCACTCTTTAAATAGCTTTTGCTCATGGCCTGACAACATAGTGAATTTCACTGAATAAGGGGGTATAAGAAAGAACTATAGTGCTCATTGGAAGGTATACAAGAAAACAGAAATAGATACTTCAGAGAAAAAATACCTTTCCAATCCAGAGAATGAAAGAAGTTACTTGCATCAGTACCACTGCTATGTGAGGATTCTGTCTCAGCTGGGACACTTTCTGAAGACTGCTCCAGTTGGGATGCTTCCGCTTCATATTGTGCTGTTGAACCTGGCTGTCTAGGCAGCTCTGGTTTGCCTAAAAGAAGATAGATTTATAATTTATAAGCCAGAACCCTTAGAGAGAAGCTTCTAAAACTCAATCTTGGTCATAGCAGCTGGTACTTGACTGCTATAGTGAGACAACTGTCCTGAAGTATTATTCCACAAATGCAAAATCTCCCAGGTTTGAAGTTGTCATTACTAAGCCTGCTTCAACTGCAAAGGCTCATAAGACCCTATTTTAAACTGCATCATTAATACATCAGACTCACAACAAAACACTCAAGTATCCTATTTACATTTTTTAAAATTAGATTTTTTTTAGCTACATGTGCTCAACAGCTCACTTGTACCACCTATCCCCTAAAACAGGCAAGAGCTATGAACAACATCTGCAATAACTTATATAAGGAACAGAACCTCAAAAAAGAGCAAGTACAGATATAGAAAAAAAAGAGTATAAAGCTAGAGAATAATATAGAATTGTTAACAAGCATCTCAAAGATGTTAAGTAATACACTGTGTTGCTACCAACTTCTCCTTACAACGCTTATTTGACTGAGATCAGACGTTAAATGACTCTTGCATTAAAAAACTGATTTGGGCTGAATTACCTAGAGTAACGCCATCTCCCAGAAAAACAGATTTCCTCAAGACAAGACAAGAATTCCCTATGTCAATGAGTATTCATCCACTGCTTGAAAAGAATAGGATGAATGCTTGGGAGAAAGCTATTTGTCTAAATCTAAACATCAAGTCTGGTAGAGCACTTTCTCCCCTCCTGCCACAAACTCAGTTGTAACAGATGGTGAAAAAATAGTTTCTGTATGTTTCAGAAAACATACATGAAACATCATGCTTAATGTAATATCGTAAATTCAGTCTTAATAGGGCAAGCTTTATAAAACAAGTTCATAATACAGAAGAAAGCAAACACTCTTCCCTTCTTTCAAGTTTTAAAAAAATACTTTCAATGGTATTTGAAACCTTCTATGAATAAGAAAAAGAAAGTGACTTGAAATGGAAGTTTAGAATTAGAAAGGTCAAGAGTAATTTCTACAGATTCTCATTATCAGCAAAACACCTTAACTTCAGTGAGCTGAGAGAAGTGTTCAACAATAGTTTATATTGATAGTAAAAGTCTTAAGTTAAACAAAAAATGACCTAAATCGTGGTATGTGCAGAACATATTCTGCAGGAATATAGGACAGCAGCAACTAATAACTATCAAGAGAAATGGAATTAGAACATACAGTATTAGAAGTAGAGAGTAAGATCTTATGTATGGTACCAAAATCACAAGCTTTTTATAGGGGAAACATGGTCAAGGCTTGAAAGCCTTAATGAAAATGTCAAAACTGTAATTACTGATATCAGAAGAAGATACTGAACAGCATTAAATGGAATTAATAGACATCTACAGATGAAGCACACATGCAATATTTAAAGAGTTAAATATCTGATGGATGACATGAGGAACAGTTGAGAAACTGAACATTAGTTACTAAATTAATTGGTTATATATACGATGAAAACATTGATAACGTTTTTAGGTAGGACTATTTGCAACGAAAGCTGAAATAATTAAATCAAATTATAATGATGCCAATTTAGTCAAAGACAGTTCTTTCAAGACATTTTGTCTAAAAATCCTGACTGTTGACATTCCATTTACTAAAATCCCTGCAAATAGCATATTCATAACTTTAAAACAAGCAAGTGTAACAGCAGTGGATGTCAGATAAGGATAATTATAACTGTTATATAATTGGAGGATAATTTATACTCCTTCATACAATGCAAATTTTTTGAAATTATATTTACAAAAAACACCTTTAAAATTTTTCTTCACTAAAAGGAGTATCAGAAACTAATCAGAATACATCCTCAACTGCTAAATTATTAGAAACTTCACCAGGTTCTCTAGTACAAGAAATTCATTACCGAATTTTGATAAAATCTCTTGTTGTTCCTCTCGGGTAGAGAAAAGAATCTTGGGATTCAGTCCCTTTATATTCATGTTATCCCATGGTGGCTGCTCACAGCTAGGTCTGTCTCTGGGCTCCACCTCCACTTCCAGATTGACTTGAAATAAATCAGGATACTTCTCTTGAATGTCACAGGCATCAAGATCATACCTGCAAAAGTGTATGCAAGTAAATTCTTAAGACTATGGGCTAACTAGATTAAATTATACTAGCTCATGACAGAACTTCAAGGCACTAAAGTATACGGCTTAAAGTATGCTGTACTTGTTTACATTTGTCATAGATCTTCAACAGGTAGTACTTAGGTAAGCAAAATATTTATTGCATTTATTCAATTTATTGAGAATTTATTGAAGAAAGCCTTTCCTCATCTGTTAGTTTGGCAACTTAAACAGTTTGAAAGAAAATTCCTTCAAATTCCCTACAAAAAGGTGTCAACATACTTAGCAAATTTCACTGTGGTGGCATTTCGGGGCACAAAACCTGTGTGGAACTGAATCTGAAACATCTTCATAGAAGCCATCTGTTGGAAACAAGAAACACAGGGAAACTGCATAAATACGCATAAGATGTATGCGCCGTGTTCTGCCTTTAATATAAAGCAAAGTATTTTCAGTATTGAAGTGTTCATTTTTCCCACCTTGCATACTTTACCTAGAGTGTATTAAATACAGACTAAGACAGAACGTAGACAAACCTAGCATTAACAGAAAGAAAGCAAAAGCCCTTGGACCAGATAGTACTCTCAGTACTAACCTCATACTATTAAAGTCTGTCAAATATTTCCAGACCCTGTTGTAAAGGCTTAAATGCCATGACCTTTGTTACACTTCTCAGCATAACATATTCAGAAAAACTCATCATGCAATATGCTAATCTAGAAATAGGAGCTATCTAGAAATAGGAACCCATCATAGGAGTCCATTCAGTACAGCTGTAAAAGTAACATATTGAAGGCTGTTTTTCCAAATTATTATAACCATTCAACTTACCCCCCACGGTTTCTTCCACTGACAGAAAAGCTACTTCCCCCTGCTTGATCAGCAAACAAGAATCAAGAAAAATGCTACCATAAAAGATCCACATAGCTCCTCATCTTACACAAACCCAAAATACAGCAAACTGATAAACCCACAGTATATTTGCTCCCTGGCTTTAATTACAGCACATGTAGAATATTCATGCCTGTCCTTATAATGCAAGTGATACAAACATAGTCTAATAAGACAATTCTGACAGCTTTTCTTATAATCATAGAATGGCTCAGGTTGGAAGGGACATTAAAGATCATCTAGTTCCAACCCCTGTGCCGTGGGTGGGGATGCCACCAACTGGATCAGGCTGCCCAGGGCCTCATCCAACCTGACCTTGAACAGCTCCAGGAATGGGGCATCCACAGCTTCTCTGGGCAACCTGTGCCAGTGCCTCACCACCCTCAGAATACAGAATTTCCTCCTAACATCTAATCTAAATATACCCTCCTTTAGTTTAGTTCTGCCTTGTCCTGTCACTATCTGCCCAAGTAAAAAGTTGTTCTCCCTCTTTTTTGTAAAACCCCTTTAAGTACTGCAAGGCTGTAGTGAGGTCTCCCAGAGCCTTCCCTTCTCCAGGCTGAACAACCCCAACTCCCTCAGCCCTTCTTCAAAGGAGAGGTGCTTCAGCCCTCTGATCATCCTTGTGTCCCTCCTCCAGACCCACTCTAACAGGTCCATGTACTTCTTGTGCTGGAGGTCCCAGACCTGGATGCAGCACTCCAGGTGGGGCCTCAAGAGGGCAGAGACGAGGCGTAAAATCACCTCCCTTGTCAGCCTGCTGGTCACAACTCTGTTGATGCAGCCCAGGACGCACTTGGCCTTCTGGGCTGCAAGCACGCACTGCTGGCTCACGTTGAGCTTTTCACCCACCAGAACCCCCAAGTCCTCCTCCACAGGGCTGCTCTCAATGAGTTCTTCTCAAAGGCATGGTGAAGCCATGCTGGCTGTCTTGGATCACCTCCTTGTCCTGCATGTGCCTTGACATTGCTTCCAGGAAAATCTTTTCCATGATCTTACCAGGCACACAAATCACTGTCTTGCCAGGCTCACTCGTCTGTAGTTCCCCCAGGTGATCCTTTCTACCCTTGTTAAAAATGGGAGTGATGTTTCCCTTTTTCCAGTCACCAGGGACTTCACCTGACTGCCAGGACTTTCCAAATACGATGGAGGGAGGCTTGGCAGCTCCACCAGCCAGTTCCCTCAGGACCCTGGGATGCATGGCACCGGGCCCCACAGACCTGTACCTGTCCAGTTTCATCAGGGGGTCTCCAACCTGCTCTTTGCTTACAGTGGGAGGGACTTTGCTCCCCCAGCCTCTATCTACAGGTTCAGGGAAACAAGAGACATAGGAAGCCTGACTGACTGTCAGTGAAGACTGAGGAAAACAACTTGCCAAGTACCTCAGCCTTCTCCACGTCTGTGGTTACCAGTTCTCCCTTCTTACCCATCAGAGAGAGTAAGACCTCCTTGGTCTTTCTTTTCTGGCCATTGTGTCCGAATGCTGCACTGCAAAGTCTATAAGCTTTGTATAACCCAGGTCTAGTGCATAACCTCTTTAAATACATCTTAACAGTACAGCTTTGAGCATATCTTGAAAACAATTGCTTTGTTCCTGATGTGCTTGAGTTATCTTGTAAACTTCCCTCCACTAAACACTTTGTGGCATACAAAAAGATACAAAAATCAGCTTTGCCTGAAATTCCCTCTGTATACACAAATTCGGTATCCATGTTTTCCAACATCTTCCACATTTTCCTATTGTTATGTGCATCTGATTTCAAGATTCCCCTAACACCTCTTAAAGCCAAAATTTCATTTACACTTTGCTATTGTCACAGGCATGAAGTTACAAATCCTGCCAGATGAGAATCACGACGACACAAAGATGCAAAAATTTTTCCCAGTAGGTGGACCACTTGACACTTACCTGAGCAGAGATCTCACTCCCCATGTTAAATTTGACTTCAAAAGTTCTGCCCACCACTGATCGCTAAGAACTTCTGGTCAAGGCAGCTTAGCAACAAGCACCAGGAAAGGAATTAAGAGGCAGTTTCTCTGATCCACCCAGCCCTATCCTGAACTACCTACGAAAACCTGAACACCCTATCAGATAAGTTTTCTTAATCCCTTGTTATGCAAGCCATTTCCTAGAAGATAAACTAAATGCTCTCTCAAATCAACTGTAAACAAGTGGAAGACATTCACAACACACAGCTCTAGGCACTCAACAGCAAAATTGAAATGCAATGGCTGATCTCAGTAGAGTTCTGCAGAGAGCTTCAGGGAGCAATTTACAGCATGTAGAACTAAGAACACATTGAATATTGTTTCATTAAAGCACCAAACCAGTATCATCACATACACTGTTGATATACCATGTGTTACAGCAGACAGATGAGAAAATTCTAATCTTTCTCGGTTAATGGATAAATACCGGAGAAACCAGGTGTTAACCTTACAGTCAGTGAAACTGACACTGAGATTGCACAAGGAGAACGCATTCTTTCTCGGTCTTGGATCTCTGCAACATACAATTTCATACTCAACTTTCTATGCAAAGTAAAAAACGTAGGGAGAACATCTACTTCAATAATAGCAGATATGTATGCAGCAAAAATACATATTCAAACGTCTGGAATCTGCAGTACTGTCTGAAGAACCTCTGGATCAATTTTCACAATACTGCAAGTTATTTTGCTCTGTGTCATCCCATCTTTTACATAGACCTCCAGGTTTATTTACATAGACCTCTGGGTTTAATTTGGGTCACACCACAAGAGGGGGACCCAAAATTCATTTATAGGAATTTGGAGACAAACAGACTTGGCAAACTTGTGATTCCAATACATTAGGGTTTGCTTTTTTTTTTTTTAAATTAAAAATGAAATGTGCATTCTCCCTGGGAGAAAAGAAGACCAGTAAGAAAATTGGCTACAACACTCAAACTTGCTTAGAAACAATGTACAACACCATATGCATTTTTTTTATTTATTTTATTTAAGACTGTTTAGTGCAGGCAGTCCCTGGAATACCACTTTTGCACTGAGTGGCATTTTTCTGTTCATTGTGGTTTACTTATACTGAACTAAGAAGTTCTGGCCTGTTGTGCAACTTAATGGATGAGATTAAACACATTGAAAAATTAGCTAAAGGCCCTCCACACAAATATAGTTACTATTACTATAGGAGTAATTTCCAGAAATGCTTACCAAAACATCTTCATGTAGAGCATGAAGTAAATGGACACATGTATCAGGCCTGAAGCAACTGGATTCCCAAGTACATGAACACAAACATTTATTTGAACACAGAACAGTAAATAAACCCATGTACTTAATGAGATTCCAAATACAATTACAATAGAAACTATATCTAGAAGCAAGCCATTCATGTAGGTTGTTAAATTAATTATTACCTTGGCTTGTAGTCGGCCTCCAAGCGTTGACCGGGCATGATATATCACAATGAGAACATCTCCTTGAACTGTTATACCTAATGGAATTACTGCTTTACCATCTTCAATTTTGAATTCCCTGAAGAAAAAGCATATCCACATTTGCACTATATTTTTCTGAAGCTAGATTATTTCCTTACACTTAGTTTGCTTTCCCCAAGCCCTTCAATATCAACCCATAAAATTCCACCGTAAATTCTTAACTATGAATGAAGGAACGCACTCTAAGTGATTAAAACTTAAAAATTGCTCTTACAAAAGCAAGTAGCTGACAAGCAGAAGTTGCCCAAAGCAGAGCTACAGATACATTTAGACTCATAACTCTCAAATCAAATATAGGAGGAATATGCTTCTTAGGAACTGCTATAAAAATGCAAGAGCACAATCAGAACAGTGACCAACAGACAGGGTATTATGAAAGCTATTCCAAAGAAAGGTGAAGAGAAACCTTGCCTGCACTGTTACACAATACTGCTAACCAATACATTAGGATCCCCACTTAGATAAAGTGGTCCAAAAGAAGAGGAAAATATTTTAACACCCTAGCTGTATCTGTTCCTCCCTCTCCAATTTCATAACAACTTTTTACTGGACTTGGGTTTAATAAGAAATCTGGAAGGACTTGGACTCTCCTACCTTACCTCCACTTGTGACTGCCAGATAGAACTGCTAGTATGATTTATAGTTGCAGCATTGCATTACATCAGCAGGCACCAGAGTTACATTGGGGCTACCAGAATTAAGTGCTTTCCTTACAGCTATCACAGCTGGTGGATCCTTACTGTTTTTCACAACTGCATCATGAAATTCAGTTTTAGTGGTGTTAGTACACCACCCCAACTACATGTACAGCAGAGATCAGTCTTCCTAGTTTCATACTACTCCGTGTGGTATGAAGGTCTTGTTCAACTTTGTTTCCCAAAGCCCACGGTGCAATATACCACTCCACTGTGATCCACTCTTTCTGTGCAGACACCTTCAAACTCCTTTTTAATCACTTGGTCTCTTCCCCATGATTTACCTTTCAGGATTAACTAAAATGGGATAGAGGAGCTTTTCCACGTATTTAAGCAGCTCTCTGCCCAGCCAGCCCCCAAATCATATTGTCTCCTCATAGGAAAGACTTCATATTTAAGTTACTAAAGAAAAACTTAATGTGCAGTTTTCATAACCGACACTTACTTCATTTTGTCATATTCCTGGGAGGTAGTGGTTACTCTTTCATCCCCAACATATACTTCACAAAAAGGCCTGCAGCCATTACGCTGCTTACTGAAAAGAGGAACTGGAGTCATGATGATTGATTTAATAAGGATTGGCTTGCTGTGAGGAATAATGGGTTCTTCAGCCATCATGTCACACATGTATTCGATATACCTGTTAAAACCAAAAGGTACTCATTAGGTCAGGGAACAAAATCCTAAAAACACCTGCACACAAGTTACTTTTGTAAATACCCAGCCACCAAGCAATAACACATGGTAATAGAAATGGAAACATGTAACAGCACTTCTGGGAAACAAATTTTTCCATCTGATAGAATTTGACAAAAGGAGAACAAAATAGAAAAGTGAGGAAATACTTATGATACTTAACTGGTCTTTCTAAGGACAGCAACACAATTTCTGCAGGAAAATCTAATAGCTCCACCAGAACAGAAAAATATACTGTTCAGAGAACTGAATACAGTACCATATATGAAATCATCTGTGCCTGTGTTTCACCTTCCAGACAATGCTAACCCCTGCCTCAGGTCCATAGCTTTACATTTATTCACTTGTAAAACAAGCTAGCCGCTCTTTCCAAAGGCCTCAGCCACAACACCCCACTAAGAGAACTGCTTACTGATATTTCACACGAAATGGATTAAAGTTACAGCAGTTCTGAAGCTAGTAACTTAAAGCTTCCTAACAGCACTTTACACATCAGGCTACCTTCAAGTTTACCCTTTTTGATGACCTACCCTGTACAGCACCCATTAAATATACCCAGAATAAATCTGTACAACTTCATAACCTGTCAGTTACTCTTCACTAATCCTTACTTCTCACCTTTCTGAATTTAATCCTTTTTTTTTTTGTAGGAAAAACATTTAATACCACTGTCACTCACTCTGGAGACTTAATTGTTACAAGATCTATAAAATTAATTCAAATAACTAGTTTCATACATTCTGACAAATATTTCAAAGTCATCTGCATGCACTCCTTTAAAAAACAGAAGGCATTTTTATCTGAACAAGAAATTATTACTCTTTCCAACAGAACTTGCTTTGGTCTGACACAGTAAAATTTGCCACGTAGTAAACTAGTGCACATGGAATATGTCTTCTACATGTGGAAGAGGATTTTGTAGTAAAGACAACATTCAAAAGCACTGCATACCCTTGTTTTCATTCCTAACACTGCTTCACTACATATCATATTTGATTCAGTTGTGATAACATCATGAGTAATTAAGGTCTCACAAACGACTCACAGAACCACTTTATCTACTTACAATACACTTGTTTTTCCAAGTATTTTGCTGTTTTAACACAGACACTGTTGAAATAATTTATCCTAAAAAGGACCCTGTAAAAATAGTAGCATATTCACAATTGCACAAATATTTGCTTCAATAGTACCCTACAAACAGACTGATACCATACCTTTTATGAGAAGGCCAAATGCCAGGAGGACATCGTTTTATACTGAACATATAAACCGCAGCCTCAGCAGTAGTGAAGAGACGACAGAAACATAGAAAAGAACAAACTACAACAGCAGACGCGGCTCTTCCATCCTACAAGAAAATTGTAATTTTGTTATTAAACCTAGTGGAAAAATCATTACAGAATTTACTGAAGAACATACTACCTGTGTGTTCTACATAAAGAAGCTCTAGTTCTGGTGTGATCATTTGATTTTTCACACTATACAAACCATTCTATAGACTATCTGCTTGCTCAAACATGAATAAATTATTGCTTTAGCTTACTGCTGTTTAAAATTCAGTTTGATATTTATTACCTTACTATCACTAACATCTGTTTTAATGTCTGTTTCCTGGCCTTAACCAAGTTCAGTGCTATTTTAGGTCAATAACCATGGGCTTCTGTTATAGGAGCAGTTCTAAGAACTGAGACATACTATATTCTATAGCTGTTTGACTAAAACTGCCTGAGATTAATACTTGTCAATGAACTAAGAGAAGGGAAGGAAAAAAAATGAATCCATCTGCAGGAACTACTGCTACACACATCCTACAAAACAGAATACTGAATATTCAGAAGTTAGAAGGTAACAGCTGACAGAATGGGCCCTCAGGCTTTTATTGTTGTTTTTTTTGTTTGTTTGTTTGTTTTATCAGCAAGCATAGAATAGATTTTTCCATAGTCATTTGGCATGTATATGTAGAAATGGGGAAAAAGGAAATGTTCCTCCTCAAATTGCTTTAACAGTCATCTCCTTCAAATCTAGGCATCTCTATTCTAACCATTGCCTAGCTCAATGAAAAGGTCTACCAGCATCAGAAGAGTCAATTGCTTTACAGAGCAATTCAGCAACTGATTTTTTTTTTTTTACTGCTGATGTAACTAACAAGCCCTAATTAATGGCAACGTGCACTAACAATGAAATTGGCCTTGCTTTGGGCATTGGACAGAGCCCAGTGATCTCCAGAAGTCACTTCCAACCAAAGCTAGCCTTTGGTTAGCTATTATGATTCTGTAGGGTGGACCATGCCTTTCAGTCAAGTTTCACACATATGAACAAAACTGTAGTCCCTACCCTGAGAAGCCTAGACTTAGGACAAAACATTAATGAGCACAAGGGAAATAAAAACCAACACCAATCAACAGGACAAGCAGTGAGTTACGTATACTATCATTACAAAGCCACTTCCAAATACGTGTCTCACTGAGGGGAAAAAATCATTGTACAAACAGGTTGAACAAGCAAAACACAGCAAACCCTTTGTACTCATGTAATGGAGTCAGAGGACAAAAACATGACAAGACTTAAAAGGGCTACAACATAAACAGAATTACAGCATTCAAAATTAAAAAAAGTCTTGCTCATTAATAACCAAATCTGGTGACAGATCCTTCCACTTCAGAAAGAAGCTTGATAACTTGCAAGCTTGGTAACTTGCAGAAAGGAAGCAAAAGAAACTTCTCATACAGAGATAAGACACTAAGAACTTCAGTTTTTCCTTGTCTGTTTTTACGGGATGATATGCCTTGGATATGGAGAAAAACAATTCTTCAGCCTAAGCAATCATTAAGGCAGCAATAAAAAACAACCAGAAAAGACCAGATTTTAAAGGTAAAATTTTTCTCAAAGCCTTAAAAAGACCGATGAGATTTGTGACTGAATTATTCTGATTAGAAATATAACCTTAATAAAGTAAAATAAACATAGCATGTGTAAGTATTTTAACCGGTTTTATTTAAACACAGGTGAAACAGCTATCTAAAGGACCACTTAAGAATGCTTAAGGAGCTGCAGCATATTGAGGCAATTTCCAGGGAGATGAACAGAAGACACACTGCAGTCATCATCCACTTCTACCGGGTCCAGTGTGTGCTCCTCATATCACACCTGGCATGCAGGCATATTGCTACAAGCCTCCCTCACACCTGAAGAATGGAAGTGACTTAAGACACCTTAAAGGAAACACTTCAAGAGAAAGGTATTACAAAAATTGATGCCAACCTACCACATCTGCTGCTTACCTTCTTGACTAGCAATTACATTGTGACTGAGATACAAAAGTATCACTTTAATACAGAACCAGATTCCTAAACTCACAGTAGCACTGAAAGTCCCATCACTTTCCTGGGGTCATGCATTAATTGAATTCTTACTTGCAAAGTTCTGTTTAAGGCAGTATACCTAACAAACCCTGTTTTAGACTCTGATAGCACAATACCATACACTGTACCATTTTAAGGACTGGTTTTGAGTACTTTCCTGCAACAACTGTCACGTTTTTATTGCACAGAAAAAGCATATGAAATACTGACATGTAATTTTCATATGCAAACATGACAGTAACCTCATGTTTTCAAATCTTGAGCATATGAACTATTCTTTAAAATTATTTCTCTCCCACGTTTGACATGAGAGGTTGTTTTTTTAATCAGTTCACTTGCTTTTTTGAGGGCTATATCAAAGTTAGTGATACATTAAATAACACTGGAATTTACAAGGCAATAGGCTGCCAGCAAAAGCAGGATCCACCAAAGTCCCACAGTAGGTTTCTGCAGTTCTGCAGATAATTACATTCCAAGTGCACAGTAGCAGGAAAAGCAGTTTACACCCAGCCGCTACTTACAACTTAAGAGTGCTCCATCAAAATAGTAGAATGAAATATAGAGCAAACACTAAGATGGCAGAAAACATTTTTTCTCCCAAAGGCTATTTTGCCTTAATCCCTTCTATATAATGCCTTCTATATTACATGCAAGTGTTGAGATTTAACCCAGCCAGCAGCTAAGCACCACATAGCCGTTTGCTCACCCTCCCCCCTCCCTCTCTGGGATAGGGGAGAGAATCAGAAGAAAATGGTGCCTGCGGCTTGAGATAAAGACAGTTTCTTAAGACAGAAAAGAAAGGAAAATAATAATAGTACTACTACTACTAATGTGTACGAAAGTGATGCACATTGCAATTGCTCACCACCTCAGCAGCTGCTGGTCAAGGTCCAGTTGATCCTCAAGCAGCCAGTACCCCCCAGCCCCAGCCAGCCACCCCTATATATTTTTCAGCATGACATCATATGGTATGGGACATCTCTTTGGCCAGTCTGGGTCACCTGTCCTAGGTCTGTCCCCTCCCAGCTCTTGCTGCACCTGCCCGCTGGCAGGACAGAGCAAAAAGCTGAAAAGTCCTTGGCTTAGTGTAAGCACTGCTCTGCAACAATTAAAACATCAGCACGTTATCAGCATTATTCCCAACCTAAATCCAAAACACAGCACCGTAACAGCTACTAGGAGGGAAATTATCCTAGCTGAAGCCAGGACAGCAAGGAAGAGCTACACCATCCTTCTAACTGCCTAAAGAGAAAATTTATGGAAATAATTTTTCTTAATACATAGCAGGATGGAATTCCCTCCAGGCCCTACAGTGAGGAAAACCAGTGATGTTCATGAACTGTGTGATACTAGCATCCTTAATCACAACCTAAAGTTGGATTGAGCAAAGCACTTGGGAGAAACCAATTACTTACAAGGCAGTGCACAATGCAAACATTTTTCTGATCTTGTTTCAGCCATAAATGCATGTTCTTGCATATACTGTACAGATTCTGAAGATTTGGTGCTCGCCTTGCTGGCCAGCCACATTCAGAAACCTGCAATGAGAGATACAGCCAAAATGAGAAACAACATGACATATATGTCATATGACATATGTATAAAAGGAAATTTTGCACTTCAGTGCCACCTCTGTGCAGAAATTAAGCAACATGGCCCTCCCAAAAATACTGCTGCACACTACAAGCATCACATTATAGGATCAAACACAGCAGACCTGTGGTCTGTTCTACTTTCTGCTGTACTAGAAGTATCAACAACAGTTTTTTTTTTTCTCTGAGAAAATTTCAGGTAGTAAAAGCTTTCAACCTGAGTAGTGCACATTTTTAAGTAAAAGATTAAATTCAGTATGTTTTCACTTGTGTCCTTTATTCAAAGAGCCTCAACAGTTCAGTAATACTCCTTCTGGAATTAGTTTTACAAAAGAATGCCAAATAATCGCTTCACTGCTGAGCCTCTGTATTCTTAAAGCCATCTGTCTGGTAAGAACACAGTACATGAGAAGCCTGATCCGTGAGAACTTGCAACTCAAAGAGCAAATGCTCTATCAGGACCAGGTGAACAACTTACAAAGCAACCTTTTTCTTTTTAGACAGGGCTGAAAATGAAGGTGAAAGACCAAGTTTACTATCAGCCACATGTCTTCTCAAATAGAAGAGTTCAAGGGTTACTCAGATTAATTACCTGAACTATCATAAGAAGTTCTCAATGAGATGCCAAGCTCAGGAAAAAAGGCTGCAAGAGGTAATCTGACATACGAAGTCTTCTATAAATTAAAATACTAGAGTACAGTGAAAAGCTAAGAAGTTGGCTGTTTCAGAAAGCCTCACTTTGCTAGAGATTTAACATTCTTTTGTTAGTGAAAAGTTTTGCAAAGTCACCACAGACCAGATAAAACTAAAGCAAGCAGCCCTTTATATTCTTGCTCACCATGGGTTTCAACATGGACTTCAGTACATCTCAAATATTACACTATTACTGAAAGAATCATATTATAGCTGTAATGCTGCAAACCAGAAAACGAACTGGAAAAGACATTCTAAAAGTTAAAGAAATGACTTTTTTTTTTTTTTTTTATTTTTTTTTACTTACAGCTTACTTTCTGCTCAGACACTAGTTTTGCCATGAAATGAAAACCACACAACATTGCCCACTTTCCATTTGGCTGTGTTTGAAGCTCAAAACGTTCAGGTCATTATCAAAATTGAAATTGCCAAAATGTTGTTTTGCTGACACCTTTAAAGACCCACAACCTCCTTTTATAAGATGGAATCAAAGAAAAATTCAGATTGCAGTGAACTAGAGATCTCCTGAGGCTCCAACAGCTCAAAGCAGAGTCAGTGGTGAGGTCAGACTGACTTGCTGAGAGCTTTATACAGGCAGGTCTTAGAAATCTCCAGAGACTAAGTGCACAACCTCTCGAAGCAACCTGTTCCAAACATGACTCAAAGTTAGCAGAGAGGATTTCAAAGCTACCATTAACTTTAATCACGTTTTTTTTAAAAAAAAGTTAGACATAGTACACAGGAAACCATGAAAGTGTCATTTCATAAATGTTTTAGATGCTGTTCTATTTTGATCAAGTTTAAGGCTTGCCAGAATCATCTTTTGTGGCACTAGAGAAGCTTAAGCTTCTTTAGCTTCTTACTTGACTGCTCTAGCCCAGCACTGAATAATGAAGTTAAAGAAGTCAGGAAGCATTATTCATCATGTATCTGGATTTCAAAGATCGACAGGGAAAATTTTCCCATCATGAGTTTTAATTCATACAAGATTTTTTTCAAGTAAAATATCTGTTTTTACAGAAGACACTTTTTTGCTTTTTTGTTTGCTTCTTTTTATAGAAGTTAAACACTCCTAGCCAACAAAGTGGGCAGGAACACAGTGTTTTGACAAGATACAAGATATTATTTCTTTCCAGATACAGTAAAGCAAAACAAAAATCATACAACAAAATCAATGTCACTAAGATAAATGTACACCAGAAAATCTTCAGGCCATCAGAAGATTTAACTGCATTCATATTGCCACTCACAGCATCAATACATGAGAAATATCAGTGTTTAGGTACCTCAGACCTGCATAACCAAAGAACACCTCCAGGGTAGACAATTTCCCAGTCACAGAATTTATCATTCCGTAAAAAGAGACTGATAGCTTTATCAGAACAAGGAATAAATGAGTTCACTTAAATACATTAGCCTCAGTGGACTTCTCCAGGACCTTAGTGCTAAAATGCATTCCTGAAGTTTTTGCTTTGAAGTACCTGCTCCAAGCAGTAAGTTGCCTGAACATTTATTATCCTCCATGTTTAACAGTCTTTAACTAAACCTCATACTGAACCAAATTCAAAGAATGTTGATCCTGAATAGAATCCTCCACCCAAAGAGGTCATAACTGCTATTCAGGTGTGACATTTAAACTTGTAGACAGTACAAAGTAAGGATACAAATAGAGAAGTGACAAGCGCTGGATAACATACATTAAATGTTTCCCAGCCTGATGAAGTTTAAGCAAGCTCAGATAACTGAAGCAATGCTAAAGGATGGCTCTGCAGAATAAGGTCCAAAAGGGGTTTCACGTAGCAAATAATGCTTTTAGACCCCCCACTGGGCAGTCAGTATTGTGGGGAAGGGGCGTGATCTCTACACGCAGTGTAGATAAGGTCTAGTGTAGCCAGTGCTAGACAACTCAAAACACAGCAATAACTCACACTGATGAACTAGTTACAGGACAGTTGAAGCATATTTAGGAGCACTGACAGAAGTCCAGAGTTTCAACACCTACCAAGTTGTCCTCACTACCATGTTTACTGAACTGGGGATGTGTCTTCATTTTAGCATCAGAGAAATAGCCAGGAAGGCTACTGAAGGCTCAGCTAAATCATACCGGTATTTCAGGCAGTAGCAACAAGCAGTCAGCTAGTCATCTCAGGAAAAAGCAACACTCCAGGGCTGGGACACACTGCAGTCAAACAGTATGCCATGGGACAAGGAGAAAGTCCCATCAGCATTATTTAAGATCAGTCTCCAAAGCAGTGCTACTTTTGAAAGAAAAAAAAAAACTCTGAATGAGAAGAGATTGAAGTTTTAGTAAGACTGTTATTTTTCATTTAAATCTGAAATATATAAGGGTACCAATACATTTCTTCAAAGATATCACTAGCCTAAGAAATGGACTTGAGTCAGTAAGATTAAAGATTAGCCTTAATTTATAACTTTGAACAGGAACCAAAGACAAGCAGAACACAGGCTACTCTAACCTTATGTTTATACTCTTCTTTTGTCATACTTTTGATTAAGCAGCCTACTTTAACGTATCTCACAACAGGAAGCTGAAGATATAAATCAAGATACTGTGTTCAAAGACCTGTTATAAAAATACACAAAAATTATACACACCCTATTATGGAATCTTGAAGGCCTGTATGTTCTTGGAGAAAGGTTATACACAGCATAGTGCCCATGATGTTTAGAGTCCAGACATAACCGCACATCTTCTATGTTATTTTTGATGGCAGACTCTACACCTTCAGCTGGAAAGGACATCACTGAAAACAGAAGGAAGAAAATACTCCACCTTGAGATCTTCGTATACTAAGAACTATCAAATGATTGAGAGAGGTAGCAATCATACCTGCAATTCTGGAAGTGATGTATGATATATCCAAGTCTCCTTTTGCATAACTGAAATAGAACACATTGGAGTTAATACTGGGAAATAGAAGCATTTGAGCCATAAGTTCAAAAATTCAGGTCTTAGCCTCCACTCACTACAATGAATAACTTTTTATTTCTTCCATCTGAAGGACCCATCCAGCCTGGCCTTGAACACTTCCAGGGATGAGGCATCCACAGCTTCTCTGGGCAACCTGTTCCAGTGCCTCACCACCCTCTGAGCAAAGAATTTCTTCCTTTTATCTAATTTAAATCTACCCTCTTTTAGTTTAAAACTGTTTGCCCAGATCCTAGAACTATCTGTCCATGTAAAAAGTCGCTCTCCATCTTTTTTATAATAAGAATTTCTCCCCAGTAGCTAAACTTTCCCTCTTTTAGGTTAAAGCCATTACCCCTTGCTCTATCACGACACCCCCTGACAAAGAGTCCCTTCCCAGCTTTCCTGTAGTCCCCTTTAGGTACTGGAAGGCCGCTGTAAGGTCTCCCCAGAGCCTTCTCTTCTCCAGGCTGAACAACCCCATCTCCCTCAGCCTGTCTTCATAGATTTTAGCTCAACTTTACTGTATATTCATTCACATTTCTCACAGATAGCTCAAATTTACTGCATATTCATTGAATTTATAAATTTAAATCATTTCTCTGAAAATTCACTTCCAAAATGCCCAAAGTGAGCAATTACTACTCATTTCTTTTCTATAATTGTGCAGGGGTTTTTTTGTGTTTAGTTCAATTCCTTCCATCTCTGCTTAATTACCTACATTATGCCAATAACTTAGTATTTTAAAATTACTAATATTTTTTTTCTTTCCAGGGTAGTTGCTATGTAGCAGGATGAAAAAGCCTGAGAAAGACTAAAAGACTCCAGCATAAACCCAATACCCTTGAGTTAGATCCAACAGGCCTGCACTCCTGATTGGCAAAGCAAGAACAAGTATCACCTACAGAATTTGGGTTAGGTACCTTACTTAAATTAGTAGAATAACTCCAGAATATCAAAAGTTCACCACAGTATGATGCATATTTAAAGAATGCAAATGCATTATCAAAACCAGGTGTTTTAGAATTACTACAAAATTTCAAGACACTTAAAGACCTAGAATACTACACTCATTTTCAAAACGTTAAGAGAAAACATTATTTCTTTGATTCCTTATGGCTTGCTATTAAATACAAAAGAGGCTGGAGGGATTGTTTAAAAGATTGAATTTACATGGACTGGGAGGATGATCTTAGGTGAGGTAAGAACAATTCCTTTGAATGCAATGACATGAAAGAATGTTTATGTGGACCGGCATAGTCATTGTCCTAACAACGATAAATGACCCAAGGTCTCAAGATACACTGAAGTCACTACAAGGAATTTTGAGAGCCTTACTAGACAAAGCACTAAAAACTAAGTCTAGATAGTGTTTGGCCATTTAGTCTATTTCAGATTTCTTTGCAACTTTGGAAATATTTAACTTCCTCAGCCAAACTGATTAAGGGAGAAAATTACATTCAGAGCTAATTATGAATTCTTACTAGTGATGAACACAGTCATTTATGATTGAGAAGTGTCAAACTCTGTCACTTACACCCACCAGCTTCAAGCATGAAAACATGCAGATCATTCTAACGACTTCAACTTTTTTTAGTATCAAGACAAAGAACCACCTAATATGATAGCCTGAGGACAAAGATCTATGTCTTCAATATTACCACAAGTTAAACAACAGTGTGAAATGAATGCACAGAGCTATAAAAAGAAAAACTCTTTACATCCATTCAGGAATATTTTCAGATACTGACCTGTTTAGTAACAACACCATTCTACACATCTTTGATTTTTACATTTGTCTAAATTAAAACGCAACATTACTAGGAGCATTGATCTCACTACACACACTTGCAGAAAAGCTCCATGCACATTATAGCTAAAGTACTTACTGAAAAAGTGCTATTTGGTATGACAATAACATTACAGCCAAGACAAGCTTGCTATTTTGCAGGAAAAAAAATCCGTATGCCTGTTGCAACTGAAAAAAGCTTCAGAATAGTTCTGCTGTCTTAATTAAAATGTAGCTGCTACCCAAACTGCAGAATCAACAGAAGTCTCTTAAAATGTGTGACTTTCCTCAAATTCCTATTCCATGTTTTCCTTAAGCTTTATTCTGAGGACTTGAGATCTAATTCAGTATTAACAATGGAACACAAGATATTCTTTTTACTGGAGCGTTTCACTTCAGACTGGCAAATAAGATTTCTTTAATTTTCAGGAAGACAAAATAGACAAACAATTGTTCAGTCCACTTTTCACACACACACACTGATATGCATTCCTATACATTTCAAGACATAACCCTGTAACAAAATATCAGGACTGACGTTTTTCCTTTCATGCTACTAATAGCAGGACGTTTCATTTACATAGCAATATTGCCAGCAGGTGATGAGTGCAACAACACCCAAACAAGTCAAGACATTACATGTAGGGTTTCTGGCTTGAAAAATATCCATATATTTTAGGCTTTTTAAGGCTCCAATTAAGGTAAATGGGAAAAGTACGTTTTCGTAACACTTAATTCCTCTTCTGATAACAGCAGGCAAAGCTTTTATAGTGAGATACCTAAAGCAAAATGTAGCAAATAAAATATAAATTTTAATTTTGCAGTACAAGTATCTGCAAAAAATCAGAAGTTGTAATTAAATGTTAGAGACTTTTCATTGTGGAAATGGTTGGCAATGCTAGTTTTGTCAGAACAGTTGCATTTAAAAGTGATACTTAATATTAAACAAAACATCACTCCAGCAAATTAAGTTAAAAAATAAGCAATTTTAAAATAAAGCTAGTTAGCATACAGCACAAAATTTTGGATGAGCACACAGTTACCGTGTGTTGCTATCACCTGAAGATGGGAAAGAAAGAATAAAAAACAGATGAATTGGTATAGCTAAAACATGAGCACGCAAAGCACAATCTTTAGTCAAAGAATGCTCTAACACTAAACAATCTTCCTCCATACATTTCTACACTCACAATAAAACACCTATTCATTACCTAAGTACCCCCACTGCTGATGCTTATTTTCTTACTGGCCAAGAAGAAATGCAGCATTGAAATTCACAATCTGCTTCCACTTGGTTTTGCTTTGTAAAACTGAATTAATCATTCAACTACCTAATGCAACATTAAGATCTATCAAATGAAACATTAATGCAGCATCAAGAAACAAAATTACTTTAGAAGCAAAGGAAGCTAGCAATAAAAGGCAGCTAATTGTTCTTGCATTTTTAGATCATGATTTCTTCAGCAGAAGAGACTAGTCTGACAAAGTAATAAAAAAAAGAGCAATCAAAAGTTTTGCAGAATGCAAATTCCATACCAGGTTTCAATACCAGGTCCCTTCCATCCCAAGGATCTCTCTGATTCTAACGAGATGACAGACTCCAACACAAGGAGTTAAGTGTAGAAATGAAAATGCATTTCAGGGAAGAGACATTTTAGTTTATCCAGAATGTCTGCTTCTCATATTTGTTGAAGTGTTTTAGAAAGGTAGTCAAGGATGCAATCAGTAGTAGAAAAGGCATTATTAAGTCCTTTATTCTGCCAGCTGTAGCCACAACACAAGTTTCTGAGGGCAGAGAATGATCCTGACAGAAAACAGGTATGTCCTACAGCAGACACAAAGAATGGATTAGCATTTCAGCACAATTAATGTACAAGAAATTTAAGAATGCACAAGCCTAGTGGTAGGACTCTCAGAAGCACAGTGAGTGTGTAAATGCTAAAGAACTTCAGACTACATAGGCCCTGTAAAACATTAAATACTGCTCACATTAATTCATGTGCTGCCATTCCAGTGAAATGGAATACAGACTCAGAGAACGAAACTTGCAGCATTAAGGGCCACTAAAGAGCACTGATGAATTACAAGTGGAAAAGGTTCTCTTTGAGTATTGATTAAACATCATACGGAAAACAAGTATTGAAGTAACTGGTTCTCACTAGCACATTCATGTACTTGGTGCACTCCCTCCTTTTCTTTCATTCCCGAAACCAATCAACAAATTCACAGGGAAAACAGGAAAGGAATGCAGTTTTATCAAGACAGTCCTCCTCAAGACCAGCATTTGTTTTTGCCAGTGCAGAGCTTTAATAAATTTGACAACCTCACATTCCCTTTAAGGTGTATGAGTCGCCTTAGACATCAATCTGTATTTAATCAGCCTAGTCCAAAACATCAGAGGGGAACCTATCTCCTCATTATTACGCTTGGTATTTAATGTTTAGACAATGTAAAGCAAAAGTGACAGCTTGCCATTAAGTCATGGCACATTTACAGACACTGTCTGATGATCCTCTACCAATTCCTCACAGGACATGGAGGCATTTTATCCCCCTTTGGCTAGAAGAGACCAATGGTTGGCTATCTACCAGGTTAGATGAGGCACTGAGCACGCTCATCTAGTGGGTGGCATCCCTGTCTGTGGCAGGGGGGTTGGAACTGGATGATCCATGAGGTCCCTTCGAACTCAAACCATTCTACGATTCTATGATCTAATTTGAATATCTTAGCACTTACAACTGTTAAGTGTAAAAACCCAAACCATGTCAAACTATACTCTCGAGATACTCAATTCTAGTGAATAACCACATATGACCTTCTGTGATTAATGCAAATGAGATGGAAAAGTGAAGAGCTTTTTCCTGACTAAGAATATTTATTGAGTTCCACAAGACATGCACAAAAATATCTCCAACAGCACTCAGATCCCTGACAGGGGCTCAGACACTATCACAAAGTAAATCATGCTGGATTAAGTTTGAAGCAGTTTAGAGAATTTCAGCAGTTTGTGTCTCACTGTGATTTAAGGCCTAAGTGACCCTGGTTCTGGGCAGGGCAAAAGAGCTTCCATCTCAATCATACTCTTCCGTTATTGTAAAAAAAAAATTAAAACTTGATTCTAACTAAAGTGCCAAGGGTATAGTTCACCAACAGTACAGTGACTAACAATTCAGAATGAACACTGTAACCAAGATGCAAAACTTATTTTGGGCAATCACTGTTCTCTAACAAATAATTTTAGAAAGAGAAGAGCGTGTGAACTGACCAGCATCTTTGACCATCAAGTACTCACTGTTCTATACATCAGAAGCTGCCAGATGAGCTTGAATATACGGTTACTATTTTACTCCTTGCATGCTACTTTTATTATGGAACCAAATGAAAACACACAAAGCAAAAAGCCCCACAAACCTGTCAGGTAAGAAATAAAAATAAGGTGAGAAGGCAGCATGAGGCATTCCATACTGAAAGGTAACCTACAGAGAGTTCTTATCCCTCACCCCTGGGGAAAGGCACAATACAGAAAGTCTTGTGGAGATGAGCACAAGAAGTGGAGTGCAAGAATACTGCAGAAGCATGCAGTGTACAATCAAAATACTAGAGTGAAAGAGTAAAAACAAAGGCATGAGAATAACAGCTTAAAACTTTGTAATTTTATAACTGTCAACGGAAGAGAAGAATAAGGACTATCTATCACTAAGGAAAAGTCATTTCTCTGCTGTTAAACTTCAAAATTTAAGCAAAATCGGCAGAATTTAAGACAAGGAATTAAGTACCTTCAAGTTTTTAAGTAGTAGAGCTGCCAAAGGCAAGGAATTGGCAGAATATATCCATTATCACACAGTAAATTTTCTTTAAAAAGACACCATGAAAGCAACAAAAGCAAGACTGAACAGACAGGCACAGGAAGATCAGTTCCACAAAAGGTAGCAGGTACAAGGGGACAAAGAACAGAGGTCTGTAAGACAGCATGTGCCAAAGAACTAAAATGGAGAATAGTTGCTGAAAAGTTAAAAGCAGCTCATCATAATACTTCATATACAGAATTCCTACAGCTCTTCTATGCTGCTGAGAAGTCACTGTTTTTCATCATGCAACAGTTCACTCCCCTTGTACGCCTCCCGCTCTTCTCTCGAGTCAGTGTAGTTCTCCCAGGACAAAAAATTTGATGTTGTGCCAATTGCTTTTATCTGTGGAAGGCTTGTAAGGACAGATCAAAGCTGTATAGCTTTTCTGACCTTTAAAAAGTGGAGGACCTGGCCTTTTAAAGCCATACATGAGAAGTTTAAACAGACTAAACGTAAGACCAAACAAAGAAAAATGCACTCGAAGTGGCTACAGAGGTGCAAGTTCTACAGATCTGAGTTCTCTGATCATTACAAACAGTTTAGAGCAGTACAATAAACAGACTACACTTGACAGAAAAGCAGTTACAAGCAAAAGACTTCAAGTACAGTATTTCCAATTAAAGTCCTACGAACCCTACAGTAAAGGACAAAGTACAGTTCTTGTAGTTCTATCATCATATTGACTTACCTCCTCGTCCTAGAACTAAGAAAAAGTCTTCACACTGCATAAAACTTGATTATAAGTTCAAAAATGTATGAATCCATACTGTGATGACCAATTATACAGAGGTAGTGAAAATCATTTGGAGTGGGAGTGAAAAGAATCATTACAAACAACAATACACTTAAAATCTGAGAACATATACATCTGAGGAGGAAAGTACTCTTCTATGTAATTCAGGGCAAAGGAGACAGAGTGGGGAACCACTCCTTTTGCGTAAAATCTCTCCATTCAATCACCTACATTTGACAAAGTGAAAGAGGACACAGGATGACAACTGAAAACTAAACTGGACAGAAGAGCCAATGCACCATTTCCCTGCAGTTTCTCTACCCTCCATTCCATTTAACTATCATCACTCTATCTTTCCTTATTCTTTCTTTATTCATTGACACCCTGTATAGTTTTTTTTTTATTTTGATCCATGATAGTCTTATTTCTATACCACTCGTCCCTGCTCCCACCCCTCTCCGCTCATCTCTCCCAGGTTTTCAGCGTGTGTAAAACAGAGCAGACAACAGCAGGAAATTCAGCACTTGTAGACAGGTTTTCCCCCCAGCATATTTCTAAAATATATTAATAAAAAAGCTACATTAGAAATAATAATTCATAAAGTCTCAGTGCTAACTATTAGCTATTAGAGTTCATATTTAGAAAAGAATGCTGAATTTGACCATTTCTAGAAGAAGTATCTGAGCCTTCATTTAGAACTCTTACCAGCACAATTTATTTTTACTCACTTGGCCACAGATTGGATAACTTTAGAAGATGTATCCTTAATATTTGTGAAAAACCGTTCTGTTCCTCCTCTCAGAATATCAAAGAACCCTCCGTAAGTCTGGTCACATTCTGCAACAGTCAGGCCTACAGTAGTCAAACAGAAATAATTGTACTTTAAGTCATATCCTGAAATAGGCTCCATTTTCAAGCAAGTTGCCTACAAAGATGGAAGTGAAAGTATACACAGACTAAGCTTTGTTGTAAGGCTTACAGTTCAAAAGCTTTCCTTAATGATGACCTATGAAAAGAGTGACCTCTGCATGGTCAAGAGCTACTAGTAAACTAACTAACAGATTGCTTAATTGACTACTCACATTTAAAAGAGAACAGCAAAAGATTCATAAAAGTAAGGCATTTCATACTGCCTGTGCAGGCATAATTAAGTTACATTTTAAGCCCAAAATCTCAGCTAGAAACATCTATTTGTTAGCACGATAGCATACAAAGAGTACTCGTTCCCGCACAAAACAGATGGCCAGACAGCCTTTTGATTATACTCCTATTTGGAAGCTAGATTCCTATTTAGCAACTCATATACAGTCAAAATTACTGCAAATAAATATTACCCAATTTTTAAAATTTCCTCTTGAGCTTTAATACCCTCTTACTGGCAATTCAGCATACATAATATAAAGCAAGTACTACCAAACTGGAAGGAAAACTGAATACAGTATGAAATATTCCCTTGATTTCTTCTACATTAATTGTAATGTTAAGCAACATATTCACACTTGATGTAAAATGGTTGCAGAAACTGCCTTTCATTAAGAAATTAGATGCAAGTAAGCCCATTAGCTTTTTATTTTCTTTACTATATTAAGTACAAATATTTACAATTGAGTGAACCCTGGAGTATCTACTTTTACAGAATGGGTACATCAGCTTTTAATTGTGTCATTTTGAAGACATGCTTTGGTTGATTCAATTAAGTGCTATTAGTCTAACTACTGCTTTTCTTCAGATGATACCACAATTTCTCCTCACCACTGAAGTTCCTCTGACACAACTCTGCATAATCATCCCCTAATTAGCTGGACTCAAGACAGCACCAGCTATGGCTACTTCTGAATGTAATGACTAGACTACCCATAGTGTGATCTTAGGCTGCTGCTTTTTACCTTCTTGAGGTTGTCAAAAATTTTTATTTTGGGATTGACAAGCTAAATGTGAAAATGACTTTAGACCACAATTGCTATGAGATGGGCTTCTGTCTACCTGATGCGGTTCAGTTCAAAAGCTTTTTTAGGGGATAAGGGGTAGGAGGGAGAGGGGGATTTCAGATGCCTACAGACTTATTTCTTCTTCATATAGGCTTTTATCGGGCTAAAATAATAGTGTCACATCAGTGGCTTCTTAATATCAACATATTACTGTAGTTCATAGATAGCTGCCAACAGTTAAAATCCTTGAAATTGCTTCTGTATTTCTTGGTTGGACTACCTCAACATTTAGATATCAACAAGCCTGTTTTAGCATGAAGTTATGCAAAAAGACACAGAATGGCTTATTTTGGTCATACCATATATAATGTTAAGCAGTTCTGCTTGGAAAACAGACAAGTGTCATCTTCCTACATTAGAGATACAAGATCCAATGTTGTTTGTGCAAGACCTCAAGTTATGGACTAATTTTGGTACCTTGTGCCACAACATATCAAGGTTTTTGTTATAATCCAGCACTTTAAAATCCAGCACTTCTGAGAAGATTTTCAGCAGTTAATTTTAACTTTACAAATTCTCACTTTACACTGAACATTTCAAAGTATCATATGCCTCACTGAACTGGAAAGTTTCAGGTTTAAAGTAAAATATTTTGTTTACTTTCACTGTATCTCTTGTTCTTAGAAATACTATTTCTTATTCTGTTAGTTACTCTCAATTTTTAATTCATTATCAGAACTTCTCACCCATCTACAAGTCAATAATACATTTTAGTTTCAATTGTTCTACACGAGAAACTAAATTTTATCTTGTTTAGCAACAAATTTGAGAAATTCATATTTGCGTTATCAACATGCAACCAAACCCTGAGAAAAAGGAAAAAGGTTAGAAACAGCAATATAAATTCAAAGTAGCAACAAAAATGTCTAAAACCCCAAAGTGACTTTTTTCCAAAAATACAAGATATGCCATTCTCTTACACTTAGAAGACACTTCTTTCTGCACGTACCTGCATTGTACATATTATTGAGCTGTCCTGCAGGCTTGGAGCTCTGTGAAACCGATGTTACAGACATCCGAGGCTGAGCATTGTTCCCATAGCCTCCATTTTGTTCCAGGAGCTGTGGAGATTAATACTGTGATGATTTTCCTGCTTATTTAGCCAACTTGTAAAAGTAACTTACAAAGTATAACTTGGTGAGAACAAGCATGCAATCTGTTTCTGAGGCTCACAAGAATGCCAGGAAGTTCAAGTACAGCAATGCATTCAGTTTCCGTATTGTGTAAATTAATCAAACTGGAGACAAATAAGTGGGTTTCAAGTCAACGTAGGCAGAGTCCTCGTGTATTAGATTTTCCTGTGCAAGTTAATGATGATTAAACACAGCATGTAAAACAGAGCATTTACATACAAAGGAATGACCCAAGACCATGCCAATTTTTCAATAAGCAGTAAGAACTATAATTAGTTTACTCGAATGTTATGTAAGCTCTGTGAATTACAAAAGCACATTTTCAAAGACCATAGAGGTGATATAGATCAATTCAATTGAATTACAAAATTGTGAAGTTTTCAAAAGACTAAGGAAGATGGGACCTGCTCTGACATTTGTTACTAAACTCACATTGGATAAGAAAGGAAAGAAAGGAGACCTAATCAATAATACTCCTTTATGAGATTCCTTTACCTCTGTGATGGGGGATTTAGGATTCACATTCCTAGCTGCTGCAATCTCCTGCAGTTGATTCACTAGTTCAGTGATTGACAATCTCTCCTCCGGGTTCACTTTCAAGGCAGAGCCTAAAAAACATGATTCAGGCAATAAAACAGATACCCTTAACAGCTCTTCTTCCAGCAAAGATCAGTAATGTCTTCAGTACACTCTAAAGCAATGTGAGCACTCAAACATGTGGAACAGTTTGGAGCAGCCACTAAATCCATATTCAAGTATCACAGTTGTAAGTAACCACAACTAACACCGTTTATGGTTAAGAATATTTCATAGAATATACTTTAGGAGTCTATTAATGAACAACCTCAGAAGCAATGTTGGATTTAATTTTTGACAGCAATTTAATAAGGTTGGATTTGTAGCCAAAATTCTGGTACTGTAATCAAAGATTTTGGCAACCTATATGAATTGAAAGTAAGTATTTCTAAAGCAAATTCAAAGAATTGATCAAAACACTAATCACTCCTATGGAATGATTCAAACACTAAACAAGACAGGTGACATGGTTAAAAAATAAGTTTCATTTAAAGTTTAAGTTTTCTGAATGTGGATTAAAATTTTGAATACAATGAAAAGTTGTTACAGTTAACCTCTGCATCATCACACGATTATGCAGAGATCGACAACACTTAATTCCAGGAATATAATACAAATACTAAGATACATCCATTGATACCACCAAGCTAATAACATTATAAACTTACCGATGAGATCATGAAACACAGAATAGCGGGTGTCATTTTGTGGAATAGTGTATTTTCCATTGACTATGCGAAGTTTAGCTCCATCTTCAAAAGGATGTTGCCTAAAGCAGAGTAAATACAGGATACAGCCCAGAGCCTACAGAGAGATGAGGCAGAAATATTTAATTCAGGAACTGATAATTGAAGTGGAATTTTAGACTATGCAATTGATTAAGTTCCCTAATAGAGCTTGCAAATCACAGGTTTCAATCATCAACTGCTGACTCATGCAACCCTATATATATATATATAACAACGCTTCAGGCATCAGTTTCACACTCCTGAAATAATTAGCCTTGATGTTTCTCTGAGGACAGAAACACGTAGTAAAACATTCAATTGTCATGTTAGAGCACTCCTAGCAGTGAAACTGCTTTTAAATAGGTATGTGGTTTGTTCCCCCCTTCCCTCCCTGAAGTTTTCAGTTTCAGTGATTCTCCTATTCATGTCTTTATACAAATCATAGTAATATAACTATTTTATGAAATTTTTCAAGTATACAAGAAAATGAACACTTGCAACATTGAGCATGTTCAGGAACAGAATTCTTCTTCCGTAAGTATTAGACGTTTTATTTCTAAACTTCATCTTAGGCTTCAAGGAGACTAATTCTGTTTCTTGAGTCAGAGTTTGGTCTTTCTTATTTCTAACCCAAATACTTTACTATACGATGTACCAACAAGGTAAGCATTTAAGTGTAAATCAGTCTGTTTAAATGCCATGTTACAGGAACACAAAGTTGTCTCTGAAACAGTTGTTTTGATAAAGATTTGAAGAAAAATAGCCTTAAATGATTGTCCCTTTATTTCCTAATAACCACATAACAACTTTAATCAGAAGGTTATTCAATTCTTTCTAGCAAGTAAAGTTGAAAATCAATTCCAGATGGATTGTTCAAGCCTCAAAGAAAAAAATCACAAAGTTATGACTACCACACTCTGGGAACTTCAAAGTTCCTTTAAGTGTCCAAACTTAACTGACCTGTGTAACCAGCCAAGGGAACAACTATCAGAGCCAGCAGGGCATAACAAGTTCTAACTTCTGAATAGTTTAGGTGCTATGGATTAGTTAGAACAATTTTGTGTGTTAGTTAAGTAAATTTAAGTTTTGTATATATGTATATATATATATTTGTGTGTGTGTGTGTGTGTACGTAAATATCAACTCATAAAAATATATGAAATCTATTTGCAGAGTGATCCTGGTGTAGAAGAATCATGCTTCCCTCTGGCCTATAAAAGCTTACTAGTAAAGCACCCAATACCTCTGAGAAAATGTTTGCACAACATACTGGTAAATTCTTCCTTACTCTCTTCTGAACCCAGCTTACTTACTAAAGCATATGCTAGCTGAGAAATCTGTTTACTGCCTTCAGTCCTCCTTGCGCACTGTCTCAAACTGTCTTTGCTTGTCAGTTTATCCCAAGAACAATTTCAAAGATTTGAATGTTATTAAAATCTAAGGCTTGATATATAGTCACTCCGAAATGACTTGTTAATTCACTAATTCCTGGGCCAGAAGCAAGCTGTATATGCTAATTCTGTACATTATCATATAGCAAGTACATTTGTGTCTGACTGTTGATATAAAATAAAGAACTCCATACAATGTATACACTGAACCACCACGTAGTCTACATTAATTAATCCAGCAGGGGAATACAGGAAACAGTAACTACTCTGCCACAAGAATATCTGCTTAGAAAGAAGTAAGAGAGATCACAATTTAGTTGGAGGAATGAAACTATTTCTTGTGCGGTTCAATACATCAAGCATGTCAGGAGACAGCATCCACAGTCACAAGGGAAAACAGCACAGACACAATTGGGTGAACACACAAAGTAAAGAGACCACTTAGACTTAATCTTTGCTTTAATGGATACAGAATATTATTTATTCCTCCTCCTTCATCTATATCTTAGAATTGTAACAGTAATATTTTTTAACATTTTAAATTCCAATTGTGATTCAATTTGGCTAAAGGTAATTCCAGTTGCATCGAGGCATTCCCCAAAGCCAGTATTATCAGTGCTGAGGCTGTGCAGATGTACTTAACAGAAGAGCCCATTTCCCCAAGATATTGCCCCAGAACTTTAGACAGAACCATTAAAGAACATGCCTGGGTCGATTTGAGAACTCATGTACCAATAGAAAAAAATGCATCATGTCAAAGTTAAAAAGTAACTATGCATAATTCACTGACATTCCAGGGTTGGGCATAGCACTCCTGAATCTCAGCAGTTAGGATCATACAACGTTATCATACAAAGCAAGACAGTATTAAAGAGTGGGAAAAAAAAGTTATTCGTTACGCAGGTAACTTACTCAGAATCTAGTCTACTCATTCCAATTACATTTCCATCCTCTAGAAAAGCAGTGCTTCATCCAAAGTTTGCTACCAGTTTAGGAAGCATTTCAGCTAGCCCCCAGCATAAAGGTGTTAAAACCACTGCAGCACACACTGGTGGTGTTTCAGAATGCAATGCCAAAAGTGAGCCTATCAATCTTCTTGAATTCATGCACTGAGTGTTAAATCTTCATAAGCTACCCTACAGTGTTATCTGCAAAATCTCCTCAGAAGTCAGTAATTCAGAAACCATCAGCATATATAATTAGATAGTCTTTCTGAAGGGCTCCAGTTTAAAGATCTGTCTGTCATTCTTAATCAGGTACCTGAAGTAGATTAAGCTCCAGATGCATTTAAAATTCACAGTACATTATTTTTACATCATTTTGCTAATACTGACCCATTTCATCAAGCCTTCCCTACAACACTCAGTATAATCACTTTTATTCCCATTATAACACAACTTCTGAATTTTTGTATTTAGCCAGTTTCCCCAAATGTAAGATTGTAATCACAGAGCAGGTTGTCTAGTGTTTAATTAGATTCCCAAAGGGAACCAGACTGACAACAGAAGTATATGAAAAAACAGAACATGTTTATCAGAACAAATTCATTTCTAATATATTCAGAAGTCAAAGACAACTAATAACCAATCACAATTACTTAACACTAAAATATTAATGTCATTAATGTTTGTTCCCTTTTATCTTTCAATTATTCTGCCTAGCACTGAAAATAAGCATTCAGCACAATTCACATGATCCCTCAGCTCCCTGAGAAAGTACAAAATCTAGTTTTAACCACCAGGAGTTATTATAGTCCAAATTATTCCTGGAAATCTGGAAAGATATTTCTTTGGAATTTACTCTGGTTTGAGTTTCCCACCCTCACCATTCCAGACAAAATGTCTACCACAGTTTAAATTTCAAAAAAATTCTTTCAAGACAGGCTTTTTCTTGCAATGGTCATGATAGAAAGGAGTCAATGTTTGACAGATTGAGCACATAATTAAAAAAACTCAAGTGAGAAGGGTTATAACCAGCCATCCATTCTGAATTTTGACTACAGCCCATATTCTATATTTGGAATCAGCATAGCAAATGCATTCTGAGGTGTCAGAGTACACTGAAATAAACCAGGATTAATACCAAAGATCAGCTTATTGGAAGTTCCTGAATTTAACAACTATGCTATTAATCTTTCCTCTTTTTTCCTAAGAAATTCTAAGTAGTCTGGGCAGAAGAAAGTGAAAAAACTAAGTGACAAAAAAGCCTTTACTTTGTCACAACAGGTCTTATGACAAAGATATGCAGACTTGCCTGAATGGAAGAAAGCTCACTGAACCTGGGGATACTGTCATCAACTAATGCTGACTCAACACAAAGAACTGCCACAAACAAGTCCTAATTTTCCTTTACCATTTTGCCTTATCTCACCCCTTAGCACAGTGGAAGTGTTTTGCTTGGTTCCTTGTTTTGTTGTTTTTTTTTGGGGGGGGGGGGGGGGGGGGGCAGGAAGGCGGTAGTGTCTTTTGAGGAAAGGAGAAGATTTTGAAACAAATCAAGATACTGTTATTTCCATGCCAAGCTCAAGCTTTAGGCAATAAGAAACAAAAGTTTTATAGTATAGTTCCATGCATACACAGACAGTACTCCAAAGTAATTTCTGAAAAAATAAATACGGGTCATGAAATCTACAGATACTCAACTCATCAGGAGTAAAATCTGGAAGATGCCTTACATAAACTAGAAGAATTTCTTACCAGGTATTGGTTAAGGACAACCCAAATTTGAAATTTCACTCCTTAGCAAGGAGCCCTTCATTTGCATTTCCAGAAGTATTAGATCACAGGAATATATGAAGCAGCTTGCAAGCCAAAAGGGTAATTTCTGAGAAAAATCTTTACGACAAGATAGAGACTGTCATTTCAGTTGAGGAAATGACACTAAGTAAGCACACTAAAAACAAATACCTTCAGTTTAATCCCTTTCTAATTAATGTGCTTGTTTTCTGCATATCTCTAGACTTAGGTAGGAAATGCGCAGAAAACAACTGACCGAGCCTGAAAACTTCTAATTTATTCAGTACCTAATCACATTCCTGTGCTGGAATCTACACAGTTGATAACTGTTTCATCCATGCTTTTGTTTTAAAGAAGACATTTCTACCTCCTTTACACTTTTAAGCTCACGCTACAAGTAACCATGAGTGTTACTCGCCCTATACGCTTTCCTGGGAAAACTGTTTTGTTTATGTGAACCACAAACTACAAGTCAGTTACACTTTCAGACACTGTCCTACTCTTCTGCTGGATACTGTGCATGTTTTGGCTGAAACCAGAGTGTAAAGGAAAAACACAGAACAACATGTTCCAAGGCAAGCACGGTAAACAGAACAGACCTTCCAAAAACACAGCAGGAGATAAGCACCAGGTGCACGCCAACAGATGCATTTCTTTTGTTTAGGATAACTAACTGCCATTTTGAGAAAGGCTTTTGTTAAATGAAATTCTTGCTGTGTTTAACTAGATGTAATCTTAGTTCAGACGGTCAGTATTGAAGGAGTGTGAAATGACCAAGTTGTCAGAAAAAGCATTTGTTATTTCTTCACATGCCAGAAAAAAAAATCACTGAAAACGTAACGTTAAAATAGACGTTAAACAGAAGTTTGCTCAATTGTAACTAAGAAACGGAATGAAGTTCTGAGAGTCTAGCTGAAATCTCAAAGCACCCACATTACATTTTCTCAGTTAGTCTTTTGACTTTTTGCCAATACAGACAGTTGAAGAATTTGACACTGACTCTATAAAAGACATACAATAAACCAAAACATCTCTAAACAAAATCATTGGGTAGTACCTCCGTATTATTGCAGTATTACCAGTTACTAGATAACTGGAAAAGGTAAAATCAAAGATTTAAAACTTACAACAGCTTTTTCAGTGAACATTAACAGCTTATATACTTTGCTATATAAAACATGAATGATCCTTACATCATTTTCATCTTTGCTATCTAAATGTAATACCTAGATGTAGTAGGTATTAACAGTTAATACTGTTAATACAGTAGGTATGACAGTTTTAACTCAACTTAGCAGTAAGTTGTCACAGGATGACATGCATGACAGAGCTTGAAAGGAAACAATTTGAATTTTGAATTTAAGGACTATAAATATTATGTCTGTGTTGTGGTAAGCTCCACCTAAGCAACAGAACAACTGATTGTAAAAGAAAGCTCAGCATTGCCTTTCACAATGGAAGTCAAGCTAGAACTGGGGGGAAAAAACATTAACTCTACATCTCACTTCGTAAGTATTTAGATACACAGTTCACACTATTTAAGCTGATTTTGACAAAAACAGTCCAATCCACATTTATTTTCATTCATTTTTAGTTAAAAATTAATGCAGACTGCATAATTAGTTTCACTATGACATAAGAAGCTATGATAAAGCAAAGAAAATTTCTTACCCAAATGTCCTGCTTTTCACTAATTGGAAAATTTGAATACAAGTCTATCATCTCTGGTGCCCTGTACATTGGTGTTGTGTTCCTGGTGATCTGCAGAAGATAGAATTTCTTGAAGCAAAAACTAGAATAAGCTTTAATGACATTCAACCACAGAAATAGAATGCTATCCATTCTGCATGGACAGCTATCTTTGATAATTAATTTCAGAAACTCTTGTCCATGCAGAAGCTATCAACTGAATCATGTAATAGTCACAAGAACTTTGATAACATTGTAATCTTCAAGAATATTTCCAAACTGCAAATATGCGAAGCTAAATCACTGTTCCACATTAGGAACATTATTCGCACCTCAAAATAAAGAGCAAATGCACTTTGGAAAAATCAACGGCATATTTAATGCTGTCACTGTAGTCCTAGGAGCACAGTAATACTGCCTGCTTAGGTCCTGCTCAGAAGACCTGCTATTTCTTCATAAATCACTTAACAGAAAATTCAGAAGGTGAGAATCTCTTTGGCATAACCAATTTTCAACTTCCTGTTGATAGTGCAATTAGAAGAGGCTCTATTAATCAATCACTTCTATTTCCACACCAGACTGCAGAATGGACACTGTTCAAAATGAAGCAGTGCTTACAGACACAGCTACAGAAAACAAGCTATGATTTTAACTGTAGGCAGTCTTTAAACTCTAGCAACGTGAATATAAAAGCAGAACTTATGAACACAACTGTAAGAATCTTCATTTTTCTTAGAAGTTCCATGAATTAATAGCAGATTAACAGCAGATAACGGAATCTACTGTCAACATTAATTATTTTAAAATAGTCTCACCTCTTCTTCAACCAGTGCTCTCTTTTGTGCAGACCAGCTGTAGTCCGGATAGTAAGCTACAGTTGTAGCACTACCAAAGTCACAAAGTTTAATCGTCCCTTGGTTGCTAATAAGCAAGTTTTCCACCTTCAAAAAGAGGTAGAATAATAAATTGAAGACATCCCACTTCTGAACACCAAAACACGTACTTTAAATATCAACTTATTTGTACAGAGCAAATATAAAAAACACATATATAGAAAATAATACTTCACTCTAGCCCAGAATGTTCCTGTTTATAGGAAAACAAAGGTTTCAAACAACACTGCACTGCAAAACAGACAATTTTTAAGAGGAAGCATCAAAAATGGTATAAGCAGTAAACATCCAAGAGAACAGGAAATAAACCCTGGGGAAAAAAAGTCATTTTATTAGTGCCCAAGGATAGGCTTGTTTCTTATATCATCAAGTGCATAAGCATTATCTTGAAATATAAATGCTTTCATTCATAGAACTGAACATGGTTAGCTCAACTGCAGTGGAGTGGAGGTTAGGACTGCTGTAGATACAAAATACAAAAGTTACCAGCAGAGAAACAGGCTGCTGGTGGACAGCCAGAATGATGCAGCCATGACCACACAAGTAGACAGAAGCCAACTGTTTGAGGAACATGTGCTACCTGAACAGTTCATCTTCATCCCTTCCCTTTCTTAGTGCCTGAAAATCCAGCCTTCCTGTACTGCTAAGTGAAACTGGGAGGAAACTTAAAGGGAAGAGTAAATACTGGGCAGAAGTATCACGTGGTTACGTCCACAAAACGGCTAAGATACAAGTCATGAAAAGGGACTAATGTGCCTTTTAACTTTTCCAACATTATGCTACCACATTCCAGACAGACAGATCTATCTTCCCTTTCCTTTTGACACTACCGTATCTCTGGATGTCATTCTCCAAAACTTCAGTTTTCAGAACATCCCCCTGACCTCCCTTAGACATGTCCTTATTCCACCATAAAATTAATGTTGACTATTCTGTAAAGAAGACAGACAGCTGTTTAAGTATCAGTCTCAATAAGCAAATTGAATTCCTTTGCTGGATAACCTTTGCTCACCTCTACATACAATGAAAATGGGAGGCAAGGACAAGGAGTAATCACTTTAAACTTAAAGAAGGTAGATTTAGACTAGATATTAAGAAGAAATCTTTACTGTGAGGGTGGTGAAGAGAAGGCGCACACGACACGGACTCCTGATGGCTCTTGAACAGCAGAACCTTTATTGCCATTTTTCACCACTATATATACTTTCCCCCTAGCCTCACACGCTGTCCACGCACCCGAATCTGTCTTACAGTTGGTTAGAGACCCTCAGACACACGCCTGGAGCCAGCCAGCAATTGGCCACTGCCCAAAGCTCATCTTTAACACTGTAGCCAATTTACTTTATCTCGTCCTTGCTCAAGTTTTTGGTTCTACCGCTGTTTTCCTCATTATCTCTAACTCAGGGACATGTGAAACAGCGCGAAGCCACCTGCGAATTCCTTTCCCACAAAACAGCACAAAGCTCCCTGCGAATTCTTCTCCCACAGTGAAGCAGCGGAACTGGTTGCCCAGAGAAGGTGTGGATGCCTCATCCCTGGGGGTGTTCAAGGCTAGGTTGGATGGGGCCCAGGACAACCTGATCTAGTGGGTGGCATCCCTGACTATGGTTGGAAATGAAGATACCCCAGAGCAGGGTGATTTTTAAGGTTCCTTCCAACAAAAAACGTTCTATGATTCAATATCAAATCAAGTTTGAACACTACAAATGGTTACAGTAACACTGGAGAAAAATCAAGATTTGGTGAACATGTTGTGCTGCATACTCTGCTGAAGGTTGATAATAACTAAAAATGTTTCAGCTGATTATTCAGACTGTCTCTAATAGGCTCCATGACCTGTGTTATGCAAGCCAGCTGTGTCCTGCAAGCCAAATCCTGTAAAGATCAAATTTAGACGATTAAAATATCACACAAGAACTGAATGTTTACCAATCACTTTAACTGCTTGAACTTTCACAATTCAGTAACTAGCTGGATTCTTCCAGTGCTGTATACACACATTTTAAGTGCAAACTTTGTCCAAAGGGATTCATAATGTGTTACACTGAAAAGCACGAGAAGGAAACCACAGGAAGACAGAAACAGCCACCACTATATGAAGTTGATCTTTAAGCTATACTGCAGAAACTCCATGAATCCTACTATTTTCAGTCAAAATAGTTTAGACGATCTTTTTGGACTGCAGCCTATTACACCTCTCCCCAAAAACCACACTACCATCTCAGATCTCATTTGAAGGTAGACTCAAAACTTTTAACTTTTTTTTTTAATGCCACACTGCAGGCCTGCTTTCCAGGAAGTGTAGCACAGTTAAGTGATCCCCATTTGACACTTGATTGTAGTAAGGTCCCTGCCTATTGCAGCACGACTGTCATTTCATCTTGTTTTACAGCCTCTAAAATGAAACCAAGTTTCTGCCTCTTTCCTTATTTTATCTCTGACAGGAATTTCTCTTGACAAGAAAAAAAGCAGACCTAATTACAGCATTGGCTCAGCTATAACACACTGAAGACCTTGTATGGAACTGGCTATGTAAGACATTATGTATTTATTGGTAAATAGTTTTCCATCCCTTTTTGAGAGAAGAGATGAGTCTTTTTTTTACAAGCTTTTCTAGTGACCAGTGCATAGAGATTTCTGCCAAGATTGCAAGACCTTATTCTAGAAAGTATCACCAAAAAAGTTGCATCCCAGCTTGTTTAAAATCTCTTCTTTGCTATGACCTAGAAGCCTGTTTGTCAGTACTGAGAAAACCTCCTTGCCAAAACTACAATTTGTAAGTCATAACTCTGGTTATTTTATTAAAAACAAAACTTTCAAACTGACTTAACCAGCAAAAGATGTTATATGACTTTTTGTAACCTACCTGAACTAGCTAACAGAAAAACATTAACAGCACAAATATAAGGAAAAGATGCTGCTTGAAAAGATGCAAGTATTTCAGTGATGACCTTCATTAACACCCAGTAATCTTGGCAAGGCAACACATGCAAGCCCTGTGCTCATGACTATCCATTGTAATTGAGCAACAGCCTTAAGAGCAAGTCAGCCTTTACACTGTAACAGACCTTTAAATCTCTGTGGATTATAGGAGGCTTCTGTTTATGCATATGCTGCACAGCTCTGCAGGTTTGATAAAAGATCTTCAAAACTGTATCACAGGAGATGGGTCCTTTGGGTTCTACCTTCTTTAAGAATTCCACCAGCTGTCCTGTAGAAAGTCAGATAAATTCACATAAGCACACACAGAACAACATAAAGTCTGAAAGCTTGTCACGAATAGATGGTCATCAAGGAAGGTCTACAGTTTTGAGCTATATTAGATAGATATTCTAGAAACGGCAAATCCACACAGACTGCAGTGCCAAGGGAAATGGCACTCCTGGGAAACATTCCTGCTGTTCCTTTCTGGACTAGTCTCAAATACAAAGAACTTTGTGACTACCTCATATTTAAGAAGAGGTCAATCCATCTCAAAGAACATAACACAACTCTCATAAAAGAGGGACCCGAACTCTAGCTCTAATGAGCTATGCTATATTTAGGAGGTTTTCAGAATTAAGCTGTGAAGCAACCTGTGCAAAACAGCTGTCAGAAACAATGTCCAGTGCTTAGAGAAGAAATGTTTACCTTTACACAACTCTGTAAGCAGAAGAAACTCTCCCTGTCCTGTGTCTGATTCTTCTTTTCCTATAGATGCAGCAGAGCAGAACTGGACAATGTTGGGATGACCTGAAAGTTTTTTCTGGAGGTAATGTGTTCAAGGAAGAATACTACCAAATTTATCAATATTAATGTATACAGCAGTTCACAGACATCTTCTGAATGCTAGCTCAAAATCACAGAAGGCATTACTGCTGCACTTAAGATACTCAGCAGAACAAGTAAATCCCTGTCTCAGCTGCAAAAACAGACTTCAAGGCTGAAGGTAACATAGCAAAACATAGCTGAAGGTAACATAGCAGAAGTAAAAACATCCTTGTGATTAAGGCTCCAAGGACTTTGTAACAGCCTTAGATACTCCTTCTCTTTTGATAGTGACTACAAAGCATTAACAGAAGTGTCAGGGACACGTTTTAATAATCTGCTGCTTCTCTAGCCAGCTTATCAAGAACAGGCTATTGTATTAACACCTGCCTCTACAAAGCAAGTATTAAGTCCACAATGTTTAATTTTCACAGAATCACAGAATCGTCTAGGTTGGAAGAGACCTCCAAGATCACCTAGTCCAACCTCTGACCTAACACTAACAAGTCCTCCACTAAACCATATCACTAAGTTAAATTTTAATTTTAAAATTAAATTTAAATTTTAAGTCAGTACAATAAAGTTCAAAGTAAATAAAAGTTCTAAACAACTGGGGAGCTTACCTTCTTATGAGTAATAACTCATACTAAAACCCTTCTCATTTTTCACATACAGTTCAAAAATTCAAGGTATCATTTTTGAACTATGTGAATAGGAGAAAAACAAAAGTGATCTCAGTTCCTTCTAGTGGAGATTTACATTGCACTACACCTATTTGTGCTGTTCCTTATGTGCATCACCCTAGCCAAACACTGAGAATCATGAGACAAACACAAATGATTTACAAGATGCATCCACCAAGTCTGAAAAGAAAAAAAAAAGCAAAGACAACCTAAGAACAAAGGTGTAAAACAAAAAGGGCAAGTTAAATCCACCAATTTAGTATGAATCAAAAGTGCTTTTTTTTTTTTTTTTAACATGTGCACCTCTTCAGAGCCTTTTGCTAACTACTGTGAGAAGTAGTTTCATTATGTAGTTGTATCTCAGGAAGTTAGCAACAGTTAAGTGAGCTGTGAAAAAAACATGCAAAGAATAATCACTTACTCCTGGCAAGATGTAGTCAGGGTAGCTAGAAATTGCGTAGTGTTATGGTATTCAGCTCTTTGCAAGTGCATTTTTTTCAGCAAACTGTGTCCACTTTACATTTTTGACAAACATTTCAGCAGTCATACAAAGAAATATCTCAGTAGCTTAACTTAAGATCAGTGATTTTGCATGGTAACTCAAAATGCAACTGAAAATAGTAGCCAAAAACCAGCAGCATGCCACAGCTACTCACTGACTCTTGAAACAAAGTAAGGGTATTAGAGATGCTGGGGTATCAAGTCTTCTAAAGCCAAAGACTGAGAACATTACCTGGACTGAGAAATAAAACATGACAGATTATATTATACCCTACCACCTGACACCATTGGAGGTGAAAAGGACAAATACACTGATGGTTCTGCTCCTTGTTTCTGCTCCATGGATTCTACTGAAATTCCTTCCTCGAAATTCACTATTACTTCTTAAAGCCAGGTGCACCTGATGCAGAAATTAAGATATGTTGACAGTAAAAGCAAGATTCTGAGTAGTCAAAAAGGCAGTAAATTCAGTGCATGTGAGGAAGTATCACTAAGATTTAAATATCGTCTTAAAGGTCAAAAGCTCTCTTCATGGTGGTCAGAGGACCACAAGAATGCCCAAATAAGAATTTTATTACTTGGTAGACAGTGGACATGGCGAAGTCTACGCCACCTACTAAAATTATCTCTGCACATTAAATTCCTGCAATTTGAGGAACTGAGCTTGTTGGAATGTCAGTGTCAGAATCATGTCAAACCAGGAACTCAGATCTTCCTCAAATGTCAGTCCTCTTAACCAGCATAAGGCATGAAAGGAGACAAATCTGTAGACCAGTCAATTTCTCAGAAATGTTTCACACCAAGCAATTAAATCAAAACATTTAAATACATTCAGAAAAGGATACCATGAAACAAACTTCCTGAATGATGGCTTTATTCTTTTCTTCCTCATTAGACAACAACCTCTGTCAGAAAAAAAATATATTTGAGAAGACACCACTATTAAAAGTTACAGAAAAACAACAAAACTGCAGAAGTACAGTAATGGTTCACTTTTTTTTAAACTTATATTTAAATGAGGCTACTTCTACATGACATTTTGAATGTCATGACCACATACTACAGTAACAAAGCATGCAACTAAAGCATGCTTTATGGTCACAAGCTTTGTTATTTGTAGGATGTGGTATGGAAAAAAAACAGAGCATGTCATTTTCAGTTGTGTAATGCCACCTTACTGCTCCCAACTCTTGTACTACTACCCTTTTCCCCTTCCTCCCCAAGACAGAGATCTCCTTTCTGATATAGCCACAGAACATCCCTACTCCAAAAATGAAGTCATTTTGTAGGAAACACAAGTGACAACCGTGATTTTTTTCCAGCAACGTTATGACAGAGTAAATGATTTCATTTTATTGTCCACCCCACAATACTTGTTTGTTAGCTGACAAATTATTATTTTAAGCCTTCAGAACATGAGAATCCAGAGGAGCATCTCTGAAAAGTGCACCGCTGAATGGGTGAAAGTACGGAATATTTTAAACATTTTTATTTTAATATGAAAATGTTCCAGGTTCTTTATATCCATGCAACAAAACCTCAGGGCAGGGTCATGAACTTCTACGTAAGGCACAAATAAAATAAAAAAAGGCACACAGCACTAGTACCTAATACAGCAACATCTATTTTTGTTATTTAAGTATAAAATGCAGGGTCCTAAAACTAATGACAGTTCTAAACATGGCTATAGTGCAGTGCAAATACCACTGTATCATTCTGGATTTCTCCAAATGCCTTGTTCAGTGGAGTATATCAAGAAATAGTTATCATGCTAAAGTGTTAGGGAAAGATGGACATTGCAAACCTGTAGTTAAATAAATTCATTTTACCTTTAAAGCATATTCTTTGCCACTTCCAAGATCCTGAGCTTCATAGACAAAAGCAAAACCACCTGCAAGAGAAAGACACTTTAAGTCAGTTTAAATTTTCAGCATTCAGATAAACCAATCTTTAAATTCATGCATTAGCTTTGTTAGAATAAAGAAGCTTTACTGAATGTAAGTATACGTATTTTCTGGTCCCAATAGTATATGCAAGCTACATACAAAAGCTGATATATTCGTGACAGTACTTGCTTTCTTTTGCACGTCTGTTGCCCCACCAGCTTTGTAACTGTTCTGCGTTTTGTTAGTCTGCACATGCAGATTTTTTTTTGAAATGCAAGCACATATAAAACCAACATTTGCTACAGCCTATATACTGAATGATTTTAATTAAACTAGTCTTGTTTGCTTATTTATTTGCTTTTACTATTAGCCTTGTCATTAAAAAAAAAAAAAAACTAACCAAGGGAGTTTAAAATTTTAAACACAAATCTCTTTGTATGTTTAGGATAACTACCACACTTTAGGGTACATATTAAAAGCCCAAAGCATTTTCAAGCACTGAAGCACACATTTCCTCTACCACAAAGTATGATGTTGTCACTAATCTGAAATTTAATCATAACTTACACTATTTTTATTTCTTCTATGAATACCTTCCCTGTGGTTACATCAACAGTATGGTTGCACATTTGCTCCCCACCTACTGCAGCAAATGCCTGGTGGACTAACAGCCAAGCACGGTAAGTGACAAACTTGAGCTGAGTTGCCTTTCTACACCACTAGTATAAATTCTATTCTCATTCAGCTACATAGTGATGTCCTCTCTAGAAGTAATTTGGAAAATAAGCACAGATGTCAGTGACCTAGAAAATTTGACTGGTCAAAAGGTCTAAGAGAACAGGATACGGAATAAAAATGTCAGGCAAGAAACAAGCTGCCAAGGCACTTTTTAAAAGATGCATGATCCAAATCACTAGTTATACTAGCGCCTTGTACCTCTTCTCTGTGGGTGAGGAACATTAACATGAGGCTGAAGCGAACACTTACGTGTCTCATGCAATTCAATGAGATTCAAGGCTTTTCAAGAAGTACCCTCGAAAATGTCACATGGCAATCAGCCATCACATGTTCTCACTTTTTAAACTCCACAACTCCCAAATGTTACCACCAACATATCCTGTTACTGTGCCATAAGCATTAACAGCAAGATCTGAATGAATGACAGGCTCCCTGATACTGAGTTCTTTTACAGTATAATTTTATACAGAAACAACAAACCAAAACCCCGGTAGCAAGGAGAACAAGATAAAGAGTAACTGCAACACTAAAGAAGAGTCAAAGTATCAATGGTATCAAAGAGGACAGACAGCACTCTCTGCTAGAGTACTTCAGTCCTCCCCTACAGGCCCCTGCCTGCTCTGTGTTTAGACATTAACTTTGATTCTTTTTCTAAAAGCAGGTTTGGTGCTTTCCACATGCCCTCAGCACAAGTGTTCTGGTTGGCATCTCTCGATCACACACCTGAATTTGGGATGCTGACGGGGCAGGAGCTGGAGACAGAATGAAGTGCACGCCACCATCTTGGAGTACTACCTGAAGATGTTTTGGCTCCTTTCTGAATGAGAACATAGGCAACAAAACCAGAGTTCTTGACAACGCTGATCAGCTACGACTACTGCTTACAGATTTCATAGCACTAGTGAAACAAGCAAGGTAATCCATGGGCTATCCCTGGACTGGGAAGCCGTAGCCCATGACTGGTATTTCCAACCAGTTCCCTGATCACAGCAAGAGGTACGACCCAGGGTTCAGAGCCCACTGTTGCAGTCAGTAGGCCATGTACACCAGGCACCGTGCTGCAGTGGTACTGCCTCCACATCTCTCTTCTACACAGGCCCCACAGGCTTTCCACGCAGGGAAAGTACTGCTGGACCTACAGAAGGAAGTCGTTGCATGCGCGTAAATTTTGGCACTAGTACCAAGAACAGAAAATCAGGCATTAGCAAAAGCTTTAGAAAATGAAGTAGAATATTCTAAGATGTAAATGGAAAATGTTACCTGCAGGTTTAACGTAAATAAATGATGGCAGAATTGTGATACCATATTAAATGGAACGGTAATTGTAGAACATAATAAAGCATGCTGGGGAGCTCAAGTAGTATAAGAGTTTTTAAATAGAAAATGGATAAGGCCTAATTTGTATACCATTGTGAGACAGGTATAAAAGTAATCAAGCTCCAAACAGTGGCAAATTATTTTTTCGAACTCCCAAGAAAAGGGGGGTATCAGTATTCACCGGTATTAACTGACACCTTCTCCGGATGGCCAGAAGCCCTTCCCTGTCGCACCAATCAAGCTAAAGAGACAGTAAAATGGTTATTGCAGGAAATCATTCCGAGGTTTGGGGTGCCGTTAGCAATATCCTCGGACAGGGGACCGCACTTTGTTGCATCTGTGGTTAAAGATGTTAAGCCAGCTATTAGGAATTTCTTGGAATTTACATACTGCATGGAGACCCCAATCTAGTGGGCAGGTAGAAAGGATGAACCAAACACTAAATGGACAGATCAGTAAAATCTGCCAGGAAGCCGAAATACAATGGCCACAAGCTTTGCCTATAGCCTTATTGAGAATAAGGATAAAGCCAAGGAGTGGAACGTCAGTACGCCCATATGAGATTATGTATGGAAAGCCTTATGAGACCTCAGAACCAAATCCTAATATGCACATAACAGGGAACCAGGATGTTTATAATTATGTATTGTCTCTTGGCAAAACTTTAGCTCAACTTCAAAGTGTTTTGGTGTGGAACCGACCGTTGTCACAGGAAAATCCTGTCTTCGCATGCGTCTCGATAAATATCTCCTGGTTTTATTCTAAAAGCCCTGCAAACTGCACATTTTAAAAATACAGACTTTAGTTTACAAAGCTGGGGGCTTCTGACAGCACAAATTTCTACTACAGAAAGTTACTGCACAGTTTTGTGGACGGCACTCAAGTGCCGAATGGTGACAGTGGCACCCCAGGTGACTGAACAGTTATTTTGCATGCTCAGCTGCACTGGGTACACTGGCAAGGGTTCTCTGCTGAAATGGGGTAAGTCCAAATGTATTTCAAGCACACACCTTGCTAATACCACCACAAACCCCTGTGTCCACACATCTACACAGACACACTCCAAAATACAGCTTATGCTTCATCCAAAAGCATCAAATGATGCCTTAGGAATTGCACAGGTGAAAGAAACAATACATCAGAATTAACTCAAATCAAACAGTAAACTGAAAGAAGCAACTTGATTTAAATATTGATAGCTTGAGGGTATACAAATAGTTTAAAGGAAACACTTTTATTTCAGTGATTGTACCAAAAAAGATCAAGTACAGCAATGCTAAATACATTAAGTACATTGCAATTTTCAGAACCCCAAACAAAAGCCAGTCAGCTGGTATTATGCTTGGCTAAATTCTCTTCGTTGTACCCATTTTATAAATAAAGTACCTTTCACTGCTGCAGGGCTTAATCTGATCCTTTACCGCTACATGCCTGTCAAACACCAATTTTAATTCTCTCACTCTGTCATTTCATTCAGTTTCACCTGAACACTGTTCAGTTCCATACAATATTATCTATCCACTACTACTGCAGTAGTACTGCTGATACTAATTTTAAGTCTATAGATTTTCTGGGAAACAAAAAGTCCGGTGAGAAGTTGTGAAGCTACTTGTTTACTTGGTCCAGCCACCTACTATTGATAAAAGCAATTATTTTCAAAAAAGACAAAACGTGTCCTACTGCTTCATTATTAAAAGCAGTTTTATTTAGAATTTGATACTAGCTTCCTTGTATAGCTAGCCTGTTCAAGCAGTTTAAACATACCCTGAATAGAAAAGGCTTCACTGGCAAAACTTCTTTGCCATGACCAACACAGTAAGTAATATAATTTGCAAAAATAAAAAAAGCACCTTTATCTGCGTGGTGCTTTTATCCTGACCTGCTGGGCAGCAGAACTTTCCTACAACTGCTTTCTCTCTCCCTCCTCAAAAGGAAAGGGGAAGAAAATACGATGCAAAGGGCTCAGAGGTTGAGATAAGGATGGGGAGATCACTCAACAACTATTGTCACGGGCAAACCAGACTCAGCATGGGGAGGTTAATATGATTTATTGACTATCACTAGCAGACTAGAACAGTGAGAACTAAAAGCTAACCAAAAAACACCTTCCCTCCATCCAAACTCCTCCACCTCCTCCCATGGGAATGGGGGCTGCGGTCAGTCCCCGACGCTTTGTCTCCGCTGCTGTCTCCGCCGCTCCCTCTCGTTCACTCTCTGCCCCTGCTCCCCGTGGGGTCCCTCCCACGGGATGCCGTCCTTCCCGAACTGAGCCTGTGGGGGCTGCCCACAGGCAGCAGCTCTTCAAGACCTGCTCCCACATGGCTCCGTACCACGGGGTCCATCCATCCCCCAGGAGCAAACTGCTCCAGCACGGGTCCCCCACAGGTGGGCGGCAGCTCCCCCCAGACCCCTTGCTCCTGCATGGGCTCCTGTCCACGGGCTGCAGCTCCGGCCCGGGGCCTGCTCCTGCGGGGGCTCTCCATGGGCCGCAGGCGCCTCCAGGCCACCTCCACCTGCTCCACCGGGGGCTCCTCCACGGGGGGGCTGCAGCGTGGAGATCTGCTCCGTGTGGGACCCATGGGCTGCAGGGGGACAGCCTGCTCCACCAGGGGCCTCTCCCTGCACAGGCCGCAGGGGAACTGCTGCTGCCTGCCTGGAGCACCTCCTGCCCTCCTGCTGCACTTGTTGGTAATAGAAGATGAAATATACGTTTATCCAATTAATATTGCTTAATGTGTGTTACATTTGCGATGTACTGTGCCTGGGCTGCACTTGGAAGATACAAAATATATGTGCAAAGATAGCATGAGAGAATGCACCAATACGTGATGAGGAGTAAGGAGGAGGACTAAATGAATGCCGAACTTGCAAGACATCTAGATAACTGGGGCCCCTCGGACCCCGGGAACTGGCTCAAACCAACCTTACAGTTTGGACTGAGACCAAGGGCTCAGAGAGCATGTGCAAGAAGAAAAGGTAAAAAGTTCAACTCTGATAAAGACATCTTACTTCATCCTGACAACCACCCGGACGACCACCAGGGAGTGATACACAAGCTCAGAAGGACTGATAAGATAATTAGCATACAAAGCAGGGCTAGGCGGAGCTAGGAAATGAATATGCATAGATGTGTTGTAAAACTTAATGCATATGTAATATTTTAGGAGATAAAAGAGAACTGAGTGAACAAATCGGACCAAGTTAGATTTGGGCAGGCATGCCACTAACTTCCGGCACCTAATAAAGCACCTTCATATAATCACTTTGTGGATTGTGTGTCTTCGTGAATGCTAACACACTCAACTGGGGGCTGCAGGGCTGCTTCTTTCACATTTCTGACTCCTCTCTCCCAGCTGCTGTTGCACAGCAGGTTTTTCCCCCTTCCTTAACTCTGCTCTCCCAGGGGCCCACCCAGGGTCGCTCCCTGGCTCAGCTCAGGCCAGCAGCAGGTCCCTTTGGAGCCGTCTGGAGCTGGCTCTGCTCTGACACGGGGCAGCTGCTGGGCTCTGCTCACAGAGGCCACCCCTGCAGCCCCTGCTACCAAACGCTTGCCACAAAAAACAAATAGATTCCACCCCTTGTCTCTATGAAAAGCATATTTAAGAGTGATCACAATACACTCTTACTTCACAATCAATCTTCATGAAGTTCACATACAACAAAAAGAAATCCCCACACCAAAATAAACGTAATACCGTCACAACACCAACAAAGTGGACAATTTACAAACACTCCACCCCTTGTCCTTTCACCACAGTACTGCAACACATTCCTCACAATTATTACTTAAGTTCTTCTCAACTATTACATTAATAAACAACATCCAGTCCGTGTTTTGCCCGTTACTTCTCTCAATTATCATCCTTATCTCAAACTCCTGGAGCCGCAGATTTGGAGCCTTTTTGAGCACTGAAAAGGACTGTGGTGGTTTTACCCTGCTGAGCAGCTGAACTCCACCACAACCACTCCCTCATTCCCCCTGCTCAAAAAAAAGGGGGAGAAAATAGGGTGGGAAGGGCTCAAGGGTTGAGACAAGGACAGGGAGAACACTCACCACTGATCTTCATGGGGCAAACAACACAACCCATTTAACTATATCCACAACAAGGTTTTCACTGTCAATCATCTTAGTCAAAGACCACGTCTCTACACTAACATACCTGTATATGCAAACACCTCCACTGCAGACCAACTGATGCAAACAAGGAAATGAAAGTTAAGAATAGAAGGACTACTTCAGTTTCTTTCCTAGGGGTGCAGAAAGTAGTTTTATTTTGTGTGGTTTCACTCGTCATTTCCACCCCTGCAAATACATGTAGATATTTTTTTTTTAAGCCAGTTTTCTGAGCCTTTTCATATCAGCAAAATAATTTTAGGATTTCTCCATACAGGTTACCTGTGTGTATGTATATATACACACACACACATCCAAGCTCTTGCCCCAAGGAACAAAATTTACAGTCTTGAAGCATTTCATAGTCCTGTTTCTAGAATGCAGCCAAAACTTCCAAAAGTTCTCAGATCATTTTGTCACAGAAACCATGACAGAACAAAACTGGTTGTCTTCATCTTCTGTAGGCACAAACTTAGTTGTAAGAGGTACACTACACAAAGCACTACGCCAACTTGTGAAAACAGAGTAGCCAAGTACAGCAGCCAGTTCTGGAACCAGCTTGCTCCATGCACGACGACCAGAGCACAAAGCTTACCAGCCTCACCTCCCCAGTCCATATTATCACCACCTTTTGACTTGCTTTGCCTTGGGAACTAGCCTTACCTCACTTGTGTTAGTAGTTAGCACTCTGTACCCATCCTTACACCACCACAGCCCAAGTGCAATGCTGCTGCCAGTTTTTCCATCGTCCTCTTATAGAGCTGAGAAGACCCTTTCATTTCCAACAGAGATCTGCCTTCTCCTCCATGTTAAACCTTGGCACCTCATAATACCAATTAAGTTCACTGCACTACAAACCTACGTGGACATAAAACTGTTCTTTTTGATCAGGTTTTTGTATTTCCTACCCTCACTGATCTTCAGAGAAACCATTTCAGTGAAATGACTGCTCCACTACTTGGTGGCTAGGGCAGCATGAAATCTGAAGGGATATCAACCACAGCACAAAACTGCGTGCTGCTGTAATGCCTTGTTTCTTTACACACTTAACTAGTCATGAGAAAGAGATGACGTGAATAACTTCCTGTTTTTAATTACTTGGTATGACTTGTCCGCTCCCCTCCCAAATACTGACCAAATTTCTTTCTACCTCTGTTTTGGGTTGCTCGTATTTTGATTATAGCTCAATTGAAACACCCTAATTGCAGCGTGGACTACATGCTACACTGCACCCTACCTTAAAGTGGGCAGATGCTTTTCTGAAGGAGTACAAGCAACACCCTTGATCAAAAAGGAAGAGATACTGTGTTATTGTTGCCAAGCACTGATAAGCATTTTTCCTTCAAGTCCAGTCATAAATTTGTGTTAACTGCAAAGTCCTAATAACATGAAGAAGCAACCCCAGAGATGAAGTATGCTGAAAGATCTGGAGTTTTTCCCCAGAGCCTTGAGAACTGGAGAAGTAGAACACCTTGAAACATTCATTGCTCCCCTGCAAGTATGAACTGTTATACCTAAGAAACAGAAGCTTTGAACAACAAACAGTATTGCTCTGCTTCATGCTAGGAAATCCTCTCTACACCTGCAGTAAAGGGAGCATGAACCAGAAAGCTACTAGGTCAGGCTGCTTTGGCTCTTCCTTAGCAAGTCTGACTTTGTTTCCTGCTTCTGAGAAGCCTGCCTCACACAGTTTGTAAAACTGCCAGTTCATCCTTTACTTCACAGCTGTTGCAACTTCCCTTTGACGTGATGTGAGCTCTCCTCTCTTCATAGTGAATCCATCCACCTGCCGGCAAATCAAACTAACTATATCCCCCTGAAACAGACTAAGTGTTCATTATGACTCTGCTGGCCAGAGGTTTATGAATTATACCTGTCCAGCATTTAATTACATCACCACCCCTCTTCACTCAGAGGGTGGTGAGGCACTGGCACAGGTTGCCCAGAGAAGCTGTGGATGCCCCATCCCTGGAGGTGTTCAAGGCCAGGTTAGATGAGGCCCTGAGCAACCTGCTCTAGCGGGTAGCATCCCTGCCTATGGCAGGGGGGTTGGAACTGTGGGATCTTTAATGTCCCTTCCAACCTGAGACATTCTATGATTCACCGTACTGTGAATCCAGGAGTTGCAGAGACCATAAAACCATACCTATAAAGTTGGTGAACTATAATTCTGCCTGTTTACTTTCAAAATATTAATTGCATAAACTCAAAGATCAAAGCAGATTTTTTCACAGTGCTTTAACAAAAGATACAAGTTCTATTTTGTCACAATACTGTTTCGAACAAGTCACATACATGACTTCAGCTCTTGACAGCTCGTTGAACTCAGAAGAAATTAAGGCCTCTAGTCTGTACTGCTACTTTTTTCATTAAGGAATGGTTCTTTCTTCATAGTGATTTTTTTAAACTCAGATCAAAATCTCAGTGATGCAGAACTTGTGTCACCACGGTTCTGTTCCATGGTCTTATTCTTCTGCCCATGCTTGCTGCTCACAGAAAGCTTAATAAATCAGTAGACATAAATGGTTGCTAAATGCACGCTACAGAACTTGCTTGTTCCCTGCTCCTCACAGAACTGCATATGTTTTTTATTCTCAGTTGTTCACTCTCTCGTGTAAAACAAGCAAGAAAAACATTTTAAAAGTTGTTAAGTGTACAATGAGGAAACAGAAGTACTTTTCCCTTAAATCCAGATAAAATTTAAAAAACACAAATGAGATATTTCAGGGAATTTCCTTCCACACAACTCATCAGTCATGATTTTCCTTGGCTTTTTCCAGCACATGGGAAATCTACCACCACGACGTGAAACTTCATTCCAGCGACAGCACAGTTGGACAAGCATATCACAGGGGAAATCTTATTTACAAAATGCCACGGCGTTGAGAGGAAAATTCTGTGTGAAAAAGAATAAGGACTAGTATTAATACTAACCCATATCAAAAAGCCTTAAAGACTTGAGCGTGCAGGAAGTCACATTCCTGACCTCCACTGGAGGAAAAAAAAATTGCACATCTTCTCTCAAAGAGTTTCTAATCTGAGGGACAAGTATTAGTAAAACTTAACGTCTTTGCCTTCTCATCACAGCATCTGGAAGAAAAATAAGGCTAAACAGACATTTAGTCTTAGTGTGTTATAAACTTGTAATTTATCTGAAGTGTTGGAGAAGTTCCGTTGCTTTCTCTAGTACCTCTGTGCAGCGTGAAAAGCAGTTTTCTGCAGCTTCTCTCAGCTACCCCATACATGGATCAGTACTACAGAGTCTGTGCATTTCATGAAGAGGAGCCAGGCACCCCTCAGCCTGAACAGTGAACTCTCTGTCTTCACTGACTGTTCATTAGTGGATATAAAATCCCCAATTCTTAGGCAAGAGAACTTCATAGGCACTGAAACCCCAATTCCGTCATTTATGCTTAGCTTTTGCTCCTCATCTGTCAGACCAAAGAGTACCTGGATAACTCCAGAACACAAGTTTTCGAACACATTGCAATTAGCCTACACAAGCAGGCTGCTTGTATCTCAATATACTTTGAAGAACAAGTGTTGCTAATTCCATGCCACCAGCTCCTCCCAGTGACAAGACCCTGAGTTGCTTTGTGTAAAACCTTTAAGTTTGAACCAAGATACCACTGTCCCAGTTCAGACAGAAATCAACAACTTAATCTATACTTCATAGAACAGCAATTACACTCTCGAGAGTAAAGAGAAAACCATGAGGGTTAATCAATCCACAGTTGAATTACCTGTTGACAAAGACAAAAACTATATTTAAACAGTAATTATGGCATAAAATGATTTTCTTGATGCAATCATCTCTAGCACAGATTTAAAAAAAACACAGTAACTCGAATACAAAGCATTTTAAAATAACTCATTGAAAACACTAATAGAGGCCTATTTTCTGTCTGGTTTATCTCACTTATCTTACCAGAAGAATCCTCAAAACTTCTTAAAGATTAATTTTCCATTATTGCGATCTCTGTTCCAGAAAATTTAACAAAGCTGAAATAGTAAATATGAAATTATCAACAACAGTGCCCTATTTAACCTGTAAAACTCAAGAGCAGTTCTCAAGAAGCAAATTAACATCTCACTAGCCATGAAGTATTTGTAGGAAAATTGCATTATCTGCTGAGTGGCAGTAGGAACTACTGGTGAACTTATCAACCAATTTTTAACATGCTATGAAAACCACTAAAAATGTTACCTGATTTAATCAAACACTTAACATAACACTTGCAGGATAAGTTTATTTTTTTTTCAACCTTACAAGAGATTGAAAGGTATCAGGTTTTGTTTTATAGATCGACTTCTGTTTGCTATTATGAGACACCCTCAAGTTCTCTATACTTACTGTATTTTCACATTGTCAATGAGAGATATGAAACAACTTATGAACGACTCTGTTTCTGCTACCCTATGATACTTCATGATGCTAATCAACAGGCTCTGCTCACACCAATTAAAACGCCACCACTAACTGCTTTTACAAAACAGACTCACTAGAAAAACTCATGGAAGAACGTAACATATAAAGACTGCCATCTCTCAGGAGCAAGAATTAAGAAATTACTTTCTGAAGACTACTGCTCACCCTGCTCTGGTCACCTGCTCCCTCCAACTCTCTTGGAAGGTCGAACGTGCCAGCGCACTAATAGCCAAATCATCAGCTCAGCAGTCCCCATCCCTCAGCTATCTGGTATAGGCTGACACAAGAATCCTGAACAAAGGGGGAGGACACCCCAGAACACCAAACGAAGAAGCAAAAGTCAGCATAGAAAATTGTACATGCTGTTCACGTGAACAGCAAGGGATCTGACAGATTGCAGTCTAAGCCACCATCACCTAACGCTACCTACAGAGTTCTCTGTCTCGTGTAGCTAGACTGCACGTGTGCAGACTCCCTGGTACGGGGAGATGCCCACACGGTAATGGAGACAAGTACAAAATGCTTGCCTGGCAAGTGACTTACGTGCATACAAAAGAGCACAAAGTTGCCTTTACTCACCTTTACCAACTAGGCGTGTAACCTAGCATAAGGAGAATTTCACAGCAGCACGAGCACCTAACTGGAAGGCCCTGAAGAACCATGACAACTGCTGAAGCCAGCGTCACATGAAAGGCAAGCAGGGATTAAACGTAAAGGCACTGAGCCATTTCCTCTAAAATTTCTTAGCTGCAGCGAGCAACTGAAACGTCAAAGTAGAAGACAGAGCAGACTACTCCAGAAGCACTCAGTCCATCCTCTGAAACACTTTATCTGTTCATGCATCTGCTCATCCTCTGTTAGGAGGTCTTATCAGTGCAAGGGATCTTCGCCTGCTTGTCCTCCCCACACTTGTTCTCACAGTCCTGCCGCAGCACACCACATTTTCAGTTAGCCCAGTCCTGCTCCTAGGGTGGTATTTCTGCAAAATGAGTCAGGGAAACAGACCTACACGAACTGTGTAGCTAGCATCCCAGTTCAAAACACAGGCACACACGTATTTGCACCAACACAGACAGGCAGCACAACGCTGATCTGGAAAGAGCTGCAGGGTGCGAGAACCAACAAACTTACCCTGCATGCCACATGATACTTCACAACCCATAGACTCTGTTCACATCAATTAAAAACAAAGGAGACCATACGATCTTATAGAAAAGGCCATTTCTCCGCATTCGCAGTTCACATGCATCTCACCATGGACTTGAAATCTAAATTCAGAACGCAGTCCTTGAATTCTAGCAGGGAACCTGGCAGGAAAGAACTCGCTTGAAACGAACAGATTTTCGATTTGTTAAGCATTGAGAAGATTGCTCTTAAGAACACTTATGCAAGCATTTGCAAGAAAGTGTCAAGCACAGGTTCAGAGCTGGAGGAAAAACTGTATCAGCAACAAATCAAGTGGTGAGTTTAAGACAGAGACATTCCTGTTTCAAGTCTGAAGACGGAAGAAGTGGCAGGAACTTTTTGGACACCCAATAGCTCCAAGCTCAACTGAATGAACTACATTTCATAATGAAAACCTTGTGGCCTTTTTGTGGGGTGTTCCCCCCCCCCCCCTTTTTATTTCTTTTTTAAGATAGTGACTAATTAAGCAGGTCTCTTCAAATGTCTGTTCTAGAAACGGTACCAAGATGTTCGGGTGTCAGCACAGGTTCAACTACTGCAAACTGCAGTCAGGCAAATGTTGAACATACCTAAGGGTTGTTTAAGGTCACCTATGTTGGCTGGTCTCACTCCCTAGCATAAGCACGCTGTTGGAACCTATTTCAATCAGTGAAAGGGAAAACAAGAAGTAAAGCCACAGCACTGAGGCAAACAAGGAACACTCCGAACTCCAGTGGCAAATAACTGCTTGAGAACACCAGACTTGAGGCACATCCCTATTTGCTTTAGGTCATCTAACTGGCATCTTTCCCCTGACATTTTAGAAGACCTGTGTTAGATCCTGGTGAACAGTAAGCTGCTGCCAAAGTGAAGTACGAAACACGAAGTACGAAGAACTAAACGGCAGGTACTTCTCCGAACAGTACTTAGCTGCCCGCCCATCCTCTGCTTTCTCTGGAAACTGTTATGGTTAGCCCAGACAGGAACGTCACAGCACCAGCAGTAACAGACGGTTTGTTTAGCGTTCACCTGGCAGGAGCTAATCTTTAAAGAATCAAAGTTTATTTCGCCCTGGTGACTATGAGGTTTTAAAAAGCCGCGCAGGAACAAATGAGCACAGAACCATTAAGGTCGGAAGAGACCTCCAAGATCACCTGGTCCAACCGTCCCCCTAACACCAATGTCACCCACTAACCCATATCCCCAAGCACCACGTCCAGCCTTTCCTTGAACACCCCCAGGAACGGTGACTCTACCACCTCCCTGGGCAACCCATCCCAGTGCCTGACTGCTCTTTCTGACCAGAACTGTCTCCTCATTCCCACCCTGAACCCCCCCACCCCCGCCCCAGCCCCGTCGCGGCCGTACCCTCGGCGATGACCCTCCGGACGCGCAGCCTCATGTCGCCCATCTCCACCGTCTGCCCCACGAAGTCGTTCTGGTCGCGGCTGGCGGCCCCCAGGGAGCCGGGCCCCGCCAGGAAGTCCAGGGCGGACTGCAGCAGCGACATGGCTGCTGCCCGGCGCCCACCCCGCCGACAGGGGCCGCGAAAGGTCAAAAAGGGTTGGGGGGCGGGGGGGGGAACGCGGCGGGAGGGCGGCGGCGGCTCTGCCGAGGGCGGCGGGGGGGGGCGGGGGGCGCCTCCTCAGCCCCCGTGCTGTACTGTAGGCGCTCCGGCCTGCTTCCGGGTGCGCTGCGTCACGTGTGACATCACGGCACCGCCCGGGGTGGCGCCGCGTCCCCTCGGTGCGGCGAGGCCACGCCCGCGAGGGGCGGGGCGCGGTTTCCCGCCCGGCCGTTGGGCGGGAGGCGGCGGGGGTGGGGTCCGAGGGGGGAGCCGGTCCGAGGGGGGAGCCTGCGGCGGTCCCGCTCCCGTCCCCTCCAGGCGGTGCCTCAGTGCGCGAGGTGGCGGCTCCCGGCCGGCAGCCGTGGGCTGTGGGGCTCTGCGCTTCCCGCACCGCCCCGTAACGCCGCACCTGTCTGGTCCCAAACCACGTCCCTAAGCACCACGTCCAACCTTTCCTTGAACACCCCCAGGGACAGTGACTCCACCACCTCCCTGGGCAACCCGTCCCAGTGCCTGACTGCTCTTTCTGAGAAGAAATGTCTCCTCATTTCCAAACTGAACCTCCCCTGGCGCAACTTGAGGCCATTCTCTCTGGTCCTATCGCTAGTTACCTGTGAGAAGAGGCCGACCACCAGCTCCCCACACCTTCCTTTCAGGCAGTTGTAGAGAGCAACGAGGACTCCCCTGAGCCTCCTCTTCTCCAGACTAAACATCCCCAGGTCCCTCAGCCGCTACCCATAGACAGCTCATTACACCCTGTCCCATCGTTCACCTACATGTTCCTCTTCAAAGACTCATCCATAGCAGGCCACTGGGAAAGGAACGGGGTTGTTATGAGGAACCACAGAATCAATCCTTCTGCATTTGAAGGTCTGCACTTGATGTTAGCAACTTTCTTATTCCCCAAAAGGGGAACAGTGTCAGAGGTGGAATACGAGGCAAATAAAATTCACACTTAGCTTAAATGAAGACAGGCTTCTGCCTTATCTTCAGTAACAGACTGGACGACCTGGGCTGGAGACTTTTTTTTTTCTTTTTTCCAACTAGCTTTAATATAGGCCAGTTCCCTGTTGGTTTCACTACTAAGCCTCACATTCACCTCAGCACCAAAGAGATGGTCCAAAGTCCGGAAAAAACAGTTGAGGGTGACAAGACAGCAGAACTATTTCTTTCAGCAGCACTACAGGCTTATGCCTGCTTGAAATGCCTTTAGATGTTGCCTAAAAATCTTGGTTCTCTACCAGTGTGTACATATATTTTTAAAGTATAAAAGTGAGCAAATGAGATTCCATCAGTGAAAACCAACCTCATTTAAAATTTTGAAACTATGCTAGAAGAGAGATTTGATTTGACTGTTGCGAAAGGATCTTGGCACAAGGAGTGAATAATCCAAAATTTCAGTCAAAATATTGCACACAGACAGGCACCAAATGTGAGATCTGATACTAAAATTCCCCAATTTGTACAATTCCTCTGGTTCCTTCAAATTGCTCAGATGGCACAGTAACAGACAACAGTGGGAGTCCATCCCAAGAAAGATTTCAGGAAAGTGCATATTACACGTGAAGGAATTCTAAGAAAAAATGTAGGGTAAGAAGCAGGAATGCTATATTTGGAAAAAAATCAGGATAGATCTAGAACTCCCATTACTACAGTTATGGTAGGAGAGGTTTGATGTAAATGTTGTTTTCCTGGCCAAAATACTGGAAAGAATACCAGGGTATTTTACTGACCCGTGTTTTTTAATATTTAGGACTATACTTGAGAGGTCAACCAGACCACTAAGTAAGACAGGGTTTGAAATGTGTGCAGCTGCTTGAAAGCTCTTTTGTTTATTGCTGAGGTTGAATCAGGTTGAGGATGAGGTTGAGCTCTTTTGTTTATTGCTGAGGAAAAAATGGTGTTAAAATGCTCTGGTTTTAACAGTATGCAGCCAAAAGGAGTTTCATGTTCTTTGTTATTTATGCATCATGGTTTTTTAAAGTTGCTAAAGGCATGAAGGCCTATCAATTTTTATGCTGGCATCATCAAAAGCAGAGGAAAACAAGGTTTTGCCATCTGTTAAAAATTTGCATCCCAGTTCTGACAAACACATTGGACTGCTGCAGGATGGTTGAGCTCCTGATGAAAATGCTGTGGTCTTCTCATTTTAACTCTCATTCAGACCTCTTCCTTCTACAACCTGCACCAGAAAGAGCAAAGAGTCATTAGACCAAAAATCTTAGGTGGTGAAGGTAGTAAAGAAGGAATTTCCTTTCGTACCACAAGGTCAAGGCAGTGGAGAGCTATAAACTGAGGTTATGTTAAATGACAAGTTCGTTGTGTTTATTAGCATGTAGTAAAGATATGCACTTTAATTTCCATTCCAGTAATTGCTTTCAGCTCATTAGGAATTAAATGAATTGAAAAGTGATGAATTAACATTCCATTTTGCATTTCTCTGTAGCATTTGAGAGAAATACAGTTAACAAAATGGGATACATAATAATGTCTGCATGGCTCTAGATAAGGTTTGTTAGGTTCAGCACAGCTGAAAATCTATCTCAGAAGAAGGAAAGTGTCCCATCTTAGAAGGAAGATTAATTACATCTCCAAGGTTTGTATTTTTTGGTGCAGCTGATCTTGTGATGTACTCTGAAAGCATGAGTCAAAGCTAATTCTGACACAAAGCAAATAGAACAGGTTTTGACCTTTCTTAATTTTAATGTGTTCATTTCGCCTGCAGAAACTCTTCATCTATTCTGAGATCAGAAAGAAAGGCACTTTCATAGCCAAACTGGCACTTCCGTTTCATTCATTTTCTTCTCTAATTGGCTTCTCTAGGTTTGAGTGAAACGATGTCCTTTTGAAAGATTTAGGTTTAATTCTGCCTCAAAGGATCTCATAAGGATCATTAACTTTTGGAATTGCACATCTAAATTCACTATTTGAAAAAAAAAAAAAAAAGAAGAGGAAGAAAGAAACACGTTTCCTAGAACAGCCACTAATGCCTCTACATGTTACAGTGTATGTCGTTACGGTGTTACAAATTATTTTACTATAACACATATTTTTCATTCTTGTAACTTTATTAGCTGAATATCTGTGCAGCCTGCTACTCTGGATGAAGTCACAAAATACAATGCATAAACTATTTTGGGCTTTTAACCCGATATGTGATTATAATTTCTTACATAGATTATGAACCACTATATTTTGATGGATTTGTATAACATATTGTAGACACATATTTCAAAGAAAAGCCTGTTCATTTGATATTAACACATTTATTAAAATATTAGTTGCAATGCTTGGAAATAAAAATATTTTGATTGACTGCTGTACGTAGGCTACATTATAATTTACCTAAATTTTCAGCAATAATTTCAGTCTTGATGATTATGTCTGCTCTGGGCACCGTTTTTCATTTTTGAGGCTACAGTTTAAATGATTCATTTCTAGAATGATATTAGGAAAACATTTGAAAAGATGTTAATTGATTTTGTGGAGCAATTGTTTTTTCTCTGATCTTGTATTAAGCACTACAAATTTAGCAGAGGTAGCCTTTTTCTGTTTGCTTGTTTTAAACAAGGCACACTTCTTCTACTGCTCTTGAAGAAAATTTCACATTGAGAAAAATAGCTATCCTATGAAAGTAAAATTAATTCAATAGTTACTAGAAGATTTGCTAAAAATGTGTAGACAGAAGCTCTGGAGATTGGATGGATAGTGCTACCTCCTGTATGCAAGCCTTTTCACCTCTTCCAGTTCTTGAAAAAAATAAAAATAAAAAAATAGCTGAATGATTTTGAATTCTCCCTCTCCATTTTGTGCTCTTAACCATAAGTCAAAGGGCAATAATGTCCTCCAAGTTTTTTTTTTTTTTTACAAAAAGCTTTTACATTTCAGAAGTGACTAAATGAAACTTAACTGAAACATTAAACAACCTTTTCCAGCTCACGCAGACATGGATATTTTCAGTTTGAAAACGGATAACTATAAATAAGTAAAAGAATTACAACAAAGGAGTCCATCAGCTTTCATGGAGGTAAACCTACGAAACTATAATGTTAAAAGCAAACAGATAACACTACCTCAGACCGAAGTATGTTTAGAGTTACAACAAACTACATTCTGAAATGGGTGTTTTTAATAATTTGCTTTGACCAGAAAGACCATAACTAAAACTGTAGTCGTGGAGGTCACTGCCCAAAGAATTAAGGCAATTTGCACTATTTCTTTCTTCTGTCACAGGGAGCTGTTGGAAGTTACCTCACCCACTTCAGCACACGGTTAACTGGGTAAGCAGTAGCAGGCTTCTCTGGCAGGACAGTACTGACTTCAACAACCATCTATGCAATTTACCTCTGATTACAGCCAAAGGCCTGAATTGTTCACGTTACCAAAGACAGAGATGAAAAATACGTTAGACTGAGCTGCGTGCATTTAAAGCATGAGGTCATGGTGAAAGTTAGAAATTAAATACAGTTAATTTTTAGTACATCTGTTAGCTACACCATGTCATTTTAAAAAAAGAGTAGATACAGTCTTTTCATGAACAGCTTGGAATTGTACCTGATTGTTAAACCACCCGTCAATTAAATGAAGCATTCTGAAAAGCTTAATACACAAGCTTTTTGGGTATTTCCCATGTAAATTCTTCTCTCCCAAAGTGCCCATAGCAAGCTGTTTTTTGATAGATTGGCCTCTTCAAATCCAGCTCCCTGAATGAAAAGAAAAAACACGACACTTTACTCCAATGTGTTTTGTGATTTAGACATGTCAGACAGACAATCAGTATTATCCCTAGAATAAAGATGAAAAAAATTAGGCGTTGTTTCCTTGCCCAGTCAATAAGAAGTACATCAGGAAAGGTAGTGAGCTGATGGCTTCGATTCAAAGTGACTACAAACAGTCAGCTTTCTTCAAATTTAACAAAGATAAGGTAATACAGTTCAGCTTTATAAGCACTCCGATGCAGAAACGTTGCTATTGGAATAAAGTTCAGGTATACCTGTGCAAGTATGAATGTATTTTGTGTATTGTGTGTATTGTGAGTCTAATACAGAATATTTTCCAGTGCTACTCCGCTAGATAGACAACGTCGATCTCAAAAAAAGCAGCCAAAGATGATCATCTGGTGGACTGAGTAACTGTGGAGGTTTAAAACTGCTTATGTAGATGCACGGAGTCACTAGAATAGGGCATAGCAATGACTATGGCTGGATAAATAATGAAGATGCAAGTCATGATTCTTGGGTTTTAGTCCGCATCATGTAGCAGATTGCAGCTATGCTAAATGGTTAGTCAAAGGTGTCTACACAGATGTTTCTCTTTATTTCAGGCAAGGCCTGACATTTTCTTCTATTTCTGCTTTCTTCATTTGTTATTATTATGTTTAATTACCTTTGAAAGCACGCTTAAAATAGAAGATTCATATCTTAAGCTGCTAGAGAGAAAACTGGCTGAGGAATAGCAAAGTAAGAAAAGAAACACAAATACTAACAGAATTGTTAATCCATTTTAGATGGTGAAGATATTACACACTCTCACAGTTAAGGGGTCATTTATGGATCTTATGATGAACAGCAGCTAACTCTTGCCTCAAATAATATTTTATGTAATACGATCACATGCTTCAAGAGCCACAACAGTCATTTGTACTTGATTGTAATAAAAAAAACATCAAAATGTGAGTTCCAACTAGATGAAAAATAAAAGAGCATAAAATACTTTGGTGCTTATTTGGTTAGAATTGGTAGCTAGCATCATTTAAAGGACTTTAATGGTTGTGAGGTAAATTTATCGAGGAAGTATTCACTAAAAAATTATCTTGGTTTTGCCTGTTTTCTTCTCTTCTTACTGCCTTCACCACTTCTAGGACTAAGATAATGTACTTTAAAAATGCAGTATTTTTTGTCTCTACCAAATCAAGGAAAGTGTCTGGGAACCTCCACACAAATTATTGATGGCAATGGACTGCCATAATTACAAGGGAAGCGTTTTAATTCTATTAGTAAAATGATAACATGTAGAAAACATTACCTAGCAACTTAAGTTGCTATAATGCTTTGCATTAACTCAGAATACATATATTAAAAAGTTAACAAAGAAACAAAGAAAAACCTCAACTCTACTCTCAGTGTATATGTTCAGAAAACATTCTGAAAAGAACTGCAAAAGGTTGGCCTCACTGGAAAAATATTGATACCACCTGATAGTAAATTGGTATTGAGAAATGGCTCCCTTCTAAGGAAAAAAGAACCCTCGCATTCATTCAGATGTTGGCGTTTTCCCCCTCATAGTCAAATACGATCAAGATTCCTCCAGAATACATAGACTAGAATGATATTAATAGCTCCAGATTGAAAAGAGAAGTGAATCATTAAAAGTGGTTTCCTCAAATAATGAGACATCAAACACACATGTTAGCATTTCAGAACAGATACTTTAAAACCAATATTGCTCAAAGTGACACAGACTCTATGGATGAAGTCAGACTCTTGCTGCTATCTATCTCAGACTTGAGCTCCCATGTCAAATTCTACAGATTTTAATAAGAAGTAAATTCACAGTGTGGCAACTCCCTTAATAGAAAAAAGAGAGAGTGTCTCTCTCCATTAGTTGTATATTTCATGAAACTTGTAAGAAGTCCAGACTGCAAAGTTTGGTGAAAATCAGCCAGGAGATTCAAAACTTTTTCAGGTCTGAGAAAGTGAGACTCTATCATTAGGTCTTAGGATGATGGACTACAGATTTGCAGTAACACCTACCTCCTAAAGCCTCCTACACCTACCTCCTGTAGCCCCTCGCTACAGGAAGGACATGGATGTGCTCGAGCGAGTCCAGAGAAGGGCGACCAAGCTGGTGAGGGGTCTGGAGAACAAGTCTTACGAGGAGCGGCTGAGGGAGCTGGGCTTGTTCAGCCTGAAGAAGAGGAGGCTCAGGGGCGACCTTATCGCTCTCTACAGTTACCTTAAAGGAGGCTGTAGCGAGGTGGGGGTTGGTCTGTTCTCCTACGTGCCTGGTGACAGGACGAGGGGGAATGGGCGAAAGTTGTGACAGGGGAGTTTTAGGTTGGATGTTAAGAAGTACTTCTTTACCGAAAGGGTTATTAAGCATTGGAACGGGCTGCCCAGGGAGGTGGTGGAGTCACCATCCCTGGAGGTCTTTAAAAGACGTTTAGATGTAGAGCTTAGCGATATGGTTTAGTGGAGTACTTAGTGTTAGGTCGGAGGTTGGACTCGATGATCTTGAGGTCTCTTCCAACCTAGAAATCTGTGATACTGTGATACTGTAAAAGTTCACATCCTGAGTTATTTGCAAAAGGACAAAAAGAAGAAAAAAAAAATTAGGGTCAAATTACTGCTGCATGGTATGTAGGTGGGTCACTGCTGATAAGCACAGGAGCTGACTTTGCTTCTCTCCTCCAGCCTTTTTTGCTCTGAGAGAAAATCATGATTCTCATGCTTCTTTAAATATAACAACTATGTCTGTCTAAAACACCTCCTTGCTCAAGTCCAGAAATATTCCAGAAAGGTATATAACTGGGTTGGCTGCCGGAAGCAGCCTGAGTAGTTTTGGATTTTCTTGCTCTCAGTGACTGCGTTGTAGCCTCAATGACTCATACATTTCTGATCACAACTGACTTTTCACTTCAAGACATCTCATCTCATGGAAGGATTTTTCTTTTTTCGTTTTTTTTTTCCTGTTTTTTTAAACACAAGATACTTCAACCTCTTAACGAGGCTTAAGAGAGCATTTAAGAAACTTGTATTCCATTTAAATTAAGTATAGTCGACTTAAACATGCTACATGCTACAACTAGGGAGTGTCTCATTGTTCAGATTTTCTGATGCAGAACAGAGGTTACATTTTGCTCTTTTGAAGAAGCTAGTAACTTAAAAGCGCTGCTTTCTGTTTTGGGCTAATGGTCAACATCCCCAGAAAAGCAACAGCAAACACCATTCTGTCACTACTGTGGTAAGGGAATGCACAGTTTCTGTGCATGAGTAAGAGCAAATTACACCACATAACAACCCACTCGTTTCAAAGGGACCGCTTGTAAAGTGAAGGCACCAGAATCTTGCCGTCGTGTGGCAGCTGACTTACAAGTTGTTGCCACCTAAAGATCGAACGCGGGGAGACCATATTTAACTGAGTACTTCTTTCAGTAAGAGGCAATATTTCTGATGCTCTTCAGATAAATCTGGGATTGGGAGGCTTACACACTGCATCTAATGTTAAATTTTAATTCTACTTAATCAAGCTTGCTACCACCTGACTAACGAACTGCACTATAGCATGCTACCAGGGTTACTGGGAGATATGGCATTATATAATTCGGCAAAGTCTTACTTATTCAGAACATCTTGTGATAAGGCTTATGAATCAGGCTTTGTATGTTCTACTGAGTGCATGGGTCAGGCAACAGCAGAAATGACAGCAGCAATAGACATATGATGAAGGTGACTTCTGTGAGGTTAGCAGCCAGAAACATTAATATTGAACTGTTTTTAAACAGCATTAGGGATAAGATTCCTTTCAGCAAATACTAATAGCACACAAACCTTATGATAGCTCCAAGGCGTAGATCAAAGTTTTTCTGTACAATCTCCAGCAGCTCTTCTTCAGATCTGTCTGAGGTTCCATAATGAAACACTGAGATCGCAAGAGGATGACTCAGACCAATAGCGTATGATAGCTGTGGAAGACACACACATAACTCAGATGCAGTTAAAGAGTCCTTCCTACATTTTGTTTAAGAGAAAGCAAAGATCTATCTTATTTAACAAGGGAAGATCATATGTACTTTTTTCTGTATATAGAAAGCTAGAAAATATGTTTGTGCTGTTTTTCTTTTATGCTAGGAAATCACCTATTTTCTTCATAAAATGTTCAGCTTGGTCAAATATTAGACCTGGGTGACAAGCCTTAAAAGAAAAAGAGGTACCTTCTAAGTGCTCAGATACTGTCATTTTGCATCCTTCGCCATCAGTTAGACTCAAGGACTTCAAGCCCCTGAGACTTCAGGTTCTGAGATCTACAAATATTTTTTTTTGGGGGGGGGGGGGGGAGTGTTTTTGTTTTTTTCCCAGAGGCAAGTAAAAAAAAAAAAAAATGTAGGATGGGACTAAAAAAAAAAAAAAGCTTTAAATCTTCTTAAAGCACTTGTTTTCCCAGAACAACTTTTTGCATGCGCTGTCTTCATCCAATACTTTCATGTACTTTTAAAAACACAATTATCAGAAACACACAAACTAATCCAGGGAGTACTGCCTGCAATTTCATTATATTCAGCTCTATAGCATCTTTCTGATGTCCAAGAATCACATTAGTTTCTTTTCACCTTAGCACAGTACTGTCAAATTCTCTTGAAATCTATTTGCTTTTGTCATTCAGTCCCTTTCCGGAACATAGTCCTCCTGTACCATAGGCTAACACATTCTTCTTTTTTTTTTTTTTTTTTTTAATCAGGATGCATTTATATGAAAATGTGTTTTGCTTGAATGCAACTAAGCAACACAAACCATTTCATTGCAGTTCACAGGTATTCCTCACTGTGTCTGGTTTCTACAGACTTCAGGAAGCAATAGTCCAATGGCTCAGTTCTATCTTCGTACTTCTTAGTAACCCAGAATTGATTTTTGATAGAAACTACCCCAGTAATGCAAATCTTCCCCTTAGATAATTTTGAGTTGTCTAACAGTCTAATGGTAAGTCATTGTAATGGTAAGCCTGTTTTTCATTAAAAAATAGGCTGATAATCCTGTATCATGCTAAATAAAAACTACACTGTATTTGTGATAAAATACAACTAATCAGCCTGCAGTTCCCTTCATTATGCATTTTGCCTTTTTAGTATTAAAAGCTAGTTATTGTGGAAACAAGGTCCATAGCAAAGCCAGCTCAATCATAAGCCTCAATGGAGGCTGGCAGGGTCTTACAATACAGCCACTGCTGAGATGAAAACACATTTATATTTCCACTTGATAGATTTTTCTATGTTAATCTTTAATCCAGCCTTCTACAACTTAAAAGGACCTTTGCTTTTCTGTTCTCATTGTTTTCTCTCTTCCTTTCTTCCCTTTATTGCTAATATCTGACATCTCCGTAGTTTGCTGTTTATGAAATTAATCTTGCCTTGTCTACTACGGTCAAGCTCAGGAACTTAAGGAGGGTCTCTCAGAGTTATGAAATAACAACATTCCCACCTAACTAATGAATTAAGACAGTGATATATGCGTTCAAAAATGCCACTACAAATATGCATACCAAGAAGTCAGAAATTTGTATTCTAACCCCTCAGAAAAAAAAAAAAAAGAAAGAAAGAAAGAAAAAAAAATCAGTAATTTGCTGGACATTGCTATCTGTGCTTGCTGTATTCCCGATCTCCCCTTTCCTTGTCTTACTCAAGACTTTCAGTTTAATCAGATATCAAACACATACACATATAAAGCAAGGGGTCCTGTTCCTAATCGATATGTCTGGGTATTAAATCATTGATTTTAAACAGATTCAGTGGACCTCTTCTCTGCTCCATGGAGAAGGTAAAGAACTCTAAACATACTCCTGCAACAAAGTATCAGCCAGATCACAGCTATGTTTTAATATAGTAATTTGTTATACCAGGTTAAAGCTACAACTTTGCAGCTACTTGGAAGAAGCATGCAGGTATTACCAATTGTCTGGACAAACCTCAATTGTTTAGCATTTACTTTGGATTTGTACTTAATGGTGTAACTGTGTAAGTGTCAATAAAAAAAATTCTTCCATTTCTTAGACTTAATAATCCCCAAAATTCATGCCTGAGGAAGGAACAGCATTTCTTCTGAGCACATAAGACTGATGAAAGTTTTTCTTGTATTAAACTCTTTAAAAAGTCTTATATAACTGAATTTTGCTTTTAGTCATACCTCACACAATAATAGTATATCCGTAACCCACAACAGAGAATTCACAGTAACTTTTGGGTAATTTCAAATACAGCATGAAGTGGTTAAAGCTACAAGCAATGTGAGCATTTAGAAGAGAAGGTGGCACAGCCACATCTAGATACTGCTAACGTAACTGTCTGTAATGTGCAGTGCAACACAAGTTGAAGTGCTGGAAGTGCACGTGTGTGGAGAAGATCACTTGAGTTCCCTGCAATAAAAGCAGCAATGATGTAGTACCCAGAAGCAGGGGTAGCAACAGAGCTGGAGAAAGAATGCTCCTTAGAACACTCCTTGTTTCAGGTACTTCCTGGCCTGTGTCTTTGGCTTCCCTCACAGGGCTCCTTAATACTTTCCCAAGAGGAACATCCTGGAGACCCATTTTAGTATGGGACATGCTCTTCTGAAGCTGGAGTGGGACTGTGATTGTGGCACGTATTCCGAGAGAAAAACTGAAGAGACAGAATTCCTGTTATGGTGTATTACTTTCACAGTTGCCCTTACCTGGATTAATACTCTTTTGCAGAGACCAGCTTTTACCAGAGATTTTGCAACCCAGCGAGCTGCATACGCTGCAGAACGATCGACTTTGGAAGGGTCTTTTCCAGAGAAAGCGCCTCCGCCATGGGCTCCCCAGCCTCCATAGGTATCAACAATGATCTTCCTGCCAGTCAGTCCAGCATCACTCTGCAGGACGAACAATTGAATATTCATGAGACACAACAGCTTATCCAATGCCATGCTAGGTTACTAGGTACAGCTTTATTTTGCATTTGCCAAAGATACAACTCATTGTTCACAGTATCTACTTTCACATACAACTGTGTAATGAATGGTGTGTACATAACTGGAATTATTTTTTCAAGGATGTACTAAACCATCTTTGCTGCAATAACTTTAGAAAACTAATAAGAAAGTGACGTAACTGAAAGTATCACAAAACGTGTGCTCCCTTCAAATCAGCAACGTTGAAATACTCTCTCTGGATTGCTGACCAAGGACTTCACTCAACAACACTTGACAGAGGTGAAGAATTTAGAGAGACAAAAGGCCTTGCTGAACATAAGGCCTTGATCACATAAGACCTAAAAGGTTAACAATCTTCACTTACGTACACATACTAAAGAGGAACCAGTAGCTTCACAGGGCTGCATCTCAGTGCTGTCTAGCGCAAGAGCACTGAAATATTTTAGCTGACTTCATCCAACAGTTCACTGGCATTACAAGGACTGCTTGGTACTTCTTGCTTCTTTCCACCTGCCGACATCCCCTGTGATGGAAACTCACCATTGGCCTCCTTCCACAACTTGATGAGATGATTTAACGTGTTCAACCAGCAAAGAATTACTGCCTTTCTGTGAGATTAGCAGAGCTGGTGACTTCAAGCTGTTAAACAAATTCTAGAGTGTCAAGAAACTCCATCCTAAAACAGCATTAACTGTTTAATTGTATTAACTTAGTTAATACACTAACCTTAAATCTCCAAATAAGTAATATGGGAGTAAAGCTGATATTTATTCCTCAATGAAAGCAGTATCCCTACATCATCCCAGTATGATCATGAGCACACCTTTAACTTTAGTAATTTAATTCCTTACACAAAACCAAAAAGTTTTGTACAACAAACTTTTTACAATTTCATAGCAATGACCTGCTTATTTGTACTGGCATGTGGAAACTGGAATACAAGTCAAATTCTAATGAGTAACAAGGGATTTAGTACATTAAGGGTTCCATTAACTTTTGTGAAACTTTCTGAATGATTTAAATGTAGATGCTTGTTTATTTATATGTAGAAACTCAATTATAGATGTTATTTTATTTTTTTTATTATTATTATTATTATATTTTATTTTTAGTGTGAAAGCAAAGAGATTCTTCCTGTCAGGCACTTTAGCATGTGACCTAAAGGATGACATTCAGTCATTTAATAAGCCTTCTGGGAGCAAGACAAAGATCCAAGAATTTTTATATTTGGCTATCCAAGCAGGTACAGCTTAGTTTAGATGCGAGCTGTCCAGTACTAAAACCAGTAGAAGTGACTGAAGCTTCCTTAAAAATATATATTTTTTTTTATTTAAAGGTATAGCAATGCAAGACAACATTTAGAAACGTGGCAACGTCTGTTCAGGCTTTCTGAATCCAAGCCTGTTTATCCTTTCTTCTTTCAGAGTACCATACCTTAGGACCACCTTCTACAAACTTTTCACTTGGAAGCAGATGATAAATTGTGTGCTTATCAAGATACTTCTCTGGAATGACTTCTTTAACAACTTTCTCCATTAGCTCCTTCTGTATGTGTTGTAGAGGTACGTCTGGGGCATGATGTACTGAAATCACAACTGTGTGTACTCGGATGGGTTCCACTGCTCCATTGCTGTCCTTGTATTCCATAGTGACCTAGAAAAAAAAGAAATCACTGAATATTCAAGGTCAGCAGCACCTCTACAGTACTCTTCTTCAGGTGGAACACCAGTTCGAAAAATAAAAATAAAAAAAAACCTCAAGTTTTTTTTCTAGAGCAAAAAAAACAACAAAAAAAAACCAATGTAAAATAAATGAAGGGAAAGGGGATGAAAATTAATGAATTGTTGCTGATGCTTAGTATCACTGTGGGAAAAGATACAGAAAGTGTTAAAGTACCATCACCAAAAGAGTTAAGTAAAGGATATTACACGTATTTCCACAGAGATACAAAAAATCAGCTGGTATGATACAGAAGCCTATGATTTCTACTGACAGATGCTAAACTCATTCAGTTTGGCATGTTAACATAACTTCAAATAGTAAAGCCAAATTAATTTTTGGAGAACCCTGCTGAAATGAGTAACTGTAGTTTATGATATAGTGGGCTGTATCTTCTGCTACACACTGCATGACTTTTATATACATGCATATATATGGTATTGCTTCATCCCTAATACAGGTTTTCTTGTAGAGTAAGGAGACCTCTACTTTCCTGCTCTTCAAAAATGTTTGGATGCATACACCATGGCAGGCATATTCACGTGTTCTGTGCACTGCTTACAGAAGGAGTGGACACAACCCACGTTGTACTCTAACAGTTGCAGCAGTATAACTCAAAGCAGTTCATTCCCACTAAGGCAACAACAATTAAGAATAAAGCACTGCGCTGCCTTGGGTAGGCATGTATAGATTTCCTTTCCTCCCCTGAAGATTTCACAGCCTGGAAGACAGACGACTTACTGCCTTTGAGACTGCCAAAGTACATCACTCTTACAGTGTGGCACAGTGACTCATCCATTCAGCTCTGTAACATGGCTGTTAGTGGCTCTGACCAGTGATCAAATACAGAATATATAGGGTTTGACACAAGAGCAGGCCTGTTTTAGCTGAGAAACCATGGAACTATCTCAATCCAGGATTCTGGAATACTGATATTTGTGCAGAAAACAAACAAACAAACAACAACAGCAACAGCGACTGCTTGATGACGGCAATTCGTTAATCTTAGTCTCCAGGGGAAAAGAAACAAAATACAGGTGTTATTTTAAAGAAAACGGCAAAGGCACTGACAGAACAGTTTAAACATCCCATGTGTGCTACACACAGATGTACCTTGTGAAATTCACCCCACCTTGAAATATAAAACAGACACCACCATTTTTGGGAAAACAAACAAACAACAACATGAATTCTGGTTTAGCAGCAGACAGGGTAAATGATTTCTGTTGTTACTCACCCTTAAAGTTTGTAAGCTCCTTTTTATGCTTCTACTTTACAAACCTGTGTTTTCCCATCTGGTCTAACCCAGGGCCATGTTCCATTCCGTTCCAGAGCCTTTATCCTTGCAGTAAGCTTGTGTGCGAGAAGGACTGTTAAGGGCATGCATTCCTCGGTTTCATCAGTGGCATAACCAAACATCAAACCCTGCATTGAAAAACAGAGAACTGTATTGAAAAACAGGGGAAAAAAGCCACATATTTCCATGTTCCCTTTCCATTTCTGCACCTGTCTTTACCACACAGTACTTTAAAACCACCCAAGCCTAGAAATAGGCAGCAGTAACATGCGAAGTGAATACAACCAGTCTGAAATAACATTTATACACTTTCATGCACAAGAATCAGAGTTACACCAAGATCTGGTTCCCAAGAGTGACTTCAGCATCCATGAGAATCCACTGCAAAGGCTTAATAGACATAAAGCTCATAAAGATTGCTCGGTCCTCTCCCCATTCATGTCAATTAAAATAATGCTACATATGACGCCTGAGAAGCAGGACGGGGCTACTCTTCGGACTTGAAAGACCAGCACTGCCACCTACTGATAGAAAGGTTACTTGTAGCTCTAACGAGTAAGGCCACTGGATACAAGAAAAGCCACTTTCATGAAGCTACTGATGGCTATGTTACTTTTCTCTCTCTCTCTCTCTCTTTTTTTTTTTTTCTTTTTTTTTTTTTTTGGCATTTCTAGAGGCTGAGAGAGTGCACAGTATTTAGCCATTAATTCTTACAGTTTAATTCGTACAGTGGCTTTTAAGGTTCTGGTCCAACACAAATCTAACTGCTCGTGCATATACTAAATTTGAGTAAGTGCCTGGAATGAAATCCCATTACCTGATCCCCTGCTCCAATGTCATCATCACTCTTGCCATGGGAGACGGCATGCTTGATCTCTTTACACTGTTGTTCTAAGGCCACTAAAACTGTGCAAGTCTTATAGTCCAATCCTAGTGAAGGGAGTTTTGGAAAGTTAGGTCATATATTATTCAAAGTTCAGGAACTGCTAGAGAAGCATTTGGGGAATATCTAGTTATCTTGGCTAAGACTTTAATAACTGTAAGCATTTAACTTTCCTAAACTGTCATGGTTTTGTATTGCTAACAGAAGTAGACAGTATCAACACATTTAACAGTCTCAAGATCTGGGCAAGTAAGAGGTATTAGTTGAAAATTTAACTCTTTAAACTGATGGGTGAAGTGTAGCTGTACAAGCTGCCCCACAAAAGCATTTGTGATGTTGCTTATAATCCTTTTGTAGGTTTAGTCACCCCAAGCACAAGGAGCACTAGTGTCAAGGCTTTTACTGTACAAACCTGCAGATGTAACCATCTTCTGACATTTGAGCAAACACTAGTTCTGCATCAAGGAGCAAGAGGTAGATGGCCCTTCCAATAATAAGTCTTTTATGAACATGCCACCGTAAAATAGCTTCCCCAGTACCAGTTGTGGCACTTAAAAAAGTGTATCAACCTCTGTGGAGTTTCCTTGTAGGTCTGGATACTTATTTCATTTTATTTTCAAGAAGACCATAAAAACAAGACTTTGGCCACATGCAGAACAGATCCAACAATGAGTGCAAGAAGGATCTCACTCACCTTTGGAAGAGTCATCATACCCTATCCTCTTAAGGGTCTCTCTTACAATTTGTTGGTAATCTACTACAGCCTGGGATGTTATCTCTCCACAAAGCAAAATCATTCCAGTTTTTGCTACACACTCTGCAGGGAAAAATATAAAAAATAAATTAAAATATATATGTATACTGCTACTGTCATTACAATTACACAAGAAGATTCTGAAGAAGATTCTATAAACAAATGATTACTTATAGAGGAAACTCAGAAATGTCTTAGTGTAAGCATAGGTGCATATGCAGTTACTCTTCTCTTTAGCTGATACTAACATTAAAATCAGTGCATGAGGGTTCCATCTAATGCAATTATCCTATCTTGATAGTGGCCACCACCTAACATCTATAAGAGCAAGTCAAGTCTATAGTGCTGTGCTCCAAATGTTTCCTGGTCTACACCAATTTCAGCTCAGGGACTTGCTGAAGCTACAGGGACATCATTTATTAACAGATGGCATTACCAATCTGACAGATTTTTGTTACATTAATTCACACAGTTGCTCTTAGCAACCATGAAAACTTTTAGCATCTACAGCATCCTGGAGTGGGAAGCTCCACAACTACATTACAAATTCTGTGCAGAATCATTTCATATTGTTTCAAGCATCCACGCAGTCTTCAAATTTCATGCAATGCCTTCTACATTTTGTGTTAAACCATACTGCATTCAACCACAAAAAAATCACCACATCAATACAATCTACAGCTGTATAGCTCTATTTCATATCCCATTCAATCCCCTGTTTTCTGAACTGAAGAGGTCTAGGCTATTCATTGAAAGACATCGCATGACAATGCTGTTACTATTTCCAGTGCTTTTTACAATCTTGCTATTGCCTTTCTGGGATGGATAAGAGGAACAGACTGCACACAGCATTCACAACAGGCAACCATGAATTTACATACTGGCTTAACTATGTTCTTGGTTCCACTGTCCGTTAGCTTCAGTGCAATCCCTAACACTCAGCATGGGCTTTTACAGCTACTGAGAACTGACTCTTTCCACAGAAATGTGTGTCTGTGACAACCCCTGTGTAATTGTACAATTTCTGTGTGCTTGCAACGAACCTAGCCTTTAATATTTGGGGTTGTATGTGCTCTCTTTCCCCTTGCATAAGCCTACGCTGAATTTCATCCGTCACTTTTACCATCCCGTCATCATCTAACCTGAATAATTTTGTTTTCAAGGTTAAGTATTAGAGGCAGGAATATGTTATAAGATTGTAGAGGTATGGACTGCAGTATCACATAAAGACAATCAAGCTAGCTTTACTTGCCAGTTTAGCTTAGACAATCCACACAAGCTGTTGAAAACAGTGCAGGGCAACCTTTTTTTCTGTTTGCAAGAGGAATTAGTCTATACTGAACTACTGGGCTATATACCAACTCACATTGTATCTCTGAATTACGCTGTGAACACAGCATGGTGGTCTCCAGTGAGAGTCCATAATAGTACAGTAGCCCTAAACATATGCAGTTCATCAAATCCTGGCAGGGATACCGCTACTGCACAAGGTATGCCGATAACATTAGTTTCACACTCAGCCCTGTGCTCCTGCCCTACTTACTTGCGATGTTCTTCCTGCCTGCCTGACTGTAGCAGACCATCTCTGTGTGTGAGGCAGGTATCATTCTGTGATTCCTGTACTGGCAGAAGAGACCCTATATTCCAGGCACAAAGAGAAGGATGACTCCCAGCTTTTCCTGTGTGGTCCCTACCAGCAGGGAAAGCCTTTCCAGAAGAACACAAAGTTATGGAACCGGGGCTTGGAGAGATGGCAAAATAAGGCTCCAGTCATCGCCAATAGTCCCTAGAAACATTCCCAGGCCCATAACAGCCACACAAAGCTTTGACAGTGATGCAAGACTTCATGGCACAAAGACACTTTTTTTAGTATGAGGAGAAGAATGATTCATCTTGCTACCTATGACCACTTCCCATCCTGACTGAAATCTAATGCAACCAAAAGAAAACATGGCTCAGGAACTGCACTACAGCTGCAACACATAACTGAGACCTAGCAACACCCCCATTTGTTCTTCTCAAGAGAAAGTTAACTTACAAGGTTTTGGGCTTTTCATGGGGGGATTGATTTCTTAAATGTTTAAGCCTTCCCAAAAGAATATTTTGAACTCCACTACTAGGTAGAAATTTCCACTTCATTTTCGTACTGTCATGGTTTATAGTTAGCTAATTTTTTCTCTTGACTCTGATTTGCTGAACACACTGGGAAGGATCTCTTATTCCCAAGAAAGTATTTGGCTTGCACTTAACCAGAGAGGAAACAGAATACTGATTTTGCCTTTGGTTTTATGTTACTTGCACACAATATTCTCTTGCATGACTTTACTGCTGTATCTTATGTTGGCAGCACATAGACAGACCAGCTCCCTCTTCCTGCAATGAGGCAGTGCCAGTGTAATAATTAAGAACTTCATATGCAAAACTTGCTGAACATACAAGCCCAAGCAGCAAAGAAAATTCAGAGAACTTCAGATACATTTTTATATTGGTAGATAGAACCTAGTTTCAACATCTCCACAAATTACATTTCATAGTTACATAAAATGTGGTGTTACAGTGACTTAGTACTTGCATAATGCTTTGATTTCTTTTTTTTTTTTTTTTTCAGAAACTTTGAGTGCAGGCCTGAGCAATTAAACAGTTTCACCCAGAGACTGCTTTCTCTTCTCCAAGCTACTTCTACTTCTTTTTTTTTTTTTTAAAGCAAACTGTGCATCTGTTCACCCAACTTATCTTTTCCAGACTTATACATTAATGCTATACTCAAACTTTCTGACTCTAGTCAGCAGTTTTAATATTTTTCTATTCCCACCCCACCCCCCCCAGCAGATCACAGGCATCAGGGATTTACCTATGTAATCATGTCACACTTCAGTCTTCTTTTTGATAAGACTAACTGATCTTGTTTCTCACATCCCTTGTGAAACATTTTTAGTCCTTGTCATTTTTGCAGCATTTCTCTGTTACCAGCTCCAGCTTTTCAGCAGCTTTAGAAGCATAACTGTCTGCAATACTGAAATACATGCTTCACCAAGTCTAAAGTAAACACTAAACCCTCCCCCTACATCTTCCCACTGCTCACATCTATGCCTCAAGGATCAAAAGAGATTTCTTAGGCCAGCTGTCACATTAGATCACAGTATTCCCAAGATGCTGTTGTTCCATATATGGCCTCTATCACTTATTCTATGAAAGAAATGGCTTTGCTCTCAAAGCCCCTTAGAAACATTCCCATTCTGTGTTCATCCCAATCCTAAGAACAAAAAGTTCTTAGCCTGCAGTTTGATCAGAATCACATCCAAATGAACTGGTTCCGTAAAGGCACAGTACATATATATTTAGCACGCATGGATTTTAGTTTTATTAATACATTTTACTCACTATATCAGAAATTGTGTCCTGACATATACATTTCCTCAGTTCTCTTTTTCCTTAATTTTCCTAGATTGCTCATTATCATTAGCCCTGACAACTACACTTTTCCCTGACACCAATGGAGTATTCTCCATACCAATAGTATTCTCCTGACCTATTTTCTACATTTCACCATCTTTAATTTGTACTGAAATGCTGTGTATTTCCTTTTTTTTTCTGTTCATGTTCTGCAGTCTTTCTCCTGTCTTCCCTTACCCTCTGAGTCAGCACACAAGAACTGGCCTCTTGACTGACTATTGAAGTGTTGACTGCCAGCCAACTACTGCAAGAATTTTGGATCACAGGACGTTTTATCAACAGAGATTACTTGTTGTGCTTCATTAATCTGTTTATCTATCTGCATTGAACTTACCACAGGCAACCTTGGCATCTGGATCAATACTGAGATGAGCATCTAGAACAGCATCACTTATCTGATCACACATCTTGTCTAAAAGAAAAAAATAAGAAACACATAACATTTCTTTTTGTGATAAAAACTGAAAAGTGATTTCTTAGTAAAATTTCATTTCCAGTGGCCAAGAGACCTCTGCTTATAGAACATCTGCCAAGAGGCCATTTTAACAATTTAAATTCTGAACATGTCTTAGCCTGTGTTTACAACGCTCCTTGAGTCAATTCTAACCAACATATTACTATCATCATATGCAAGGACCAGCAGCCTACCAGGTCAGGGACAAAGAGAAAGGCCTGCAAAGGCATCCTGAAATATTAATTTTAGAAGAAGACATGTAAGAAATATGTTCTGATGATGTATTTCAGATAAACTCTTTTAGTAGGGCATTTGCATTCCTACCCTCTTTATTGTACTTTTTGTGTGAAGTATCCATTTTTGATCTTCATCTTATAACTGTCAGAGATTTGCTCTTAAACTGGTGTTTATCCCACTGGTAGTTTATCACTGCCTCCAGTGGGGATCTCATGTGTCAACTTTTTTGGATGGGAAGAGGCATTGTTCTCCCTACAAACAGGTGTGTCAGCTTGCAGCCCACTCCTGTCATTATCCACTCTTATCCAACTCATTTGAGTTTAGAAAAGAATCTGCAAACACTGTCTCAGGGTATTGGTCCTTTTATATATATATATATATAAAATAAGGAAAAAAACACTGGAGAAAAAAAAAATAAAACTATTCTGCCTATAGCACCTACTATTTATTTTACTAGTAGGACCTGATAATTTCCTTTTCACTGTGTCAATTGCTCTGTTAAAGTTAGTGAGCAAATTAGAGGACAAATTGAGACTCTTTTTCTCATCTTGGTAACTGAAGCTGGTAAAAGCAATCCATATTACTTTTTCAAAAGTACAGCTTTGAAATGTTGAATACATGCAGAATCAACCTGAGGAATATGCATTAATCTTAGAATCATAGAATCATTAATGTTGGAAAAGACCTCCAAGATCATCTGGTCCAACCATCACCCTATCACCAGTGTCACCCACTAAACCATGTCCCTGAGCACCACGTCCAACCTTTCCTTGAACGCCCCCAGGGACGGTGACTCCACCACCTCCCTGGGCAACTCGTCCCAGTGCCTGACTGCTCTTTCTGAGAAGAAATGTCTCCTCATTTCCAACCTGAACCTCCCCTGGTGCAACTTGAGGCCATTCCCTCTAGTGCTATCGCTAGTTACCTGTGAGAATAGGCTGACCCCCAGCTCCCCATGCCTTCCTTTCAGGTAGCTGTAGAGAGCAATGAGGTCTCCCCTGCGCCTCCTCTTCTCCAGAGTAAACACCCCCAGTGCCCTCAGCCGCTCCTCACAGGATGTCTGTTCCAGGCCCTTTACCAGCTCTGTAGCCCTGCTCTGGACACACTCCAAGGCCTCAATGTCTTTCTTGTACTGAGGGGTCCAAAGCTGAACACTGTACTCGAGGTGCGGCCTCACCAGAGCAGAATACAAAGGGACAGTCACCTCCCTGGTCCTGCTGGCTACACTATTCCTGATACAAGCCAGGATGCCGTTGGCCTTCTTGGCCACCTGGGCACACTGCCGGCTCATGTTCAGGTGAGCATCAATCAGCACCCCTTGATCCTTTTCCTCTGCACAGCTTTCCAGCCACTCTGCCCCAAGCCTGTAGCGCTGCATGGGGTTGTTGTGATAAAAGTGGAGGACCTAGCTCTTAACCATGTTGAACCTCATCCCATTGGCTTCTGCCATCAATCCATCCTGTGCAGGTCCCTCTGCAGGGCCTTCCTACCCTCCAGCAGATCAACACTTCCCCCCCCAACTTGGGGTCATCTGCAAACTTACTGAGGGTGCACTCAATTCCCTCATCCAAATCATCAATAAAGGTGTTAAAGAGGATGGGCCCCAGCATCGACCCCTGGTAACACCACTCGTAACCAGTCACCAGCTGGATTTCACTCCATTCACCACTACTCTCTGGGTCCAGCCATCCTGCCAGTTTTTAACCCAGCAGAGAGTGTACAGCAGACCCAGCAGAGAGTGCACCATTACAACAAAAAATATCCTAAATACATTCAGCCATACAACTACACAGCTGGATCTACAGCATTGTCTGAATCAATAAACCAGGTGCCTTTATTGTTTGCAAGTTTACATAATTATCTATGTAATTATCTATGTTATTGTTGCTCTATTGTTTTGGCTGAGGTTGGACTAGATGATCTTGGAGGTCTCTTCCAACCTAGACGATTCTGTGATTCTGTGTGATTCTGCTCTCTTTTGAGAGTATCATTACACATGCAGGTAAACTAGAGAGCCCAAAGATGAAGTTAATGAAGGAGGAGTGTAACTGAATGTTCACCTTAAACTACTTATTTACTTTTAATCTTCTTTGAAAGAAAACACATAAGAATGAAATTATAAAATAAGAGTTATTCTATACCCCAAAATATCTGTAATTCAATGCAAAGTTTAAGGCTTAAAGTGAAGTTAATATGAGAACTGCAGAGTAGTATAGAATGATGGAAGGGAGCATCACCAGGAATGATGAAGGGTTCATTCAGAAGGGACCTTTAAAGATCACTTCAGAGCTAACCAAAAGTTAATGCATATAATTAAGGACATTATCTTTTTGAACACCGACAGGCATGGGGCTCCAATCACCTTGCTAGGAAGCCTTTTCCAATGTTTGCCCACACTCACAGTACAGAATTTCTTCCTAATGCCCAGTCTGAACTTCCCTGGCACAGCTCCGTGCCGTTCCCTCCTGTCCTGATATGGGTGACCAGGGAGCAGAGACCAGCACCTGCCTCTCTGCTTCCCCTCCTCTGGGAGTCACAGAGAGCCATGGGGTCGTCCCTTGTCCTCCTCTTCTCCAGACTGGACAGCCCAAGTGTCCTCATAGGACATTCATGAGTAAGAAACCACATTTAAACTATTCAGAAACCTGACATTTCACAAAGACCTGTTAAAGGAAGCCATTCATTCAATTAATCACTACAGCTTATGCACATTAGGACAATTACTTTTCATTCAGGAATTTAAAATTTTGGATTTCACAGGCCAGAGCTGGTAACACCCACTGAGCCAGAGTTTAGCTAAAAGTTTGGCCAAATTGACAAAAACTGTCCAAATGGCCAAGGAGCCCACATGAAGGCGTCTTACACCAGCTGCAGGCGCTGCAGGCAGCACCACCATGGCACTGTAGGCTGACTTGTGCCCAGGATGTTTCAGCCCTGCTCCTGCCCCCATGTGCCCAATCCCCTGTCCAGCAGAAGCTCTGGTGGTGACACCTCCTCTGGCCACCCCCATCTCAGGGGTTTCCCTTACTCCTTGCAGAAGGTTTGTGTTTGTTGACAGAGCAGGCTGCACATTCAATTTCCATGACTGCGCTAACAGTTAGTCCTAGTGGCCCATTGATTTTGAACTTACAATTTAGGTCATTTAAATTACATGAGAGACAACTTTAATACCTGTCAATCTGCCAGATAACAAATATATACTTTTCACTTTTTCTCTGAAAAGAGACTTAGCGTGTGTTCAGCTTTCCCACAGATATGCAAAAATGCTATTTCAATTCTCTTAACAAAATGGTACAACTTCCAACATATTTTAAAAGAAAGGAAATGTGAAACATGCTAGCCTGTAATTTTGAACAGATGAACCTTTGTGCCATCAATACCACCTCAAATACAAATTAAAACCAGGCTAAAAGCAAAGAACAGTTCCTAGCCTGTACTGGGCATCCCAGACACAGGACCTTACGCTTGTCCTTGTTAAACTCCGTGCAGTTCTTCCTTGCCGACTCTTCCATCCTGTCCAGATCCCTGTAAGATGGATCTCCCATGCAACATGTCCACCTCACCACCCAGTTTAGTGTTAGCAGCAAACTTGGTAAGGGTGCGTTCAATCTCATTGTCCAGATTATTTGTGAAGATATTGAACAGCATGAGGCCTATCATCGACCCCTGGCAGACCCTACTTGTGAAGGGTTGCCAGCCTGCATGAAAGACATCAATCACCACCCTCTGAGTGTGGTCTGTTAGCCAATTTCCATCTCTCAGATCACATGTCCCATCTATATCTTGCCAGTTTGTCTAGGATGAGACTCCAGGAAACAGTGTTGTGCTGGATTCTCCCAGTCACCTATTTCATTTGGCTTGTAATCGTTTCTAAGTGGACTTGTTCCTTTACTTTCTCAGGATTTGAAGTAAGACTAATGGCCCTGTAGTTTCCTGGATCCTCTGTGGGGCCCCTTTTGTAGATGGGGCCTTTTGTAGATTTGCCCTCTTACCTTACTGAAATTTCTTGCTAGAATGTTTACTTACAGGATCAGAAACATGGTCGGTTATGTATGTTATATTGTACCAGCGCTGACTAAAAACTGACCACAGTTTGATGACACAAGGACATAAGACGAAAGACAGAAACATCATGTGGTCAGAATTTCAGACCCAGAAATTATATTTAAAATCCAGTGTAAAATCAGTAATGCCAAGTTCCAAAGTTTATTAGATGGCAAATATGCCAACTGCCCTGAGTCAAAAGGAGCCCTGAAAGTTGCAAAATGAGTTCATGCCACAGAATCTGATGCTCAAGCAGAAATGGCATAACCTGGAACAACTGATAAGTTTTATTGCCTTCAGCTATTTGCCCCATTACAACATACAGCATAGAGGTTGAAAGCAAACAAGTGTTTTGCAGTGGTTCTAGATGTGATACACTACGTGCTGCAGTGGTTTTGCAGCTCTTGGGCTATTCACTAGGGGCTGGGCAGACAGATGTGACACTATAACTGGTCTCACACTATGCCATTCCCACATAGCAAACTGCAGTCCTGAGACATAGATACACGACAAAAACTCAGCTGCAAATGTTTAGTGTTTGACATCACCCTTATTTTCTTACTATTAGGCTTTTTGTCTTTTATTTTAATATGGAAAGAAGTAATGTTAGTTTTCGCCTTAACATTAAAATGATCCATCTGAAGGTTAAAATAAAAGGAACTGTTGCTACCTTTACTGCACATTTAAATCACTAGTATTTATGTTGACGGTCCAAACTTCCTCCACTCCATCAGCTAACATAGCTTCTAGATGCGCATTTGTCTAAACAAAGCTGTGTGGAAAATAACTGATTTTAATGAACCGCAATTAGAGCTGAAGCATTGTCTTTCAGTCCCAGACGCTGGAAAATAAACTAGTTTTGTACCGCCTACAGCATGTGTAAACTTGCATTAAGGAGAGCAACGTGGCAAAACAGCTATATTTAGTATCTGGAATGCAGCTCTCTAGAAAATCAAAGCTCAATATTCCAAATGTTTCAGAAATTGAGATAAATGATCACCTATGTAAATAAATAAATAAATAATGTTTTCATTGCAGAATTACAAAAGCAATCAATGCACAGTATATGTGGCTGCTCTAAGTCTACTTGTAGAAGATGTCTCCAAACTTCTTCCTCTCAAGCAAAAGTTTAAAGCCCTCTATGCCAGACTATGTCGCATACTAAACAAATAAAACAAATTCTTGCCAAGCAAGCAAAAACACTAATCTGAAATCTATTCAAAGTAATTAATTGGTTCTTCTTTTTCTCCATGAGGGAAGATATTACTGAACTCCCATCAAATAGCATTCTTCAGTGCAAGTTTTAATAAAAGCAAAGCTTCAGTCAGTATTTTGACTTACCAGAATGTCCTTCAGCAACAGATTCTGAGGTAAAAAGAAATCGTTTTTCTTTTTTTGAAGTACGACTTGACATGTCTTAGTATTTTTAGCAAGTCTGCAAATAAGAAAGACCCAAAGCAACTACGGAACAAGCACAGACAGAACGTGAGGTGGAAAGGTTAACGTATCTATGCAAACAGCCGACGTAATTGCTTCCGCATGTTTGTTCCTCAGAAGATTACGGCTGATCTTTGTGGATTTTAAAAAGCATTGCTACAGAAAATTCTCTCATAAGACTTTTGTGTTTGATTAACCTTGGTCCTGTTAAACTCTTCAGAAGCGTTATCATTAAGTTAAATGTGAAGATAGTTAAGCCAGAGTTTAATACTTTTGCACAATTCCCCAAGCCTCCATTCCTACATTCTTCTAAGTGCTAAGTAAAAAGCACTTCAAGATTAAAAAGCACAGAGATTTTACATGAATTTGTAGGGGCAAATGAAATTTTATCTTAGACACAATATCCATACATTGTACTTAGCTTCAGTAATGAACTGTGCAGAAATGTATCTCTTTTTATATGAGAAGATATGTTTACAACAGCTCCAGGTGATAAGCTGTGGTCTTCTTCTCAAATACTGTTTTTTCTTCACTTGCTCAGTGAAGAGCTACGTATATATAGCAACCAACAGCATGGTCTGTAGAGACAGTAGTAAAGGCAGTGGGTTCATTATAAATTACCTTGAATTCTGAGACTAAAGTCTTTGCCCTTGCTCAAAAAATAGTAAACTTGTGTATGCTCGGGCTTTCTCAGTTCATTTTACAGAATCCTTTTCTCCTCCTGTTTGTCTTGATGAAGAGATACACTAGGGAACAGCTGGATTCAAGATATCTAAACAAAGCAAACAAGCTCTGCCCCTTTGGAAGCACTGTTTTATTTTAGCATTTTTTTGGAGTGCATTGCAATTGCACACTGGAACACTGAAGTAAAACACAGTGTCACAAAGCTACTTAGGAAACAGCAGGTGTGTCTGGTCTTAAAAACCCCTGTTCCCACTGCAGTTCTCCACTGCTGCAATACATCATGTTCAGATCAGCTTCACTAAATCAGTAGCCCTTTCCAAAAGTCTTGCTCCATGACCTAAGCATGTTATACAGCAACAAGAGGGGTACTGAGATGCAGGTGGAGAGCTACAATCGAATGCCTTATTGGCCATCATGAACAAAAGACATCACTCACTAGGCCACCAATAAATGTCTCGTAAGGGGTGTCAGTTCATTCTGCAAAGGCTTCACTGATAAGCAGTGTGTCTTTCACTTCAGGACACATCTTCCCATTTATGTGATATATGTGGTGATAAAAGCAGTAATGAATATAAAACATTAGACAAATGAGCCAAAACCAACCACGTGCTTTTCCCCACATACTTTACCTCATTATAAGCTTGTTTCCACTGCATCTGTGTATTTTATGTTGCTATATATTTACATCCAGAAAGTGTGTACTAATTTTCCAGAAACAACCGTCATTATTTAGTGATTATGTAGTGAAAACCACCACTCTGCTTGAGGCAGAGTGATACACGAAGAGGAGGAAGCAAAAGACCACCTGCACCCATTTAGGTTTTGCCTTTTTTTTTTTTTCATTATTAATCCTAAGGGCAAAAGTTTCCAGCACACAACACTAAGGAGCACCTGTTCTCAGAAAGATGATTGCTCATGTGTGTGTGAAGGAGAACAATAAAGACTTTACACCACAGTTAATGATTATCAGAAACGCCCTTTGAAGTCCATTAACTCATTTTATTTTGTTGCCTCTCTTTATTTTCAAAAAGTTCATTATAATACCATACAAAAATAAACTAGTCACAGAGATATATGTTCTTGGAAGGATATCACTTCTGTGCAATACTCTGAGCTCAAGTTGCATGTTCTGCAAAACACGTCGTACAAAGCACCTAAAAATGTTCACATGAACAATTTCAGTCTCCTCCATCATGAATTCAGATCACACTACATTCTAAAATCTTTGTGCTTTACTTTGTCTCTTACACTGTTTTCATCCAACACACGCTCCTCAGCATGCTTTACACTGTACACGATGCACACTCAAACTCCATCCATGAATGCTGAAGGAAAAAAAAAAGATACACAAAGCATAGTTAACTTTTGTTAACCTTTGTAAGTGAGCAACCAAAAGACCAGGGACAAAGGAGAAACCAGGACAGAGGGGAGAGGTGCCAGGCCATGAGACATGCAAGAACAGGAGGATGATGAAGAAAAAGGAGGCATATGAGAAGTTGCCTAAACAGGGCTAGAGCAAATAGACACTCACATAGAGTAGATTCACAAAAGACACAGGAGGACATACACCTCTGAGGGGACTACAGGCAGCAGAGGAGCTTATTTCCGAGCTGTGGAGTAGGACAGGCAGTCCCACAGTTGGGCAGAGAGGAACCTGATGAGGTTCAACAAGAGCAAGTGTAGAGTCTTGCACCTGGGGAGGAAAAACCGCATGCATCAGTACAGGTTAGGGGCTGACCTGCTGGAGAGGAGGTCTGTAGAAAAGGACCTAGGGGTGATGGACAGCAGGTTGGCCATGAGCCAGCAGTGTGCCTTTGTGGCCAAGAAGGCCAATGGGATCCTGGGGTGCATTAAAAAGAGCATGGCCAGCAGGTTGAGGGAGGTTATCCTACCCCTCTACTCTGCCCTGCTCAGGCCATGCCTGGAGTACTGTGTCCAGTTCTGGGCTCCCCGCTAGAAAAAAGATAGGGATCTTCTGGAGAGAGTCCAGAGGAGAGCCACAAAGATGATTAAAGAGCCTGGAGCATCTCCCGTATAAGGAAAGGCAAAGAGACCTGAGTCTGTTCAGCCTGGAGAAAACTGAGGGGTGATCTCATCCATGTTTATAAATATCTAAAGTGTGGGAGGCAAATGGAGGGGGCCAGGCTCTTTGCAATGGTGTGCAGCAATAGGACAAGGGGCAACGGCCAAAAACTGGAACACAGGAAATTCCACACAAACACGTGTAAGAACTTCTTTACAGTGAGGGTCACAAAGTGCTGAAACAGGCTGCCCAGACAGGTTGTGCAGTCTCCTTCTCCAGAGACATTCAAGACCTGCCTGGACGTTTCCCTGCTCAACCTACCGTAGGGAACCTGCTTTAGGAGGAGTGCGGACTCGGTGATCTCCAGAGGTACCTTCCAACCCCTGAGATTCTGTGATTCTGTGACTGAGGCAGGGAAGCAGGGAGGAGAAGTGTCCAGCTTGTAGTTGGAGTGCTTTGTCTAAGTGTTTGTTCGTCATTTTTCAATACCAGAATCAGTAATTGAGTTTGGTAATTGGCAATAAATTAAATCACGTCTCCTGTAACAAACCCGTTCTGTTGCCTGTGATGAGGGAGCTGTATTTTACAAGGCAGCTATCCCAGCCAATATTCATCTATCACTGGTGAATTTTCTCTAACAATGTGAACTGCTTCTCTAACAGCCATGTTTTCCTTTGCCTCACTTGCTAATGCTTCTTGACCAAGTGTAAAAAACACTGTTGATGTCACTAGATTCAAACAGCTGTTATGGAAAATGGAGAGGTGATCTGGAAGACCTTTCACATATGTAATCACTTCAGCAGCTGCTCTTCCAATATTGCTCTGCAGTCCAGGATCTCAAAAAGAAATTAGTGTTGGAGCCATAGAACTGTACCAATCCCAACTGAAGTCCACATATATTCTGCTTGTAGATGGCACACCATTTTGGTATTCCAGCCAAAGGCTTCCCGCTTGTTTTACAAACTTATTTTTGTCACAGTTTTGCTGTTTTCTTTCATCATCAATACAACACTTTAGTTCAGCTTGCTTATAAAAAGAAATTCAGCTTTCTGAGATCTCACAGCTGAAGTAGTTCTTACGTCTTGGTCACTTCGTTCAGTTTAACACCATGTACTGCTGCTCAGACCATTCAGGTCAGCCTGAAACGAATGTCACCTGAGGCTACGGGGGACAGGAAGGTTCTTCTGGGAATCCTTGGCAGAATGAAGAATGGCCATAGGGTTCTGGTTAGAATTATAGCTTATTATTACACAAAAACTTTAGCAACAGCATATCTTATTCCTATTTAAAGCTTCTAGCACTTGGCTTACAGTTAACGCAGAATTCCTAGAAATTAGTATAGCTATCTTTTTATATAGAATTCTTAGTTACTTAGACTTTTCAGTCACCTGGATCCTCTGCAAATCATATGTCAAATTCTTAATAATTAGCATATAATACAATAATCATACTCCACATTCAGACTTTACCTAAAAGAGCATGAGTCGCTCACTCAGTTCTCAGCGGGAGAAGATGATGGTGGGGGTGTCCCTGGCCACACGGGGATCAAAGGTTTTGCTGTCCAGCAGCAGTTCCAGTCTAAGCCCCACTGAGGGCTCACTGCTGCTTGAATTTAGAGGTAGTATCTCATGTGCTGTTAGGCGTCCTTGTTCCATGATGGGTGTCGCCACATGCTGGTGGCCCAGCACCCAGGCTTTGATAACACCGATGGGCTTAATCGCAACGCCAGCAGGAGGCTTGCCTGCTAATGGCTGCCAACACACCCAGGTGCGAGGAAGGGGGACAGAGAAAGGCAGTAGGGGGTGTTACAAAACCAGCTGATTTATGTATTATGGCTGTTTGCCTTACTGTTGGTTATGCTAACCATATTACAGGGGGTTAGGGACAGGGGGTACCAGTCACAATTTACATACCTGCTTCAGGAAATTTCTGCAGAACAAAGGCTGTCCTAATAGGCAAATTTACTCAGGACCTACTCTCTAGATTGTTGCTGGCACTCCACAAAAATTTTCTGAGGTGATTTCCCAGGCTGTTCTTTGCTTAGGTCCATTGCTAGCCTGTTCCAGTTCCTCACAAGTCTCACCATATGTGTTACAAAGCTGCTTAGCTGCTACCCTTTTCTGGGTGACACCTTGCAGCTTTGCAGCTCTCTTCTTTGGCTTTTTCTTGCTTCTGAGTGCAGACAAGATTCTCAGCTCTTTTCACATTCTTCTTTCCTGGAAGACTATGTTTCACTGTCTCAGGCTAATCAGCTGTGGAATCCAGGTAGGTCTGTAACATCCATCCACTTCACTGCAGACCCCAATTCATTTAAAAGTAAACTTCCACCAGGTGTAGAAACACCCCAGCAGAGCCTGAGGCATAACTGAGCGACTTCTACAAGGTCTTGCAACTATTGCCTAGATCTTGCGGTCTGATTTCCAACTCCTATTTATAAATTTCAGAGACTTCCACAGCATTTCTAGCATACCTGCTGAAATATTCAAGAAGTCTATTATAAATTCATTCCAATGTAGTATATGCTCAGCAACTTATTTCTGATCTAGCCTCTGTACTTTTTGCTTCAATTGATAAAGGAACTGAGGAAAATCAATTACTGATTACTGGAAGCAGCACCTTCTACTGCAAGAGTTCAAAATCTTATGTCTTGATGTTTTTTTCAGTCTAGACCATCTTGGATATCTAATTCCAGTCAGTAAGCACAGCCAGTTGTTTATGAATTAAACCACACTCTCAGTGTATTCTCAGATTTGAATTTCTCCAAACCTAGAACATTTTCACTCCAGAAGTGTGGGCAAGCAATTTGAGTTCTTGGCTTCTTCTCTGAGAGGTCTTAGATGAAATCCACTATATAGAGAATAGCCTTTCCAGGAACTGGGGATAAGAAGAAGGAAGAAGGAAGAAGGAAGAAGGAAGAAGGAAGAAGGAAGAAGGAAGAAGGAAGAAGGAAGAAGGAAGAAGGAAGAAGGAAGAAGGAAGAAGGAAGAAGGAAGAAGGAAGAAGGAAGAAGGAAGAAGGAAGAAGGAAGAAGGAAGAAGGAAGAAGGAAGAAGGAAGAAGGAAGAGGAAAGAAGAGGAAAGAAGAGGAAAGAAGAGGAAAGAAGAGGAAAGGAGGAAAGAAGAGGAAAGAAGAGGAAAGAAGAGGAAAGAAGAGGAAGAAGAAGAAGAGGAAGAGGAAAGAAGAGGAAAGAAGAGGAAGAAGAAGAAGAGGAAGAAGAGGAAGAAGAGGAAGAAGAGGAAGAAGAGGAAGAAGAGGAAGAAGAAGAAGAAGAGGAAGAAGAAGAAGAAGAAGAAGAAGAAGAGGAAAGAAGAGGAAAGAAGAGGAAAGAAGAGGAAAGAAGAAGAAGAAGAAGAAGAAGAAGAAGAAGAAGAAGAAGAAGAAGAAGAAGAAGAAGAAGACGACGAAGACGAAGACGACAAAGACGAAGACGAAGAAGAAGAAGACGAAGAAGACGAAGATGAAGAAGACGAAGAAGACGAAGAAGATGAAGAAGACGAAGAAGACGACGAAGACGAAGAAGACGACGAAGAAGAATAGTATGCACACAGTGCTAGTCTTCCTGAGCTTTAGTATATGACTAATTCATAAGTGTGTATAAGTGTATGTATTGTATGTGTATATATATGTATATATGTGTGTGTGTGTACTTTATATATATGACCATCAGAAATATCATTGAACTGGCCTGCAAGCCAGACTTCAGCACTGTGAGGAGACCTTTTAGCCTGGACACGCTTTGTACACTCAGCTTTTTCAGACTAGGAGTTTTCCAACCTGTAGCTGTGAGTGCCATGGCATCTAGCTGGCAGCGCTGTTACTAGCCCCTGCTTACCCATTATTTCATACATGTCTCCAGACCTAAAGCTGCTCGGCTGCCAGCATTTGGAGATGGAGACACGCTGAGGTGGGGCCTGTCCTCCTGCGGTGCTCCCCGTGCCAAGCACTGCACAAGGCCGAGGACGCAGCTAGCACTAGCACACAGCCGCTGCCTCTCTGCTTTGTTCAGTGTAATGCATGGGTACCTCGGATGTGTGTGGTGCATTTTTAAGACCCCCTTCATGCTGCTGCAGGGAAGGCCTATCACAGAGCTACAGGATATCCTGGGTTGGAACGGACCCACAAGGATTATGAGTCCAACTCCTGGCTGCACACAGGACCACCTAAAAATAAGCCCATGTGTCTGAGAGCATTGCTCCTTGAACTCCACCAGGCTCGCTGCCGTGACCACTGCCCTGGGCAGCCTGTCCCAGTGCCCGAGCACCCTCTGGGTGCAGAACCTTTCCTTAACACCCAGCCTGACCCTCCCCTGACCCAGCCCCATGCCGTTCCCTCGGGTCCTGTCGCTGTCCCCAGAGAGCAGAGCTCAGCGCCTGACCCTCTGCTCCCCTCGTGAGGGAGCTGCAGGCCGCCATGAGGCCTCCCCTCAGCCTGCTCTGCTCTGGGCTAAGCAAACCAAGGTGACAAACCCGTGCCGGGGCCGCGGCGAGCGGCGGGGCAGGGCCACGGACGGAAGCCACCGCCCCCGCCGTCTCCCGGGGGCGTTCTCCTCCTCTCCGCCTGCCCGGCGGGGCCGGCGTCTCTCGGTCCCGGTGCGCGGCCGGGCATCGCCGCCGCGCCGCGGGAGGCGGAGCACGGAAGGCCCATGTCGGCTCCGCGGGCCACCACGCCGGGCCCCGGCCCCGGCCCCGGCCCCGGGTCGGGGGAACCGGTGCCGGTGCACAGTCGGGCCCTGGATCTGGACCTGGGCAGCAGCACGCAGACGTCGCACCGGCTGCTGGCCTACAGCGACGCGCTGCTCTCCATCATCGCCACCGTGATGGTGAGCCCCGGGCCCGGGACGCGGCGGGGCTCGGTGGCGGGCTGCTGCCGTGCCCTGCCCGGCCGCGGAGCTTCAGGCAGCAGCCTCCCGGCCCCGAGCCCTGCAGGGTGCCGCGGGTGTTTGCCTGCCCTCCTCCCCCAGCCCAGCCCAGCCCTGCGGCGCTGCCTGGGTTTGTAGGGACCAGCTGCGGACCCGTGGGGGTGTGCGGTGAGCAGCCCTGCGAGCGGTGTATGTGGAAAAGGACGCCTTGGGGGTGGGGGAGAGGAATCGAGCCGTCTCTGTTCGGCAGAAAAATGATTTCGTCTCACAGAGCTGCGGGTTACTCCTGTATTTGTGATACACAAATAGAGGAACTCGGATAGGACTGCTACACCCATGAATATCTGCAGCCATCTAAAGTTCCTTGCAGGTTTCATTCAAGCTCTGAGACAGGAAAAGACATGCGTGTGTACTAATAGTGCTTTCTTGTTTCAGATTTTGCCTGTGGCCCACACAAAAATACATCCTGATCAGGTATCTTTTCTGTTGTTGCTTTTTGTTGTTTCTGGTATCTTTGGAAATGCATGTAACATCCTAATTTAACACCCCACTTCAGTTTGAGTTCCAAACTTTAAAAAGAAAGCTAAATAACATTAAAGCTGACAGAAATTTCCTCTAGGAGGAGGAGCTGTTGAACTCGAGGTGAAAAATTTTAAATACTGAAGATCTGTGTAATCTACAGAAGTCACGATATAAAGCCTGAATGAGATGTATATGATATACATGTCATAGATTTTATGCAGTTACTTTTGTATGAAGATAAATTACCTGTCAGACCAAAGCATCTTCCAGAAAATATCATCTCTTGTTTGTAATACATCAGTTCGAGAAGCCACTTAATGTAGTGCAACCTGGATGCTGGCTTTAAGATCAATTTAATCACAACTGTAATCAAAATTAAAAAAGGGACTACAGAAAATTAAATCAGAAAGAAGCAGGAGTGTTGGGCAATGCAATGTAATCTTTTGAGGAGATTCATGATTTTTTAATCACAATTTGTTTTTCTGCTCTTAAAAACAGAGCTAGACTCCAAACTGAATGTTTTGCCTCAGTTAGTTTAGGAAACTCAGGTGTGGTCCAAAAAATACACTGCATTAGTCTGTTTAATCCATTGCGATGTTGTGGTGGTACGTGCAGAATTGATGTGGTTGAGCCCTTCCCTGCCTCATTGTGAATAATCATCATATGAAAATCTGTAGGACGCTTTTACTTCAGAAGTCAGTGTTAAGGAAATAATAGGGATGTTTTATAGCCAGCCCTTCTCTGAAATGCATTATCACAGTAACTGCAACGTGAGAGTGCATGAATGAATCAAAGGGTGAACTGAGGTTTGGAAAGCCTAGATTTTACAGATTGAAGAGTTGTGTTGGAATATCATAGCCCATTAACTACACATTTCAGCATACTTATCAGTGTCTAATACAGTTCGTCTGCATGATGGTAAAAAAAAAAAAAGACTGGAGGAAAATTGCATTACTGGCAAGCATTTTCAAAAAATACTCTGTATGACTGCATGTCATTCCCATTCGTAAGTAATGCTAGTGCTTTCAGAAAATAACTATTTTTTCTTTCTGTCTGGGTGTCACTTTTTATTTTGTTTCAGAAACTAGGTGAAAGTGTTCAGCAACTTCTTCTAACAAAAATTGCAGTCTACTTGATGACCTTCTTAATAGTCACAGTGGCATGGGCAGCTCATGTAAGGTATGAACAAGGAAGAATGTTTAACTCCACTACAGAGTTAAAGAAAAGCTGTTGTTTAAAAGGGCAGAAGATCACCTTCTGTCTGATACATTTCTGTGTTGCTGATATATTTCTGGATTTTCTGTTTTTGGATAGTAATTATAAAAATGCACTGTAAGAAGTGCTATCCTAATCAGTGACTTAATGTATTTCTACACCATAGAAACTGTGATACAAAAAAAAAACCAACAAGCATTATATGTCTTCAAATTCAGAGTTACTCTTCATTTCACTTAATATTCTTGATGGAATTAAACTTAAAACTATGGTGAAAAAGCATGACATTTTAAGTTGTGTGATGCACATATAGAGGAATCCAGATAGGACTGCTGGCCTAAAACTTGTCTTTTTCAGTCCTCAGCAGTGCTTCTTGCAAAACTAGTTGTGATGTTGCAGATGCTGCATTTTTCAGAGCTGTGGACACTGCCACTTTGCCACTTACCCATACCTTAGTAGTCAAAAAGAAATTGATGTGCAGGCATTTTGTGGGGGTAGGGCAGCAAGCATTTTTTTTCTTCTGCCATAGTATTCTGAGGGTTTTTATTCTTAAGAACAAGGTAAGCTGGTCCTCTTTCCAAATCCATTCATTTAAAGCCAGTTTGGATTATGTTCTAATGAAGTCACTAAAAACTAAAATTAGTTTGCTTTCTTTAGAGCTCAGTTGTATGGAGGCAGTTCTAATTTGTCATTTTTTTTCCTAATAGTCCAGATTCTTGGTAATACTTCCAAGTATTTACAATAATTAAACAGCAAACAGCTATAACCCAAAGCAACGTTTTGTTTTTCAAACTTGATATACTTAACACTAGTGAACAGCTTGCAGTGTTAACAGGTGAGCTGAAATGTGGCAGTTGGTCTTTGTTTGGTGTACTTCTTTCTGGGTAAAGTGACAGCCTCTTAAAACTTAAGGAAAACAAAGTATAATTGAGCATTATTAATTTCTAAGTCAGCATATGTTAGAAAGCTGTGAATAGATAGTATAGTTTTAAAGGAAACATGGCACGGATAAATCTTACCTCTATGGTTTTGCTAAAATCCTCTCAGTCAAGCTAAAAATCAAGGCAACTCTGCAGTTTACTCTCTACAACACTGGAATCATAGGGTCATAGAATGGTTTGGGTTGGAAAGGACCTTAAAGATCATCTAATTCCTCCCCTCTTCCATGGGCAGGGACACCTCCCACTGGACCAGGTTGCTCAAAGCCCCATCCAGCCTGGCCTTGAACACTTCCAAGGATGGGACACTTCAAAGAATCGTGGCAGCGCTTTTTTGATTTATCACGTTAACAACTATTACCACTTTTTTTCTTTTAAGTAAGTGGATTGATCCTATTCTGTCAGAGGCGCAACCTGTAATTACCTCCTATCTTCCATTTTCCAAGGTGTGATATCCATTTGTAGTTCTCTGCATTGTTAGGATTTTGATGTCTTACTCGATGTGTCAGAATTGCCATCTTGATTACTTTTTCACACATGAATTGGCTCTTAACAACAGTTAAATTGACCTCACAGTAAAGATACAATTACAAGTGCAGAGGAAGGATAGAGCCAAAAAAAAATAATAAAGATAATAAGTCAGTTTGATACATCTTATGCCACTTGTCCTTCAAATAGAAATGGGGTTCTTAACTTTTCCGTGACTGAACTTGACTGTTCATATCTACCTTTTCAATTTTTTTTCTAACAAGTGACTTCCATGTATGAGTTAATGTTTTGGTAGCACTTGGTTTGGTAGCACTTGGACTGCTTGCATAAATTCTGAAGCAAAGGAAATCAGGTTCCCCTATAATACAACAGCTGTATAATTTATATGCAATGTTGTAACATGTTTTGGGAGCTGGCTTGTTCATGGTATCTTAACTTGCCTTGACAGGTTGTTTCAGGTGATAGAACTTATAGACGATGTCCTTGCTCTTCTAAATCTGGTGAGTCTTACCCAACATACTTGATGATTAGCTACCAAGTATAGGTCACTTTTTCTTTAGACTGCATGCACATGACAGAATGTTTCTAATTTAAATCAATTCCACCAAATTTCAAAGCCAAGAAGGTACAGAGAGGGTTAATTCCTCTTTGCCAAAGCACGTGTTTGATAACTAACTTGCTTTTAACTTGCACATGTTGCACTTGCATTGTAAACCAAAAGAAGATCTGCACCAGGCTAGGTGGAAGTTCATCTGAGGGAACTGAAGAGGCACCTAGGCAGAAAGATTTTGACTTTGCTGGTCTGTGTGGCTTTTTTCCTCCAGACTTGAGAAAATGAAATTTCGTGTCTTTTGTGGCAAAAATCATAGCTGTGGGTTTGAGTTGCAATTATGGTTTCAGCCATTTCTCTGCTTATGTTACCCAAAAATTCATTATGAAGCTTATTTGAAACACAATCTTAAAAAAACTATATCTGAGAGACCAGTCTTTGATGCAGTGTTTTGAGATTTACTCTTACCTGAATCTTATCTGTTGAAAATTCTTCATTTATTGGGTGTGTATTTTTAATCAGCCACCTTGTAGTATCTTGGTTACAGTTATTTATTATAACGAGATGCTGCAATGAAGAGTGTATTTTTGCTTTCAGCTAGAGTTTTGTATTTTTACTATATTGCTTAAAATTCGGTTCTCTTAACAATGCACAATTACACAGTTTATTTAACTTTTGTGACTAAAAAATACTGAGTTTAAATTCTGTAAGAACACTACAGGAATTTATGTAAGAAGAATTGTTTAAGGCATATAATTCTTCTCTAATTTAGCTTTCAAAGCAATGCGTTTCATAGAATCATAGAATGGCTTGGATTGGAGGAGACCTTAGAGATCATCCAACTCCAGCACCCCGCCATAGGCAGGGATGCCACCCACTAGATCAGGTTGGCCAAGGCCCCAAGCCTGGCCTTGAACACCTCCAGGAATCCACATCCACAGCTTCTTTGGGCAACCTGTGCCAGACTTACTACCTTTATAGTGAAGAATTTCTTCCTAATGTCTAATCTAAATCTATCCTCTTAGTTTTAAGACCATTCCCCCTTGTCCTATCATTATCTACTTGAGTAGAGTCCCTCTCCATCCTTTTAATAAGTCCCCCTTTAGGTACTGAAAGGCCACAATGAGGTCTCCCCAGAGCCTTCTCTTCTCCAGGCTGGACAGCCCCAGCTCCCTCAGCCTTTCTTCATAGGAGAGGTGCTCCAGCCCTCTGATCATCATTTCTGCCTGCTTTAGGTTTGTTTGTTTGTTTTTCCTTAGCTAATATTTGAAAAATTTATGATCAGAAATTAATGGTTTTGACAAGGGAAATCAGAAGCACCTCCTCTGGATGTGTGGTATTTTTGGCATTGCTAGTCCAGTGAGAAGTCTGTTAGGAGCCATAAGAAAAGCTTTTATCTGTGGTACTGTTAACAAAACTGTAGTATTTTCTAAAATAAGTGTGTACAGTTTGGATAGCAAACCTTAAAAGTGTGTACAGAACTGGCTGTATGTTTCAGTCATAGCTCAGCAACTTCAGAAATGTTTTTTTTTTAAGATGCAACACTTGCATTTGAGCTGTTCATGTTACATTCTTTTGCTACATGTTAAATGATGGTATTGCTTGCTTGCAGTTCACCTAGTGTTTCAGTACACTTTTTTTCTTTTCTTTAGGCTTGTATGATGATCATAACTTTCTTGCCATACACTGTAAGTACTTTTCTAAAACGTGACATATGTTTATATTACATTTTTTTTCTTTATTTGGAGAGATTATACCAAAGTATTGAGTAAGCCAGGAGAGTATTATTATAGTGTAAACCCTGAATCCATTCTAGTAGTTAATTTTATAATTAGTGCATTAATCCTTAGTTTCTTAAAATTCATCAAAAAAAGTCTTGAAGGATTTTCAGAAAATTCTTCATCTCCTGCATGTCATATGTAGGCCTGGCAGAAAATGGGTAATGTGGAAGATAAATTATAATCACGGAAAGCCATAGTTTCCTAGGTTTTATTTAAAAGAAGCAGACGAATTGAATTTCAAAGTTCACCAATGAAAATTTTGAATTTTTAAGGGAACTAAACCTGTATTTCAAACTCCTCTTTAGATAGCAGAATACTTTACTCTTATAACCTTCAGAGAGTTTTTGGTATAACTTGTGGCTCATTCAGCAGTGGTGGTTCTAGCAAACAATTATCTACCTTTTAAATCTGCAGATTCAATGTTATATGCAATTTCTGGACAGATAACCTTTAGATCCAGCAAGAATTGACCACCATAATTAGCAGAACAAAACAGTTGCTTAAAACGTTTCTTGACTTTTATTGTATGTTTAGAACAGATTTATAGGACAGGTACCTGTTTCGCCATGGATATATCTGTGTTATGTATTAACCTGCAAAGAATAAAGCTGTGGTCAGCAAAAGGGCCTTTGTCAGCAAGAGCACATACTTCTTCCTTGCCTTCAAGTGGAAATAATTTTTGGAAAGTTAGATGTGTTACCCTAACACACACTGTTACTCCCTCCTTTTTTTTTTTTTGTCTCACCTAATGAAGCTGCAGAAATTAATAGAAATTAATACAACAGACAGCCATGGAGGTAGAGAAATTAAATTCAGAAAGGTATCCTAATATCAAGAATATTCAGTTATGAATATCTTGTCTACTGAAAATGTTAAACTTTATGCTCAGCTGCAAATCAGCCTGTAGTTATTAAGAAGACATAGCATTAGAGGGGTTGAATTTTAGCAGTATCAGCATATGAGCAAAGCCTTCTGTCCAGATACCCTCTGTTGGGATGCTTGCATGTGTTTGTGGCTAGAAGCTGCTTTTAGTGGAGTTATATCAAAAAGCCAAGTGTTATTTATGTTTTAAAGTTTCAATATTGAATGAAGAATACTCCCTTTTCTCTGTTGTTATTCCTACATTGCTTCCTAACTACATGTTTGATCTGGTTGCTTTTTTTCTAGTTTTCCTTAATGGCCTCCTTTCCAGAAGTACCTTTTGGAATTTTCCTATTCAGTGTCTGTGCTGTTGTCATTGGCCTTATACAGGTATTAGAGCTATCCCCTTACATTTTCACTTTTAGAGGCTAGATTCTATTGGGCGGAACTAAAATAAGGTTTATTAACTGTGGATATAAATTGTTAAGTGTCTTTTTCTTTTGTAAAGCAGTATTTTTCAAAGCTTGCCATAAGAAAACACCTGTTAATGAGATGATTGCCACTGTCCTGTGAAACTGATATATGCAATTAAATCAGCTGATCTCAAAGTCCACAGAATTTCTTCCCTCTCTTTAAAAACACATTGACGAAATAGTAGTTGACCTTTCCTGCTGAAGTTCCCATTGAGCCACACAGTAATGGCTGAGTGAACAGAAAGAGGCTTTCTGACTCGGGACTAAGTACTTAGCACGGCACTGTTTTTTGCCTGGAACAGTGCCTTGTCACTTTCTGTTCCTTGTTGTGGAGGCCTGCCTTCTTCATGTAAGATCCACGGTCATGTCAACCTCTGCAGAGGAAACTAAAATCCTGATACACAGAGAAGTGTGAAATCTCAGAGTTTCTAAGACAGGTCCTCCATGTGGGAGTGAAAAATAAGGTTGAATGTGTTCTGGAATTTGTTGATTTATAGTTTTGTGGTTATATAGCTGAAATGCTGTGTGTACTTGTGTGTATTACCTTCAGTAATGCTCTTCTCCTTGCAGGCTGTGATAGTAGTGTATGGATTCTATCACCCACACTTACTGAATCAACAGATACAAGTGTCTGAAAATCAGAATTTCTATAAACGTCATATCTTGAAGATTATCCTAAGAGGACCGATTTTATGTTTTTTAGCAGCCATCTTTTCCTTTTTCTTTATTCCTTTGGTAAGTTCTCCCAGTTAACAGAGTACCTGGGTACAGCAGTTTGTATTATCTGTGTTTGTGTCTGTGTGTTAAAATAATGGTGTCTGTGTTAAATATGCAGACTTTCTCAGTTGCTGGCTCTATGGTGATGTAATCATGGTTGCTATTTTGTGTTGGATGTTTTCAATTCATACAGGCCAATCTGTAGTTTGATCTGTGAATTTTGCATAGGTTTTCAAAGAATATTCTGCTACAGTATTTGCTTTACTTGCTTAGGCTTGGTTTTCATAATGATTCCCTTAATTACTCTTCAGAAGCAGATCTTCTAAACTGTAACTTAGCATCTTCCTTATCATATGTCAGTGAGATAATGTGAAAGGTTACATGAAATAAATATCACATTGCACAGCTGAAGATATGTGAATATAACTGCTGCACTCACAAGGTGTAAGAACAAATTGAATAAATAGACCAGTTAGCCAACCTGCATCTCAAAACAAATGTTTTTCACTAAAGCCTGCTCTTACAGCAGCCTCGGCCACGTTTATTAAGCAGTAAGGTTGCATCTACATATTAATAACCATGGAAATTAATCAGTGTTTAAACCACAAAATTTGGGAGATGTTGAGTTACTATTGATAAAAGGTACAATTGTGAGTCCAAGCATGAAAATAACCAATTTTAATAAAATATTCTCCTCATCTCAGTCTTCCCTGTTATTTCCTTCTCCCTCTCTTGTTCACTAGTATTTTTATTTTTTTAATTAACATCAGTCAAATTAACCTCCAGGTTGCTCTTGTGTTTAGACTTGTGCAGTCTGTGAACCTCTTATGACCCACTGAGCTGTCTTTTGGACAGAAGCAGTACAGAGACAGTTACACGCTTCAAAAAGCGTGTAAAGTTCAGGACACAGACACTTAAATCATGCTGTTTTTTTAGGGAACTTGTTGAGATAGATGTATTCAAGTCTGAGAGAGATGGGGTGTTTTTGTAATAATGACTCTTCACAGAGATGCTTAACAGAGCTTCTGCCTTCATCAAAGACATAAAGGAACCAGCAGAGATTCAAACAATTTTATGAAGTATTTACTCTGTAAATACTGGTCAAAATCTGCAAAGAGCTCTGCCCTTGAGAGTATCCCTCACAGCTGTTTCTTTGCCTTAGCTTAAGAAACCTTTATATCCTCTTCCCTGCCACCACCCTCCATCGCCTTATTTCAATACATCTTTTTGTGTAGCCTGCTGGAATTACAAATGTGATTCAACCAAAGAAAGTATTTTTGTGCTTTTTTGTTTTTTTGTTTTCCAGTTTTGTTGTCTACAGCCATTCCCTGATCATGTTATTACATTGTTATCCAAATAACTTGCCAGCACAATGCAGGGGTGCTTAGGGGTTTTAGCTGGCAAACTTAACTTTTCAGGTTGAGTGGCAAGTGACAGATAATACTAGAAACATGTGATGGTTCTCCAACCTCCTGAGAAATCCTTACTGCATTTGTTAGCAGGATTATTCCCCTTCCTGTTTCAACTTAGTACTCATAGCTGGTACTAAACTAGCTATCAAAACTAAACTAGTGATAACAAAGCATTAGGCTGCACATGTAATATTCAAGGGGTGCATGTTGATTTCAGGTGAGTCATTTCCATGTCATAAAATCAAGACTTTTTTTTCCTCAATGTGATTATACCTAAAGGTTGAGAATAATAGTTTAATGTTAAACTTAGAAAGAAATTTACATTTTGATAACTAAATTTAAACTCTGTTTATTTTTCTCTCCATAGTCTTACATACTTCTTGGGCTTGTAATCGTTTTTCCACATCTCTCTCGATTCATTACGTGGTGCAAAACCAAGATTTTGGGTGAGTAAGAGCATTTCTAGGGATTATGTTCAGATATGTTATTAGGTTGTCAACATGTTATCCAAATAGCATGGAATGAAGTAATTTTAATTCTACTTCCAATTTCACCCTTGGAATACAGTGATTTGGTGTTTTATTGCTCTGCTTCCAGTTTCTCCATAGCTCCATGCTTTACCTTTAATTTACTAATATATATATGTAAGGTATACATTACAAAGTGTTTTTCTGAAAGCAAAACCTCTCTGTTTTTTGCTGAGTGATGGCTGCAGGCCATCCCTCTTCCCTTCTAAAAAAGGAGCATGAGGACAGAAAAATATAGAAAGCAAGCTCTATACCTGTATCATTTCCCAGCAGTGCTGTATGGTCCCACTTTCTCAAACTGGCAATCAACAGTATGTTTGAGAGTCTGTAACAAGCAGATATATAATTGAAACACATCTAGTGTAAGTAACTGTTCAGTGCGTTATGCCTTACTAATCTAACTGCTGTGGCCTAAAGGTTTAAATTCACACATTGCTAAAGACAGCCTAAATCCGTGCTGCCTTCCCTCATGCTCCTTGCTGAGGTTCCTTCTGCCCCCTTTCTGTCAACACTACCCATTGCATAACCATGCCAACAGCCAGTTGTGCTAATTCAGCTCTACTGAGACTCCACTGAGGAAAGATGTTGCTGGTGCCAAAATAAAAGAGGAGGTGTTACCATGCAAGCTATTTAGCCAAAAGGGGAACTGTCCCCCTTTGAGAGTAATATTAACTGACCAGAAAAATACAAAACAAATGTATGTCTTTGGAATAAGCACTGCATAGGTGAGTCAGCAGAGTAACACCTTTGTGCCTCTGCTGCTCCATTTTAGTCCAGGACAAGTCCATCTTTGTTTGCTATGAATGGTAATTTATTTTTTACTCTACCATGCAGGAGCAGGATTAGGCAGGTAGAAATGCTTTGAAACAGTTGAAGCCAGAGTCTCAGATCCAGAGAACAAATGGACAGAGATATTTTGCTGTGCCTGCTGCAACGGGGGCACTGCTGTTCACAGCCAGGTCAAGGCTGTCTTTGTCTAACCCTGTCAGGTGGCTAACATAATTTACTGCTGTATTGATTGAGATGTGTTTACACTTGCTTTTTAATTGAGTTTCTCTCTTTAATTCTGGAAACTGCAGGATTTTTCTTCATCAAATCTATACTCCTGAGGTGGTGCAGCTTGGCTAGCTGGGCAATTCAAAGCTCAGTCTTTAGGGATGAGTTTGATGTTTTCTTTAAAAGCTCCAGAGCCCCATCTTTTGGCGAAAGGCTGGATTTATTTTAAAGCAGGTGATTTCATGTGCCAGTGCAGCCCTGATTCTGCAGTGAGGTTTTTCTTCCCATGCAGTATAAGTTCTTCACAGTGTCTTTGCGGACCTGCAGTTATTAGGGCTTCCTGGGGAAGCCTTCCTGTGCCCTTCTGGCACAGCATCTGATTTGTTTAGCTCAAATATCTTGTTCAATTAGAGCTTTGGGCCCCTATTCATTTGGTGGAAATGGTCTGCCATAGGGTTTAAAGGACAGGGTTTTTTTTTGTCTCTGATGTGCTTGTCCTGTATGAAAGCAACACGAACTTCAGGGAGAGCCACAGCTGCAGAAAAAAAGTGGAATGAGTGATGTGTGGATGAACAGCACCCTTCTTTCTACGGAAAGATTTTGAGGGGTGGGGAGAAAGAAAAAGGGAGATCACAGTAGGTTTTTTGTTGTTGTTATTCCTGTTGTTTTTGTTTTTTAATGCTTTAACCACCTTGCTTTGTACTGTCTGATTTTTGTCTTTCATTAGTATACATCCGGGTTTGTTTTCCAGGTCAGAGAAATGAAGAAGAGGAACACCATAGCTTAGAAACATTTAGTTTTTACCTTAGTGAGCCTCTGAGTAAGGAACGGGTAGAAGCATTCAGCGATGGAGTCTATGCCATTGTAGCAACCTTGCTCATTTTGGATATATGGTAAGGTTTTGTGTTGCCTCTGACAATTTGTGTTAACTATAATGCCAATTCATGTCTATATGTAATATTTGAGGAAATAAAACTAACCAAACATAGTCTTTTACTTCTAAAGCCTGCAGTGATTACCTCAAGTGTGATTTTTCTGGAAAGTTACAGAACACAAACGGAAGATATTTTTAGCTCCCACATTTCAGAAGTAGTGATCATTAGTCTGTTTAATGTATATTGGGTTGGAGAGTCTTGAAGGACAAAGTTTCCTTTATGTTTGGATGTGTTTTCAGATAAAAGGCTTTTACCAACAAAATCTGTTTAGTCCCTGTGGCGGCTTTATTACATTAACCTAAAGGAAAGCCAATTTACTTTTGTGTTTCCTTTCAGACTTAATTTAATTCTTGAACTTTTATTTGAAATGCTTCGTTTGAGGTACAAATTAGAGAACTACAGAGTGGATGCCATGCCCAGATTAGAACAAAATACTTAATTGTTGCTCCAGGTGTGCTTTTATAAAACTAACATGCAAAGTAAAGTAAGTTTTCTCTCCACAGTGAAGACAATGTCCCTGATCCAAGAGAAGTGAGAGAGAAGTTTCATGGAAGCCTTCTTGAAGCTTTAAGTGAATATGGGCCAAACTATCTTGCCTACTTTGGCTCATTTGTAACAATTGGTCTCCTGTGGTTTGTCCATCACTCACTTTTCCTATATGTAACAAAAGCTACCCGATTAATGGGACTGCTTAATATACTTTCATTGGCATTCATTGGCGGGCTTCCACTGGCTTACCAGCTGACCAGTGAATTTGCAGAGAAGTCTCACAATGAAATAGAAGCCATTCAGGTCAGCTGTGTTATTACTTTCTTTGCCAGCATGTTTCAGTTTGCAATATGGACTACAGCCCTCCTGCATGAAAGGGAAACATTGCATCCTTTTGCTAGATATGGTGGCAAGGAGCATGCCTTTATGTTTGCCAAGCTGGCTCTCTACCCTTGTGTAAGCCTAGGGGCCTTCTTTCTAACATGCTTGTTAAGTGAATTTAGCACAGAAATTTTCCATCTTATGCAGATTGTAATCCCATTTGCTTTTCTTGCCTTGCGCATTTTTGTTAGAATTTCCTTAACTCTCATAAAGTCTGTGATGTCTTTCTCCAGGCGGAAGGTTGTATTGTTAGAAGAGGAGGAGGCATGTTTGTCTCCTACTGATACACTGTCCTAAATTTCCATGCAGTGCATGTGAAGTTGCAACATTAATTACAATTCTTCTAACTCACATTGTCTCGATGTGTAACCTGTATTGATCTAAATCAAAGCCTGTGTTTGCCATAACTGGGTCATACTTTAGCTGTAGCTGGTCATGCTTGAGACTGTGCAAAACCAGTAATTGAAAAAAATAAGGAGGTGGGGGAGAAGGAGCTAAGTAGGGAAGACAGAAAGCATGTTCCCCTGCCTTGACAATTACCCTTTCGGAAACAAATGCTGCTTGAAGTACAACTGCAGTGATGATCGAAGATGAAATACACAGATACCCAGCAAAATGTCTTTTTTTCAGACATGTGGTAGTCATTGTGGCAACCAAACACAGGTGTAGAAGCTGGTTATGCTGCTACAAGATAGGGAGTGAGGTTTGGAAGACATAATGGAGACCTGGTTTTCTGGATGGTGAATCACTGTAGAACATTTGTATATACAGATTGGTGGTCTCCCTTTTTATTTTATTTTTATTTTTTTATGGTTACGATGCCTCTTCTGTGTTAGCCACAAACTTGTGGTAGCATTTTGAAAACTACCTGTTTTTGAATGACTCTGAGCATAAGTTTAGACAGAAGTTGCAATCAAGACCCATATGCCTTCTCCCAGGCTGCCTGAATACAAGTTCTTCAGTCATACTTGTTCTTTCTCAAAAGGATGTATTTCACCAATGAGGATCCACGTGACTACATGAACTAGTTTTGATATATCCCAGGGAAGAAATCTCAAGAGCTGTGGGACTAGAGGTAAATTTGGAAGTCCTTACATTTCTTTTTGGCAGAGGCATTCATTTGTATCTTGAACTTAGTGCCTAACATCTTTAATGCTTTGTTTAAAAGCATTTGGGGGATTTTGGTGTTCAAAAAAAAGCACCACAAAACAAACAACAAAAAGAAAAAACAATAAAACAAAACCAAAGTGCTCTGGCAAATAATGCTTGGAGCAATGGTTAGTAAGAACAAATTCAGATATCTAGTTTCAGTTCAGATCAGTCTGAAAGCACTTGTATTTTTGGTTTGAAGCACCTTGTACTGACATCTAATCCTTAGTATTGTGTAATTCTTGTGAAAAAGTATCTTCAGATATGCAAGGAGTTTTATACCTGGTTTAGGATAAATGATTTGCAGTAGGATTCTGTGATGTGTTACGTGTTGCTCTTTCATTCTAATAACTAATAAAAGCACTTTGGGTTCTATGTTTTTGTTTCAACTGTGCAGTCAGCACGTAAGCAGTGAATATCTGTATTTGTAATAAATTTCAATCAGTTTGAAAAACAGCAAAGCTTCCAGCCCTTTATTTCTGCTTTCGCAGTTCGGTCATCTTGTTGCAAATTTTTATCTTACAGTCTTTTGTCATGGTAAGTATATATTTTAACATCAAGTTTTATCAGATATGTGTGAGTGAGCTCTGGAATAGTTTAGGTTCTGGGGTTCAGCTCAGAGAAGTTTGTTGGATGTAAAAAAAGAAAAAAACAACAAAAAAAACCTGCATGCTCTGTGATAGGTAGTTTAGATAGTCAGATTGTAAAGGCAGCATGGAAAGACACCGAAACTTTTAATAGGATGTAAAGAAAGGTTTATTCTTTTTTTGTTGGTACTTGAAGAAAGTGAGACCTGCAAGTGAATCCGACCACAGAGTTTCATTCCAGCATTTAGAGGGATGCTTTGAAGAGCAGTGAATTGCACTGAATAAATAAAAGTGACTGTATTGACTAAATAAGGCATTTTTCCTCTTTTTTTTGCCCACTTGGAAATAAATGATTTCTTCTGCAGAAAGAACTTTTTTTTCTTGTAGTCACGGTAGTAGTATTTAAACCAAATTTAGTAATGTCTCAGAACCTAAATTTGAAGGCAAACTTGACCTGAGTTTTCATATAAACAGAGTTGGTTTAAGATCATTCTGACTGACATTTTTTGTAAGTTGGAGAAACAAAATGCATTTTGGAACAAAGCATTGCTTTGAATTACAATATTCTCAGGTAGAAATAACATTTCCAAATCTAAGTTTAACAAATTATTCTCTACAGGATTACTAATGACCACAGTTTTTTTGCCTCTAGAAAAGTTAGTGACACATTTACAGTGATTATAATAATCATTATAATAATCCCAGAATCACAGAATGGATGAGGTTGAAAGGGACAGCTAGAGACTGTCTAGTCCAGCCCTGCTTGCCAAGTTACGGTTGGCTAGAGCAGGTTGCTCAGGGCTGTGTCCATTCAGACTTTGAGTATGTACACACACAGACTCCACAACCTTTCTGGTCAACGTGTTTGAATGTTTAACACGCTTAGAGTAAAAAAGTGTTGTTGTTGTTGTTGTTGTTCCATTTTAAAGTAATTTCCTGTATTTTGGTTTGTGTTCATCGTGTTTCGTTCTGTCAATGGGCACAACTAGGAAGGGACTGGCTCAGTCTTTACTCCTCCCCATCACATATTCTTAAACATTGGTAACATTTCTCCTGAGCCTTTTCCTGTGGGCTGAACAGGCCCAGCTCTCTGCCTGTTCTTGCATGAGAGATACTCCAATCTCTGTTGTCTTCATGGGCCTTTGCTGCACTTGATTTGGAACGTCCTTGTCTCTTGGGTATGGAGGATGCAGCAACTGAGCACAACACTCTAGACACGCTCTTACCAGTCACCTCTCTTCACCTGCTGGTGACACTCTTCCTAAGTCTAGGATTTTGGTTACCTTCTTTGTCCCAATAATAGTTTAAATAAAATATGAATGTGAAGAAAGAAGGAAAGTTGCAGAAAAACTTTTGTTCTAATGGCATTGGAATTGTTGCCTGTGGTACTGGTACTGCCACTCAAGAAAAACTACCTCTGAAGCTGAATAGGACAACGTGGTAATGCATGGGAGGGTATTTGTAAAGTCCATTCTCTCCATTCATAAAATTGTGATTCCAAGATGATGATAGTTTATTTTGCTCAGGCAGGTTGGCCTTAATGAATTCATGTTGAAGATGAATCCATTCAACTCATTAGAAGACGCTAACAGCAACTTTCAGGCAGCATTGTCATCACAGAATGGCTTGGGTTGGAAGGGACCTTAAAGATAATCCAACTCTAACCCCTCTGCCATGGGCAGGGACACCTCCCATCAGACCAGGTTGCCCAAAGCCCCACGCAGCCTGGCCTTGAGCACCTCCAGGGAGGGGGCTTCCACAGCTTCTCTGGGCAGCCTGTGCCAGTGCCTCACCACCCTCTGAATGAAGAATTTCTTGCTAGCGTCTAATCTAGAGCTATCCTTAGTTTAAGACCATTCCCCCTTGTTTTATCATTATCTATCTGAGTGAAGAGTCCCTTTCCAAAGCTTTAATTCATTGTAGGAATTTGGCTTGCAGACCTCTGTTTGGTAAACGTGGGGTTAGGACAGTGTCTGGTAACTGACCCCATCTGTTTGCTACTACCGAACAGGACAGGGAAGGAAACGCTTTTTTAGTGGGGAGAGATGCACAGATCTCCTCCAACTCTTATTACTTGAGATTTTATTGCAGGTAACTACACCGTGCAACGTGCTCCTCTCTCTCTTCTTCTCCTGTGAGTGACGGCGGGCGCCATTTCCAGCCGGCGGTGCGGCAGCCCCGAGCTGCTGAGAGCCCTTCTGCTGGGGCTGGAAACGCCTGGCGGGGACGGCGCCTTGGCTGTCCCCATGGAGAGGCCATGAGGAAGCCATCACCACCCCGACCGCCCTGAGGAGGAGCCGGGGCGAAACGGGATGGGACGGGGCAGGCGGGCGGTGCTTCCCCGCCTTCCTTCCACCGCCCTCCGGCCTCCACCGCCCGCCTTCTTCCGCCGCCGTCCTGCTTCCCTTCCGCTGCCCTGTCCTCGCCGAGCCGCCAGGATGATCCCTCCGGTGCAGGTCTCGCCCCTCATCAAGGTGAGGCCGCGGCGGCTCCTGCCGCCATCTCGCCCCGAGGGGAGGCGCGGTGCGGGGCCGGGCCGGGCAGGGTCGGGCTGTGCCGGGCAGGGCGGCGGGGTCTGAGCGAAGGGCGCGCCCTTGTCTCTTGCTCCCCGCAGTTCACCCGGTACTCGGCCCTGCTGATGGGGATGATCTACGGCAAGAAGCGATACGGTGAGTGCCGCACGGGGGACCCCGCAGCGACCCCGGGCTCGTCCTTGCTTCCCTGCCTCCCTCCCGCCCCGCAAGGGCACCTTGAGGCCGCCGCCGCCCGGGCGCCATTTCCCCCCGGCCCCGTGGAGCGCCGGGCGGTGCGGGTCTGTGTGGCTGCGCCTCTCCTCGCCTCTTTGTTTTGTGTTTTTTATCCCGGTTTGAGCGAGCTAGCAGGTGCGCAGCTTTCCTCCCCGAGCGTTAGGCACCGTGTCTTTAACCAACTGTGTTAACGGCAGACTACCTAAAGCCTATCGCTGAGGAGGAGAGGAGAATAGAGGCTGAGGAGAAGAAGAAGCGTGAAGAGCTCGAAAGGATCGCAAAGGAGCTTGCAGAAGGTAACTGTGCAAATTACCGGAGTCCTGACGCTGCTCCATGTTTGTCAGAGACGCCAAGCCATGGGCTGCAGGCCCTGTGCATCCACTGACCGGTGGCCAGGGCTCTGAAGGCTGGCTGGTGCTGTTGGTCCCCAAACTCTTCAGGATGTCTGTGTGTGTAGAGAAACAGGTCAAAGCGCTGTTGTAGCCTAGCAGAACTTAGGCTAGCTTAGATAGCGATCTGAATTTCCACTGAGGAAACAAATGGCTGGAAGATGTTGCTTATTCTGGAAGGAATAACTGGAGTTGCATGTTAACTGTACTCAGCTACCTCTTTTCAGCTGGATGCAGTAAACCTGTGTCCCAGTTTATCCATGCAACACAGCTCTCACAAAGGCACCTGATGGTCAAAAACAGGTGTCTTACACACCTCCTTGTGACTGCAGCTCACTTTGAAATGCAGTCGCTAGCATAGTGTTAGAGGTCAGCTTCATTTGTGGCGTCTCATGAAAAGAATATGATGAAGGTGGTCTGCTGGGATTAGCGCTGCTTCTGTATCTCATTCCTTTCTACCATACAGTATTCCTGCTGCAGCATGCTTTCCCTCTTCCTTATCAATATTTCTTGGGTCTTCTATGCTTTTCCAATATCATTAGTGTGGAATGTGTTATTAAATCTGATAAAAGGGAAGAAGGGAAGACTTGAAGATTACTGGTTAATAACCCTGGTGGTTTTTGGTGTAGTTACATGCTTAGTTACTTTTTCTGTAGGTAATACTGGCATTTGTGTTGCCCTGAATGAGGCTAATGCTGAATAAAGCCCATTAAAACTAATCACAAACAAACTACACATACATAAAATCAAATATTCAAGTTGCTGAATAGTATTCTTTAATGGAGGCATAGCTATTTTGCACAGCTCTACCATCTTAAATATGTAGCTTTCATTGAACTATTCAAATTATTTTTAAAAATATTTTCTAGTTTAGGTGGAGCTTTTTGCATTTTGGGGGACAGATGCTGTACCACAGGATTGCTACTGAATTTAGTGGTGGAATTCTGTGATGATGTCCGTAGGATGGTTAATCTATTTAAATGTCCTATAATTGCCTGTCTGCTTTCTCAGCAGCAATTTGGCATGGTTCTCCAGTACGAAAAGCAATTGTTTAACTTGATTCTTTTCAGTAGTTGAAGATTGTTTTTTAAAAATGGATAAGTGTAAGTATCTATAGTGATAACTCTTTCTTGGCTTATTTGAAGTGGCAGGTCCAAGAAACTGTCATTTACCAACGAGTAAGACCAAAAAGTGTCTTTACGCTAGAGGAAAGAAATGCACTTCTGTTGAATAAGCAGAAGTGTGAGTTACAAAAGCCAGCTAGGAAGAAATGGCATAATTAAGGGCAGCATTTGATCCTGCTAATGCTTTGCAAATTTCAGTACTGCATGGGAGTGACGAGTAGTCCTAACTATGTTTGTTTTTTCTTCCCTTCTAGCGAGTGAAGATTCCATTTTGAAATGAACATAAGATCGGATCTTAATTTCACGCCTAAATACGTGGCTAGGCTCTGAACTGTGTAGTGGTTGATGGACTCTGTATGTTATTCTATCAATAAAATACTTACAACACTTACTTACTTTTTGACTGAATTGCACTGAAAAGCAACAGAAGTACTTGCACAGTGTCGAAGGAGACATTGATCATAAGTTGTCCATTGCTGCTGCTGACAGAGCACTCCCTTGTATTCCTCTGGCATCACAGCTGGTATCCACACCTATTGCACATAGGGAGTGTTTGTGATCAGGACATCAATTGAATTTAAAATATTTTTGAGCCCGTGGAAAAGGCTGGCATTGTACTTGCTGCCTGTAATTTGTATTAATCGGATAGGCCAGAGTGTTGCTGTGATCTTTTTTCAGCTTTGTTACCAATGTGGATAATTGTGCAATTCTTGTATTGCACAGTTGCTGTCAAATTTCACTATTTTGTTGAGCCTTTTGGAAATCTGAGGAATTAGTGCTGACTTATTAATAGGTTGTTTTTAAAATGTTTGAACTCTGCAGGTACCTCACAAGATAACAGGCTGTTTTGCCTACTTAAAGGCCAACATCCTTTCAAAAGGCTTATTTTCAGGAGTTCTAAGATCTGAGTTGCTGGAAAACTCGGTGTTAGTTTATTTATTTATTTTTATTTTTAAAGCACTGGTGCTCAGGCATGTTTGTGATTCTAAGCTTTAAGCAGTCAAGCAGTGATTACGTAAAATAAAGGTTACTGAAAAAAACACCGAAATGCAACGCTGGGGGTTCAGCTGTAACTGTGTGCTTAAACAGAATGTGATTATAGTGGTATTTAAGCTGAAATACTTGCATTGTTCCAGTAAGGACTGGCCATGGAGGTCAGCATTGCTTTTAGCTGGGGGTTGCTGGGACTGGGCCTGGTTTGTGGAACAGCCGTGGTGGCCTGCCTCTCTCCAGAACACTAACCATCCCAACCTTCACGTCTTCTCGCTTTGGTGGACTCTCAGGTTCCTACCACATGCCTGGTTAAGTGCGGAGGATGCAGGAGAGGGAGAAGTTTCCATCCTCACATCCCTTTTCTTCCACTGCAGTGTTTGGGCCAGTGCTGTTTCTGTCCACTTTGGGGTCAGCTTGGTAGCCCCCCGTAGAGCTGAGCCTGTCTGTCCTGGTGAGTAAACACAGCACAACTAACACAACCAGGCCCCAGCCTGTACCGTGCAGCAGGATGGGAGCTCTGTACATAGAGGATGTGATGGAGGAAGCACGCGGGATTTCTGCAGCTCGCGCTGCCTTGAGGTGGAATGTGGTGGAGGTGGAAGTGCCACCGTGCCAATGGAGTCCTCAAAACCTGGCTGCAGGGCCGGGCAAGCAAACCTCTTGTAAAACATTTTGTGCTGGGATAATTTTTTTTTTAAAAAAGCCAATGCTAAACAGCTCTAGTAATAGTTCTTCTGAACATTATAATACATCTTGCAGTGTCCCCTCCTGCTCTCCCACTGGAGCTGAGAGCTGATTCAAAGCTGAAACTACCCCCACGGGCTCTAGGCAGATATTCAGAAAGCAGAACTAGATTACGGCACTCAACAGGGCAGTTGGTTACCTTGCCTAACTCCTTGAGCGGGAAGCAAATTGCAAGCGGTGTGGTTGTGGCGGTGCCACGAGATGGAGAAACGCCTGTTAGTGAAGGATTGCTGACCAGAAAGGACAGCAGTCCTACCCTTTTGAAAAGTGACTACGTGGTGATGACTACCATTCTGCAAAAAAATGGGTTCCACAACCCTGCCTGCGTAATATGGGAAAGTTCCCCTCAAACACCCAGCGCGTGTGAGGCACCAGGAGGGAGGGACAGAGATGAGCAAAAAGGAGGGGCAGGCTGCCCTGCAGGGAGGGAGGGAGACCCATTCCTTCCCCTTGCGCTGGAGGGAAGGGTTTCTGCTCACCAGCTGCCCCTCCTGGGCCCTTGCAGCCGATGGGAGCAGCCCCAAAAGCAACCTGGATGTGATGGGAAGATGCCTGCTAGCCTCGGAGCCAGGAGCAGCCGTGAGAAGCACAGCTGGCATCCTCGAAGTGCAGCTGCGTCCCTGAGAGCCTGGCACATCCGAGACACTCTCAGTAAGTGTGAAAACAAGAAACCGCGATGGCAAATGTGAGAAACGATCTGCAGCCAGTAACACAGGCTCAGGGGAGGATCTCGGTGAGGTAGCATTTTTATTCGGGATTGCAATGGCGGGCATCCTGCAAGCAGAAGCACACAGCAACAACTGTATCATAGCCCTATATTGCCTGTTACCCAATGCTTGATTCCTCCCGTTTCCTCACTGTCTGAGTACTACAAGTTCACATCCTACCTGACACTTATTACTATGTCCTGTATGTACAGTTTTATTTGACCAACCTTTAATTTCTCCTTTTGTTTTTGGAACTGGAGGGGTCCATGATATCGTAGCTTCTTGTTCTGGCTCATTCTGCAACTGCCTGTCTTGTTTTTCCTAGCCATCCTCTTTATTTTGGGACAGTGACACCTTTCACTGTCCCCTTATCTGCTCAACATACATCCCGCTGTTACGCCTGTGCAATCACTTTTGAACGTGCAAGGTTAGTGGAATTTTCCACTGCAAAAACACAACTTTAATTCTTACAGCAAACTTATCTGGGAAGTGGAAAAGAGTCTGAAAATGTAGGAAATGGGAACTGCTATTGACTGCTGTCGCTGGAAATATATGAAGAACAGTCTGAGAAAGTCAAAAGTGGCCTGAGAAAAAAACAGCACCACCTATTGGGTATGCCGGGCAAAAAATAAAAGTTAGCAGCATCTATTGGCTGCCCAGATGGTGGCATCCTACATCCCCTTATGTCTCTAATGATACAAAAATGACTCACTTTCTATCCAAAATGTAGCTTCTCTCTGAGAGCTCCCCACCATGTACTTCTGTATGTGAGACCTGGATGGGCTGGACCAAAGCTGGGGGTGGCCGGCTGGCTCCAGGCTCTGCGACATGGGCCATCTTCTCGGTGAGAATCTGTCCAGCATCGATTTGCGCCACTTCTGGGAGCAATCTGATGAGTGCTATAATGCTATCATTTAGAAATAATATGTAAATTTAGGGATACATATAAGTAATTGATCATAAGTATACACCTGCTTTACTTGGGGTAATTTATTGCTATTTATAATATATACGTGCTTTACTAACAGTAATTTTTAGTAGTTTGCAATAAAGAAATTTAAGACACAGAAAAGCCTGCATGTCCTTGTGTGTTATGGAGCCTGCTGAGCCCACTGAGGCGGTGCATACAGGTGGGCACAGGGTGGGTGACGGTCCCTCTTCGTGCCACCAGCTCCCACCCTGCAGGAGCCACCAGGCAGGCAGGAGCAGGGGCCCATCCCCTCCCATCCCACAGTGCCAGGGGTGAAGGACGAGAATCCGCGTGTGACTGCTGCAGGGATGCTGCCTCTGCTCATCTCTGCGGCCCCCTGAGATTCAGCTGCTGGGAAAACAGTTAGCTGGAAACCGCACCCGATCGGGAAAGGGAGGTGGGGAAGGCAAAAGGGGAGGGAAAAGCCTCGGCTTGCCGTTTCTCTTGCTGCCACTGGTTGCTGCACATGGCTTCCCACAGCAGCACGAGGGGCTGTCAGCCAGGGGCCAGCTGGGACACGGGTTGGAGGAAACCAATCCAATTGTTTTTCTGCTGGTGAGAAAACATGGAGCCCTACAGCAGGTGGTGGGGCATGCCTGAGGGAAAGGCTACAACACCCAGGAGGCAGAAGGCTTGGGGAGCCAGCACAGACATGCAGAGACAGTCCAACCAAACGGCTTCGGGCAGCAGAGCCGTGTGAGCTCTGCATGGGACGTCCAATGTGCTACGAGTGGAAGGGGGGCAGCAGGAGGGGACGCAGACCTCCTCACTCAGCAATTTCACCTCCCAGCCCAGGTCCTGCCAGCACAGCCACTGCTGCGTGTGCTGGTCCCGCACCCCTGAGCACGAGAAACCCACCCACAGCACCCACCACACCAGCAGCATCCAGCACACGGGACGGGAAGTTAGCTCTTTATTTCCAGGAAAATGTTTGAAGTCACAGAGAGCTTTTCTCAGCAACAGGCATTTCACTGTACAGTGGCTGGAGGTGATCTTAAAAACCCACTTCTTGCCGTGCCACACTAAGATAAACTCATGGCGTTTTGCTGGCTGAAAGCAATGACTTGTTTGGCTTCGTATCCTGGAAGTGCTGCTATGCGATGGAAGCTTCCTACGTGGCCACTAATGAAGCTGAGACACGCAGTGTGAAGCAATTGCTAGCTGCATATTTAGCTTTCATGCAAGTGGACGGGTTTCTGCATTTTCCTGAAGGACAACTTGCTGCTCACGTAACGGCTGCGTAGCAATAGAGGATTATATCTTGCTTAGTACACTGGGACCTGGATAAACAAGCACCAGATACCACTATGGCTATAGTTTTCCTTTTACTTACAGTACTTCTGTAATGCAAAATAAGTTCCTGAAGGGTAAAAGCACTGAAGGTAGCAGGAGTAATAGAAGATGAATAAAATCCCCACAAATTGAACTCTTGTTACATGGCTGATACACCATGCACTGAGAGAGAGAAAGAGAGAGAAAGAGAGAGAGGGAAGAGGGGCAGGAGGAGCACAGAAGGGTGTCTCTGTAAGAGTGCAATTGAATGTTCTAATATGGCTGCATTAATAAACTTGAAAACTAACTTTTATCTGAAATAAAAGAGTGGAAGTCATCAGTCCTTTGAAGTTTGGAGGGGAATGAGAAAGCCAGACATCTCAGAGCAGAAGGAGAAAAGGAAGGAGGGCTGGGACCGATCAGAAAAGGACTGCAATAAATAACATTGGCATTACAAGGTGAAACAGAATGAATTTAGATGCCACGATTCAGGTTGCTTGGGTGACCGTAACTGGAGCTGCAATGAGCAATCATAACGCTGTCTTCTTACAATCACGTGTCACGGGCCAAAGCCTCGGTTAGCACACAGCGTGGATGGGTCCTGCTGGAGAAGATAGCAGCTACCAGATTCTGCAGCTACCCGATCTTGCACGCATGGCTCCGGGCTTTAGAGCAGCACCCTACCTAAAGTCCTGAAGTGAATACAGAATTATTGTCACCGTGAGGGTCCCTCAGATTTACATGGAAATGCAACTTTTCAGAACAGCTCAAAGGTTTTCATACTTTATCCCTACATATAGATTTCTTTTTGATATCTTCAAAGATGTGGACTTAGATATGGTAAATTCAGCTGTTCCTCAATTTGTCTACTCTGAACATCAATCACGTAGGGTTGTACAAAGCAGGATACGAATTCAGCAGGCCCTATCAGCTTTGGGGTTTGAAATGTTTCAGTGCTGGAGAAATGTTTTTTCTGCAGTCATACAACCTGGGTTATTGGGCCAAACATTGCTCTGACTTGCCACATGCCATCTGACAACATCGGGTACATTAAATGGAGAGAGGGACAGGACAGAACGGGCTCCTCACCATCAGGAAGAGATGCAATTAAGGCAAACGAGATCTAGCCCTTCCCTGGTTGGTCGTAAGCCTAATTAAAGTAGCAAAACAGTCCAATCAGGAATGTATTTGTAAGCCATGATATTTTTTTTTTTTTAAAAGCATGGGCATTCTCATTTTGGGTGTTGTATATTGCATTGGAAATAGGTCTAAAGTATACTGCAGGTTTTTGAAGCTGGAGCTGTTCCTCCATTACAGGTTATTCCATCTGCCATATAAAAAGAAACAAAGAATTAGAAGTACAGTCATAAGTGTCGTATAATCTCTTCTCAGTCACCACAGGAGTTTTGGGGAGTTGTAAGTTACCCACTGATCAGTGTAATATCTAAAGTACCCACATCTAGAGATATCTGCTATGCAAAGTAATTGTACATGCAAAGCTACTTTGCTTTAGAGTTAACAGAAACCTTTCTCACTTAAAAAATGATTCCTTAGTTAGGAAATAACTCTTCTGAAATTTTCCAAATCACTTACTTTCGAGATTTGAAATTGCTACTTAGGAGTGTGTTAGTGTTTTTTTTTTATTCCTCCTGCTTCACAACCTATGGGACTGGACAGCCCTTGTGTACAAAGGGATGTGTCCCTGCTCTTTTCAGGGACCTATGGACACTGCCCAGGACTTCTTGCTAGCCCCAGCTGCATGGGAGCTTGTGCTGCATGTAATACTGCTTGTTTCTCAGGCACAAGCCCCTGGGCTTTTGAGCTGATGCCCTTTCTGACACCCAGTCATGGTGTCAGGCCTGAAGACAAGGTGTATTTTGGAGTTCTTTTTAAAACCTTGCTAATTGGTCAGGATTGAGGAAACTGTTCTGGGCATCTGACTTTGCTGTGGCTACAAACCTTGCTGCAGATCCAGGAGAGTATCGCATAAGCATATTTTGAGTTAGGAATGAAACAATCAGTGTTTTTTCTGACCTTTTTGTGCCGCCATCTTCTCTTCCTCTTTTTTCTTCTCTTCCTCCAGAGCTTTCATTTTTGCATCATACTCATCAGCACGGGTCTTCCATTCATTCCTATTGTTCAGCAGCCCATCGAGCATAGGCTGAATTTCCTCATGGAAACGTGAGAATTCCTGACCAAAACAGAACCATCAGCACAATTCAGTGTGTTGCTGCTGCACCATGGCTGACCTGGAAGCTGGGACTTGAACCTCTCTACTGAGAAGGATGGGGTGTGCATGGGCATGCTTACCTTATAGACAAACGTGCACACAAAATCGATGAAACCCACTTGAAGCTTTGGAAGCTCAGCGGCTTTCCTCCTGTCCATCATGGGCTGTGGGAGGACACAAACATGCCATGATTTATGAGAGCACCGCATTGAAAAACATTCCTCTCTTTTTTTTCCCCCAAAGCTGCCTTTTTCTGTCAGCCTGGCTGCTCTGCTCTGCTGGCCATAAAGGCTCTCCACCACAACCCTCACCTTGCTTCTCAGAGGGATCAAGTGGCTCATTTCCTGTGCTGTTTCAGCAGAAATTTTAGACAACTCTTTCAGTGTACACCACGGGGAGGGGGACAGAGTATTTTCCTTGCTCCTTTTAACCAGAAGGACTTAACGAGAGAAGGATTGTGTGACAAAATGCTGATGAGTTTTCTTATTCTCTAAAACATACCTGAACACGAAATTATGTTCTCATAAGGTCATATAATTTATTGTATCATTTTTAGCGCATCTGTGGGTAGAGGGGCTATATTGGAGTCTACGTAAGTCTACTTAAATCTACTGGGTCCCTTCCAGCATGGGATATTCTATGTTTCTATGATTACAGAAAATCAAAAACATGCAGGTGGATGCAATGTCATGGATTAACTCTTGATTTTTTCACTGCCAAATTTTAAAATTTATTATTATAGCAGAAAAAAAAAAATTTAGAAACACTGCTCTATAGTACTTCCTCTTACCAAAAGTAATTTCTGGACTCTAAAAAGTTGGGTTTTTTTTTTTTCTTTTTAGTTTCTGTCTTTAGTGTAAAGTCTGCTTTCCTCTAAGTTGTAGGTATTTTGTTTTCCTCCTTCTTGTACAGGACCAGTGCAAAACCTCCAATGGGACAGTCACTCCTTGCTGTTTCACAGCCCCTGGGACCCATTCTAACTAAATGGAGAGTTGGACAAGAGGCCCTGTCACAAAGGGTCTTTTCGATCTGAATGGCCAATTTTCTGATGAATTTTGGGCAGCCTGGTAGTTTTAGGAAGAATCACAGCACCCTGAGAGCATCACTGCTTGCAGAAGGTCTCTGCTGAGACCTACTTTCTGATCTGAGCTGTTTGGATCTCATGGGATACTTACAATGGGCTGTTGCTGAAGGACACTTATTTCTAAGTCCCCTTGCTCCCAGAACTCAGCTGCTACCAGGAGAGCTACCTACGTTGCCAAGAAGAGAAAAAGAAAAGTTAGCACTGATTTTGGCTTTCTAGTTAGGACTTAGGACTCCTTTATGAAGCAAATGTCACTTCCAGCCCCTCCATCTCTTCACATCCAGCCCCAACCTTTCCGCTGCAAATGTCAGCAGTGGCAACAGGTCTGCACCTGTGTAGTGACAGCCCAACGCCAACTTATTATTGGAGCTTTTCTTCTGTTCATCTATTAAGAAATGTTTCTAATGTGTCCCCTGCAAGGATTTGCTTCACAGTCAGAGCTGTGTTTTCCTATTAGGACTTCCTCAGCTGTCCTTTTCCCATGCTGAACATGAAGGTGACTTTATTTTTTTTATCCTTCTTTAAATTTTAATGTTTGTTACTTAGCAACTGAGCAAGTACAGTTCAGAAAGGAAGTCCTAAAGGAAATCAAACAACAGATCAGCCAGCAGGTATTGCCTAAAAAAATAAAATAAATAAATTTAAAAAAATGTCGTGACATGCACGACAATATTAGCCCAATAATAGCCCAAGAAATTAAATTATCGTATTATTGTTTTTTTTATTATAATTATTATTTTCCCTTTGGTGAACATAAATTCCTACAGAATTCACAGCTTCAGTCTTAAACATTGATTTATCCATCAAAACCATCATTATTCTGAAGTATTTTCAGTAGTTTTAGTAGGAAACTTTGACTCAGTTTTCAGGCAGCTTAGAAATTTGCATTACTTTCAAGTATAAGCTAGAGAAATCTGACAGTATATCAAGCGCCTGACCTTACTCTGGACTTCCCAAGGTTTAGTGATGGCTGACAAATCACAAGCAGTCATCATCATGGCCCTAAAAACAGAAGAGAAATTAGTTTATTCTCTGGAGCCCTTACCTTGCCTCTTGTAGGCTCAGGATGCTCGTGCTCCACCCAATACCGTGTAATGTCCCAGCTCTGTGCTGATGGGGTAGATACAGGAGATGGGTTGCTGTAGCAAACTTGGACTGGGACATACATTAAGGATTGCTTGCTTGATACAAATGGATTTGCGCTAGGGAACTGCTTGCTTCTGACACTAGGAAGTTCATCACTTTGGTCACTGCTGAGCTGAACTTCTTGACTTTGGAGTAACTCATTTCATCCCTCATTGAGGTGTAACAGTGCAGGTCACAGTTGAGGTTATGGGTGAGCTCCATCACCAGTGCAACTTGTACTGCAGAGCATTTGCTGGTTACAACAACAGCATGGTGCAACTCTCGTTGCTATTAGGAAGAGCAAATCACAGATTGGCTTCCATTTGCTCCACCATTGTAGAATGCTCCAGTTTGTGGCATATGTTGTGGTCTGAGACAGATCCTCCATCTTGTTAACGGGTATATGACCAGAAGGGATGTCCCACATCCAGTCAGGATTTTCCATCCAGTCAGGAAAGAAAAACTTCAAGCTTTCTTCCCTGTTTGTTTGGTTGGTTGGTTGGTTTGTTTTTGTTCGGTTTGTTTTTGTTTGTTTGTTTTCCTTGCTTCTCCAAATGATCATATTTGAGTGGACAATAAAACATCACATACTGCTCTCATGCTAAGAGAAGCACAGGAATGCAGTAACTGCACAATTCCAGAGATTTTTTTTTTTTTCCTGCTCAGCTCACATTAGAAATTGAAAACAGAGGAGTATATTATCTAGGGACCATTGCTGTTGAAGCAGAAGAATCCTTTTTAAAACTGGATATACTGTGGGCATAGGCATGTTTTGGAATTCCCACTGGTAAGCCCAGGAAGAAGGACACAACCACATCATTAATCTCTCAAGAGATAATTTACTCACATGACAACCTCTTTCTTTGTCGTCTCCAGAGACAGGTATTCAGTCCAGGCATTCATGTTATCGTATGTCTTAGACTCATCAACGATCTTCTGGAACATTGTCCTTTTCCTTTGGGGAAAAAAAAAAAAAGAAAAAGAAGCAACTGTGTTAAAAACAGATGGCTGGGTTTCTAGTGGTTGTTGTCCTGGCAGTTAGGCCCTCAAGGAAGCCCCCAACAAAACCAAGCACCATCACTTGCTTGTTTTACATAAGTGAAACCATTGCAAATGGCTTAAAGAAAAAGTAAGTGTCATGGTGAGACTTGAGCAGGTTGTTTGAAAGTATGTGCTACTGCAGGTTATGCAAGCTGAGAAATGTTATTGGCTTTACTGACAACACAGGAAGGCTTTTGCCTGAATGTTAAGGAAATGGCAGAAACATAGAGCTGGCCCAGATGTTGGAGTATTTGTAAGACTACCTGTCTCTATAAATGCTGTCTGACCTTGTTAATATTATTTATATACCTAGGTATGTGTAGCAAATTCTGGGGAGGGGTTTATATACAACACACCCACATTTTGACAGGTGTGAAATCATGAAAAAAATGCTGTTTTAATGCTAGCAAGTAAGACAGTTAGGCCAGATCCACAAAGAGACTTGACGATGTTCTCTGTCCATACTGTTTTGCCTGGAATCTGATCTAAATCAAACCTTCCCTTATAGACTGTGAGTCAAAGATGGCAAAGACCAGCTTGTTCCCACCTGGTAGGGAAGTAGTGGTGTCTGCTCCCATATAAACACCCAGCCTTCAAAGTAAGAGGACTGGGTCTTAGGCTCTTCTTCATACTCTACTTTTTTTGGACTATTTATATTTTGTGTAATGATTCTTCAGCGTAAAACATAGAAGCAGTCTCTGGTCTTGGCCCTGTATTTGAAAACCCGTTTTGAAAGCTCCTTGCTACTGAGGATGTCATGTGTTGCTGACTCACAGCCTTATGCCCTAGGAATTCAGTGCATGAAACTCTATGGTGTTGGGCATTTCTGACTTTTGGATGTGAAATAGACTATGAACTGCATATTCACCTATAATAGACCACTTAGTATTTGAGTTGTGCTACTTTCACAGAGAAGTTAATGAAGCCCAGGCCATGCCATTGACCATTAATAAGTATTTTTAGTGCTGACGTGATAGGTAAAAAAAACACCACAAGCATCTCTTTTTCAGTTAGGGGGTCATATAGCACAGTCTTGTTGGAAATAGAAGGCTAAAAGTCACATACATGATCTAATAAATAAAAGCTCAAAATTCTTCTGAACAATCTGAATTCTTCCCCACACCTCTTATATCAGCATTAAAAGGAGCCTTCTGGAGGAAGCATCTGTGTAGAGGATTGCCACATGGAGGGGCTCTCATAGCAAAGCATCATGTTTTGTGTTTGTACAGCACCAGCTGCTTCCTGCCCTTCACCCACAGCGTATGTGACCGACTTACTTGAAGTACAGTGCCAGATCTGTTGCTATGATGGCAATGTCCATCAGGTGAATCATGTGCTCATGCTGTCTCCGGTTGAGGTTCTGGCATATGTTCAGTGACTGAAAAATAAGCAAAGGAAGCTGCAGAATCCAAGCTCCGTGTTGTTGTGAGCTAGTGGACATTTCCCTCTCTCAAATGTGCTTTTTAAAATTTATTTTCTAAGTTTTGCAGCTTGCTCCCCCTAAGGTGCAAGGGCTGTGAGCCCAGTTCACCATCTGTTGGTGAACTCCCCCCCTGTGCTCACTGAGCAGGGTTGGTGTCTGTAGTTTGGTACACACTTTGTGCCTAAACCACGTCTGCTCACCCCAGTGGGAATTTGCCTGAAAGTTAGCTGGGGATGTGTGTCAGCCTTGGTCCTATCAGAGGGGCTACAGGAGGAGAACCCTGTCTTTAACACTTTCCTACCGGGCTAACGACATGGCTTCTGAAGAAACCAAGCCACGCATGTAGGAAGCCTAAGGGTTTTGGTCTCTGGTGAGCAGAAATCACTTTGGGGTAGAAGGAAGTGAGGTGGCTGCAGGTTCTCAGAAACCCAAACCAGAGAAATATCCAATGCTAAGTCTCTGGGCAAGAGTCATAGCAGCTGACGGCCATGGTGTATGTTGCTAAAAGACTTTGTGGCAAGTAAATTATTCAGGATCTTACATTACAATTCATTACAAACCTCTTCAGAGAGCAAAAACTTTCCAAATTCCAAGTGATGCCTCTCTAAAATTGAGGATCCATGAAGTTTAGCTAATGGATTTTGAGATCTGGTTGCGTAAAGAGAAAAATCGAAAATGTTAGTATAGCACTTAGTTAAAAAGTCTCCCAATTGAAATTTGTCACACACACAAGTTCAACTCATTTTATGAAGGGCTTAAGAGTAATATTTTTAATAGCTAACAACTTCAGTCTAACTGGTAACAGAGAGTGACTCTGCTTATAGCTATCTGGACACTGTATAAAATATCCTTCCACCTGTGAATATCACCTAAAATGCTCAGAACAGTACTTTTATTAGTTAGTATTGCAAGCTTGTTGTTTAGTTTCTGAAGAAGTATATGTTTACATCTGGTAAAAGCAACAGGAAAACCAGCAGCCCTTGGACACTTCCCTAGCCAAAGAGCAGGACACTCTTGTATCCAAAGCACCGGCCAGCTTCACTTATGTTTTCCCAAGGCTCCAGAAATCAGTTAGATAGTACAGCCATCACTCAATAAACCTGTGACCTGACACTGCCTTAAGCCAGGAACAGAGGCCTGACTGGTCAGTGAAATCATGCAGCTCTTTCTGTGAAGCTGGTAACTACCTACCCAAAGCAGCCCTCACATCCTCACAGGTGCTAGGTTTCTCCAGACGAGGGCAGTGCTCGGCGCGTGGTGCTTTCTGCATAGATACCTTCCAGTAAAAAGCAGGCTTTGCATGTCCAGAATGCTCCCAGTAGCATCCTGAGTGTCCTGTGATACTCAGGCTACTAAATGTCTGCACTGCACTTGGTCCCCCCCTTTAACAGCAATGTAGAGCGTTGCTTTAACCAAACAGCAAAGGCCAGACTGCTAGGAGGTAAAGCAAGCCCCAGTGAGCACTGCAAAATGTTGGCTTCCCCACTGGCTGAGGCATAAGCCCAAGTGCCAAGGCAAGGTGAAAAGAGAAGTTACTTGCAAAGGAAGGTTCTTAACCTGTGTAAAACAGAGCTGTGCTGGAGTTTGCTGTGATCACAGCCTGACCCCACTCTATGCAAAAGCAGCAGGAAATGGTTGGAAGTGGCAGGAGAATGCTTACTTCATCTGGTAAAGGTTGTTGGTTCCTCTGTGGTCGATATCGTGGCACAGAGCAGCAGTTACCATTGCAAGGGCTTCTAGGTCTGTGTAGTAACGCTTCAGTTTGCCAGTCTGGAGGGTGAGAATTTGCATGCCCCCTGTTAGTATCTCTTACAGGAAAAGGTACTGGGCTGTGACTGCTCTGTGCCGGGGATCTCCGCATTGAAACAGTCCAGGAGAACTGAAAATATTTGTGAAGCTAGATACAATACATGGTACACTTAGGTTAACGTGGGGAAGCAGCTGGAAACAAAACGTTTCAGACTCAAGGATGCACGTGTGTCATGCGTATGTGCTCGATGCCCACCTGTGATGTTGGCTACCCGCTGCTCCAGCAGCCTTATGCCCTCGCGACACTTGCACTCTGATAGCCACACCTCTCCTCTCACTGGACACAAGGCTCTCTGTGTCCTTCTGGCCAGTGGGCCAGAAAGCTGAGCTGCTCAGAGGGTGGGCTGGGGGTGGTAGGTGTAATTCTGCCACCAGGCGTGCAGGGCATGCCCTCTGTACTGGGACACGGGGCTGAGCCTTTGCTGGTGTGGGGCACACGTCCAATGCCGTTTTCCTTCATGGGGCTCCTGTCACCCTGACAGCCCACGAGAAATGGCACTTGCCACAGTCATGCTAGCCAAAGACTTACACCCATGCTGTCCTCCCTTCAAATGCAGGAGGTGAGGTTGTCCTCATCCAAGCTAATGTCAGCCCAGCTGTTACTGTTAGAAACTGTTGGAGGAAGGGGAGTCCTGCAGTCCTTCCCCTACCCTGCAGAAGGGGTAACCTGGAGGCTTTTCAATGCCACACTTGTCTGTGCCCACGAGAAGTGAAGTGCTCCATTCAGTGAGTATGGCCCCAGCTTGGGTGGTAATTCATGGACTCATCACCTAAGGTGAATGGAGGCCTCATTTGGTAGGAAATGTGCTAGGAGTGACAAACGTATCCTACAACAAGATTCAAAGGGAGCCCTGCATGTCTCCAGGGTGCAACATCAGACATACTGCAGAAAAAGCTGTGCTGCAGAACTAATTGGGGTGGTGTTACCTTACCATTAGGAGCGTGAACATGGTCTGTGCAACGTTGAAGCCATGGCGCCAGTTGTGATACGTTATCTTCCGGTAGCCTTTGCTGACAGAGTACACAAACCTCACCAGAACCTGCAAATTGGGAGAGAGGGCGTTAGTTTTTGTCATGCCAGCTGACTTGTGGTTGGAGCTGGTAGCTGTTGCTCTTGGGATAAAGACCACGTATGGAAGTCATGGATGAAGATCAGAGCCGCTCTTCAGAGATGGCTCCAGGAAGGAATCAGAAACTGTAATGTTGTCAGGCTTCCCTGGCAATGCTGTCATTGCAAGGTCTAAAGTGCACTAAAGTGCACTAAAGTGGAGATGACCAAAATATAGCTCTCTACTTTCCTACATCTTTCTCCTTTCTTAAGAAAATTAAAATCACTGGGATGTCTGTGGGGGGAATGAGAAACAGCGATGGCTGGAGGAACAAAGATTTCCTCCTAGAGTTTGTGAATTTATTCAGCTTCTGTGTTTCTTTATGTTTTCATCAGTAAGACTTGTCCTTTCCATATATTCTGACTTACTAATACTTATGTTGCTTGAAAAGAGATGGCTCTTTAGGTCTAGAGAGATGGAATATATTATATCACCTATTACAATATAGGGTATTAAATAATAGTGTTGTGTTTTCTTTCCTTCTGCATTCAACTTCTTTATGTGGACAAGTTCTTGTAGCTACAGAGCTTTTCTTCACTGGTGAGGGAATAAATCATGGATGATTATTCATTTTTTAAAATCTCAGCTGCTCAAAGGAACAGCAAAGAATAGCTGTTTTTCACACCTGCATCAGAAGCCAGTTATTCCAGAGTAGATATAGTGAATGCTTTTTGCATTTGCTTGTGCTAAGTAATTCCCAAGCCCAGCCCTTCCTTTCCCTCCTACTTTCCAGCCTGCCTTTCCAGGGTGGGGGATGTCCGGCTGAAAACTCTGCGCGCAGTTACCCGGAGAACCCACTAGATGGAGGTAAGCCTCACGTGAGGCTCTGAAAAATCCCTCGGAGAGGCGCAGCGCTGCCTAAACGCCAATTTTCAGAGCCTGACAGGGGCACGGATGGCTGCAAACGGCTTTGAATTTGCAAATCGGGGTCTTTGGGGTTGAACAAGTTTCTATACTGGGGTAAGCAAGTGTTTGCATGGTGCAGTCCTCATCTGTATAGACCTGATAGCAAGCCCATACCTGTAGCAGAAGTTCAGACCGTTCAGAACAGAAGCAGATGGCTTCAAGCTCCAAACCCATATTGGCCACCGCAGGTTTGAGAGTGGGTTCCTTGCTTTCAGCAGGGCTTGGGGACTCAGGATGCCAGCCCCTCTGCCTGCAAGCCCACAGCAACCCAGACCTCTGCCTGATTTCTGAGCTGCTGGCCGACCCGTGCCTGTGGGCACGGGACAAGGTGGGAGTTCCTGTGCACTGCCAGCTCCTACCTCCTGCGGGATCTGGAACTTCTTCACCACGCCAAGCTCGTAGTACATCTGAATGCCGCACTTCACCAGCTCCAGCTCGGTGCAGTCGAAATCGGAGAACCTGAACTCATAGATTTCGAACTTGGTGGGCCCTGGGAGTTCTTCTTTCTGCAAAAGAGGTGGAAGGGTTTGTTGCTGTGACATTTATGCTGTACCTAGAAACACCTGGAAGTGTTTTTTCTAAATAAAAAATTATCAGTCTGATTGTGCTTGGAACCATCCCTTTTAGTATTAAATGCAGATTGTCATGATAACCCTATTAGTGGGGGAAGAGGTAAAGCATTTTTGGTCAATCTTGAGAAATACTGCTTGCTTTCTGTTAAGCACTCTTCTTTTTGATTTGATTAGGTTGGAGACTCCAAAGTTGTCAGGTCTTACAGGAGAAGTCTTAAGGTTCCTTATTTGCTCTAGTGAACAAAATGTGTGATATGTCAAGGCCGCTGACGTGCTCCCAGATGGACATTGAACCTCCTGAGATAAAGAGTCACAGAGCAGTCACTTTCTGGGAGCTGGGAAGGCATTCTCTGCTACATGACCATAAAGGCCTCACACTTGCACAGCACAGGAAGGGTGGGGCGTGCTTCACCTTCACCCTTCACTGGGTGCCCTGCTGTTGTGTACTGGCGTGCCAGCACTGGCAACTCTTTCCTGACCCCGCCCAGGCAGTATTTGTTTGGCATCACTTCCAATTCCAGAAATACATTGCCCTTACCAGGATACTTGCCAGCTCCTCTTCCTCACACTCATTTGGCTCCTTCCCCAGCTTTTCTCGCGTTGGCTGCAAAGAGCACGGACATTTTACATTGACTACTGTATTCCACAGGACTTTGTGCTGTGCTGCTTTAGATCAATCTAGGGTGAACCTACTATGGGAGGCAGCTCTCATATGCAGATCATGTTTTCTTTCCAGACCTTGCTTTTATTTCTGCTGTTTTAACATGTTCTTCTTTGTAGGAATGTCCTACCTTTCATTGATTTTGGCTTGGTTTTCCTCCACTTGCCAAAATTCCCCTATAAAATTCCCAGTGTCTCAGTTGTGTTCAGTAACCCCACATCCTCTGTACCGAAGAGGTTTTGGGACATAAATTAGCTCCTCTTTCACCCCCCACAGCCCACCTCACAGTCACAGAGCACAGGAAGCTCACACCCTGGAGGTGGTGAGCTCACCTCCAGGGCTGGCTTTTCTGAGGAAAATAGAAATGGCTCAGCGCAGCCTGCTGAGGTGAAGGGCAGACCACAACTGGCCTCAAGCCAAACGAAGACTTGTTCTGCCATTGTGCAGTAACTGCTGCCTGGGCACAGCCTGTACGCTGTGGTGGCTGGAAGCATTTCTGAGGTATGGGAGACCTGTGTCCACAGACACAGCTGCTGTTTGGCACTGACCAGGCCTGTATGCAAATGCCAGGCCAGTATGCTCATGGGTGTGCTGCACTTTGCAAGGCATTACCAGAATTTCCTGAATTTCATCCTTGTCACACTTCACATGGTAGAGCACCATATCCTGGGCAATGTCTTTCCGGTTCTCCAGCTTGTTCATCTTATCATATGTATCTGTGTTGAGTACGGACCAGCCCAGAAACTGTGTCAGGGACTTGGAGAGAAGAAAAATGAGAAACGGTAAACTAACCAAAGCATCTCCACACCACATGATGTATTTTTGTAACAACGTAAGCTTCATGCTGGCTCCAAGTCTAGCAATGCACAATCACGCCTCTGCTCCCAACCACTACTTGCTCTTCAGCACAGCAGCGCCCCAGCTGATGGATCTGACTAGGTCTCAAGAGTGTCCACATGACGAAGGTTTGAGGACCCTCTGTCATGTTCAGCATACAGAAAGCTACTTATGTGTTGTTACAGGTGTTCAGTATAGTACTCCATGCCTATGGAAAGGCTGGTGTCATAACCATGACAGCAGGTCAGGAACCTTTGTATCGAGGGAGAGCAAGACAATCTCATCACCTTTCACATCTGTTTACTCACACTCTGTGTTTGCACTCAGCTTGTTTGCTGTTCAGCGGCCAATTCCAACTGATTTTTTTGCTTGGTCATTTTGTTTGATAGTAAAAGTCTATTTCAGGAAATGCTCTAGTTGATAATAGATGCCAAGAGCTGGATGTTTGTATTGGACTGAAACTAGCATAGAAACATTTCTCAGCCACAAGGACTTTGATGAAAGCTGCTGTTGGTAGATTCAATAGCTGGACACACTTTGTATCACAGCCACACAGATTACTCAGGTGTAACTGCTGGAGGGAATTGCCCAGCTGTATCTGATCACAGGTCAAAATGGTCTTGTTACTACATCATGGCTGCTCACAGCTAGGCAGTCAATCTAAGAATGACAAAACAAAATGATCTGAATACAGCTGAGTTTTCAAAACTTTCAAACACCCATCATTTCATTTAGATGCTTTCAAAACTTTCAAGCTATTACTGTGTAATACCTGTATAAGCAACAAATAAACTTACTTAGCTGCAGAACACTGGGGGACTTTTTGCAGGGCTGCAATGCGAAAAAGTGATCTCTCAACCATATGAACTACTTCTAGCCATAGCAAGGAACTATACCTCCATAAGGGTCTCGTCCTGTTCATCAAACGGTTTCCCATCTTTTCTGTTATAAAACGTGACAACACCAACAATTTCTTCCTTTTTGTTGACTATTGGCATGGAGAGAACATTTTTGATAGTCCATCCTGATTCGTCTAGAGGACCTTCCTTGAAGCAATAGCAAGCAGAAAGACACCATGTACTTAATGTGTTTTCTAAACACAGCAGCAATCCCATTTTGCATCATGACCTATGGCTAAAGACATTTTCGTGTGCCTAATATTGACTGTAAATTACATTTCTGTAAGAAAAGTAGAATACTTGATAGAATTTGAAGTGTGCACATTACCTGAAAGTTAAACATCTCATCTGCAGCAGCATTCATAATGTTGCAAATCTAGGGGATTAAAGAATAAATAAATAAATAAATAAATAATATATATAGAGAGAGTATAATTTTAACAATGAGAAGTTTAAATATCAAACAAAAATCTGAACTGACGAAAAGCAGTATTGGTCAGGCTTCAATTCAGAAAACATTAATGGAGTCCAAACTATGTACTTACAAATCCACTTTCAGCCACATATGTTGGCAGTCCAGTTACTAGTGCCCAGTGATCTGGGGTAGGATTTCTGTTTGAAAGAAAAATTAAAAAGAGAATTAAGGATATAAATTTATTGAAGGACAATGATGATCTCAGAGATTAAATGTTTTCAGCTGGTTGCACGATCCACATATACACATTTCATTCTCAGTTACTAAGCAGTCCTATTACTTTCAAACCTGCCTATGTGTGCTAGCATAAATTTTTCATGTAAATATTTTCATAGTAAATATTTTCCTTCAAGGATTCAGTACAGATTAGCACATACAATATCTTAGTCTGCAGAATATTTGACTTAAGAAAAAAACTGTTCTCAGTAGTGGGGTTCATGTTTCAGAGCTACAGCATACAGAAAGATAAAAGAAAGTTTCTGGTTAAAAGAGTCTGCCAGACTGACCACTGCTGTATCTAAGTAATGGGGGCCTTTCTTGAAGCATGAAGGTGGATATCCAATTTACACCAATGTGAAGTGGGGTGACCAGAACTGGGCAAAATTTCCATTATGTAGGATTTGTCAGTCACTTGACATTTAACCACATCCTACGCTGGTGGGAGAAGATAGAGAATGAGAGTGCTGAGGGATGCAAGAAAGAATTTAAAGAGGTGAAGAGCAGGTGTATATCTATAGATGGAAGGGAGATATATGAGGAGGAAAGGAGCTGGCTGGGCACATAATAATGGGCTAGGAAGCTTGATCAGTGAATTGCTCTTTCACCAGCTCCTGCAAGTGCAGTCAGCTGCTTTTCTCTTCTCACCTTTTGTTAAGTGAGGGGAAAGCAGAGAGAAAGATGTCATACAGAATTAGTTTGGAGAGTTAAACCACCAGAGTAGAGAGTGCTTTGTGAAGAATGTCTTCTCAGAGCCAAGGGGAAATGGTGCCCGAGGCTCCTCTGAAAAATTCAGTGGCAAGAAGAGAAGGTGGTTTTCAGAAGGAGGGAGTCTCAGTGTAGGGTCGAGAGAGGAGGAAAGGTCAGAGACAAATTTGAGGTGGAATGACCAGAAGAGAAGAAAGAAGCAAGGGAGCTGGAGGATAGGCGGGGAAACAGGAGAGACCTTGAGTGGTCAGGAGGGTACCAGAGGGATGGCAGGCAGGGCTGGGACAGCAGGTGCCTCAACACCAGGGCAAGATGCATGGACTCAGCCACTGACATGGGGTAGGCACCAAGGAGGAGTTACAACTTGACCTGGCATGGAGAATAGTAAAACTGCAGGTAGTCAAATCAGTTAATGCTTGGGCATAAAAAATTGTATGTTGCAGTGACTCTTGGAGACTAACTTACAAGTCAGGATCCCACTGCCCTGGAAGAAATCTCTGTCCCACAAAATGTGAGACAAAGCATCAGCTTACAATCTGGCTTCTTACTCAGTCTCCAGTTGGTTCTTTGCATATCTCCTTAGGAAGGTCTTTAAATCAGAAATAACCCTTGTTTTAGCTGCACCCTGTTAGAACCAAGCACACACAAACAGTAACAGTAGGCTGGGCACTTACGGGATGACTTTAATGTCTTCTTTTCCATGTAATATATAATCAATGACTTTGTAAAAGACTATTTCCTACAAGTAAAAAGAAAAGCACTGTTAAAATGAGAGGTGAGACAATCCAGCCAGACAAGAGAGACTTCAAGAAATCTGATTATCACTTACTCTGCCATCCGGAGTGCGAGGTCCTGAGTAGGGAGGAACTTCTCCCAGCAGGACTGGCCACAGATCAAAAAATTCCTATGTTTCAAATGAAAGAAGCATATTTAGGGTGGAAAAATGCATTATACACACGACTCCATTCAGTGAACAGCGAGAGCTGCACTCACAGAGCAAGCAGCTATTTCAGTATTTGCCCTGTTCTTCATTTCCCAGAGTGTGGCTACAAGGCTGACTTGCTACCTTGCTAAAGTCAAAAAACACCTTTTCTTAGGCTGCATTATAAAGCTGACCAAAGAGTCTTTACTACACTAATGATCTTTTAATATGTCTCTTCACAAGACCAAGTGCTATAAAGGCTCTGGCAATGTGCTGGAGATCAAAGTCAATGGTAGCCTCAGTTAGCCTGACCATAGTGTAAAGCAGGGCTCCTATGAAAATATTTCTGTGTAACCCCCGCATAAAGCTTGTCAATCAGCTTGCAAGCAATCAGATCAAATCAGAGTGGCAGAAGTAACTCAGCTTTTTATAAGTTTGCATTTTCATGAAACCAAATTTCACCTAAAAGCCTGGATAATATGGATATGGATAAGAGTGTGGCTGCTTTGGTGCTGCAGTGCTCCACAGGCATCTCACTGTATTTCTGGCATACACAGTCTTGGTAAGGCTGTGCATGTGCTTCAGGCTTTGACCAGGATTGTTGTTCAATGGTCATACATATTTGCCCCTCCTCTGTCTTCCCAGTCTCTAGCTCCTTAGGCAGTCCAGTGATAAGCTCTTTCCTCTCCCTCTCTTTTCTTTATCCCAGACTTTTCATTTGTACAATGGAAGAAAAAATGCCAAACATAGTAGCAAATGACCTAAATCTATCTTGGACTTTGGCTACCCTAATAAACATTGTCCCTACAAATCACCCATCAGTGGATAGCAGAAAGGCCGAAAGACATACAGCTCATATGTGAACACTTACCTTCTGCTTGGTCATGTCCAGAAGGCCTACTGAGTACCTGTCACAGTTGAGGTATGCTCTCACTGTGTAGAATGCCTTGTGGAACTGCCTCTCAATATCTGTCAGTTCCTCAAAAACCTTATTAGCTGACCACAACAGCACCTGAAGGGTAAAAAGCAAACGTAAGCATAGCCTCCCCTTGAAACCTGGACTTCCCAAATGTGTTTGTATTAACAAGGAAACTTTTTTTTTTTTAATGCTACTTTTCCTGAAAAGTGCAATAGCAATACGTACCGCAAAATGTAAAAGCGTTGCTTATTCTCACTGGGAATTACTAAGGAAGCATGCGCTCTGAGGAATGGTCATGCCATCATGGAGCACTATGTTAAAGTCAAATCTTGCACCGGTAGTGGTACCAAACAAATAGACTGCACTACTTACTTCTTTTTTATCAATTAGTAAAATCTTGCATCCAAACATAGCTAACGCTAAGGTTGCAATATCTGGAATGAAGGTTGGAAATATCTGAATGAACACTTTCCTTGAAGCCTTGGCACAGCTGTCTTGTGTGTGCATCAGCCTACAACCCACTTCCCCATGCTGTGCTATGTGGAGGCATCCTTAAGAAAGCTGTTGCTAATAGACTACTATTTCATTTGTAAAAATTGAGGTTATGCAGTGAATTAGGCAGATATTTCTGGTAAAAAATGGAGGGTCTTTGTGGGCCAAAGGGAGAACTTCATCATCACTGAAACGGAAATGCCTAGCTTAACTAGTGCCTGCATGCCTGTCGAGGCTCTACTAGACCAGAGCCCAGGAGACAGCAGTGGCAGCACTTCAAAAGCACTGACAGCTGTTACCTGAAGCTGTCTGCACCCGTGCCTGGGACACGAGGCACTATTACATGGCCAAAGGCAGGAAAAGAGTGCATCACTGCTTCACTGGGGACTAGTAGATACTGTTCACAATTCTGACCTGCATTGGTCTCTGTTTCCAATCCATGAGATAGGAAAACTCCACCACACTTCAGAGCCTGACATGCTAAATGCCACCAGCCTTTCAGCAACCCGTAGATAGGATAGTGTTGTTGTCATGCAAATCGTTAGTGGAAAATTAGCAATGGCTTATTTTTGCTGTTTTACAGTGTGCAACAAAAAAGGCTCAAACCCACAAATGCAGTGAGAAGGACTGTAAGAAACACCTGTAGAAAGACCAGTTCATGGAACAATGAAAAGAAGTCTAGCAAAACGTTATGTGGTCTTCTAATAAGACTCTTATTGAGTATGCACCAGCAGCCTGAATTGTCTTTGCACAAGCCATTTTACTTACAGTATGACTGAGGTTTTGTGGTTGAGACCTTGCAATATTGTAATCCTAGACTATCTTCAAAAATGTCATTTTTGTTGAAACAATTCAACATTTTGTCTGTACTTAATCTGTATTTAGATACTCCTGGGTTCAAGTCCAGAGAAGAACAGCCTGCAGGAGGCATTAGACCTTTCATGTCTTGCATATCCACTTTGCTTTCTAGCGCCTTCCTTGCCTCCTCCAGTTCTACTCAACTTCTACTGCATTACTGCTAAGCCCACAAGTGGAATAAACCTGAACTAATTCTACCTTATTTTAATTACTCAGCATTGTTAGATGGCTCTATCACCTGACCATTATTCATAGTTTTAGGATCACTGAAAGAATTAGACAACGAACATGAGATGATGAATTGTTAAATGTAGGTGCTGAAAAAAGCTTCAGAAATAAACTTTCATTCTCCATCCATTTGCTGAAACAGACATTCATCCTCCTATGGACTGGTGATGAGAAAATGACTGCCATGAAGCGTAGTCTTAATTACACATCCTCCTCAATGACAACCCTTTGTCTGCTGCAGAAAGTGATCACATGGATTCACATCCATCCCGAAAAATTCACGAAGCAAATCATGGAAAAGAATCATGGCTGAATTTGTACTTTTCAAAATACCCTAAGTCCATCATTTATATTAATTTCTACCAAAGGAGGCAAAGAGAACAGTCATGTGAGAATCATTTTACTGTCACTAAGAAGATATTCTAAAGTGTGGGTTTTTTTTGGTTGTTTTTTGTTGTTTTGTTTTTAATAATCACACAAGGAGAAAATACTGCATTCTTAATTGTTTTCGGAGATCTTTTAGTGCTGATGTATGAAGTGGCTAAATGCATCAGGAGTATTTCATAGACTGAACTCAAAAAAACCTCTGTAGCTCAGTCCTGCTGAAGGTGGTACCACTGCTTCAGCTCCTGAAGTCTGGCCAAGAACAGCAGGCAGAGAAACTAATGAGGGACTCTGAGGAAGGAGCAGTATCTGAAAGCATCTGTGGACACCTTCTTCTTTCTGCTCTTCAGGCACAGATCTCTGAAGCAGATCAGCTTCGTTTTTGAAACCAGAAAAACTGGGTTTGACTTTGAGATACAGCCCAATCTGCTTTTTTGCTCTTACCTGGCCTCTTCGAGTCTCACAATTGTGAAGGTAACTCAAGTGATAGATTTTCAAGTTTAAGGATGCAAAATTCAGGTACTTCAGGAAAAGCTGTAAAGGCAAACAATGCGATTTAGTCAAATGCAGTAGCAGGCTCGTGTATACTGGATTTCATAACACCACTATAGCAACGTCATGGTAATTCCCCTGGATAAATGCTTTGCTTTGCACCAGTGTGAGGTAAGGCTTATCCCACAGTAATTTCCCTGAAAGATTTCTGAGATAAGCATCCTCATAATAAGCCTCATCTGTTACAGGGTGAGTCCCCTGTAGGGAAATTTTCACCCATGGTGCTTCAGTAAAGCAGACATCCCTAGTGTTAAGAGGAAGAATCCATGTTATATAGCAAAAGCGACAACTGCTTGATAGAAACTGAGCTACTGACCACTTACTGTTTCATCAGAGCTGGTGAAGTATGGGCCGTTCAGCTTATTAAGAGCCAAAATGACAGCAACTAGATCTTTGCCGTTCAAGATCGGTGTTGCAAGGATGCTTTTTGTAGTGTAGTCTGTGAGCTCATCAACAAATGGACTGAACTGGGCACACTGTTCAAAGGAGAATTTACAAATTAAGCACTTAACACAACATCTGTAGTCTTAAAGCCAAACCGAAGCACAGCCTAGATAAGCTGCCTAGTGAAAGCTTTGTTCAGTTATTGAAGAAGATAAATGAATAAGAAAATTGGACAACGTACAGGTGATAAAGCTAGTACAAAGAGAAACTGGCCGTAGCTTTTGATTATTAGAAAGTGCAACACATGCACTTTTTCGCTTTTTGCAAAGATCTTGCTGATCAAGAGCTCTAATGTGTTGGACTTTGCCATGAGGAGTCTCCACTAACCATCCTCAGGTGATTTATATCCTTTATTGAACCTTCTGCATCCTTTCCTCCAACACTGAATTGACACTGTGAGGTGCATATAACCAGTTTCTATGCTGTGCTGCATAGCCACAGTTTTTAAACCAGTGCTTTCTAGTACAGTCATGACGAACGCTTACCCCCCTCTCAATTTTCTTCTGCTTCACCCTGGCCCCTGAAACTGCTGCTGGTTTGCAGACTCCATGGAGCTATATAGTCATCGGTTCTCTTGAAAAATATTTTCCAGAGGATTCCCTCCCCTGTTGCTGTGAGCATCATCATCCTTAGTCTTACATGCACAGTGTCTAGCTGTTACTTCACCTCTCCTTCATGCAGCAGCAGACATGAGAAACCGACCTATCACCACTGTATGTGATGGTGGTTTTTGGCTGATATTGGAAACCAGAGAAAAAAAACATGTGGTAGTGACCATAGCATGAACCACGATGATGATGAGCCTTTCATGTTCATGGGATGGAAGGCAGGTTATCCCAGGGATACACAATTGACACCAGCGACACATGGTTCCTGGCACTCTCTTCCTGCCCCAGGAGCGTCTTGGTCGGGGTTGCAAGGTGCACATAGCACCAGCACAGTTTGGCTGCCCAGGGAGTCCTGTCCTTTAGGGAATCACCATTCGAACCACCAGGAGAGCGCTAGGTCATGCTGTAGGAGCAGCATAAAGGGAACTCAACCAGTAGTTGCTTATGCAAATGTCACTGTCCCCCTCATGCCAAAAGAAAATGAGGCTCAGAAAGTGTAATGTGGGGAAGGCACATAGCCCAATGTCCCGCACAGTGCCTTATTGACATCCTCTTTCTCGCCTGCTGACAGGGAGTGCAGGGATGGCCTTGCTGACCCAAGATCATCTCCCTGTTCTGCTGAACATCTTGTCAGCTACAATTCCTTTTATTTGAAGAGAAAAAGCCCAGAGCTTTAACTCCTCAGACCACACTAGGGAGGCTGCACCTGAAAGAATAATCACTCCCTAGTGCCCCTTCTCCCCATATATCCCCCACTGTTGGCCTTCCCTGCCAACTAAGGCAGACCAAGCATTTAACTGTCTGTGTTTCCTTAAGAAGAATTGATGTAAGAATAGTAGCACCTGAAAGAACTAGAGTTGGATTGCAGCACTTGGCTGACAGTCTGAAATCCTTCCTTATTCTTGGAGAAATGCCTGAAGAGTGAGCCTTAAACATTTTAAGTTATACACTGATGCAAATTTTGCAAAAGAGTGGTTGCAAAACCAAATCCATATCTTAGCATGTTCCATGGAGGGCAACAAAGATATTGCCGAAGCTTTTGCATATGCTCATCCTGAGCAACAAATGGATGGATAAACAGATGGTCTCTTTGTAACTAGCAAACAATAGATTGAGTAATCCCAAATGCCATATTTGGGTCACATGGATTTTAGTTTTATACCTATGATTAGAACAAGCGGATTGTAATTGCTGCCATTCAGATTTACATGATTCAAAGTATGAGTATGAGGGGTAAATACTGTCATGAAAGCATAAGACTAAAACATGAAAATTCCTTGGATCCCTCCTGGTATTGCAGTGTGAAGTGGCTACTGAAAGAGTGGTTTTTAGTCCAAGTATACCTCTTACTGCCTCTGATGAAGACCAGTCATACACAGGTTGCAGTTAACTCACCTGCTCCAAGGTCCACACCTTTGGTTGACAAAAATGCTTCTAAAGGTCCTTGGCCCAAACTGCATCAGACAACAAACACTTCCAAATGTCATGAGTGGTGGAAACCCCTTTATGGACTCATCGTAAAGGGTTTTTCCCTGACTGTTACTCATGGAAGGAAGATAAATGTGTGTGGAAAATTCTAGGTGCATTCAGTGCAGATCTGACTGTATCTCACTCCCTCTTCTCTGCTGCACTAGGAGTGATTTATTTATTTTTAACGAAATAGGTACGGTGTGACAGAGCACATGTATGAAGGCATTAATGTCCAGTGTAATTGAACGTGCTTAGCTTCACCTTGCTCCATAAGTGAAATTGGAAGCAACTTACATGCTGTCTGCTGGTGCTTTGGTTTCCACTATACAGCAATTACAAGGCAAGAAGAGTGATCAAGCACCAAGATTCCCTGATATCGCTTGACCCCTTAGAACAAGTAAGCATGCAAGCATTTTGTCTACAGAGTGAATGAATAAATGCCAGACCTACCTCGCTGACATCCTTGATATTCATGGTTTTCTTGGTTTGTGCAACGTAGCCCACAATGCCTATGTCCAACGGATAGACTATCTCGCAGTCTGGGGAGACAAGGCATTCCTCCAGCGTGCTTCCCTCTTGGATGTTGAAAAGCCTTGTTGCCAGTTCAGGTGTGCCGTTTCTCTGCCTGTACATGAAAAGACTACAGCGGTCCGCATGAATAAGGGACCTGATTCTTCTTAAGGTCTTGAAAACAACTTTCTCCATGTTGATGCTTTCTTGCATGTCTTGGATCAACTCAAAAAGTATATCACTTTCATTGTCATCCCAGGACTCTGTTTTCAGTTTCTTCTCAAAGTACTGCTTGGCAAAAGCAGGGTTTCCATCAAGAAACTTTTCCACGTCGTCTTCACTAATGCTCATTGTGAATGTCCTGGATCTTGTAACAGGTAGTACTCCAAGGATGCGATCTATGTGAGGAGCAGTCTTATCTCTGATCTAGTTCCTAAATTTTCATAATAGAAGATGTTGCTTCCAGAACAACCAGGGATAAGGTAGCACTGCAAAGAGAGACTGTCATCAGGAAGGTATTCCTTTATACTGCCGGAGGTGAGTCTGTGGGAGGACAGATCTTCTCAACCAAACAGATTAGATGACCTCTACAAAAGCTTTGGGTCAACTTTCTTCTTCTTAATCTAAATGCAAACAAAAACTGAGTATTCACAATATCTTAAAGCACTGTTCTTTCTTTTGATAAGCAGAAAACTTACAGAAACAATTATATTGAGGTAGCAGCAACAGAGAAGAGCTGCATCTCCTAAATAAGCTCTTTAAATTCTAATTAAATATATACTGCTTGGACCTAATCCTAGGCTAACAAGTTGAGCATCTTATTATTTCTGCTCTCCCAGATTCGCTAAGAAACATCTCTCATTGAATGTTAAATGTGTCAATCTTTAAAGCTTAATGAAGTTATTGGTAGAGTACGGCAACTATAAATTATGTTTACTAGCCATTCCAAATTCCTCTGCTGAAGTGGTTAATGACACTAAAAAGAATGGGCATTTCCGTGCAGATAAGGTAAGTACACATGCACACTCCAGTTGTCCATGGAGACTCTATGTGAAATCTGTGAGGCTTTTTTGATGGGAAATGAACAGCACTTCTGTTCATGAGGGAAGTGGATAACATCTTCTCATTGGTTAAAATGGGAGAAGCTCTCCGAATGGCCTTCCACACATTGTTTTGGAAGGGGCACTTAAATTCTCCACTATGAATAATTTACCTGCCTTGGAAAATACAAAACCCAGTTCTGGTTTAACATAATTTCAATGCTGATGTTGACAGGGTTAATTCTACCCAGGCCATCTTGTTTGTCTTCCTGATTTTCCTACCCTGCCACTGCCTTGAGACCTGTACTATGCATTCTGCCAGTTCTTGCACTCAGTTGTATTTCCCTGCCATCTTTTGGGAGAAGAAATACAGAAATCCTCCAAGATTAGGATGAAGTGTCTTAGTGGGAATAGATGCAGCCCATTACCACGGTGGACAGAAATGTATATAATAGCTGTCTTATGGGTAAACAGGATACCTCTTTACTGCTTTAGTAGACAGAACATGGACAAAGCACTTCAGGATGCCCCTAAGAAAGTTTTTGGACAGCTTTTCTCCTGGAACTGAGGCTTTGAAGTGAGTGATAACATGCAAAGACTTCACAGGTACAATCTACAGACACTCTTGGTCAAGATTAGCAAAGGAGGCAGTCCAGGATCTTGAGCGTCTGCTAGCAGAATAGTTTGCTGAATGATGTGACTAGCAACCAACATCAAAAGGGAAAAGCTGTCTAATGCCAGAGAAGAGTTGGCTGCAGTTTGTGCCCCTGGGTGTGGTAGAGATTTGTCTGCCTGACTATGCATTTCTTTCTTCTTCAGCTCTCCATGCAAGCTGTGCTTCCCGTGTGCAACAGAAAGTTCATGCTGGCCTTTTGAGATTTCGGCTTCCTGCATTCTGACCACAGACAGCTGTGTTGCACCACCAGATAAGAGGCACACGAGCTGATCTATTCATTTAACTGCGTTGAAAACACAAGATGCCTTCAAGAGCGTAGGCTTAGGCAGATAGATCCCTGAATCCCTTAAAGTATGGGCTAGAATTTTCACCTTCATTGACCAGGCCATGCCATAACTCTTACTTGTGTGAGAGGCTTTCCTAAGCCCACTGCAGTCAGATGTTCTTGTTGAGCCAGGCCACAATCAGCCACAGATCTCCCTGAGCTCATCTTGTCCAAGCAGTAGCAGTGGGCCTGAAAAACCTCTACAGCTGCAGGGTGCTGGACTTGCATCCCTGGGTTTCATCTAGTAGTGGGAACTTCCCCAGTCATGCAAGGTCTGGATGCAGTGGTATGAAGCACATCCTTCACAAAAAATGAACAATGGTCAGAACAAAAACAGTGAGATAATTCTGCTCTTTTAGGGTTACCTTTATTGCATGTTTATCTGCTGCTGTAAAGGTTAATCTGTATTTTTATAGATGCTGTAAGGCACCAATCCTGAATGCTTCAGCCAAGGCTTTTGAGGCAAATGCCACAGAAGCCACTACTCTACAGGAAAATTGAAAAATATGTCAGGGTCTTCATCTGTGGGGAAAAGGGGGAACCAACATCCTAAATTCTCCACATTACTGGAAGATAGCCAAGGCTCACCTGCACCAGGAGAAAAGGTCCAGGCTGCCTGCCCAGATGAATGTTGGAACTACTGCCAAGAGTGCACAACAGCCCAAATGTGACTGTGGGTGCCTAGAAGGAGGGTGACAAGAGAAGGAGCAGAGGCAGCAATATTATAAATGCATATGCACATGGGTCTGGAGCTCAGGAAGAGGGCAGATGGGGAGGACCTTATCTCCCATCAGCAGCGAGGACAGATTAGCTAGATGCTGATCAGTACCTCTCCAACTCTGAAAGAGGAGGTTAGCATCTTCCCACAAAGGTGTGCAAACAGAAGTGTAGGGGAAGGTGGTTAAGAGAAAAATCCTTTCAGAAGATTACAGGCAGAACGGTGGATACTGGAATAAAGATCTAAAAATTTGTTATCTATAATCTCATTTTTTTTCCTATTTCCTCTTTCAGTTCCCTGGATTAATGGAGATGCAGTAAGTTGTTGGATCAGCTGGTTGAATGTCTTAGACACCTTCATGCTAGCATGGCAGAGATTTGCAGCAGTAGTTCACACGGCCAAGATATTAAAACATAATTGTTTCTCAAGAAGACTGTTGCATTAGGTGGTATGTTCCAGGGGTGCACATGTTGCCTTCAATGACCACATTCAATGGAGGGACAAGGACCATCTAAGCACTAGCATGGTGGGGGTCTGCTCCAGATCTCCAAAATGGAAGAGGATGGAGTCTTGTTGCAAGCAACAAGCACAGGACCCTGTAGCAATGGGAAATTTTAATTGCCTGACATCTGCAGGGAACGCAACAGGTCGTAGGCTGTCCAGTAAGGTCTTCCATGTTACAGTAGTTCTCTGGTTACAGAGGGTGGCAGAAAGAGCAGGAGGGAGTTTTCTTTTGACTGGAGTCAAGGGGAAGAACTATCAGAGAACTTGAAGGTGGGAGACAGTTTAAGAGAGTGAAATTGGACGTTTTGTTAATCTTGTTAGAAAGAGCATATTACCATATGCTAAGAGTTAATCTTAAGAGTCGTGTATAAAAATACCATGAATCAGTAAAAAAATGGAAAGCCAGAAAGGCCAGGATGCAAAATTAGATGAAATTAGGAACATGAAGGACAATGAGCATTTTCAGTTACCATATTGGAAAGAGTAGGAATATCAAGGACAGTACTGAAGGTCTGAAGTGCTTAAAGAGCTACATGAAATAATCTCTGAGCTGTCAATGTTCTTTTGTTAATTTACGGAGGATCTTCTAAGATTCTGTAGTGCTAGAAAAAAGTTAGATGTAGTTATTCTTTTAGTAAAACTGAAAAGAAAAAAAAAGAGTTTGAGAATCTTCCATTAGGATGCTTTAAATATAACAACTCAGAAAATACAGGAAAAAAATATATTGTTGTAAATAACTAGAGGAGATAAGAAGTATCCAGTGTGGTTTTGTCAAGAGAAAACTGTGTCCAACCAGCATAAAATTCCTCTATGCCAGAGTACGAAGTCTAAGGACAGAAGGAAAGTAGCAAGTGTCACAGCTCTTTGCTTCAGGAAATGAAATGCAAAATAATCTCTCTTAAGGTGAAGGCTTAAATGAAGTACTTTAAAGGTAGTGACAAATCTCTTCGGAAGAAGAGGAGTAATTGCTAGTAGCTTACTAGCAATGAAATGTAAAAACTCATTCAGTAGGATTCTCTGCAAAGGTTGTCCTACTGTAAAGCATCTCAGTATTTCCACTGATGGGTGGAAAAATGCATATTATATTAGCATATATGCCATGGTCAGGTGTCTGCAAATGTGATTGAGCACCATCTTTAAAATAAATTGCAAACAGGTGTGGACTACAACCCACAGAGGGTGCATGAAAAGCCCTGCTTATGTGGAACAGTCACCTGCTGAATTCAGGGTGGGCACTGAGCCACTATGTGAGCTTATCACAGGCTGAACACATGTGAACACTGATGTGCAGAAGGGGATATGCATATATTAGAAGGAAACTTCTTTTGTGTAACACATTTTACCAACTTGTACAAAATAGATAAGTTACCTGGAAGACTGGGAAAATGTGACCTCAGAGTAAAGATTGAGGTTTGTCATGTCTCTTTTGAGTCATCTCTTTTTTTAAACAAAACAGTATATGTATAAATGTATAAAAGACTACTGCCAAGACAGAGGAAACAGCCTGTTCTTCATGGTCATGAAGGACAGGAGAAGATATCAGATCTGCATTGGAATGGTTTCCACAACAGTGGGAACAGTGAAACACTGAAAGAGATGACTCTCATCTTCTCTTAGATACCTCCAGAAAGAGAGATGCCATCCTTTTCCAAATAAACATGCCACAAGTGATGCACACAAAATGACGCCAGCTTGCTGGAAGAGGTATGGACAAACAACTTTTTATAGGTGGAGGAAATAGTGTTTTCCTGAGCGCCCAACCTTCCCTCTCCACAGCCTCTTAGGACAGTTAGAAGTAAGGAAACCATTCTTTGGACACCAGGAAAAGCTTCCTTGCAGCAGTGTAAGCCTGCCAGATGGGAGTAATTTTTGTGGTTATTCATGATGAAAGCCAGAATCATCCTGCCTTTCAAGACCTCCACCCTAATATTAACTTGAGCCCTTCCAGCATTTTGTAAAACACCAGCTTTGTTTCATCCCGTACCAACAGGGAGGGAAAAGGACTGTGTAAGATCACACACAGTCAATTTTGGATTCTGGTATCCCAAAGGAATGGAGCTTCCTATCACCTGGATTTTGAGGATGGTCTGAACTTAAGTGTAGCTCTGTGGCCTGACAATTTTCCTAATCCAGTGGGCCTTCCTTGTCCCAGCAGGTCAGTTTTGTGGAATGAATGTTTCTTTGGGAGCTAACAGCCACTTTCCTGAATTGTTTCAATGCCCAAGAAACAGGCTGTGCATCAAAAGATATCTCAGCACAGATCTATGCAGCTGGAGTGTGTGTTCAGGATGCCCTGTGTCTGAACAGAAGGTCCTTTGAGATTGGTACCATATGGTGTTTTCCATGCTTCATTTTTCATGCATAAGTTGACATAACCAGGTTTGGTGACTGTTTTAAGGGGTATACAAATCATTGTATGCACTTTTGGGTTTTGATTTGGGAGCTGAAAAATTGCAAATGGGGAAATTGTTTTTATTGAATCAAAGTTGACACTCTTTTGGATCTCAACCTGGCAAACTTTTGCACTTTGCTCAGTACAAAACATTCTGTTCAGTGCAAGATAAATGTTTTTGTTTTGAAACATTTATAAGAAAACTAAACAGTATCCAACAGTGACACTCCAGGCTCCAAACAAAGAATATTCAAGTTCTTTCCTCCAGCTGCAGGGCTGGAAACTAAATAAGGCAATAAGATTTTCAGTGGGGAACGAACAAAGGTCCCAAAGTACTTAAGTTTATAGCCACAGAAGAGGACAAACTGAGGTAGCATTGGTCAAGCCAAGCCAGTGCTGCAGTGTAAATGAAACCAGGTAGGGTTGGCAGGTGGGAATCTAAATCATCAGTGCAAAGGGCTGCCAGAGCAACCCCCTTGGAGGAGGATGGACTGACGTACCCAGAATTCAAAGCATGGTTCAAAGGCTGCATGTGTTCTTGAGGCCTTCAGGGAAACCTGTGGCACCGTGGCTGGCATACCAATGATAATTGAGGTGGATGCAGCCTAAGCTTGCATCTGGATAATGCTGTTTGATTGGGCTTAGGCAGACAATGGAGGATTTTGGAGGAGGATGAGGCTGCTATTTTAGGAAACTTGCACTAGGCTCTCACAGCATAATAATATCTGAGCACGTGTGGTTGCACACATTCATTTTTAATAGCTTTAAAACTGAATTGCAGCATCGGCATAAGACCTCCGCCTTGTTGGGTGTTGATGGATGTCCTTTACTAGAAACCCCAAACGTTTAAGCTGCTCTGAGGGTTTGGCAGGTAGCTGGGAAAATGAACTGGAGTCCCTTGGAATAAAATCCTTCCCCGTTGAACAACTTGTATCTCAGACTCTCTATGGAAAGCTCCAGTTGTGAAGGAAAGCAATCCAGTGGGCGTGATGCGAAGCATACTGCTGTTAGGGACATTTGTGGGACTGTGTCCAAAGCAGACAGAGCTGATAGTACCCATAAAGCAACAAAGGGTGATGGCAAAAGCTGGGTATGATGGGTCTGAAGACGCTTGTGCCCCTCCTTCATGGGAACAGTGTTTTTCTCCTAACCAAGAGCCTGCGGGGTGGGGAGCTGCGGGTGGCTAATTTGATTAGCCATTATCCTTTCAGGATGCTGTATTGACAGCTACACTCAAACCTTTCAGGCTCACTCATCCGTCGGCATAACAAGATTGCAGCTTATCTGATTTACCAAGTAATATTCTCATGCCACCTGCTTGTGTCCAAGAATAAGCCTTCCTGCCTCGGGCTTGCGCAGCCCACTGAGGGTGACGGCCGCGTCCCTCGTCCCTCATCCCTCACCCCTCGCCCCTGTGGCACCAGAACCCGCTCCTCGGCCCACAACCCCCCAATTCCCCGGCACCACGAGGGGATGGCGACCAAAACCTCAGGGCTCCTGCCCAGAAGCCTCCCTCCCGCATCCTCCCGGTCCCCCCCGGCACCTTTAGATGGCACTGCAGCACAGCCCTGCCGCCCCGGGGCCCTGCGTGGCCTGCTGGGCCCCGCGGACGCCCTGCCCAAAACAAGGCAAAACAAGACAAAACACAAAATTAAAAAAGCAATAGTAAGCCAAAATCAGACAAAAAACCCTCTCTGTGTGCAGAATCTTGCAAAGTTTTAAAATGAATGGCAGTATTTACTCATTTTTTTCCATGGTAATTGCCTAGTGTTAAGAAGGATGTTACGCTGGAGACACTTAAAGGGAATAGATCTGTGTAAGAGGCTGGCCCTTGCACTGACCAGCAGTCCAGGTCATGTTCTGGGATTTCAACACTGGCAGCCCTTCCCTTACACTCCATCACATAAGTCAGTTTGGGATTTAGCAGCTCTGGATGATATTTTTTGAGAGAGACCTTTGAGAAAAGGCATCTTTGCTATGCCAGAATACTGGTGGCCAAGCCTTGAGTAAGTCAGTCCACCAGATATGTTCTGGAGACATGACTTCTTGTCTTTGTCCTCCTTGTATCCATCAGAAACATGCAAAGATTCTCTTCCTCTTAATTTTAAGGTAAGATGTCTCAATTTAAAAAAAGAGCATTACAATATAGCAGAGATGGTAATTTCTTCAATGAGACTACATGGGTCTATTATCTTTCAATTGGCTAATTTTGTCCAAAGCTCTTTGAACAAATCACTGAAACTTAAATAAGATATATTACTTACTTGCTCAAATGTCCTGTGAAGCTGAAGAACAAAAAAAGATCATTAAACTCTTTGCAAATTCTGTTATGTGCACTTTTTTTTTGTGCAGCCACCTTCCCCAAATACTCTGGGTATGAAATTAGGGAAAATGCAATGTTAGAACACATGAAACTTTAAGAAGGAACACCAATGTCATGAAGAAGAGAACAGAGATTCTAAGAAAAAAATCAATTTTTGCAGATGTCTGGAGAACAAGAGGGTAGCATCTCAGATGAGTGAAATGATTGGTGAAAGCATGGCCACAGTGGAAAGAAAAGGCAGAAGATAGGACTGTCTAGCAGAGAAGATATGGAGAAGTGTTTCTAAATTCAAGAGTAAAGAAAGAATGAAGAAGATGACAACGTAACAAGGAAGAAAAAAATGGGCTAATGAACCAATAAAAGCTGGGGAAACAGCCAAGGACTGAAACATAAGAAGAAATATGTAGAGCACAGAGAGTACGGTGACTAAAAAGAGTGTTAAAAAGCCAGGAGGGCCATGGGTAAAAGTTATCAGAAAATGGCTACCCGTGCTTCTGGCATCACCTGTTCAGAGAAACCCCTGGGCCTGTCACCAGCAGAGATCTGGGGGATGAAGGTGCTTGCTGCATGCCGAGGGGGCTGTCAGTAAGAGGAAAATCAGGGCTGCAGGGGTCCCACAGGGAGTGTTTCAGAGTTTGCTTTTGGCTGCTCAGATGGCAGCAGGTGATGCCATGTAATTCTCACCACAACAGCTCTAGGACAACTATACCAGGCTGGGGAGATGCTCAGAGAATTATATGTTCCAGTGAATTTAGAAAGAGGCTGATGGCATACTGAGATAATGAAGATGGTAGCAGCTCAGGGACAGGCCTTTCCAGGATGATATGATGGTGCTGGGCACTGGCACGCGCTCACAGAAAATGGCTTCACTTTCACTTCATCCCCTACTCCTTCTCTCCTTGCAGCCAAGGAATGTTTAATGTTCGCTTCTCTGCAGGCTGAGGAATGCTTAATGTTTGCTTCCTGCAGCAGAGGTTGATGCAGTGATAATAACAGTATTTTGAGCGGGCACTTGTAACCATCTCTTTGAAGCAGTACTGCAATTTCTAGTGTTTCCTTCTTGTTGCTCAGTCTGAAGTGGATATAAACATGGTCTTTGCGTCAAGTGCATTCAAGCTGCAAGTTTCCAGAGTTGGTAACATGTTGGGACCCTGAGAGTTGACTGGAACCTTCAGACTTCTCTGTAAAATAAATCAATTTGTTACTTGAGTGCCCCCAGCTGACAAGAAGCATGCCAAGGTGAGAATGTTGAAGTTTTCTATCCATGAAAGATTTACCCTATCCCAGTTCTTGCAGATTCAAAGAAAATCATCTGCTTAATTTAAAAAAAAAAATAAAGAAAAAGAAAAAAAAAAGAAACTCCTCCATAAAAACGGTATTAGCTTAATCATCTTTGATAGCTTAGGAAAACAAAAAGAGAACAAAAAAGCCCACCACAGTTATTTTCCCTTTTACAAAGCAATATAATGTAGGCCACCTTTTCCTTCCACAGAGGAAGCAGAGAGAGGAAGCTGAAATGCAGGTGTATGTGAAAGCCTTTGGCTTATTCTCTAGCTCTGTGACTCACTAAGCCTCATATTCACAACTGCCCTTTCCTTGCAGCACAGAGAAGTCCTCTGACCTAAACCTTTCCTCCTTAGTCTGCTTCCACCTTCTGTTGCAGATGGAAACTGTGTCCTTTAATACTTACTAAGGCCAGGTGCCTGACTAATGGTCTTTGGCCGCATGCACATAGATTCCCGTGGCTTTGGTAATTTGTGCTTCTGATTTTAGCTTTTAAATCCATCTTCAGGGCTGGCATGGACATCCTGTCTTATCCAGAACTGCTCAAGCTCTGTGCCAACAGTATGTCTTTTGTAAAGCACCTTCAGATGCATGCCATGTAAGGAGCTGTAAATACCCTGTTGGAATAATCTGGAGGCAGCACTTGCTGTCTGCAGCATTTTAATGTTCTACCCTTAGACTGTGCTTTACAGTAGGCTAGAGTCCATAGATTTATTCCTGAATTTTTGGTGTTAAGCTTCTTCCATTCAGGAACAGAAGAGAAACTAGACCTAGAATGGTACACACATATTTTGTACTTTCAAGGACATTCGCACGCCTTCTGTCCCTCTCTTCTTCAGGAAACATCCTGGGAATAACTCCAGGGATTAAACAAGCTCCAGTCTGTCACCCAACAGTGCAGTGAGGTGGCAGGCACTGTCTGCATCAAGGAGACAACTCCTTTCCTCCTGTCTCCCCCCAGGAAAAGAAAAACATCAGGCCATTAACATACCCTAAGACTGTCTTCAAGTGCAAAGACTTTAGGCCCAGACAGCTTAATTCCCCTTCTGTTTGCAGATGCCATCCTCATCATCCACCCTGAAAGCGCAGTGCTGTAGTGGGTGCCCTCCATGATCCAGGAGCTGGGGCAGTGACATAAAAATACAAAATGTTATGGCTTTAAACAGATGTTGCAACTGTAATGGATAAATCTGCCAACATATGCAAATAGCCCAGTTCAGTAGTAGTAAATGTAGACATGCTATGGTGAACAGTCTAATAGCAAATACTAGGTATAATATAATATAAAATAAAATAAAAATAATAAAATATGTATCAACTTTATCTAATGGTCAAAAAGTGTCTTTTTCATCGAGTTTTTGCTCTGGGCTTGGATGGTCTCTTGATTCTGAGCAGCGAGAGGCCATGAGGGGTACTGTCATGACTTCGAGTGGAATCCAGAAGCTTTATTGATCAAGCTGCCACTGTCTTCCACACAGCTGTGAAAAAAACAGGTGACGGCACGAAAACTGATCTGCTCCTTTGGTCAGAAGATCCCTGCATGTTCACATCCCACTTCAGGAGAGATTTAGCCACCTCTGTATTCACTCTGTGCTGCCAAGGCTGAGGGGCTTGGGACAGAGGCTGTAACCTTTTTGACAGAGACCAAGCCCTCCACATTGTCCCTGATGAAACCACCACTGAGACTGTGCTCTTGAAGCATGAGAAAATGTAAAGAGAGAAAAGTCCAACCAGGCCTGTTTCAGCAAGGCAGTGCAATTAGAAGAAAGAACAAGTCAATGATCATGTTGAATACAATACTAACTGCAATGCAGCCTTGGAAAGGAAGCACACAAGCATTTGGGTCTCATCTGCCTGCTGGCAGCAGGTCTAAGAGAAATGGCCCCTCTAAGGTCACAAGAAGTTTGCACTAGCTGCAAGGAAAAAGCAAATGTCCCTGCGTGGCTTTCAAATTCAAGTTACACCTTTTTGGTTAGTGGTGTGCGAGGAATGGTGGTGGGGCATAATACTTTCCCGTCATCCCTTGCAACCCAGGGATGCAGAGCAAAGGGGACAAGGCAGGACGGAGGAGGCCAGCCCCAGGGCCAAGCATCCATTGCAGCAGGGGAGCTGAGACTTCTTGTCTCCTCCGTGCCCTCTGTTCTTGCTTGCCAGCTGGGGGGATGTGTGATTCTGTCTCTGCCTGGGCTGTGTCATGTGCACAGCAGAAAACAAGCCCCTGGTCTATAAACTACCAGTCAATATGATTAGCAAGAATGCCATTATCATACTCCAGAAGGGAAAGGTGCCTTTCAGTTTATGTCATTTAAAGCAGTGAGGTATTTAAATGGCGCCTTAAGAGTCATAAGGCAGTGATTTATGCTGCTTTTTTATCTAATGATGCAACACACCCAAGAACCTTACCCTTGAATCACAGAGGAACAAACTTCAAGTGATTTTCCCGTCATTGATATTGCACCACTGTCTTTGTAGGAAAAGATCAGCATTTCTGAGCAGAAGTCACGGAAACTGAGAAGTCCCCAGCCAATGGCTTTCGCGTGTTCTGCTGCCACAGGGAAGCCTTGATTCTCCTGCCCCCTGCCTGGGTGAGGCAGTAGGGCAGACTATCGCTGCCCTCTCAGGCCTTGGCAGACCTGGGGTGGGGATATGGGTGCGGACCAGACGTGTGTAACACCCCAGAAGGAAGCCCTGAATCCGTAACAGCATGAACTGGAGCTGAAGCTACAGCATGAAATCCTCACGACTTACAGTGCAATAACCACCACTGTATCTGTCAAGGGCAACTCAAAATGCACCTGCATATAGTTGTTCTCCAGCGTGTTGGTAAACAAGCCCACAACTTGATTGCCTGCTGGACAGAAGGGAACTTAAGGCCTGGTGCGGGAGGCTATTTAGAGATCTCAGACTGTGCCATCGGCTGCTGAGCTAGCACATGTTGCTAAATCTGAGCCAGCAGTGCAATTGCAGTAATTCCCAGAGCAGTTTACCCAATGCTTATTCCAATAATAAGGTATAAGAAGGGGGGCTGCTAGGATAGGAAAACCCAAACTGCTGCTTCTGTATTTCATAGGATAGGGCAGAAGATGACAGTAATCATCTCACCTGCACTCCAGTTTTACTGCAGGCATTTCAAACTACCATCTACTCTTGGGCTGAGTCCAGTAGACTGGACATGGGTTTTATTTGGTCTGAGCACCTCTTACATAAAACAAACAAACAAACAGATAGTTTTGGTGAGGAGGCCTGGAACAGGCTCTTGGATACCTTCACTGATAACCAGACCCTCCAGTGTACCTCTGTTTTTATAAGATCCTTCTCATGTTACATCAGATCTAACAGGCCTGGGAGTATACTTAGATGCTTTTCCCCTCTTATTTTTATTTTTATGTTTCTATGCCCAGCATGAACTACCATAATACTGTAAAAATGAAAAAAAAAAAATGAAGTTTAGTTTGATTTTGTTTCCTTCTTTCTCCAAACAGCAAATAATGGAGTGACAGATGTTATGGTCACCAACCAAAATCTTGTGCTGTGATTAGCTATTATTAGCATGTCTATAATCTCCAAGGGATTAAGTGGTCACCTAAGCATGGCTTCAAGTGTCACCTATGTCTCACAGGGACATAAACTAATCTGTTTTGTTGGAAACAGATGAAGTGATAAGTGTTTTAAAGCCCTTCTAATTTACAGAAAACGCTGTAGTTCATTCTCTCTCAGCTCACCACTTTGGGGTGGAAAAGAACAGTTCTGCGCTCAGATGCTTCAGGGTAAGTTCCTCTGAAAAGCTGGTGGGCACCCAGCCCTCTTAAAGCAGTTCAGGGACTTACTCCTCCTGTCACACGATGCTTGTGGCCAAGCATTTCAAGCATTCTGCTGATCTTCCTTCCACTCCTAAACGCAGCAAGCACTGCTGGTGGGCAAGATGGGAAGACAAGGAGCGTGTCCCAGGGAAATTGAAGTTGGGCAGCACGGCGTGGGCACGAGGCCACAGGTAATGAGCTGTGCCTGAATTGACAGAGCTGGTTACCTTCACACTTGGTGCTGGAGGCTGCTAGCCCTGTGCAATCCCTTCAGGGACCCCGCTGATCCCCGGGGCACAGTACATATGGTGAGCGGACAGCTGCAGCTGAAGGATTAGTTCGGCAAACAGCCATTTGGCATCTTTCTAGAAAAACAGGCCAAGGGTCCAGACAAGACAAGGTAGATCCACATTGCCCAGGTCATGAGGCACCCCGTGCCTTCCTGCAGCAGCTGGGCACGTGTCATCTCCCCACATCTCCAGGTCCTGGTGTACCTGGATAAACCCAGACACAAACAACCAAAGGGAGAAGAAGGGACCATCACTCATAAAGCTGACCACCCCCAAGTGCTCCGTCAGCTCTCCCCTTCCCACCAGTGCTGAGGAGCAAAGCCCTGTCCTGCTCCTCACCCAGGATCAGGTTTTAGGTACCCACCAGTCTCTAGAGGGTCACTCCCCTGTGAACTTGCCCAGGATGCCTTTGAGGCCACAACACTTTCAGCACCGCCGTGTTCTGCTTCCCAGCTCACCACACGGCCTCCCAATCTCATTTTCAGGAGACAATACCTTTGTCACCATTTTGTGGGAAGGGCAATTGCCTGTAACGACAGGAAATTCTGCAAACAGTATTTTAGTAGCTCCCGCAGACATTTTATTGGCAGCTGCCAATACCCTGTGTGTGCATATCTGGGGCAGGGATCAAGTACAGACCAGGTGGTGGTGTTTGGAGATGTGAAGGTGATGTCCCACCAAGTGCTTCTGCACAAGGTCTTCACCACCCAAGGGCCCAGGTGTACTCCTAGCCATGGAGTACTCCTCTGCTTTTTTTCCCTACCACATCACTGGCTATGATTGGCTCCAAAGCCAATTTTTGTTTAATCCAGTCTTTTGTTTTTAACAAAAACAAAAAGCAAGCTTCTGCTTTTCTATGTAGGACGGGCTTGTGAAGGGTCTGCTTGCAAAGCAGACACTGAAAGACAATTTCATTCTGCTCACTTGGAAAAACAAGGCACACTCAGTCATTCCACCAGACTGCAGATGCAAAGTATCGTCTCCATCTAACATGTAAGTGGAAGCTGCACAAAGGCCAAAACAAAGTTTCCCTTGGCAGCAAGCTGGCACTGTCTTTGCTAGTACACACCAGCCAAAGGGTTCTGGGCAAGCAACTGCAAGCAATCTCTGCAACAAGACCAACACACCCAGAAAGCTTTACCCTTACTATCAGTGTCCAGACTGCTGAACAGTACCAAGAGATTCAGAACTCCCAGGGCTTAGTCCATAGCAACTACAGTCACCCCTAGTGAGGATGTCCAAGGCTTCGTGGCACCCATCAGCCCAGTGGGAGAAGTAGCCACCAGTGATGGCAACTCCTGAGTGAGTGTCTGAAGTCTTCAATCTCCATCCAGGTGTTCCTGGGTTGGAAGAGCACGTGGAGAGCCTGTGCAGTTGGGGAAATGTTTTGATGAGTTTGGGAAATTGAAAGAATGGCAGGCAGTGTTTACTAATACTTTTTTTTTTCCTAGCCTAGCCATTTCTGCATTCTTTCTTTCTTTTATTTTATTTTTCCTTTTGTTCCTTATTGCACTCCCATGGAAAGCACCCAGGAAGAGCATCATGGGAAGGAGAGGGCTGTAACAGTTATGTCATTTATGTAACTGGAAATGTTGGCAAGTTGGGAAGAATGTGTATAAAGATGTTTCACTGTATAGATGTACTGGGCATTCCAAGATTTTGATATGAATATGAAGGCAAAAGTCTTTATTTTTGGACTTCTTGTGTTTTTGTTTGTTTGTTTGTTTTTGTCTGTTTTCAGCAGATAATGCATAATATCTGTCTAGCAGGGATCATCTTCGTTTGATGATGCAGATATTGGAAGTGATAATGATCTATCTGTCCCATGGAAGCGGTTAAAAATGAACACATGCCTATGCAGATGGGCATGTATGGTCCATGAGTTTCCGATTAGTGCTCTGTGCTTATTCTCCCAACACGTGTAAGAAGCAGAAAGACTTCAATGAGACAAAGGTGTGGTACAATCACATCAGCAAAGTTATTAGCTTTCTGGGCAGCTTTTTCCATTATGTAAAAGCTGTGTTTGTATTAGTATAGCAGTCAGACCCACCAGTGTGAGGATTACAGTTGGTTTTTACATAATGGATTATCCAGATTAAGCGTTTTATTCAGGCACACGAGCAAAAATAACCAATTAGTGACTTTGCAGATTAATTATTTAAAGGCAGCTGGAGGGCAATTGACACAAAACTCTCCTGCTGACTGCAGCCCAAAGACTGGTGCAGAGTAGTCTCGGGGATCTCCAGCACCTCTACCCGACAGGTACGTCTCTCTTCAGCAGAAGTGGGCCAGATTAGCATCTCTTGCAGTAGGAAAGTGTAGTTCATGTAGCAGCAGCTGGGAACAGGGTAGCTGCTTGGGTGTTTGGAATTCCTGAGTTGGTAGTTCAGCTTGGATGTTGAACGCAAGATTCAGGTAACTGTGTTTTATTTTTGCATCAGAACAGGTATTCAGGGTCAAGTACTCTGCAAGAGTGTGTATGCTCTTTCTTCCCAAACGCTGGGAAAAAAATATGCTGGGGTATGGATGAAAATGGAATACCCTGGGATGTGAATACAACCATGGCCATCTGGTGGCTGCGCTGCAATGGCAGATCAAGCCTCCAGAAACTGAGTATTATTTGTTATGTTTGTAGGGAAAATAGTGTAAGGGTAAATAACACTAAGATGTATTTTGCTAGGAGAAGCCTGATGTAGTGACAAGAGCTGATCATAAACAACACAGCTTTGCTAGTTTCTCAGTGACGTGGGCACTCACTATGAAATAGCATCCTTCCAACCTATGCTATGCTATGCTATGCCAGAACACATCAAAACATTATCATTGTTGTCAATGTAAAAAATCAACAAATTTCAAATTTCTTTCAATTCTTAACAACCTTACCCAGTGTCTGGCTTGATTTATAATGTAAAAATGTCATAATCTGCTGTGCTACTACCGTCAAGCAAAATTTTCTTGCAAAGTAATTGCCACCAAAGCTCAGATTTGTCTGGAGTCAGGCTCCACAATGACTAAGATTCTCAGGGCAAAAGGTAGTACTCTATTCAGTGTGGAACAAAACCAGTTTTATAATGAGGAGAATGTATCTGTAGGTACAGCGTTAACTATCCACATTTACTGCATGAAATAAAGCTCTGCATGTTTGCTTTTGTCTTGCAGAATGAAATACGCACAGTATGTTTTCCTGGCATCGATCCTCTCCACTATCGAATATAGCCTAGCTCAGACCTGCGCAGTGGAGTCTTTCTCTGTGAAGGACAATTTTGATCCAAAAAGGGTAATTATGGTTACTTCATCTGGTAGATAGACTATATGTAAAGAAACTTCACTATATGAACTGGTTTTCCAAGTCATGGGTTATGTTTATCTAAAGGGGTTCCTCACCAAGTTAACTTTTCGCATGCTGTGTCTCAAACGTTGCTTCTACAGTTTGCTCATCTTGCTACTACTTTACCTCCTGAGCACTGTGGTAAAACTGCCCTCACAGGTCAGGGTTGTCACACGATTAGACATAATCTTCTGCTAGCTGAAATTCAGTAGAGATCTTGGTTTTGAGCAGTCACAGAGATGAAACAGTTTAGATCCCTATCAGAGGCAAAGCCCAAACGGGTACCCTGGGGGACTTGCGTCCACTGCAGGCCATCCCTGGGAGTCGCAGCAAGCTGAAAATTTGGCTGGATGGATATCCTGTGCACAGGACTTTTGTTTTAAACACAGCACTTAATTTGCCTGTCTCCGAGGAGGAAGTATGGGCTAACCTGGTGCAGGACAGGACCAGACAGCTGTGCCAGTGCCCGTGTTGCTGGACCCCTACCAGCAACACTTCCAGCTGCAGCCTTTGCTCTGCATAAAATTGGTGTTGCTGGAAACAAGCACATCTGGAGAGGGTTTTTTAAAAATTAAGTTCTTCTGAGGGCCTTGTATTTAGGAATTACGCATGCTGTTTCAGACCTCAGCATGTAACTTGCCAAACAGATTTCGGTACCTTTACTGGACAGTCAAACTTAACACAGTTAATTTCTGCTTTCCCCAGAATTTCTACTGATAATATTAGTAGAATACTGATGATATTAGCTCATGCCTGTCACTAACCTATTTATATATTCTTTTCATTTTACTAGATATTGCTTTTACATTTTTAGGGAACCATTTTTTTTTTTCCCTGGGAATTTTCTTCTTAATCTCACTTCATTCCCTCCCAGCTGCTGGTCTCCCCAGCACATCTTTTCCTCTTCATAGTGCACATAACATTTTCTGCTTCACTGGGTAGACCGTTTGAGCTGTCAGAGATCAACTTTGGCCCCTGGCAGCCACCAAAGTGGCTCAGGCAGGATGCTAATGCCTCTGTGGCTGCATTTTGGTGTCATCGTTGGCATCTTCCATAGAAAAGCCAGGGTTTGAATGGGAACAGAGAACTGGCCTGATTCACGGCAGGTGTTTCAGGGTGGGAGAAGCTTTCAGAGTTGGGTTGCTGTGACAGGCTTGTCTCAAGTGATAGAACAAGTGGATATTGAAATGCAGAGCTGCTAGATCCATTCCTTGGGGCACAGAGGCAAGGGTTTACCACACCACATAGCAGGACCTGTGTGGGACATACCTACCCAAACTCAGACTTTCTCCATAGGCCAGGCAATGGGTAGTTAGAAGGGCACAGTGTTTACAGAAATGCTTTTTTTTTTTTTTTTCCCTCTAATCTTGCTATGGTGGTTAATCCAGGTAGTAATAACCTTCCACTTTAGTATGCAGGGAAATGGTATGCCCTGGCCAAGAAGGATCCAGAAGGCCTTTTCCTTCAGGACAACATCTCTGCTGAATACACCGTTGAGGAAGATGGCACAATGACAGCATCTTCCAAGGGCCGAGTGAAGCTTTTTGGGTGAGCTTTCTTGACTTTCAGCCCTAGCAGCTGTCATGAGGTACGAGAGGTGGGGATAAGTGCACAACATGACCAGGTTATCTTTGTCAAAAAGGAAAGCTCAGTCAAGTCTGTACTTTTGAGGTTACACTTTTGAGTCTGGGCTGGTTCTCACCCTGGTTGTGGTCTGGGTCCATCACAAAACTACTGCATAACTGCCAGTTCAATTATAAAGTTAAATCTTGAATATGGAGTAGTTAGGTAAGTAAATTGCGTCTGAAAGAAGAGTTAGCAAATACTGCAGGTAGATAAGTGCACCACAGCTTTGATTTCACAGAGAGGTTCAGGGGATGGAAATGAGCATGAGCGAGCATAGCTCTTGCAGAGTTTTCAACACAGTTTTGGATGGACTTCTGAGGAAAACACTCAGTTAACTCTTGGATACCTCTGCAATTCCTGAACAGACAGATGGAAGGAAGCTTAAGAGTTTTGCTTGTCAGTCATAGTTTCTATAAGGGATTACAGCATGCAAAGGGATTAAATAGCTTTCTGGGTATGGAAAAGACAATCTGGAGTCTCCAACAGGCTATCACTACTTCTGTTCTGCATTAACTACCAAAAACTGCCTAACTGCATGTATAATATGGGAGAGTATGTGGCTGCAAACCTTAGTTTTATTTTATGAGCACAGCACTCCAGGATATTTGAGGCAGGGAAATATCTATTTGATATTTGGGTGGGAAGATTCCTGAAAGGACTCTTCAGGGACCAGGTGGGATCTCAAGGCTGCCAGATATTTATTTTAAAGGCAGGGCGAAAAGGAAGCACATCCCTTGTTAGAAAGCAAATGAAGATCCTCCCATTGTTTCACAAACCCAGGTAACACTTGCCATACCATGCACGGGTGATATTCCAAGCAAGCAAGTGCAAAGATTCATTAGAGGAAATAAAGAAGACCAGCTCTTCAGGAAGGTACAGGGTCCTCATAGCCTGTGTGAAGGCTTTTGACTGGTTTGGACAGCAGAGAGGCTGCACTTGTTTCTGTGTATGTAACAGGCACCCCTGTGCTGATAGAAGGAGGATTGGGTAAGGAGAGAGCCTCCACCAGGTTCCCAAAGGAGCCCCAAAGCAGATCAGCTCACTCTGCAAGCTGCTGCCAGCAGGGAGTCAAAAAACATCCATCATCCTGCTCGGTGGCTGTCTGCTTGTGCACAAACGGGTGGTCGGAAGCCTGCTGGGCTGCAGGAGGGTCAGAGTCTGGCCCCAGACACATCACGGTGGCACTGCAGAGGGCAGGGGAGGTGGGAGCAAGGCACTGGCACTGATGGGGATCAAAAACGCTGTACTTCATGACAAACAATGACTTTGCATTAACAACATGCCCTAGGCTGTTGCGCTGAGCCTGGCCTGGTACTTGCCCAGTCCCCAGTGGGGTGCACCCCGCTGGTGAGTTTTGTCTTCAGTCCCCCCAATCTCCTTGCAGGTTCTGGGTGATCTGTGCTGACATGGCCGCTCAGTACACCGTGCCGGACCCAACCACTCCAGCAAAAATGTACATGACATACCAGGGCCTGGCAAGCTACCTGTCCAGCGGTGGTGAGTGAACTCCTTCTGCCTCCTCCCTGGGCTAGCCTGTAGCTAACTGCTGCCTGGATCTGTGCGTTTTCAGCACATGAGCAGGAAAAAACAGTTGAGGTCAGAGTGCACCCAGGCAAGAAACATAAGAGATTTTTGTCACTGAAAACCTGAGAAGTCCTAGTCGTGCTAACACTATTAACCAAGGGTGAAAACAAACAAAGCAAGGTGGGGAACCACAAGGACGCGGGACACACCATGCGGGGATCTGCTGGAGGCGGGGGGTGGCTCTAGATGCTTGGGGAGGCTGCCCCTGCCCTGTGCCAAAGTGGGGCCTCTCTCTGCTGGATGGCCCACGCCACCTTTGGTCTGTTTTGTCCACGGTGATACACATGTGCTCTGGTGTTTCAGGGGACAACTACTGGGTGATTGACACCGACTACGACAACTATGCCATCACCTATGCCTGCCGCAGCCTAAAGGAGGACGGCTCCTGTGACGATGGCTACTCCCTGATCTTCTCTCGCAACCCCCGTGGCCTGCCCCCCGCCATCCAGCGCATTGTGCGCCAGAAGCAGGAGGAAATCTGCATGTCTGGCCAGTTCCAGCCTGTGCTTCAGTCAGGTACTTCGAGCTGCTCCGCACACTCGCTGAAATGGCTGCATGGGCAGCTTGTAGGGGAGGTGACTGCATTTGCTGTAAATGCAGCAGAACCGTAGCAAGACAAGTTATATTCGTTTGGCAACCTTATATCTGTATCTATTAAGAAAATAGCTTTAAAAGCCAAGCCTATAGCAGGGAGAGAGCCTGTTCTGCAGCCTTAAGTTTCCCCCCCCGTAGGAATCCTGTGTGCTGATGCTGGCACACTACCAAAGGAAGATCAGCTCTTTGTTTCACTAGCAGATAGATAGGTTGGGGTGCAACAGCCTGGTGTTTCTGGACTTGGACATGTTTGGCTTGGCCACCCAAATAACAGCATCTTACTTCAGGTGTGTGCACTGTCCACCAGAAAAAGGAGGGAAAGCTGTCTGCAGGAAGGAGCACCTTTGCTCTCCTTAGCTCCACCACAATTTGTGTCCTGGGCTGTCGGAATAGCAGAGATTAGGGGCTGTGAGCAGCCGTTCTGGCTGTGTCTGCAGGTGGTGGAAGTCAGCACTTGCTCCACATGCATGCAAACAAAGCATGCCTAGAGCCTATTTTGAGGACACTTTTTTTCTGGAGTTGTGGAAGCTCATCTAGCTCGTCTGCTGTTCCTGATGTGAGCAGATAAATTTCCAGGGCTATGCTGGAGGCGGGAATGTCTCTTCTCGTTGGCAGCTTAGCACCCACACCATTTGCACACACAAGGCCTTGCCTGGGTAAGCCCAAGCCAGGCCAAAAAATCATGGCCATCTGGGACTGGCAAAAGATGGGATGACAGGCACAGAATAACACAATTTATCCTAACCTTTACTATGAATCAGCAGTACCCGAGCAATGTGGTAGCTAGTTTCACCTGAGACAAAAAGGACTTTACAACACTTTGCAAATTTACTTACATGGACTGAAGTTTCTTTTTCTTTCTTTGCAGGGGCCTGCTAAAAGCACTCTTCTGATTCTATCCTTAAGCACAGAAACCAGACCCTTTGGTCTTGAAGTTGCCACTCAGCTAATTAAATAAATTCTAGTGTGTTTTTCCAAAAAACACATGAAAATATTGGGGATTTCGTAAACTCTGTGCAATACAGTATTGGTGTCTGAATTTTCAAGTGGCATTTGTCAATAAATGTTTTTTAAAAACCTGTCTGTGTAACTGCTTTCTGTTGCATGCTGCTGGGGAGCAGGAGGAGTGGGGCTGCCTCTCTGGAAGGAGAGCCAGAAGCCAACGGTGGCCCCAGTGCAGCCCAGGCAGTGTCCCTGCCCTGCACCATGCACACAGCAACACAGCAGCTATGGGGTTCACCTCAGCAGCCCACCCAGTGCATGAGGGCATTGAGGCTCAGGGTAGGGCTTGGGGCAGTGCCAAGGAATGCCTGTGATGTGGCTCCAGCCAGAAGCAGGACTGGAGGATGGTTAGGGGCAGAGCTACCGGCAACGAGGCTCCCAAGGGGCCTGGGCCTGGGCTTAGCTGAGCTGAAGTGGGCTTGTGGCCCATGGGCACAGGGTACCTAGGTGGAGGTCCCAGGTGAGGGACTTCACATACACCATACCTCTTCCAACAACATTTCTGTCCAGATTCTGAAGAAATCCTCTTGATCATCACCTCTGAAGTGAGACTGACAAGTGATCCTTGCTGCCTGGTAATGTCTTAGGGTTTTTTATGGTACATCTGAATACCCTAAGAGCACTTCTAATTAGACCCTGACTCTAGAATGCAGTATAACAAAATGTTCCTTTCAGCAACACTGGGCCATCGCTTTAAATGAGCAGCTACTTGTGTTTCTAATGGCATAAACTGTATTTTACTCCCCACTGCCTTCCTAATCCAGTCTCCAGTATCTGAGAGCTGTAGAACTGAAATAAAAAACTGGCAGGTTTTGTGGCTAAGAATTTAATAGATAGAGGGAACCAAAAGAATAACATCTAGAGAGCTCCTTGTGGAAAAAGGATAACCTGAGTCAGCATTTTTGAGTTTCCACAACTCGTAGTACAATCAAATTTACTCTGAGTATTTCCTATGAATAAAACTGCCAGACCAGAACACACCTAACACCATGCCGAACCCTGCAGCTTGGCAGCAACACAAGGACACAGGGAATACAAAGCTGGGCAGCCTCAGCTCTTGAGGCCTTCATAAGGTATGTGGTACAAGGTTTATATTCAGTGAAGAGCTTCAGAGCACCACACCATTGAACAGCTTCTGCAACATGCAATATCTTATCTACAGCAACTAATGACTATCCACTGTATCTGCTGGAAGGAGGATATAAAACACTAACTAAAGACTTCTCCAGGGCCAGATACATTATCCTCAGGTTGCTGGGAGGTCTCTCAAGCTTGCTTTTTCCAGGCAGGGCTCCTAAGCCTCTCAGCTAGCAGAGAAACTATGGGATAGAGGTGTTGCTCACTCTTCTGGTATAGAATAGCTACCTTGAAGGGAAGCAAGATGTTGAACTACCACATAAAGCTAAGGACAGAAGCAGAGGAGCAGCACACAATGCAAAAGGAAAACCACACAGATTGAGACTATCAAGTGTCGAAAGAGTATTAGCCTTTTGTGCTGGACTAAGTGCAAGGTTGGTGAATCGATTGAATGTTCACCACTTGTCCACCTCTCCCGTGAGGAAGTATTGGGGTGGAGTTCTGTGAACTTAGGACTTGTATCACAGCTAATTAGACAACACCAGCCCCTGGTGCCTGACCTTTGGCCAAGACATTCAGACCAATACTACCAGTCCTAGGGAAGTGGGATTTTAATTGTCTGCAGTTATAGCAGCTGTTTGGCCAAGGCAGATGGGAGTTATAGTAAGCCTGATCCAGATGCAGGACCAAGCACATCCTCACTGTGCTAGGTATAGTCAGTCCATAAGTTAGGCAGTGAAATCCCTCCTCTGTCACGCAAGATTGTGCCTCCACAGATGCAGAAGGATAGTGGTGATTCTAGAAGAACACACCACAGAGTTACATGTGCCCCAAGAACCTGCCTTGTCCTTGGAAGAACTGGAAGAACACATTCCCATCAGGACCACATGCAGGCCCTCAACATCTGATCTGATGAGTTAATAAACAGACCAAAGCTAGCTAACTAGCTCGGATTCATTCCTCTCCATTCACTGCAGGGATCATTAAAGGCTAGGTAAGGTGGGGTAGGTAGCAATGAGTGCATTCTGCTCCAAGCCACACTTCTCTCATTCCACTGAATTCCATATATGATATCTAGGATATGTCTAGAGGCAGACGCACTTCTGTCTGCTGTTTCAGCTGGCTGATAAGAGCCAGGCTATTATTCCTGGTCGTAAGCGTGTGTATATGTCCCAAGTCATACTTCCCATTCTGCACAGATTTCTACTAACAAGAGAGAAGAAAAGGCTGTTTACGAATGAAAAGGGCTGTTGTTTTGTCCTCAGAAGGTCCTTTGGTGCTGGCAGAAAGGCTATGACTGTGCAACAGCAGGAGGGACACTGCAAGGATTTTGTCCTGCACATGCTAGTGCACCTCCTCCCAGCAAGGACGCTGCAAGTCCTGAGATCACGCTGTGTTAGACCAGTTTTCCTTTGGGCTTAAAGAAGAGTGTCCCAAGCTGTGATAACTGAGGCAATCTATGCATTTAAGGTCCTACTTCAGCCTTGAGACTTTTTATGGTCACACTCCCTTCATGCTTCATTTCTATATAGGGCTGGCACTTGCACCAGTCAGGCGTTTCTACCTTGAGAACTGAGGCTTTAATTCACATGATTAAGTGGTCGACATAAGAGTTCTGAGCAGTCTCCAGAACACAATGATCACATGCTGTTTTTACAGGACGTATGTCAAAGATTTAAATCTGGTCTTATTGTGTAGCACAAAACATGGTAACACATCCAATATATACCCAACTAGACAATATAAAACATGCCTTCGAAAGTGTTTTCCCTTTGTATTCATTTTAACAAATAGTTGCAAAACAATCTCGAAAACTTTTGCTTGTTGAAAAGCAGACAAACAATCTAATTTTGCAGTTGCAGTTAGAGTTACTTGTATTGGTTGGTCAGCAAGAGACACACCTGAGTGCTCTGCCATCTTGCTTTTGTTCTGGTTGTACAGAACCACCAAACACGTGTTACTTCCACTTACTGCTAAGCACATCCAGCACTTCTAAAAGCTGAATGTGTGAGGGGGAGCTGATTGCTGCCCCAGTAAAGGAGAAGATGGTAGAGTTGAAGGATTAAGCAAGCAATGTTGAAAGCTCTCTGAGACAGAATCAGTTGACAGATGGTTATAGAAAACTCAAGTTTTAAGTACTAAGTAGGAAATTTTGTAGGCCTTATGTTACAAAAAAGACCAGAGAGGCCCAAAACTTCTATATGTTGTTGGTTGGAAACAATCTCCAGTTTAGAAATACCAAATTCTCTCTTCTGCTGAAGATTTTTAGACTTGCTCTTTGCTTAAGGTAGTAAATTCATACCAAAGCAGCAAAGAAAACGTAAATAAATATTGCTGAATATTCAAATCACGTTTCTGAACAGCCAGTGCACCATTTTTGGTCAGCTCTATTTTCCATGGATATTTGCCATTGCCAGCAAAATACCTGAAAAAAGCACTGTGGCGTCCACCCTTTGGCCCATGCTTAATGTAGAAACCCTAGAAGAGGGAGCTATTGACAGATTTTCAAAGTGGCTGGACTGCATCCTAAGAGCCTAGTTTTTATTTGCATCTACAATATGCTTAGGTCTGCCCTTGCAGATAAAATTTCTGTAAGTAGTGCATGGTCCTTGGTTTGAAAACTACTACTACATTCTGCTAACCAGTGTGGGAAGATTGTGAAGCAGAAGACTACGCAAATATGACATCCTAACAGGGTTAACTGTCCTCTCAAGCTTCCGTATCGTCCCCTACTTCAGATGCACTGAAATCTCTTACAGACCAATACTTGATTATTTCTAAGGGTTGTTTTCTGTGTGGTTCCTCTTCATACTGGAAAAACAGTATGTCTTAGCTGCTGCATTTATTTGGCTGTATTTCCTGATTTATCACTTAGATGTAGTTATAACAACTTTAAAATAAACTTTTACTATCTTCATCTAGGTGGAATTTCTCACTAACTCTTTTCTGAAACTGGGAAAGTTATCAGTTAGGCTCTGATGTCCTTTTTCTGTTCTACACAAACCTTTACAGGTAAGGAGTTGGCAGATTAGGATGTGACAATCACTCCTTAGTAAAACTTCAGTGAGGCAAGAAATATTTCATCTGATTTCTGAGACCAGATGCATCTTTAAGGCTAACTTTCAATATAAGCACATGAACAAGTAACTAGAAAGTAAGGAGATATGAAGCTTCATCTGACATACACCAACTTTTTCTATATGTTTCTTTTCTGTGCTGTAAATATGAAGCCATTCAAAGTAGTTTAGCTCTCTCCTACTGTGTGAACTTATTTTTTTTGTCTGTGACCTGAATGTTTCATCAAATATGCAGGCTTTGTTGTTATGCTGGTTAGGTGGCTGATGTCAGCAAAGAGAGCAGTAGGGGACTTGTTTATGTGACAAAGTTGCTCCTCTTATGGAAAACACTCCAGCTGTTTTCACTGGCATTATCATTCCTTCTACAAGCATTTTAAAGGCACAGTTCAAACTGCGCCAGTTGTGAAGCGGGATGAATAAAAAAACATCCCTGCAATTTCAGGGAACTTTGCTGTTACATAAAGTGTTTGGCATTTGCAAGGACAGCCAGAGGTGTTCTGTAGCTCATCTGAGGCAGTGACACACTTGTGCACATGCTTCAAGAAACATAGAAACTCAAACAGCTCTTGATTAGTTTCCCAGCTGGTAGTAGTTAAATGCAAGCATGTGCTGGGGTGTAATATGAAAACACAAAAGGCACTAACTAGAATTTCAACTTTCCTGGCCATCCAAAGCCAAGCCTCAGCTCCCTTAAAGTCTAAGCATGAAACTCTAGAAAGGAAGCATGTTGGGGAGAGATGTTACCGGAAGGACTATAGAAAGCTAGGCTAGGTGATAGCAATGGAGAGAAAGAGAGGTTTTGAGGGCTAGAGCCTTCACCATTAAAAGGCGTTGGCTGACAGGCTTGTACAACCACACAGGCCTCCACAGTGCAAGCAGGTGACTTGGACAAAAGCACAGAGTGTAAGAGGCAGTCTGGTCTGGAGACTAGAGCTTCTTGTGTCTCCTTCTGTTTGTGTGATGGGAATAGCTCTGGAATGCAAGTAACAGCCACAAATGCAAAAACAGCTGCATAGAAATCCCTCTGTGAGAGGGTGAAGAACCTCATACATCTGAAGACAGGGAAAGTGCTCTGAAATAATCCACTGGACCATCTATGATTAACTGGTGGGGAAAAAGAGACCCTTCACTTCATGATCTGGATGTGGCTGTCCGGTTGCTTTGTGCCGTTCCATCACTCTGTTATGTCAAGGCAGCCAGGCAGCTGAAACAGGCCATTCACTCTCAGACAGGTCCTCCTTGTGCCTTTGCTGCCATCCTCATTCATACAGCACAGAGATGACACAGCTCCTGCAGCACATTAAGGCTTAGTAAATCTTAGGTTGTCCTGGGCATTAGCTCAGTGTAAAATAGAGAATAACAAAAATTTATTTCCATAATTCCTAGTTAGAAAAACAAATCCCAGTCCTATAATTGTACAAGCTGGGTTGTTAGTTGTGTCTGTTTGCTAATGCTGACTTTGAGCTCTGAAGAGTTAACGGGGGCAGTTGCTTCCAACTTGCATTCCCAACTTGCTTCATCAGGTCCTTTCAATACTCCCTCCTAAGCTTGGGAGGAGTTTACTTTTCTGGGGAGTTGTCATCTGCAGGGAGCATATACCACTCAGTCAACAAACCAGGCACCACTCTTCAGAGTCACTTGAAAGCTTCAACATACTCCACAGGAACGGAGGACAGGCCTGCCTTCCCCCAGTAGTCAATGGCACGCACTTTGTAAAAGCCGGAGACTGAGCTTCCTGCAAATGAAAAGGTTAGAAATGGTCACTGTGAAAGGCTGACACCAGTGGTGCTTGGAGGGTGTCTATAAAATGTAGGTTTGTGGAATGGAGTGGAGAAGCAGTGAATTCAGTCCTGCACCCTACGTAAGTGTGTCTGTACCTGCCTAACTAAAAATGATTATAAATTCCTCAAGGCCAAACACTAGATCTTTTTTTTTTTTTTTTTTTATTCCCCATTTGCACCATGTACCTCCTCCTCTCTTCTTCTTAGGATTTGTGAGTAGTTACAGGATTGCTTTCACAGCATTCCCTTTGGAATGAGGCTAGGACATCTCTACTAATTTCCTTTTTTCTGACTCACTTGAATTCTGCCTATTATTCTGCCTTTGGGACAGGTTATATGCAGACAGGATCAACAAAGAAGCAGAACAAGAAGTATGCAGGCTGACTGAAAACCCTCTGCTCCGGTGGCAGGACGACTTACTCCAAAGGTATGTGAGTTCCTGTTCTGCAGCTCTCCTGGTTTTCATCCTTGATCCAGTTCAAAGAACACATCCTTCACTAGCAGACACTTGAACTTCACAAACGATATAAATGTTTGTGTTTTTTTCTAATTTATTTACTTGACTTTTATGTGTGATTTAGTATTTTATGTTTTCTTTTCTTAAAGGAAAAAAAGAAGGCTAGAAATAATGAGTAAGAAATATGTACCTAGCTATAACGGTTGCAGAGATGGGGGACTTTTTCAGGCACTCCTTCTTTTTAATTTTTGAAACAAGCAAGTAAATCTGGTAGGTTTCCCAGATGGGCAGCACTAGATGATAATGAATTCTAATCTCAGAGATTTGCCCTGGCCATGATTTACAGTTTCTGGTTACTTGTGCAGCCTTTATGTTGCAACAAGAGCTCTGAATTTTATTATGTGCCCACTGCTAAAGCCTTTCTCAGGCTAAGATGAGCTTGTGTTTCTAGAAAAAGCTTCTCTGAATTGCAACTTACTAGTATCACTTTGAGGTAAGGTCTGTCAGTGTTTCACACAACTCTGATCAGTGCTTATTAGTAATTCTTGTTCGGCAGAATCACATTAAGAATTTGACCACTTATGGTTAAACAAACAAACAAACAAGAAAATAACAAAGAAAACATCACAGCCTTCTTTCAGCCTTTTTTATCTGGGTATGTCTGCATTGCATTTAGGCTGTACTTGAGGAGATATGACCACAGCCATGAGGAGTAGCTTTGCCTGCTGACAAAGATGAACTTCACTTCCCTCTAATGTGAAACCTCTAAAACTCAGGCAGCCAGTCAGGTCTAAAAAGGAGGCTCTAGGAAACAGCAGAGAGAGGAGTCTCTCCTTGGTTAGGTGTTCAGACAGCTAAAACAAACTGTCATACAGAAGGACCTCTTCTGTTCTTACAAACTGGGGGCTTCAGTAGCTTAAGCCTGTCAAACCATATAAATGGGTTTAAGAACAGGGACAGATGACCAGGAGGAGAGCAGAAGTGCAAGCTTCTGCTGCTGCAGCTCAGAATATGATAAATGTATGACAGTCAACCCCTGCAAGAAAGGTGGATGTGACCTCACACTTGCTTGTGTGTTGCCAAGTCCTTTGGTAGTTTAACACCTCAAGACTCGGTGGTGCTAACAAATGTTATAAAGGCTGCTTGCTCCTACCACCCTACACCAACAGGACTGTACAAATTGTATTTGCCACACACTCAGACTAACTCATGGCCAATATCTGTGGGAATGAGCCCAAACCTCAGCATTGTCTTGCTTTGAGTCAACAACCAAGAGTACAATGCCAGGATCAGCACAATGCCAAGTTCTGATCATGTGGAACAATTTTTTTTTTCTCATTTTTGCATGCCTCTACACCCGTAACAACAGAGACAAAGGAGCTGCTTTGCCTCCCAGGGAGTTTGCCAGGCCCATGTCTGGGTGACTTTGGTTTCTGTGACAAGAATTTACTTGTAGCAATGTTCATAATAATGTCCTCATGACTATTTTTCAATAAATGTTTGTCCTTGAAAATAAGGATTTCACTAAGAATGTAGTCCTAAAGGAAGGGACATGCTCTTATTTGTGATGGGAACATATGTCACTAGCAAGTTACATGTTTTCAGTAGTTACTAAATGGAGTTTCACACATTTATCAGTGGAGTTATTAACATGACAAATTATGTGATATGTGTGTTTTGGCCTTACCTGGACTGTAGACCCAGAGAGTGAATATTGTGTCTTTGGCATTAATCCGCTGGTAGGCTTTTCCATCTGGTGAGAACTGCACTTCAAATGTCTTTATACATCTAGAAAAGAAAACCAGATGAGTTGGTAAACACAACTGATAATGCAGTGAATTATCAAATCTTAATCTCAGAGACATTTCAACAAAGGCCAAAAATAGAAAATATTCAGTTGACTCACGGCTATCAAATGCAGGATGGCATGAATTGTCTATATTAGGAGGAATCACAGCTCCAACAGGCCACAGAAGAAAACCCAGCCTGACTTGCAATATGGGGTACTTGTGGCATCACAAACTGGTAAGCCTTTTTTACTCCCAGACCAGGGGTTATCAAAGCTGAAGTCTGACTTGAAAAGAAGCTGTATCAGTGCTTCCTGAGGAACTCTGGATGCATATTGGGCCACTGTGGATAGTTCATCTACAGAAAGTTCTATTCCAGTATAGCTTGCTGGATCAAGGAACTGGAGGTTTTCTCTTCCAACCTATATCCTTATGGATAATTCTACCTAAGCACCTGTTAGTACAACAGTTTTTATCATGAATCTTCCTATGTGCTATGCTGAAGGAAAGTCCCTCAAAAATGTCCTTGGATACTGGTGAGCAGCAGGCAGATTCTCTTGCTCAGACAATAAATTAGTCAGAATTACTTTCTTTAAATACATAGGGATTCTACAGTTCATTTTGTCATGCAAATGTACTGTAGCATCACTCAAGGAGCAAGTAGTCATTAACTAGTAAACTTGTTTCACTTTGAAGGACTGGTGGCAATTTAGCAAGTCATGTGTTGGTTATACCCATTGCATTTTAAAAGGCACTTACTTTGAATTTACACAACCATCGTCCCACAACACAACAACCTGTCCTTTTGTGAGAGGGATGAAACGAACACCAGTCACCTGTCCAAAGACAAATGCCCATATAAGAAAGCTGTACAAACCAATCAGTAAGGTCAGATGTTCTGTCCTCATCCTACCTTCCTGAGTTTTTCCTTTGATTCTTTCCATTGAGACTTGGATTAAAAGACAAAACTCCTAGCTCTGCAGCTTTGGAGACTAGAAGTCTCCAACCTCTAAACCTTGCAGAAGACCTTCAGAGGCTCTGTGCACCACTATGAGCATGGTTATCACTTGGGATTGAACAAGCAGATACAGATATCTAATCTAGGACAGGCATGATTTCACTTCATTTTTAGCTATGAATTATTAACTGGAGAGCTGTTGTCAAGCCTGGTAGCACATGACATAATTTTAAAACAGAAACTGTATTGCTGCGTTATTATTTTCCTACCATTGGTAAACTTGCTTTTATCTCAGTGATGGCTCCTATCACTTGCTGTGGAATGCTTTATCTTGAATTACGCCTTGGATAGCCTTCTTATCAAAAGAGAGAACTGTTTATTTACTAAGTGTACTGTGGTACTTTTAATAAATAATAGGCCCAAATGCTTAATGAGATTTGAAGAAGGAAGCAGTTTCTAATTTGGCGAGTCTGTTGGTAGAACACCACACATACTTGATCAGGAACAGAACTGGGTCTTGCACAGATGTGGATGAGAAAGACTGAGGGAACGGGGAAGTCTTGCTTCAGTGTCAGGATGCCACCTTCAGGAAAAGTGAAGGGGCCTGTTGCCACTGGATCCTGTGGATTCAAAGACAGGCCTTGTGAATAATCTTCCATTAACATTACGGAATGTAATATCTAACTGTTACATCAGTGTAAAATGAGTGTGTATTTACTTAGGGGCTGTAAAAAAATTCTAGTAGAGTTGTAAATATGTGCTGATACATGGCTTATAACCATCGAAGTTCTTCAACCTAGCAGACTCTTTTCTATTTTGGCTGTATTCCATCTCTTCACAAAACACACATATTATGTCCATCCCACAAAATACTAGGCCACAATGCCCTATAGCTGCAGTCTGCAGGTTTAATTAACCTCTCAGGCATGCCTTTCAGGCTCTCAGGTCTTTACAAACTGCGCCACCTCTTTGCTGTAGATCTCCAGTGTGCACTGAAAGTTATTGCTAGCTACAACAGCCACTCAGATGAGGTTCCACAAGATGGCCAAAAGGATTTAAAGCCTTTCTGCTGTCTTGCCAAAGGAAAACCTGATGGCTCCTGTAGGATCCCATAGGCCTTAGCAATAGGGGTTTATAGTGATTGGGAAGAGATGACACAGTACTACTGTACACCTAAGTCAGAAGGCAATTACTGCCTGTGAGCACTGAGGTGGTAAAGGTGGTCTCCTTTGTTTTAACCCATGGGTCTGAATGCTATGCGAGAATGAGCTAAAATTAAATGCCACTCACATATTCTCATACACAGTAAGTAATCTGGGCATGGCTTTCCTCAGTGAGGGGGGACACCTGAGAACTTATTCCTCAGTCCCCTCTGGGGTGAAATCGGAATTGGTGAGGATGAGGGGAAACTGCAGGCCTCCCCAGGAGCCCCTGAGAGGCACAAGGAGAGGCCAAGTGTCTTCTGAACTAGTACTGGGTAGTTTCCACCTCACGTGGCTGTTTGTTTTCTGTTACAGAGGGTTTTTCTTTTCAACTATCTGCTGAGGCAATGTGACCCTCCTGTAATAGATGCAGGGCCATGTGACCTATTTGGGGCCACTAGCAGAGAAGCTAGTGATCTACATTTAGTCTCTTGTATAACATGAATGCAAAGCTATCAATTGTCTGTGAGTTACGCTTCTCTGCATGGCTGCAAGTCCATTTTCAAATGCATAAGAGACGCACACGACTGTGGACTAAGGAAAAAAATTTGACTACCTGAGCTGATGCCTTGTCTCTTTATCTTTAATTAACCAATTAACAACCACTTTAGCCACACAACACTTCAAGGAAATACACGGTCATACCTCAGCATCCCTGATTTGCTGGAACTGCTCTGGGGACGGAAAGTCAGGGCTTCCTAGTTCCTTCCACTTCAGGTAGGGATTGGTTTGGTTGTTATCCAGGTAATACGTCATATACACTGGCTCTTCAGGAACACAAATGAAAGAAAGTAAACCCTTCATTTGGATTTAAATACCAACAAGAATAAATTTAGCAGAAGGTGCTGATATATACATTCGCAAAAGCGATTTCAGCACTTTGGAGCCTGGCTTCCAGTGGAAAGTCATGAGGATAGGGTTAGCACTCTTATGAGGTTCTACAACCCAGCCTGTATTTTCCAAGTTCAAATTTTAAGTTATTATGTCCACATCCAGAATTGAGGCCCACTTATTTTTTCGCAGAGGTGCTGCATGTATTTGTTGGACAACTGCATCAATTGTGTAATAGTGTGGTCATGTTGGCTACCTTGGAGTGATCTTGGTAAGGGAATTTGTTGCCTGGCATTATCCAGCCAAGATAAATAGCTTTCTGAGAAGGTAGCATTTGCAGCTGTTGTTAAAGACAGGGGCAAAGTGGAAAGAGTTTTTCCTACAAGAGCACCATCATATCTCAGAAAAAAATGGGAGTGCCCAAAAGATGAGTGAGAAAGTTAGCAAATGAAACTCACTCTCGCCAGGAAAATAAACTCATCAGAAGTTTTTCAGCACACGTTCTGCCTTCATAATCAATTATGTGAACTGCCTACATGATGTTTGCTTACCTCTAAGTTTGGGGAAGTGGGTGGCATTCACTGTGATAGTGCTGATATTGGATGAAGTCCTGTTATCTTCACTTGAATAAATCAGTAGAGTAGCTTGCCAACTGTCAGAGGGCTGCAGCTCACTTGGGTTGTGCACAGATGCCAGGACACCAACTGAGTCGTTTTCAGTGCTTTCGCCTTCACTGCTCTTTACTTCTGCAAAGATCTGTTTTTCTCCTTTGAAAAAATGTGACAACTCTTTAAACATAACTGCTAGTCTACCCAACTTCTGATATAAAAAAGGTCAAAACATAGGGATCTATAGGTTGAGTGGTGTTCTAGCTTTTTTTTTTTTCAGGTATAGCATCAGTCAGGATTATGGGTGGATTTTATTACTGCAGAGCATGCACATACCACAGCAGGTCTTATGCTTAGCAGTTCAGCTAACAAAGTCTACATATGTAACAGTGAATTAGGATCTCCCTTTAGTAGGCTGCATGTGTCTTACAGCTGTAGGCATTTATTAAAGTCATTTGCAGCCTGAAGTGATAGCACATGAGGAAGTACCAGTCAACTAAAAAGAGTGGTTGGCATGCAGAATTTGTAAACAAAGCAGTAGATTAAATCAAAGAGATGACAGACTGTCAGGAAGATTCTCCTGAGCTATTAATTTCTCAGAGGAAATCAGAGTTCATTTTTGTAACAACCACAGCTGGGTAGGAGAAATCTGGCTTTTATCAAGAGTGAGATGGCTGACCCAATCTCTGTCATGCATGAAGCTCCTAGGTTGATGAAGTTACTGATGTGCTCTCTCCTCGGTGATTACCATACCTAGCAGTGCCAGCAAGCCCATGACAGTTAGCACTGGTTTCCGCACCATCTGGACATGAGGTGGCTTTGTATTGTTCATCTGGAAACGTGCTGTCAGAGTCCGCTGTGTGAAGTAATGGGGGTAGTAGCTCAAGAAGGCATTGTCATTACTCAGTAGTGTATAGTTGATGGTGTTGTTGGCTTTGGCAATAAGCAGGTTTTGATGCTGGATGATTACCTGCAAAATCATGGAGAAAATGGAACTTCATCGCGGAAAAAAATCCAAAGAAAACACGATATCTTTATTTATTTTTTATTTTTAATCTTTACGGCGTATTAGAAGGAACTGTCACTCTGTCATTTAGAAAAGTGTGAAGAACAAAACTGTTCTTCACACCTCTTGAAGAAACTATTTTTAGGTAATACATTAATCACGGGAAAATTTGAAGTATCCACACAGTTTAGGCAATAAAAATTCTCTGAAATGACTACTACTAGTAGTTTGCATAAATTATGAATATGTTTCCGTGGTGACTGAACTACAAATGATATTCCTCTGTTTTGAATATTGGATTAGTAAACTGTATTTATTAGCTGAAATAAATGTAAATGTAAAAACTCCAAATCTGGAGTTACTTTGTAGCCATTAGACTAGTGTCTATAAGTTGGTCCCGGATTCCATTCCTCAATCAGTAGTTTTATCCTTTTAGTGCTAACAAGGAATACATTCTCTCTCAGTATTGCACTGGTCACTGGGCTGTTCTGCAAAATGCCGGAGTTCCCAAGCTCTCTGTTTACCAGATTGTGCCTAGATATCAGAATCAAACACTACTTCAGAAAGCTGACAACAGAGAAGGTCTCATAATTGTGACTCTGAAGAAAGTGCATTTAACAACACCAGGCTCCAGCTCCTATCTACCGAAGTGTTAATTTTCTGTTGGATAGGTCTTTTTTATCCCTTCATAACACCATGTCACTATAAACACTGCTCTTTCTCTCAAAAACTCCCTGCAGTGCAGCCAGTGACTTACTGCTCTGGAGAAGAATCCTTCTGTATGCAGGCTAAAGGAGCTAGAAGCCTTTGTTCGCAGGCACAGCTGACAACACGTATCCCATTCCTGGGTGACACACATGCTCCCATGTTTGGGAATTTCTGCTTTGCACAGGTGTGTTTGGACTCTGGATGCTCTATAAGGTAGTGGGTCACAAAACAGGCATGCAGTGGGAACTGTTGCTTTGTAAGGGCAAGACCTGAGCTTGCCCTGGGACCAGACTACAGTTCCTGCAAGGGCAGGAAAGGTGAGCATTCTCTTCTCCTGCTTTTCTGATCATGAGCAGTATTAGCAGTAATTAATACGACCATATGTAGAGAATCATTATCAAAAGACAAAGAATGGGCTTATGCTTAGAGCTCAGTGGACTTCATAATTATACCTGATGTCCCTTGACAAGATAAACTTGTGAAGAGACTGGGAAATAATCCCACAGAAGTGAAGTGACAGCTTGGAGAGAGAATGTGTGGGTATAGTCTTATCAGGTGGATTTAACTGGGAAATTGTGTACAATACCCAACACATTCTTCAACATATGGATGGCTAGTTATTGGTTTTTTTTTTTTTGGGGGGGGGGCAATGAAGAAAATTTATACAAAGTAAATAAAGCTACTGTTAACAAACTGTTCAGGGAAACACCAGCTATATCTTTTAGGCTCTCTATTTTATCTCTATTATTCTGAGTAGTCAGAAAAAATGACTCTAAGTCTACTTTTGCAACTGCGTTAACAGTTCAGAAGACCCTACTGTGACAATGTTTTACCTTTACAACCATAGCTGCATATGTCACATCAGCTCGCCACAGCTGTGGGATGGACCATCCAACCATAGGATCTGCTTCATCATTGTATATGGGAACAGAAGCAAAATTTGGAAACAACTTCTGAATTTGTCCAACTGCTTCCACTTCTTGTTCCAAGATGTAGAGAGAACGCCCACCTCCCTGCAACAATATTTCATATCTGCGTAGTGAAAGTGAGCAAACAATAGTAGAGACACAACATGGAGACCTAAACACATTATGAAAATATGTTACTGGAGTCCCTGAGGAGCTGTGGACCACAGAGTATTAGAATCTTACACCTAATCCACTACAGTATCCGCTGATTGTATGAGCTCCTCCTAAAACATAAAATGGAAAAGATGTAGAGGAGCTGAATCCCCGTGGGCATTAGGCATAGGCCTTTGAGTTGAAGTCTTGCAACTGACCATCTTCTTCAAAATTTCTTTAGAATAGGTAGCTAGTTATGATTCCTGATATAGGTTGCACACTCACCTAGGAATCAATGTCATAAATCAGAATAAAATGTAAGTTGGACTAAACTGATTAAAAATAGCTTTAAATTGAAGTCTTGGACCAACCTTCTTATGAAGAGAGATGTAGTCCAGCCTTACACCAGTCTCCCCTGTGAAGAAGTTGGTTCCATTGTAGCAATGACGCAGAAGACTCCAGCATATGGGTGACTTGGGAAAAGGGTGGAAGGAATCTCCAGGCCCTCCAAATTTTAGTAGAGGACTGGCTGCTCTTAATCCTTCTGAGCAGGCATCGTAATAGTTGAGGAACCCTGAAGTCCAAGCAGATACATGTATCAACAATAATAACTCAAAACAGAATCTTGATCTAAAACTATGGGGAGATATTATAACTCTTTCTATTTTTGCATTTATTGGCAGGACCTCACAAGCTGAGTCTACTCTTTCCTAGGCAATGACAACATGAGAAGACATGAAAACCTCTGCTGCATTCACAAGGTTCTTTCAAAGGTCTTGTGAGGACAGGTTCCCAAAGCATGCATCTATCAGTGAATGGTTTTCCCCTTACCCCACCCTCCATCCTGTTACTCCTCGTAAACTATTTTATAGTATTTTATAACCAATGAACAGGACTTAACAGTTTAACTCCTATTCTGTTTTCCCTGTTCTGCTAGCCCTGTATTACACTTATGCTCAAGCAGGGAACAGAGTAATTATTGTAGTAAGTAATATGACCTGAGCAAAAAAGATTAGATACACCTTCCACACTCCTTAGCTCTCCTATCTACCTTATTACTTTGCCAGCATCTCTCCTTTCTCACTATTTCCCACCCAACACACACACACTTCTCCCTTACTACACTAGTAAGTACACCAAAATATGCTTACCTTCCACTGTCATAGACACATTGTCAAAGTCATGGTGGTCTGGTTCATTCCAAGTTTCAAAATTCCATTTAGCAACATGCTCCAGTCTGTATCTATCTGTGTAAGAGGCCTCATTTATCAGTGAGTTGAGTGCATGTACAGACAATCCTATCAGTTAGTCATGTGCTATACATGAGGTTATACACCCTGTTATACTGCAGTAGGGTGTAAATTACCTATTTTTAATAAGCTGGCAAATGCAATTTTGGTGATTTCAAAATGATACTTCATTTTGGATGTAGCAATATGTGAAAAAGATGAAAGGACCACCAACACAAAACTGCAGTGAGGTGATGTGAATAATAGCTTTGTGGGTAGGGCATCCGGGCTAAGTGAGACTCAGGCTAAGGCTTCTGCTTTGTTGGAAATATTCGAAGCTGTCACGTTGGATGCATTCAGGTTATCATGCCCTAATGCGAGCTGGTGGTTTACAACCACAATAACATAAAGAAGTTAAAACTCAGACCCCAGAGGAAGGCCAAATGTGCTGCCTAGAACACACTGCTCATTCAGGCTGTTGGACATGGAACAGAAAAATGGGGCAATAATCCCATTGGCTATTCTGGTATTTCCTGATATCTGGTATATCTGGTCTTTCCCTGTTTTGTGATGAATACCAGTGTCATGAAATTGAACACAACCCAGATTTTTTCGAGGTAGTTAGAAAGGATCACAACAGAATAAGTTTTTAAAACTTAAAACACATAAGAATGTGTGGTTTTTTTGTTTGTTTGTTGTTGAAACTTACTTATGTATCTCCTGGCCAGAAGTGTAATTAAATTTCTCCATCTTACTGCCTGCTCTTTATCTTCAAAATTTAAAAAGTATCCTGATGGATTTCCCATCAATTCAAATCCTAAAATATATATAAAAGATTAATTAATTAATTAATTAATTAATTTATTTATTTATTGTGAATGATAATCCCTTTTGATTAGCTAAAGGGTTATTGCATTATCTGAAGCAACCTTGTTAGTGAAGAAACAGAGATAACAAGCAGCATCATTTAGTAGGTTTTCTTTCCTGTTTCTACATGTCCCCACTGGGAATATTTCAGATTTGAGGTTGCTCGCTCTTGTTACTTGTTGATGACAATAGTAATCAATAATAATACTTACAATCACAAACTGAAGGTACAGGGTGAACATCAAACACTGCAGAAATACAGGGGAAGCTATACTTTGAGGACCTGCTTCTTTGGCCCCTTTGAGGCACAAAGTTAATGGGTACAAAACTTGCTCCTCTTCAAGAAATCTCATTTCCCAATTGGTACATCTCAGACTATTGTTGCAAGCAATGTAAAAGCATTTGTGTTGTCTTAAGTGCCCTAATAATGCTTTTCTTACACAGTTTACATTTACATGGACGTGAGTTAAATGCAAGCAGTAAAAAAATGAATTTTGATCAAAATCAGCTTTGGCAAAGCTCACTAATAATGGTTCTATCTGATGATTGCACAATATGGTCAAACAGATGTGGCTAGCAGTGAGGGGAGGGAGCTGCTCTTACCTGGAATTAACTTATTTTCCCACAGGAGATCCATAAGGTTATCCAAGGCAGTAAAATTGTAGTGAAGTTTCTCATTCATCACTCTGAAGAATACAGGTGATAAAATGGTCCAATGTAAATATTGTAGCACTTGTTTGCAGACAAGCCAGATGTGTGCCTTCTTTTGGCTCTCAGAATTTACATATAACTAGGTTTCTTGCAACTGCATGCACGTGTTCTTGCTCTAAAGGGTGTTCACGATAAGCAAGCCATTTTTCTTGTCCAACACACACTGTTTCCCTATTCCAGCAGCAGCAACAGAAGTAATATAATGAGGTTGCTTGTTGGGTTTTGAGTGTTTTACAGTGTGTTAGGTTCCCTATCCTCCTCCCAAAGCAAAATTTACCGAGACTGTTCTTGGCTATCCTCCTTTTTCAGTTTTGAATTGATCACCTACTGACAGGCCAGCTGGTTTCCACCTCGTCTCATATGCAGTCTTTCTTAATGCTCTTTTATTTGCAATATACAACCGACGTTCCTTAAAAGTTCTCATGGGTTTAAAACGAGTTGAGAAAATAGCTCTATGCCTTTCAAAGAATGGTGAATTTATACACACAGTTGTAATTTGCCTGTAATTACCTGTAATTTTTACTTTATTGCTAGCATTCACTTACTATTTCTCCTGTACTTCTTGGATCTCTGGCTGCAACAATTTGTATTTCCAACTTGCTTTTGTATTTAGAAGTGGAATTCTGTCAGCCACATTTAAATATCTGAATTTTCCATATCTGAATATCTCAACTCGGGATATTCTATGATTCTGTGAATTCAAAGACTTAGTAAAAGCCCCATGATACATTCCTTTGTGTCAGCAATTCTTGCAGGAGTGCAAAATTCAGCAGTGCAAAATTGGGGTGTGCAACTGCATGGGAACACTGGAGTTCTTTTACCCAGGGGCTGAGAAACGCAATTTGCAATGATCTATGATACATTTGAAGATATACTTTAAATTCCTGAAAGGTTTTTCTCACATGGCACCCACTGAAAACAAATATAATGTGATATGTAGGTTGTGTACAGTTTCCCGTAACTTCTGAACGTGTAGCCTGATTTAACTGAAATCTGACAGGGCAGGAAAAGTCTTGCAGTCTGAAGTATCAACAAGAAATTCAAAATTAACTGTTGTTGACAGTATTCTGTTAAGGTAACTTACTGCCATTTGGCACAAGTCACAGCTTTGGGCTGATGTCCAAATTCTGCTTCGGAATGTCCTGAGCAAAAGGTTTTGTAAGGACCCTTGGAGACTAAGTGCAGCCCTGGTAAGACCCTTAACGAAGATGTTTAGGGTCTTGCCATTATCTGTCAGAGCTGATTTCTCCATTCTTGCCGGAGAAACCTACCCTGGTACACTGCAGCCTGAGCTCTGCCTCTGCTGCCTTGACCACTTTGTCCTAGGCACCTTGCCTCTGCTTGGGTTGTACAAATGAACTGCAGACGGAGTGCCCTAGGTATGATAGAAGGGGGAGAGACAATCAGTTAGAGGGATTTTAACTGATCAGAGCTAGCACGGCATGCTGGGCACAAAGGGTAGAAAGTGGGAGCAGAACAGTCAACAGAAAATCTCTTAAATCACCGCTGGGTTCTGTGTAGAGATTCACAAACTCGTTTCTTTCCATGCCCTTAACAGGGAAGAAGGGGTCTGAGCCACTTAGACTGAGGGTTCTTCCTCTGTCCTCTCTTGCCAAGGGAAAGCTTCAGTTGAGAACCTGTAATAGTAATCTTGAAGGTCTCAGAGAAATAAGAAGGGCTGACAGAATTGCCTAGTGAATACAGAAGGGAACTGTGCAATGTAAAGAGGAGAAAGTGCCATCAGCATCTCTGACTATGACTTAGAGAGCAAAATAGAACAGGCAAAACAAATGTAATCCAAGCTATATCCACTGTACCAAACCCATCTGTGACATAACCATGCACATACTCTTAGTCCCAGCACGGTCACGCTCTTAGCAAAGACCTGAAGCTGGCTCGTCTCTTTTAAAGTATGTTCTTCCACCATGACAGACATTGTCGTGCCTGCAGCCACTGACAGGCTTGCAGCTCCTGCCAAAGTCAAACAATGCAGATGTGAAAGAAGAAAAAGTCAGATTTACTGTAGTACCCATAAGAGTATTTCAGAAGTTACTGTTGAACTAAAGAATGGCTGTTTGGAACGAGCTTTTTTTTTTAATTATTATTTTTTTTTGGCTTACACAGACATTTAAAAAAAAGAAAAAAAAAAACGGTCTGTCAGTCCTATTCCAAAGTTCAAAGACAATTATTTTGTTGCAAAATGTAGTTGTGCTCCCTCAGATCCATTAACTATTTCCAGTTATACCCTGTGTTCTATTGAAATATTTGCTTACTTGCACACTTACAGTCAGTGAGCATAAGAATGATTAACTCTACTGTCTTGTAAAAACTTAATAACACCATTCAAATAATAGCAAAGGAACAAATGTCTTTCTGACTCCAGTCTAAGGGCTACACAGTGCTACGTGAAAATACACACATAAACAAAGCCTTCTGTCCTATGCAAGTACACTCAAGATCCCAGCAAATCTACATTTTTTTCTCCTATGCCCACTAAGTAAAATATTTAAAACAGAATGCCATTGCCAGCCATGACTGAGGTGGCAGTACATTATTTGCTGTGCTATGTCTGTAGGTGTAGAGGTACATCTTACTTCCTTTGGCTGATCTGCCACTTTATGAGAATATTTTCTTGCTTGCAGACGGATTAGTATGTATCCTGCTATTAACAAGATATGCAAGTTACAACCTTTTTCTATTTCAATATCTGAAATAATTTCTGTCAGGAAAAAATACATTAGAGGTGCTGCTTTGACATAGCACCAGTCATCAGACCAAGAGTTTGAATAGCTGCATGAAATAACGTTTTCCGGGCTCTTGAAAATTCTTGTTTGTATAACCAATTTATCTCCAACTTCAAGAACATAAAATGACTACTTGCCTGATATGATTGCCATTTTCACAGACCTTGTTCTTACCCTTTATAATGTTACTTTTCTGATGTGAAATGGATGTTTTTTTTAATGACCTGTATATGATCACTAGAATTCGGGTTGCAGGGCTGCATGTCATGAGGTGTCTGTAGGCAGTGCTGACTGTCAGTCATGAGGCACAGCAGGGAACTCGTAAGCTGGTATTAAATACAGACATTCTACATGGTGAATACTGGCTCAAGTGTCAGGCTGTTACCACACATGACAGTAAATATAATTTCAAGACACTGACGACAAGATCAAAACTCATCAACGCGGCTGTAAGAAACAACTGCAATAAGGCATTTGATGCAACTTGCAAACCTTTACCAATATTCAAACTCTTTTTTTGCCAGCTTCCTCCCTGATCTCTCTGCTCCTAAGTCATGGTTTCTAGATAGCTCTTCCTCTATTTATGAACAAGCAGAAGTCTCTGTACTCGTCATTTCAGCTGAATGCTTGCCAGACTGGGATTGCTCACGGTTTGCTGCTGGCTATTTCTGATGTGGAGCAGCAATCACTGCCCTGTCCATGCCTGGCTTTCAGAAGTTCCTCTACTGTGCTTTTCAGGGAGACTTGCCAGATAAGTCCTTCCTTTTCTTCAGTCACAACAAGGAACTGCACTTAAGCATTTTTACTGGCATCCTGGCAGCAATGTCTCTGTAATTCCCAGGCCTGAGGCTGCTATACTCCAGAGCCTGCTCCTGCTGGTGAAGTTTCTTTCCAGCCATTGCCATGGTCATGGTTCCAGGACCATTTGTATGTGCTTCTCTTGTGCGTCTCATGTCACAGCTGTGCTGTGAACATGAAGAGCAGTGATGAGTAAGGAAGGGGGCCTGCTTACTGCCACAAAGTCTTACTATTTTTTTTTCTGGAAAGATGGCTTGCTTTGTGGGCCGTCCTTTGCTGAGTCAAAGGTTACAGGCCATTGTTAACAGCTTTCTGCAGCCTTTCCACATACTGGAGGAAAGGAGGTAATTATTAAGGTGTCAGCACCTTAGTTCACATGAAGCTCTGCTTCAGCTAGCACAGCTGTGGATTCTGCTCCTTAGCCTGTGGCTGTGGCTCCCCTCCTGTGCTCAGCAGGTTGCATCTGCCTCTTTTCTGACCTGGGCTGATCCCGTCAAGGGATATAGTAGCACACTCTAAAAACCTAATGCACACACAGACATTGGACCAAATATCTTATCTACAGAGAAGAAAGCAAGAAAAACAAAGGCAGGGAGTGTTTCTATTCCAGGTAATCTTCAGTCAAGTATTGAATCTCTGATAACACGTCAAGGTAACTTTATCAAACTTTAATGTAGTGAACAAAATTCCCCGGAAAAGGAAACACTGGCTGACCCCCATCGGTAGACCACAGCCCGGTTTAGGAATTCAAAGGTAGCACGTGAGGTGACCATCAACAGAGGTCTTCTGCTGAACAGAGCTTTGTCTAGTCTAGAATTGATGTGATCAGGAAGTATCTATATATCAGAGTAGTGCCCTTCTCCTCCAGACGTTCTCACTCAGCTCGTGTAGCCTCCCTTAGCACTCCTCATGGACGTAGTTAACACACAAGTCAGAACCTAATGCAACTTGATTTATTTTCACCAGTGTCTGAGAACAGCAACAGGGCCAGGTATGTCTGTTGCTTACATGCAACCTCTCTTCCAGCAGATTAGCTGTGGGGGCAGCAGGGCAGCAGAGCCTGCTTACATCCTCACTGGGAGCTCCTCATGGGAAAGACTGCTGGCCAAGTGGTGAATGCAGACAAAAAACAAGGACAGAAAACTGGCACAAGGTGTTGGCAGAGGTGAGGTGCAAATGACAGCTTAACAGTAAACGTAATTTTTCCACAGAGTACTGTCTGACCTCAGAAAATAAAGGTGCACTCCATGAGGGAGCCACCTAAAAAAGCCCCAAATCCATGGGAAGCTTTCTGCCTTGCCATCTTATTTAGAGATAACTGAAGGTGGAGCCTGAGGTACTAGGCATACTAGGCATCCTGGTGTGGTGTCACCTGAGATAACAATCATATTACATACCTGTATTCATTTGATAGATGCTTAACTGTGTGCCAGACCATCGTTATGTGGCCTGGTAAGCTGGTTCATGCAGGCATACACTTCCTTGGCCATGGTGCCAGGATGTGGCCTTTGGCTAGGTGACACGGTCAAGGTTGTTCTGATGAGTATGTATGCACGGTAATTAAATGCCACCTCTCAAGTGTAACCAACTGTTGTTTTAGGTAACTAGTATAAGGAGAACCCTTAGAAACAGTGTCCTAAGGAACCGCTTACTGCCTTTTCAGTGTTCCTCATGACATTTTAAGAGAGCATGAATCTTCAGACCATACTTAACGTACACGATGAGCAAAGTGTCCCTATAACCTTGAGAGTTCAGCATCCAAAGCTGAGTCTTACTTTTTGCAGATGAAAGGAGAACTGACTCTAGGGAATATTCACTGGAAAGATGTAGGCACAGTCACTGATAAACTCTGTCGTTCAACCTTTTGCTGCTACCAGCTTCTCCAGAAGGAACTGTCTTCAGAAGTAACTGTCTTACTTCTTCAGCCAGGAAAGCAGTCTGTGAAGTGACAGTGAGCCACACAAGCTGTGGGCACAGCATCTTCAAGATGAAGGTCAAGAGTTTTAGACTGGCTATGTCAGCAAGTTTATCTTTTCCAAGAGGGCAGCTTGCTCCCCTCCAAGTCCTTCTTACAGCACAAAATAATCCTGCTTCCTGTTTTTCACTTGACTTTTGGCAGCTATGAGGAGTGAAATGGAGACAGTTTAAAGTTCAGGCTGTTACAAAGACCTTGTTTGCTCCAAAACCACCAACTGTCTACATGAGATTCTTGTTCTGCTGAGTACTTTAAAACCTTCTGACCTTAGAAGCAGGTCCTACGGGACTGTGAGTAGTATGGAAATGATACCTCAGAGTATTCGAAGGGCAGGGTATTTCATTAGCATTCACCTTTCCAGAGGCTGCCTTCTCAGCAGTTATTGCTCCAGGTTTCATCAACATCAACCAAAAAAACTACTAAATTGATACCTCAGGTTTAAGCACAAGATCATTAATGAATAACTACGAAATCAGCAGGCTCCTGGGTTATTAATAAACAACACTCCCCTTCTGAACGCAGCTAGAAGCTGACAGTATGGTACTCATTCACATCAGAGCTGCTTCTACCATGTTCTTGCTCCACTTGCTCTAGCTTTTTACGGTCACTACAGGTATGGTAGTCGGCCCTCTTCTGTGAAGTCTTTGTATCCCCAAATGACCATGATCACTCAGCCTTTTGCAGATTCACAAACACTGTTTCTTCGTCCCTAGCAGTCCCTATGCAAAACATGGCCTGCGCTTTTCACAGGCTTTACAGAAAAAAAAGCTTCATTTAGACAATTTTTCAGAGCTGCAAGATCAAATATTACTAAATAATAATAATATCTAGCTAAAGAACTGGCATATTTTATCACTTCCAGCTTCATTTGTTAGCATTAATACCTCTTTTCGTTTGCTTCTCAGCAATACCATTTGTGTAAACAGGGACTGAAAATCTGCCTGCTTTGGTTATGGCACAGCTTCTGCACAGAGGCAGAATGCCAAAGACTTCAGCACATGCTGTGCCTCTCTCTGAGGGCAGAACTGGGCCTGTGCTAAGCATAATTCACTCACCCTGTAGAGTGAATGAGTCAGCCCAGCAGTAAGGGGAGGGAGGATGCATTGCCAAACTACACAGCCAGGCAGCATCCAGCCCTTGCTGATGTCACAGCCTGTCACAGTTAATCCATCCACACAACCAACCAGCACGATACATGCACAAAATGAAGGACGGGTATGAATCTTTGTATTTTAGGAACAAACTGGCTTCATACATGCAAAACACAACATTTGCTAATTTACTGGAAATCACTATCTCTTCTACAATCCAGCCAGGAGCTGTGCATTCAGCGGCATCTTTTTATTTTTAAATAAAATCAAAATTGAAATTCATTTTTGATTGAATTCATTCAAATTGAATTTCATTTATAGAGCATCTTAATTAATTTCTTTCCTCTTTGAAATCAGCATTATTTGATGTTTACCTTGCAAAGCAACTCACAAAATTTTTGTTACGATCTGGCTAAATCTCACATGCACAGAAGTGCAAGCAAACAATGAATGCTCTCAAGCCGCTGTTAATTGTGGCCTATGATTTTCCATTTCTTACTCAGCCTGCTTTTGTGAGCACAGTCTCAGTCCTTCCTTCAGCAATGTGCGTGTTGGTTAGGGGGGAAGAGAGAGAGGCAGACAAAGCATCAGCAGCTTCCTGTGCCAAGGTGAGTTAGCTTGCTAGGAAAATATTATTAGTCTGTTGTGTCTGTACCCCCCACCTCCCTCCTTTTAAAACAAATTTAAGATGTAAAAAGAAAAACAGGCTACGGAAGTGTAGAAATGGAGGTAACAGTTAAAGGCGTTTTGGTATCTGGCCTCTCCAGACATGTGAACATACCCTATCGGATTATCTAGGCATGGATAATTTGGTATGTCGTGAGATCTTATTGTGATCTCTTGTTGAGATTCGTTGAGCATACATCCATTTGTGAAGGGAATTAATCAAATAACGGTAAGCAGAATCCAGTAGCAGGAATTGGTTTTTGGCTGATTCTTGACTACAAATTTAAAGGCAATTTGATTGGTACGCTCAGCCACTTTGTAAGCCGGGCTGCGAGAGCAGACCCTCCTTTCTGACCGGTTTTGATGTGTGGAAGTGATTTGCTCCTGCAGAACACATGACTGCAAGTGAAATGTTTACTGTAGTTTTATGCTGTCATTGCTGATGCCACTATAAATAACGTCACATACAAGCAAAATTTTGGAGAGTTGGGTAGGGAGATTAAATCTATAGTGAATGTTAAAGGACGACTTTGCAAATGCACAAAAAAAAAAAAAAGAGGAATGATGACCGAGTGCTAAAACTAGTTTGAGTGAAGCATGTAACTCCTTTTGGCATTGCCTGTGAAAGCTGTCACTGAACTTTTCATTCCAAGTGGCAGCTGACTGTTCTCTGTACATATCCAGCATTCTAACTCAAGCACCCAGTGTGATAATGCATCTTCACTGTAAGGAGTCTCCGTGGCACATATCAGACTTACTGGTTTAAATACACAGTACTCTTATTGTTACTTCCTCATTTTCACATCTTTATTTTCTGTTTGAGCTCCTTCTATTGTTTTGCCTGTTAGCTTTATGTGCAAACATAGTCCAAAAGTGCGTGAATCCAACTACTGCACAGGACCTGGCTTATTTACTGTTGTGTGGTAGCTCAACAAGGTGTTAGAATGGTTGCACTCCCTGCTGCCAAATATGCAATGAGAACTAAACTCAACAATGCTCTGTAAATCTGACAATCACTCACGTTGCTCATAGGCTGGACTCATATGCTGCAACTGGATCTGAAGTTTTGGACGAATGCAGTGTGCTGCATTTACCAGGTCTTCAGCTTTTGCCATCCTATGGTTCTCAAAACTTGTTTTCACTTGGTGAGATCTGTAGGGAGGAACCTGTAATGGGACAACTAGCAAACAGCCAGAGAAAAGCAAAAACATGGATGTCACACTGAAGGTGTGAAGATACTCAGCTAGCCTTCTCAGCTGATGTACTTTTCTAGTGTCCAGCTGAAGTACAGATTGAAAGTGGTGTCTGACTAAGCCCATCTGGATCTATTCACAGGACAGATGTGCTTTCAGGTGTGTCTTTCTATGTTAATCCTTTTCTGCCCTTGCCTCTATGTCTGATTTGAATATATCACTTATATGCAAAACAAAAAATTAGAAAGAATCTTCGATAAATGATACTGAGTTCATTTCCTTATTAAATGATGATGGCGAAAAGGCACAGTGAGTATGTCACCCACTGTCTTGCTCTTAATTTTTCAGAGTTTTTGTGATGAGAGGTTTCTGACAACTTCAGAACTGTCAAACAAGCATTATAACCCAATCTGGAAAGAGTAGCTCTTTAAATGGCAGGTGTGTCACCTCCTGGCTCTTGAATGCAAAATGTAGCAAAACATTTTACAATTAAGCAGATAAAACTAATCAATTGAATGGATAGGCAGTTTTCAGTGAAATACAAACCTACAGCTCTCTGAAAACTTGAGCTGATAATTCTATTATGAACCTGGCTTTGGCACTACAATTTAGGCTAGTGACGTATGATTAAACACGGCAGCAACAGTTCTTCCACTCCATGGTCTTCTTTAGTTCATGTACAACCCTTCTTTCTTCTTTCTTCCCCTACCCCAAACAACTTCCGCTAATATGGAAAATCTCTCCCTTTTCAATATAAAAGTAAATTATCTTGTGCACTTATGAAACATTAAAATTTAGCTCACGTTGCAGTAAGAAATGCTCTATTTCCTTTGCACACAGAAAAGGTTTTGAATATCCAGGTAAGATTACACATGAATGCAAGGAACAGTTGAAGAAGCTTTAGTGTTCCTTAGAGACTATCTTTGCTATAGTAAATTTTCCCCAAGGGTTTGCAAGTATCACTAGTAAAGTTCATCTTAAACTGATGAATAAGCAAGATTTAGTTCCACAGTTCTGCCTGCTTAGGGATAAAAATGTCAAAAGAACAGGACACCATGGGACAAAGCTACTAACTCTGACTACTGTGAGCCCTCTGATCACTAAAATTCAGTAATGACAGCCTCCAGTCTGGAATACATCTTTTTCATAGGAGAGATTTCATTGCTTTACAGGAGCTGAATCCTGGGAGAGGCTGTAATTTTTCTGTTGTTTTCAATGGAACTAACAAAATCTTTGCAAGTAATTTTCAGACATTAAGGCAGATTCTTGACAATCATTACTAAGGATAGCAATTCTGGGAACCTGCTGAAAAAAAACAACAACACAGTTTTGTTTACTAGACAGACAAGCTCAGGCACTTTATGCTTAAGTGTACCCGAAGGTATGTGAATTCCTCCGGGACATAAGATTTATTAGTCAAGCCCCCCCCATGATGTATATTAATGAAAATCCTTTTTCAGTGGACATATCTACGTTAATTACCATGGACAGCTCAACGCTGTGTACATATAAGGGACACTACATTACCTTAATTCCGTTCAACACATCAGTGCATTTTTTTTTTTTTACATCAAGTAAGTATACTGAACCCCTGCAAATGTTAAAGTCATGACTGTACTTCTATTTAGTCTCCATGCAGTGCAACTGGCTCTATTAAAACAGAATAGCAGAGATGAGTAAGAAGGCAGAGATTAACGGCCCCTGTACTTTAATGATTTTAAGCTTATCTTCTTCTACCTGTAATTACACTCTACGGGACAAAGATTTTCTCCAGTGCTACTATTTATTTATGTTATCTCACTGTAAACACCGCTGGAGTAATATAATTGGACAGACTCAATCTATATTATGACAGAATTTCTAATCTACTCCTGTAGAAAGCTGTGCTCCTGAGGAACTGTGCTACTGTGTGCTGATAAGAAATCTGTTGTGGAACTACCACAGCTACTTCGTGCCTTCGGTAAGTCCTATGCAATTGGTTCTATGTTTGTAGTAGGAAAAATGCATACTAAAGGGTGGTCTTACTCATTTTTATATAGATACAAGTTTGCAATGATTTTTTCCTGATCTCAGAATTTCTCCTGCCAGCAGGGACTACAGAAAACTAAAAAACAAAATCAAGAAAACTAACTAATAACATCTTTCCACTCCCATATACACAGAATTTTCAGCGGCACTGAAGACTTGCCACAGCTAGAGAAGGAGTGTTAAGCATAGCATGTAAGGGCTTTTAAAAGTGCTGAAAAACATGCTTGTGCTTTTCCCAGGTGATGCTGGCAGGAAGATGAGGAAAGGGTTAGTGATTTTTCTTTAACAAACTCTATGCTGTTGGAAGGGTTTAGGCACTGGTCCTTGTATTTTCTCTCTGGTGGACACACTGTAGACTTGGTGGTTTTCCTAACACTGGTGCAAGATCTGAAACTCATCCTGGTATGCTGGTGGTTATGGGCGTTGCATATGAGTAGGAGAGTGGAAGCTAGTAGAGAGATGTAGAAGGATTTTCTACACGTTGTTCTGATCTGAACTCCTGTTATATGTTCATCAAAGAGTCCACCTGTTTTTGACATTAGTGTTCCGTTCACCTGTTTCTCCCTAATTCTGCTTATTTAGAGCACTGGAATAACAAAATTATAACTTTGAAAGTGTTGGAGGGCACTGACGAGGACTTTGCAGTAAATGCTTATTTTTACTGCTCCCATGTTTCATATAAAATTGCTACCAAATGCCTACAGCTACTCTGACTGATTTCTAGGCCTAATTTTAAATGTTATACTACATTTTTTAACCCTGAACTGCAACGAGAACATTCTTGGCATTTTATTATATTTACCATTGATCATAGTCTGAAGACAAAACTTAATACTGTTATTCCTGAACGCTCAGGGGACCTGTAGTCTATCCTTCACCGAGATGTTTCAGTGCTACGTTTAAATGTTCTTCGGTTTGGTTGCCGTTGGGCCACCAGGGGAGCTCACAGACAGTATCTGCAGATCCAGGCACTTTGCAAATGTTTGTAGTTCCACCAGTAAATCCTGACTCCTGCTAGTGTTGTTTCTCTATAGACATTAAAACCAACGTAATTCATGATACTTCATATTACATCGATGGACTTACAGACAAATTACTTTGTTTTTTAGCTAACTGCATTTGTATGTGTATTCAAAATGTAGTCACTACTAGATTATCATTTGAATGTGGTATAATTTTCTGAAAAACTAAAATAGTTATTTTATGTTGTGACTTAAAAAGCTCGAGGATGTGTTCAAATCAAAGCTCTTTAGAGAAATGCCTCCTATTTCAAAGTAGTGAAATAGCATTTCAACCTAACACCAGTCTGAACACCTGATATGCTCTCAAAATGACAATTTTAAATTCAAAACAGTGTTTTGGAAAAAGTACAGGAAAAAGACAAAAACCACAACAGACGTTAATTCATCACAGTGCAGTGGGAAGTCTTCCTTTCTGCTTTTCTGATTTAAGCAGTTTCCTTAACTCAGCTGAGTCATTCCTGTGATGGTACTGTTAATGTATAGTTTCTAAACATAACTGTTTAGTTTCCTCATGCATTCTGGAGTGACATGACTGACCATGGAGTGCACTGAGTCTCTTTTTCTTAGCAGCTGTCCTTGCAGTATTCAGTGAGTTTAAATGCTGTCTTAAATTACATTTGGTGAACAAAGGGCTATGTCTGCAATATATAACCATTCTGAAGGTCAACAGACACAACTTTAGCCAGGCTCTTTTCAGTGGTGCCCAATGCCAGGACAAGAGGCAGTGGGCACACACTGGAGGACAGGAGGTTCCCTCTGAACACCAGGAAACACTTCTGTGCTGTGCAGGTGGCTGAGCACTGGCACAGGTTGCCCAGAGAGGCTGTGGAGTCTCCTTCTTGGAGATCTTCAAAAGCTGTCTGGACGTGGTCCTGGGCAGAAGGCTCTAGGTGGCCCTGCTTGCACAGGGAGGTTGCAGCAGGTGACCTCCAGAGGTCCCTTCCAACTTCAGCCATTCTGTGAATCTGTGAAAACTAAAAAGTGTTTGGCTAAGCAGCACAAGACATCCAAATGAGGAAAACAGTTCCAATATAAGGGAACTGAATGAGTTCTGCAGTCCTAACACCGTCCTGATAACAATCAGTAGACTAAATGGCAAACTAGACAACTTCAAAGACCACCAAGAGCACAGTTTAGCCCCACCAGGTGCATTTGGTCTTGTATTTCAGCTTTTAGAAAAACTAAGCCACAGTAAGTTGAAGCAGCACTGACTTGCTTTGTGGATTGCACCAACCGTAATGAGGGAAAATAAATAATACTCTATCATATTAAAATCAGAATCACAAATTGGAATACTCAGTAATACATTTCCATAAATTGTTCTTTTCAAAACATGACTGAAAGTACTGTTTAGGCACATCACCTGAGCAGGTGACCACATGGTATAAAGGTAAATTGTATACTAATTAGAGTCCTAAGGGCATTTTAATTCACACAGATATTAATTAGGCTTAAGTGTTTTTTGTTTGGTTGGTTTTGTTTTGTTTTTTAATTCACTGAATTTATGAACTTCAAACACGCAAAAAGAGGAACAAGGTTATTTCGTTTGCACTATGTACTTCTGAGAATTTGATGTTATTGATTTTAGCCCAATAAACAAGCACTTGTAAGATTCCTTGTATGAGTAATTTAGCAGTTCATTATGCTTTTAAGTATACAACTAGGTAACCAGATATGAATTGTATGTAACAATGCTTTGAATTTTCTGAAACATTCTCCTTTCTTCAAGTAAATGTGCCAAAAAAGCCGTAAATGTGCCAAAAAAGCCAAATATATTTTATCTCTTTATAACATCTTTTTTTTTTTTCTGAGTGCCATCAGGTAGATTTTGCTTTTAGACTTTCACTGCTCTTAATCCAGTTAATATTAGGCATCTGTACATATGCAAAAAAAGTAAGTCAGGCCTACAGGAAAGTCGGGGAGAGACTCTTCATCATGGTGTGCAGTGACAGGAAAAGGGATGATGACCTTAACCTAAAAGTGGGTAGATTTAGATTACATTTTAGGAGGAAATTCTTTACTTTAATTAAATTACTTTAAGAGGGTGGTGAGGCACTGGCACAGGTTGCCCAGAGAAGCTGTGGATGCCCCATCCCTGGAGGTGTTCAAGGCCAGGCTGGATGGGGCTTTGGGCAACCTGGTCTGGTGGGAGGTGTCCTGCCCACGGCAGAGGATTGGAACTGGGTGATCTTTAAGGTCCCTTCCAACCCAAACTATTATGTGATTCTATCAAAAGTTAGACACTTACAACTGACTCCAGTAGGGATCAAGTGATAACTTGAACGTTCTGTATTACTTGTGGTGATTACCTGATTATCAGGTGATTATCAGGTGATTACCTGATGCTGGGAAAGGTGCTGCTGGATAGAAATGCAGAGAGCCCTCTTCCAAGAAAAAAAAATGTTAAGTGGGACACAACCCACATATCTAGATGCTTCCAAGACTGCAAAAATGATCATATTGGATATGTTGTAAAGGAAAACAGAGTAGGCAAGTTTATGTTGGTCCTGAAGTTTATGGCATGCACAACTTAAGAACTCATTACTGAAGATGATGCCTGGTTCTAAGAAGTAGGTAGCAAAATGGATGAAAGGACAGATTTGAAAGACTGAGTTTGTTTTAACTTACTTTATTTTCAAGAATAAATACCACAGACCTAGAAAGAAACAAACAGAAGCAATGAAGTCATTTTCTGGTCCGTGGTGCACAATGCCAGAGACACACAGCCTTACCGCCTTCACTGTGTGCAAAATTCATTATACAGCTGCTTCCCTCTTGTATGTACACTATACTCTAGAAAATACCTTGGGAATGGCAAATGGATGGGTATTGATTGTTGCTTGTCGAAGGAATGCTTGACAAGACTTTCTGCAGGAAAGGGATAAGAGATGATTTTATTAAGACTTAAACGAACCTCTTTAGCTGTTGGGCTTAGAATGTCTCAACTACAGTAAAGAAGTTTGAGTTCTTGGTTACAGCCAGTGGTTTTCAGAATCCATGACATTTAACATCACAGAGGTGAGATATGCTTCTCTTTTTGTTCCATTCTCGTGTTGGAGTTGTGACTTCCCATTTCCTTCATTTTAATATTTCCTTTTTACTCTTAAAGAACAGGAAACAACTTCTTGTGCTGGGATAAAACACTTTTCTTGGAATCTGGCCTTCTGTAGATACGTTTGTGCCTTGTACCTCTGCTGGCAAGGAAGAAGCATTTTTGCCTGTATGGCAACACTACCTTTTCCAGGTCTTGCACCTCCCATCTCAGATTCTTACTGCATGCAAATGTTCCTGTTCTGTCTTGCCTGTGAAACATACACATCTCCTCGTCCTTTAGCTTGTAGCCCAAGACAATTTGCCTGATAAGAATTCTGGAAATTCAGTGGCCCAGAACAAGATCAGAAACTGAATGCAGTTCCTGTGAGTCATGGCCTTTTGCCCAGCCTGTTAAGCTACACTGCCTAGTAACCATTAAACATTAATTATCATCTTTGTTGGGAGATGCATAATTATTGGTCATTTGGGTAGGTCTCTACCAACAAAGAGCTAAGGTAGGAGGGGGGACTTGGTCATTTATATACTTTACAAGGAATGAGCAGAAAGACAGTCTATGTCCCATTGACCTGACTACATTTTACAGTCTTTAGTTTACACAGAAATAGCAGAGATCTTGTGATCTGAAAGCGCTGACATGTAGGAATGGAACTCTGACCTCCAGCAGTCCTGTCCCCTGCAAAGAACAGAAGAGCACTTATTCCAGCCCAAGAAATGCACAAATCTTAGGCAAGACCGCAGTTCAATTCTTACACCACGAATATGTAAAATTAAAGATAATGCTATATGAGGGTATATAAAGCAGAGCAAATCTCATATAAGAAACAGCTTCAAAGGTCAGAGATGTGCTGGCCTGAACTCAGCATAATTTTTGGATCAGCGTTAGTTAATTAATAATCTTATGTATTATTTAAACTCAAATAGTCAGTGAGTGCTGCATATATATCCAAGTTTTCAGAGAAGTACAAGTGACAATACACTACCAAGCAGCGAGCTTAAGATTCCCTAACTACCAATTCCTCCCTTGAAGAATACCTAGTTAATTATTATCATTTATGCAAATAGAGCAAAGCCAGACTGACGACTTTCATTCATTCGAACATGCAAAAACAGAGGTGAACATTCCTGTCACAAAGCTATCCAGGTAAGAGATTTTCCTCCCCTCCCACACCTCTGAACTCAGTATTTGTTTGTTCTTTGCCTGTTTGCCTGTGGCACCTTTGAAAGGTGCCAAACTGCCTCTTTCCAGTTATTTTGCACACTGGTGTTGTTTTGTAAGTTTCGCCATTATTTTGTGCTTCAAAAATTTTGCTTTATAAGGTTGCTACTGGGCCGAGGTTTTTAAAACATGTACTGTGCAACTGGAGCAAAAGTAATCTTTCCTACTAATGTGGTCTAAGAGTTTAAGATAAGGCATTTGGCTTGTTTTTATTTGTACTTATAAAGCACTACATGAAGCTTATCTGTTTCTCAGTGTTATTATTAAAACTGAACATTTTCAAAGTGATTAAATATGAGAGAGAGAGAGACGATAAGTATTGTCCTTATTGCTTGTACTAAACCTAAGATATCAGGGAAAGTATCAGGGGATAAAAAAACGCAAGAATGATATGTCTATTTATTTTTTTTCTACAACAGCTTAAAGTCGCTAAACAGCCATGGAACAGGCATCCAGCAAAAGCACAGGGCAGCAAACACAGTTTACTGTTTAGCATTGCGACTGATGACTAAGGTCTTGGAGAGCTGTCTTGAAAGACATTTTTAAAAAGCAGACTTTCACCTTGGACCAGCAACCTTTCCAAAGCAAGAAGTCTGATTTTTAGGAATGTTCTTTGGTCCCGCAGAAAATGTTTCTTTGGCGGTCATGCCCTAAGACTCTCCAGAAAAAATAACATAGTCTTGCCTTCGAGTGACTGCCTGTATTTTGACCAGCATGTTCTGGAACCCCTGAGCAAAAATAGTCCCCAGAGAGCTACCTGATCATTTATTTCCATGGTCTGATCATTCCCACAGCGATCTGATGGGCCTGCCTTAACAACAGCTGCTGGCTGAATGTATGATTTCTCTTTTGGCCTGCCTGTATCACCTCTGGGACTGTTACCTGTCCGTGGCAGTCTTCTTACTCATTGGGACACTGGAATCCTTTGGGGAAACATGAATTGAATCAAAGACAATTATGAATGCATTTGAAAAGGAGCTTAATTTGCCTTGGAAATATTAGATTAGTTTTACAGCTAGAAGTAAAAGTTGTGGTTGAGATTTCAGTTAGAAATACTTAATCTCTAAAAGACTGATTGACTCTCAGAATAACCCCTTAGCATGAGCAGCATTAGTCTGTTAGACTGTTAGACTAACACTGTTAGACAAATACTCTGACTTCCCTGACTTATACAGATCAATAAACTGTAATATTTTTTCCTCTTTCAATTTCAGATGATCATAATGTTGAAAAAAAAATAGGAAAATGCTTTGAAGCTACATTATTTTGCCCAGATAATCAAAATAAATTGAGCTCATCAAGTTTCACTTGATTTTCCTCAAAAGCACTCCAACATTCTGTTTAAAGGCTGAAAGTTTGCTAGGTCAATGCCTAAATAAATGGTTTTGGTTGCTGGCACCTTGCTTAAGTTTGCTTCCAAGTACATTTGGCTCCTGGTGATCTAAAGCTGAAAACATAATTGCTTATGCAAGACAGAGAAACATTCATTTCACTTTTTCTGTTTTGTTGCTTGATCCTTTCTAAAACTTACCACATCGACATTTCCAAGTCATTCTGCACAGTAAGATTAATAAATCAAAGCAGTTGGTACCAAAGTAGTATTACAGTATAAGCAGTTCAGGGGATTTTTCTTCAGACTACTCAAGTCCTGAAGACTAATCGTCTTCACCACATCTATTCAAATCCGTCCAAAGAACCAATTTCTGGCTTAGGCTTTTGTGTCACCGTAAAGGGTCAGAATGCACTGGGGAAGAGCTTCTGGGTATTTTCCTTTGAAAAAAGTCTGGTTTGCATGCATAGCACTCCTCTCTATATTGAATCTATGCACAGTAAATGAGGCTATTAGGATTTTTTTGCAAAAATGTGTTAATGCTCAAAAGCAGAACAGTAATGTAGTCATAGCCATTAGAGACCAAGAGAGGTTTCTTACAGGCAGAAAAGGTTGCTGATATGAAAGGCAAGTAAGTAACATGAACAGTTTAACTCAACACCTACAGATGTTTTAAATCAAATGCTTAGCTTAACTGAGGTGTCTCATTTTTTTTTTGTGACTTATGCAACAAAAATGTAATGAAATTTCAGATCATAAATGCAAACCTTGCTCCACCCACGTTACTTTTTAGCTGACTTTTCATAATTTGAACATTGAAAAAACATCGAGCACTTGGCTCGAACTGTATAAAGGGTTCCATCCCACCTTACACTTGCAATCACTATTACAGCAAGAAAGGAGTGATGCTAGCACAGAGCTGTGATACATAGTCTGATTTCTGTCCCCAAAATAGCATTTCTGAGATCTCCTTAGCATAGAGAGGCAGGCTTATCCTACTTTTCCCTCCTATGCTTTTCAGATACAAAGCTTCAGATTTTTTGATGGAGACAAAAGGATGCATCAGGACACATTTTTTTTGGCTTGTGCTGTTTTGCAGAAAACAACTCAGCCAGGAAGAATAGTTACATATGTCCCAGTAGGGACTGCCCGTTGGGGTATCTGCCAAGAGAATTCCCATTGAACACGTTGTGATGAATGTTTTCTCTCATGGAGAGAGCTTTTATCAGTTCTGTGGTATGGTGAAAAGACAGGAAGAAAGGTGGGACTAAGGCCAGCTGGAAAATTGGTAGTTTGTTTGGCTTGAACGGTTCCTTGCTTTCTGTCACTATTTCTCAAGATGAACCAAGTCATTGCATTTAACCTGATCAAATAAGTGGTTCAGGGCTCAAACTGAAAAAAAAAAAAAAGGTATGCTTTTTGCTCATATGCTCATGGACAATTTGAAAAAACTTATCCTTTAAGAGTCCAAACATCAAAATGCAATTAAAAATAACCCAGACTACTTCTCATTGTAAAGATACAGATGGCACATTTGTGTGTGCATGTAGCTTTCACCTGTATTAAACAGCTGAGGATGTTCCAGTATCAAAGTCAAATACAATTGTAGACATGTTCTGGGCTATATGTTGCTTCATCTGTGTGTTCCTACTAAGAATAGCTCTTTTAGTAAGTGATGGGAAACCTTCACTTGAATAAAAGGCAAATACTGTGTTCTGTAAAGTTCTGAGGTATGAGGAGAAGCTGGAAATGTGTGTTATCCCTGTTTCTACATACTGATGAGCATGGGCAGAGGTGAAAATGGGTCAGCTTGGCAAAACAGTAGAGAAATCTGTTCAATGGCAGCCTGAAGATTCCTGAATATTGCCTGTGTGTTACCACAGTGGCAGGACAGTATGGTATATCAGCATCAGAATCAGCAGGACAGAGTCTACTTGTGTACAAGAGTAGGCAGATTTGCCCTTCGCTCTCCTGTCTTTGGAGGTGGCAAGAGCATTGGAAGCTCCTAGGTCTTTGCTAGGCTGCACAAAGGTATTGGTGATAGCACGGAGCCACAGTGGAATGCCATTTCCTTCTGGTGAAGCAACTAAATTATTACTGAGGTACAGCTAACACAGTCTAAAAATTCTTGGTTTACACAGCTGAAAAATGTTTTGCTGGTAACAACGTCCCCTCCATTATTTGCTGTGGATTTACTATGTTGTTCTAAAACATCAATTAAGCTGTAAACATTGACAGTACCTGCCAAAAATGGAAACCAATAATATCTCATTGTAGAGCTGAGTATTTTACAGCTAGCATGTTCATTTGTCGTAGAATTCGGAAAATGTATCTAGAAGAAGAAATGGTTATTCACAAGAAGGAAACCCTTATTTTCAGGAGGAAAAAAAAAATGAAGAAAGGGACCTCCTGTCAGCATTTGTCTGTGTTTTGCCTTGAGCACATTCTCCCATCAGAAAGGGTTTTTGACCTTTGGCTAAAATGCATCAAAACTGCTGAAAAGATATAAATGTTATCAAAATAGCTTTTTTCTTAGCTTTTATGACAACTACCATTCTGATTATCCAGCAGCCCAGATATCATACACGTTACCCAGTACAGCCCAGACATATTACAAAATTATCATTCATACACAAGATCTCTTAACAGAATTTCTAGAGAAATTATATTCTAATCATCTTATGTATTAAAAACTACTATCAACCCTCAGGATCAAGCTGCACAGATTGTGCATATGTATTATTATTACTATTTTTTTTAATACAAATTTACTAGTAAGTAAATTGCTTGAGTTTAGAGAAAGGCAGGCAGCATCTGTACAATTAAATATTTAAGCCTAGAGTACAGAAGCCAATGAAATCTTTTTTTATGTAGCCTATCAAAAGCAACCATTGGATATTGAACTGCCCACTAGCTTGTATCTATGTAAAACAAGGCCATTACATTTATTTCTTGGCTGTCTGAATTCACTTGCCTGTAAAGAAGTAGGTGGCATTTGAACAGGACTTGCTGTCCTCAAGTACAAGCCTCTCGTTCTCTGAACTAATTTAGGTAAGACAGGAAGTGTTTGTTTTTTGCATCTTAAAAAAATGAATGTCTTTATTACAGTTTCTAGCATATAGTATTTGGTAAATTTTAATCATATGCTCTTAAGGTTTTTTTTGGTTCTGTAACTTCTCTCTTTTCTCTCACCTTTGCATTCTGACAAAGGCTAGATCCACCCTATTTGCTGTCAAGGCACGTCTTGCCTAGCATAACTCTCAATACATTAGAGTCCAAAGTAAGTTTGACAATACAAGTAAAAATAGCCATCAATCTTTCTAAATAATTACGTTAAAATTATAATTAGTTTTCCTTTATGAGGGAAAGAAACTGTAACAAAGAAATGTATACAGTGGTAGTTAAAAAACATTTAATGTAATTGGGATGGATAGAAATCTACTAATATTTTAAAATATATTTACACTAGGCAGGTCATTAAAAGTTTGGACAATCAGTTCACACATCTCCAACCAGAATCTCTTTTCTGCCTGTTACTGTATTATGATTTACAAACCTGAAAATATAAGCACTCTGTTTCAAGCTGAAGTTAAACTCTGGATGGCCTTAGAAATTACATTATATCATTTGAAATAAAACTTGGGACATTTTTGAAGATTTTTGCAGTAGCTACATATACATAGTTAATAATTGTTTTCAATTTACTGACAGAAGGTATCTGTTAGAATCTAGAAAAAAGTTCTTAAGCAGGATAGATAACCTAAGGAGACAGAAAATACTTTATAATGAGCTACTTCCTATTAGGCATGCCCATACATTACACGCTTACAGGCTGTTGGCAATGTATTCCTGTTTATCAATCATAATCCTAGTCGGCCTCATAAGCTCATTGAGCTTCTCACTACACTTTAGTTGAATGTTACCAACCACGAATACATTTAAATACTCTTCCTAAGAACAACAACAACAAAGTATGGAGTTTACGCAGGGAAAGACAACTCATGTCACTGCAGTCTAAACTTAATATTATTTGTTAACATCATTAAAATATATCAAAAGAATGATGTGCCAGTGAGTGACTTCAAGTTTCAGGAAACTGAAGAGTATGGCTTCTGTCTCTAGATGTTGAAGGAGTTAAAAAACAGCTTCAGCTTTTGGGTTAATACAAGTTTGACATTTTATTGTAATGTCATACCTGGCATCAAAAAGCTTTGTCATCATAGCTATTCAGTAAATTTTTCCACCAGCTCTCTTAACTGAGATACAACTTGCACCACAGAAGAACTTGTCAAACCTCAAAGTTATACTTTTGCTGGTAGCAGCTTTACAGGTTATTGTCTATATTGGTGTTTTTTTTTCATGATTTTTCTTTTCACACTCTCATCATAACCATGCCAGCGAAGATTCTGAATAGGGGTCAAGTCTGAAAATATGTTAATTACAGTCCTCAAAAAGATAAGATTTATACTATCAAAAATAAAAGCATTTCCATTTTTATTTCCATTTTCCATTTTTTTTCTGCAGAACTTAGGGTACTTCCACTTCATTATGATGTGCAGGTGAATTCCGTTCTGTACCTGGACATGTTAATTGACAGCTTTCAATAGCAGCGATGTTGTATGTAGAATTCTAAAGACACAAGAAAAGCAAAATTTTTAGGGGGATGAAATATTTTGCAAAAAGCAGAAGTGCTTTTGGGCAGGAACTCTTCTTTGCTAAAATGAGACAAAATACCTAATTCTTGCACAATTTAGGTACTGGAATAAGGTGCTTTTGAAAAACCTAAACAGCACTAATTCACATTCTGATTTGCTTAGTTAACTCTGAAAATCAGGCTCATGAAGATAAGAACAGCTATTCATTTAACTAAGTAACTGCAGTCGATTCTTTGCGTCTTTTATTAGTAAGTCAAAATACTGAAAATATTTTGGGATAGCAGACAGGCCAAGGGCTTTAGCAATGGTGTTAGCACAGTATTGCAGAGATCCTGACTCTTTATTATAATGTGAGAAGCTGGGCCTGGGAAGTTCTTCCTTCCTAAATTCTGCATACTGTTCATAGCATCACATACTCTCCATTCCGTATCTATCTGTACTAATATACAGGCATCCACTTTTGACAGTCTTCTCTCTTTCCACTGTGAACCAGAAGACAAGACTTGCTACTTGGCATAACAATTTTGACATTTTCCACCTTTCTACTCCTTTTTGTATTTTTAAACTGCTTTAGGTGAAGCATTTCTATGTGACACTGTTTGGCCTCTCAGTCGCATCCTACCACCAAATGACATATGAAAGCACTGAAGTAATTTCAACTTAATTTGACAATCAAGCAAAAATGCAGAGGTCTGAGTTAGCTGAAAAAGAGTTGTGTTCAGAAGGGCAACAGATACCAAAAGCACCTCCATCTGGGGAAGACAAATTTTCCCACCCTTTACGTTATCAGAAAAATGAAATGCAGGAGACCCATAGGAAAAAATGCTTCATTAGTTCTGCAGCCCACAGAATGAAGTACTTGGTATACGTTATTCCCAGGAGAGAAAAGCTAGGAAAACTATGATTTTAAAACCTCAAAATAGTAACATCTAGCACTCTTCTGAGATGGTGACAGACTTCATTATGCAGCATGGTCCATAGGTTGCCAAAGCAGTCTTTCTAAGGAGATGTTTGTTAATTAATGAGGCTGCATATCAAAGCAGTCTACAATTCAACACGTTTATGTTACATAGCAATTAATAACGTAAGGCACAACTTCTAACCATCAGTGGTTTGTGCATAATGTTTTGCCTAAGACTAAGGATTAATGCTGCCTAGGAAACTCTGCTTTATGAGTTCTACTACCAAAATCCATCTCCTGTGCACTGAGGACATCTGCAGTGGCATACCACTATATCACACATGAATTCCACATCAATGACTACAGATATGCTATTTGAAAGACCATAGCCTACGTCTCTACTATATGTTTTACTATATGCTTATTTCACACCATCAAGTGCTGCCTCTGATGACAGAAACCTCTATAATGCAGCATCTGGAAGAGCTGTTGTACAACAAGATAACTATTTTAACTCCTCTTTTCCTTAGTAAAACAAATTGGATTCAATCAAAGGCACACTTAAGGGTTTACAGGAAAGGACTCAATTTGCATATTTCTCAGTGTTATGTGCCTAGTCACCGTAGCCCGTGTCAGGATGACGCCTCCTTAAAAGCTTCCTTAAAAGGTGACAAACTTTCATCATTATGCATCTGTATTAAAAAACAAAACAAAACAAAAAACTTCACAAGTTGCAACCTAACAGGTATTGTTTTCACACTGCAGGAACAGATACTTGAAGTAAACACTGGGACAATGGAAAGACCACTTGAGGCTACCAGGATGGAAAAGAGCACTTCCTGCTTTCTAATGGAAAGAAAGACTCGTGTGAAGACTAGTTGGAAAGAGATTGTGCTAGCCAAGCTGAGGAAGAGCTGCTCCTACTCTCCAAGGAAACTGAAGAACTTCGTCATGGACTTCCTTCCTGTTTTACGATGGCTTCCCAAGTACCAGTGTAAAGAGTACATTTGGGGGGACGTTATGTCTGGGTTAGTGATTGGGATCATTCTAGTGCCCCAAGCAATTGCGTACTCACTACTGGCAGGTCTGAAGCCCATTTACAGTCTTTACACATCATTCTTTGCCAACATCATCTATTTCTTGATGGGCACATCCCGTCACGTCTCAGTTGGCATTTTCAGCTTGATAAGCTTAATGGTAGGACAAGTTGTGGACCGAGAACTTATCTTGGCTGGGTTCGACTTGAATGATGATGCCCCACCAGTCTTGGGTGACGGCTCCCTTCAGAGTGACAGCCAATCCAACACAACTGTCTTCAACCTTACCGCGGGGGGGATGAATGCCGAGTGTGGGAAGGAATGCTATGCTATCGGCATTGCCACAGCCTTGACATTTGTGGCTGGAGTCTATCAGGTAAGTGGGTGCTGACATCCAGAGGCAAGGTGTTAAAGTCCTAAAGCTCTTTTGCATGACCTAGGCTTTGGTTTGACTCTCTTTCAATAAGGGATACAGCATCATTTCCCTCAAATGATCTTGGACTGTTTTCTCCAGGAAGCCTAAATGAGTAACCAACTCACAGAAAACATGACGTAGGCAGTTGTAGTAGCTAAAAGCAAGTACAAGCGAAACAACAGTCTTCCGCAAGTCTGATAACATTGTTTTAATGCTCTACTGGCTCTTGGCCAGGAATCCAAAACAGATCTCATCATGAGGGAAGTTCTGAGGTACATGTGTACTTCAGCAATGAAGAAATGATTATCTGATTCTAAATAATTCTGTGTCCCTGGATACTTTAATTAAAGGGCAGGCCCATTTGGCTACTTCTACACCAGTACAGAATGTGCTGCTCAGTGTTTTAATACTGGCTGCTGTGCTCTACCAAAGTGCTCTCCAGAGATAATTCAGAAGCAGAAAGTAGGCAAGGAAGTAGACTAACTAACCCACTTTTCAGACAGTGACTGTGCTGGATGGTTTTGAGACTCACCAATCTGTTGCCCATCATAAGGATATCAAGAGAACACAGAAGGAAGCCCAAAGAACATACTTTCCTGTTAATTGTATACATAAGAATTAAGAAAGAGCTAGCTGTCTTCTTTTTACTAGTAACTTTCAGGTCACATACAAAAGCAACCAAATGCCCATGTCAAGGCATACTTTCCAAAGCCATCAAAAGAAGGAGAAGCAACTAGTTAGGTCAATATCCCAGGATCTGGGAAAGACTGCGGTCTCTTCTGCCAAATCTGATCTCAGGCATGTCACAAAGGCTGTCTGTGTTTCACCCTCCTTTCTGTTCACAATGCTAAAATCAAAAGCTGTTTAATGTAACAATGCCACTAGAATAGAGGTCTTAGTCCTGTTCATAAAGCAACAGCTGTAAATTGTAATGTTAATCTCTGCTAGCTAGGAGAAAAAGAAAATTCATATTAACAGAAGCACTTTTGGTTCCACTGCTCTTTTGCATGGAAAATAAAATTCAGACAAGCCACTTCAGTGGAGTTACTTCAGACCAACGATGAAGTTAGGGAACTCCTCATTCATCTCCTGGGTTTGCACACACAACAGTAAAAGGAATCATACTTTATAAGTAGACTGGAAACATCGAAGGGTAGTTCCTGTTTTAAGATTCAAACAGCCAAATGCTATCTCCCTCCAGCTACTTCTCTCCCATCTGTATGTAATTGTTTGCAGTACCATTTACAGCTTATCTTTTTTTCCCCCCGTGTTTCTCTAGGTTCTAATGGGAGTCTTTCGTCTGGGTTTTGTATCTATGTACCTGTCTGAGTCTGTACTAGACGGCTTTGCAACTGGTGCCTCCCTAACCATTTTAACAGCTCAAGTGAAGTATCTGATTGGAATAAAAATCCCACGTAGCCAAGGGCACGGAATGCTTGTAATTACTTGGATTAATATTTTCCGGAACATTTCTCAGGCTAACATTTGTGATGTCATCACAAGTGCCATTTGCATTGTAGTGCTGGTCGCTGCTAAAGAACTGGGAGATCGGTATAAGCATAAGCTGAAGTTCCCTCTACCCACAGAGCTTGTAGTTATTGTTGTGGCAACGCTGGTGTCACATTATGGAAACTTAAACGAAGTTTATGGATCCAGTGTTTCTGGAGCTATTCCAACAGGATTTATCGCCCCTGAGGTACCACGTTTCAACTTAATGCTCCGTGTTGCTGTAGATGCTTTACCTCTTGCTGTAGTCAGCTTTGTCTTCACCGTATCCCTTTCTGAAATGTGTGCAAAGAAATACGCTTACACCATCCGAGCCAATCAGGAGATGTTCGCTGTGGGGTTCTGCAACATCATTCCTTCTTTCTTCCACTCTTTCGCAACTAGCGCAGCTCTGGCGAAAACACTCGTCAAGACATCTACAGGCTGCCAGACTCAAGTCTCTGGAGTGATCAGTGCAATGGTGGTTTTGCTGGTGCTGCTCTTCTTGGCACCTCTCTTCTACTCCTTACAGAAGTGTGTCCTGGCTTGTATCATCATTGTCAGCCTCCGAGGAGCCCTGAGGAAATTCCGAGATGTGCCGGCACGATACCACGCGAACAAGGTGGACACAGTGGTTTGGGTTGTTACTATGGCTGCCTCTGCCTTGATCAGCACAGAAGTAGGGCTGTTGGTTGGTATTGTTTTCTCCATGATATGCATCATTGTTCGCACACAGCGGCCACGGACAGCCCTGCTTGGTCAAATCCAGGACACCAGCTTTTACGAGGATGACTTAGAATATGAAAATCTCTCCTCCATTCCAAAGGTCAAAATATTCAGATTTGAGGCACCACTTTACTACGCAAACAGAAACTATTTCCTAAAGTCTCTGTACAGATTGACTGGTTTGGATCCTAACCTAGAAGCTGCTAGAAGGAAGAAATATGAGAAGAAGGAAAAGCAGCACATGAAAAAGGAAGATCACACAACTGCTAATGGACTGGGCGGCGGAGACACCACTCTGCAACTAGTTCCTAAGCAAATCGATTTCCAAACTCTTATTGTAGATTGCTCTTCCATCTCATTTTTGGACACCACTGGAGTTAATACTCTAAAGGAAATTCTGAAAGACTACAAGGAGTTAAACATTTCTGTTCTTCTGGCTTGCTGCAATCCCGCAGTGATAGACTCTCTGAAAAGAGGAGGCTACTTTGGGAAAGATTTTGGAAGTATGCAGGAAATGCTCTTCTACAGCATACACAATGCTGTGCAGTTTGCACAAGACCAAAAGCTTCCGGAAGATTGTTCTGTTTAATCCTGTGTTTCCCCTGATGATACACTTCAAAAGTGACAGATGGGGAGGGGCAGTTTGCAATAATTAAATTATCAGACATCCTGTGGTCTGTGTACAGCAACAGGCCTACAAATCATTTTTTCCTGAAGAGTTCTGTGGTTTGCTAGATGCTACATAGAATAGTCATTGGGGATATAGTCCAGGACCAGGCTGGAACAGATTGGATTACTATCTGCATCTTCACTTCAAAATGCAGGTGATGTGAAGGTGCTGTGAAGTCAATCTTAAGGGCACCTTGAGACTGATTTCCTCCCTGTGTCCTCATCATGTGTGACCAAACATAAATATCATGAGACTCTTGTGCTGGGAAGTCTGCCCAGTGCCAGCTGCCTCTCCCAGTGGTTAATGGCTGGTTTTGTTAAGAGGGATGAGCCATCTTCAATAAAATGCAATGAATCTATCATCTTGGATACATAACAGTTTATGTGGCTTGCAAGGCCCTGCCTCTTCACTCATTCCAGACATGCTCTGATGCAACTCCTACTGTTTGCATACAAATAACATCTATAAAATATTGTGGGATGTATTATGTCTCTCCTCGTCGCTTTGATTGCATGGACTTAAGGACACAACCTGCCACACGAGAAGAAACCACGATTCACCACAAATTCCTCTCAAAACCATCTCCTCCAAAACAAACTCCGGGAGTCAACTATACTATTAACTTTGATGTGTGGTAATTAGTTACTAAAAGTTTTCATACCTTTAATAATGCAGAAAAAAAACATGGCCCTGATGAACAATTTTGTTGTTACTAGTAAAACAGGATAAATGTGATTAAGAAAACTGAATGGCTTTGACTGACAATCATACAGTTACTGTAGTAGTAGTAGTACCATCCTGTCAAAATGTGTTGCCTCTGTTGGGTAGATTCAACTCTAACACAGGGACGTGTAAGGATCACTGAATATAAACCCTGGAACCGTGCCACAACATGACATGTTCCCACTACAACTGCCCGCATGGGTGCAAGGGCAGGAGAAGAAAACGGAAGAGGGTAGGGTGGGAAGGTAAGTCTGATCTGCCAAGTAGGGGAGCAATGCATCAGACAAAAATGTCGAGCTTGTCTTCTCTGATGCAATGCTAATGAAGTTTTATAGTAGCATACCTGGGACAAGTGAAGTGAACAACGCTTTGTAAGCTGTGTATCCCCATACGCTAGAAAAATGTCACCACTGTTTGTACATAATACAGACTTTTTTTTTCTCCCTACCATGTTAGTCTTTGATTAGAGGTCCAATAACCCGTGTTTTAACGAGATGGGTTACTTTTTATAATAATTTGCATTAACAGCTGTTCATTCTGTATTGTGTCAAATGACACCCTCGGAGTCAGTTTTCTTGTTTTATATGCATGCTCTCTCTTTACAAATACGCACACACCTAGATTTTGACTGCATCACTGTTGGTACTTAGTATTCTAGCATATGGCATTGGCAGAATACCCTCTCTTACATCTAAGATCATAATTACCTGCATAAAAGGTAGGTTAGGTGCCCTACCTTTCTCTTCTTAGTCATGGCTGGTTCACACATGGAATAACACATGGAAGGGAACTGTCACAGCTGTGCCTTGTACACTTAGCAGACTCTAGAAATGAGTTCTATACATGCTGAAGCCATTTCTCTGCTGTGTCATTTAAAAAAAAAATTGCTGAGCCAACACATCATGTGACTTGCTTATTTCAACTTTTCAGGTCACTGAATGAAAGAACACTCAAACTGTGGTTCTCCAGGTGCCCCAGAGCCTTTCTGGCTCTCAAGAACAAATATTTCATTAAAGGAAAAGCAATGCATTCCCAAAAGACAAAATAAAAAATGTCTTCACAGGGATTGAGAATAGCACAGAATTAGGTAAGTGACTCAATGCTGACATTCTTATGCGCTCATTACAAAACAGCATATCAGCTGCACAGTTAGCACTGCCAGAGCAGTAAAACCTGACAGAAATGCCTATCGAGAGATTACAGGATTGACCACTGGCAGTGTTTTCCTGCCATAAAACAATTTAATTACATAATTCTTTAAAGTGCTGATTTGGTATGACGAGCTTATTTCTGTCATAAAAGCAAATGAACAGAGCCCAAGGACAAAGTGCTGCTTTGTGTCTGGTTTTCTTTGTAACAATTCTTTGATCAAGGAGTATCTCTTCTAATGTCTTGCCAGAACCTCACATGAAGAAGTGGGTTCACAGGAATTACTGCTAAACAATTAGTACCAATACAGACACTCTTAGGCTGTTGTGACAAAGCATCCACTGCTGGAAGTCAACTTAAATTTTTTGAGTCCAACAACCTTTTATCCTTATCGGTCAAGCTACCAATTAGGAACATAAAGGAAAAAAAATGAAAAAATACTTTTACCTCTAGATTAATCTTATTTTAAAAGAGAAAAAAAAAAAAAAAAAGAGCAATTCCTAAGGAAGGTGTATCCTTGCAACAGTCTTTCGAGAAAAATGAATAGAAGTTGCCCTTGCAGTCCTTCTTACCCATCAGACTGAGAAATTTAGTCAAGAGTCTCTTTTTCATCCTACTTATTGTAGGAAAAATACACCAAAGGACAGCAAAGCAGAGAAACTATTCTATGCATAACAGAGGGGATGAGCTTTTAGTCTTTTGCTAGAAGGAACCTATCAACCATAAGAAACCATAAGAACCTTTGTTTGTTTCAGTTTCATTGACAGACCTGGCTCACAATCAATTTGTGTTGGACAACATCAAACACAGCAGGGAAACAGCTTTCAGCCTTCTCATGTAGGGACACTGGGAGGCTGTGAACTATTTCTGAGTATGCAAAAGGTAACTAAAAAAGTTTACCTTTTTCTGGCAGGTTAATGTTTGCTATACTAGGTTACACCAAGATTATGTGTATGATGACTGAAAATGTTAAAAACTGCTGATTCTCTTCTCTCCTATTGTACCAGGAATTATGTACTGTGACTTGGAGAGGAGCTGGGGATAGTCTTGTAATTCCAAATAGGTTAATGTTAATTTTGAAATAAAATTGTTATATGCCTATTAGAAAACATTATATCCATTGTGTACATTGACTATATTTTTTGTCCACTGTGGTGCCTTGCATACATATTGTATCCAACAAATTTTAGTACTGCTACACAACAATAAAAAAGGGACCTTAACTTGGGGACAGTCTGGGTCCCATGGAGCTGGGCATAGAGTTGGGAGTGTTTACCTTAAGCTCTCCTGTTGACTAGTGAGTGCAGGATGGCCAGACTATGCAGCGATCAAAATAGCTACTTTTATTGGCACTGGTAAATAACAACCTTGGAATTGTCCAGTCCATGAAAGAAATCTTGGGTTCCCCATTACCCTGAATCCTGTGTGGCATGATCTGGAGACAAATGTGTGCTTTTGGTTGCAAAATAATTGTCCAGTCCATGAAAGAAATCTTGGGTTCCCCATTACCCTGAATCCTGTGTGGCATGACCTGGAGACAAATGTGTGCTTTTGGTTGGAAAATAAAACTAGCAGTTCTATGAAAACAGCTTGCCTCATGGTATCCTTTCATGGGTGGTAAAATAACAGGATAACGTGCAATAAAGTGTAAGATAAGAGGCAGGCCTGGTGTCCTAGAAAAGGGTTAAAATACAGGGATGCATTCAGTATTGAGTCATTTATTATTAGAAGGCATAATGAGGAAGATCATTACAGAAGTGAAAAAGGAAAAAATAGAAGTCTTCTAAGTGGACACATCTACTTTTTGGGAGGAACATTTAAGGCACCTTTTTACAGTACCACTGGGAAGAAAAGCCACACACGTTACTGGTAGCCTTCCACAGTGGTGGTACCTCCCAGCCCACTGTCTTCTATAAGAAAGGTACTTCGGTCAAGTCCCTACCATCATCTTACAGGAAGTCCTCTCTATTCACCAACCTCACAACGTAATACAGCTTTGCTGTTACAGGCTTCTTACTCAAAACCTCTCTACATACTTCTGGAAGTCAATGATTCAGAAAAAGAATTGCGCATGCACAGAATTAAGCATCAACACAGAATTCCTCCCAACCAAATCTATGTACAACCTAATACCTAGGAAGAAAACCTCTCCTGTTCCTAATGCACACTCTGAAACCCACTACTGCTCTGCTCACATCCCTTTTTTCAAAGTCTGAGCTTTCCTTCATGTTGTTGTTTCACCAAACTTATGACCTGTGCCAGGTACAGGAGATGTAATAGTGACATGGATTGTCATGATAAATATGGCCAGCTTAGCAACAGCCTGAGGCTGAAATTTAAGAGCTATTACTGCTTTGAATGTTTTTTGTGTTTTTTTTTGGTGTTTTTCTTTTTTTAATTTTGTTTTGTTTTTCCCCACAGTCTGTATTTCCTCCTAGACCAATCAATCCTGTTCTAGGCACCTTCCCCCGCCGTCTCCCCCCCCACTCCCCTGGGGACATGGAATCATAGAAAAATACAGCAGTTTGGGTTGGAAGGAACCTTAAAAGAACATTTAACACAACACAGCCACAGTCCGGGACATCTTTCACTACACCAAGCCGCTCAGAGCCACGTACTCCAACCTGACTTTGAACACTTCCAATGCAAGTGAACTACAGTTCTCTGGGCAACCTGTTTCAGTGTCTCACCACTCTCATTGTAAAAAATGTTTTCCTTATCACAGAATAGTTCGGGTTGGAAAGCAGCCACAAAGATCATCTAATTCTCACCCCCCTGCCATGGGCAGGAAGACCTCCCACTAGATCAGGCTGCCCAAAGCCCCATCCAGCCTGGCCTTGAACACCTCCAGGGATGGGGCATCCACAGCTTCTCTGGGCTACCTGTGCCAGTGCCTCACCACCTTCAGAGTGAAGAATCTCTTCTTTGTATCTAATCTAAACCTCCCATCTTTCAGTTTAAAACCATTACTTCTTGTTCTGTCACTACAATCCCCAACAAGGAGTCCCTTCTGTTAGCCCTTGTTAGGTACTGGAAAGTTGCTGTAAGGTCTCCCTGGAGCCTTCTCTTCTCCAGGCTGAACGACCCCAGCTCTCTCAGCCTTTCTTCACAGGAGAGGTGCTCCAGTCCTCAGGTCAGCCTTGTGGAGTTCCTCTGGACACACTCTAACAGAGCTACATCCTTCTTGTGCTGGGGGCCCCAGAGTCCAGCTGCAGTGCTCCAGGTGGGGTCTCACAAGAGCAGAACAGAGAGGGACAATCACCTCCCTTGAACTGCCGGCCATGCTTCTTTTGATGCAGCCCAGCATACAGTTGGACTTCTGGGCTGCAAGTGCACACTGATGGTTCATGTCGAGCTCACTGTACACCAGTGCCCCCAAGTCCTCCTCAGGGCTGCTCTCAATCCGTTCATCACCCGGTCTGGTTACTGGTGATTGCCCCAGCACAGCTGCAGCACCTTGTACTAGGCCTTGCTGAACCTCATGAGGTTCCCACACAGACCCACTTCTCAGGCCTGTAAAGATCCATCTGGATGGCATCCTTTCCCTCTAGTGTATCCAACTGCACAACTCAGCTTGATGTCATCTGCACACTTGATGAAGGTGCACTCAATTCCACTATCTGTGCCATTAAGAAAGGTATTAAACAGTATCAGTCCTTGCCTGGACCCTTGACTGACACCACTTACTACAGGTTTCCACTCGGTCATTGAGCCATTGACTATAACTCTTTGGACACAGTCATCCATCAATTCCTTATCCATCTAGTCGTCCATTTTTCAAAACCATGCCTATCCAATTTAAAGGTAAGAATATTGTGAGAGGCCATACTGAAGGCCTTACAGAAGTCCAGTTGACATCAACAGCAGTTGACATCCGCAGCTCATCCTTTGTCCACTCAAACTGTCACTCCATCATAGAAGGCCACTAGATTAGTCAGGCATGAATTGTCCTTAATGAAGCCATGTTGGCTGTCCCTTTTCACCCCTGCTTCTTCCATATGTTTCAACATAACATCCAGGAGGATCCACATGCCATCATCTTACTTGGTCAGTAAGTTCCAGCATTCTCATTACCCATTTAAAAAATGAGTGTGATACTCCCTTCTCTCCAGCCACTGGGAACTTTTCCAGACTGCCATAACTTTTCAAATATGATGGGGCAACTTAGCAACTACATCAGCCAATTCCCTCAGGGCCCTGAGAAGCATCAGGTGCCACAGACTTGTCCATGTGCAGGTTTATCACGTGGTCTCAAACCTGATCGTCTCTTACAATGGGAAGGATGTCATTCCCCCAGTCCCTGGGTTGGGATTCCGGGACCTGGGACATTTGGGAAGAGTGACTGTCAGTGAAAAGTGAGGCAAAAAATTGTCAAGGAACTCAGCCTTCTCCACTTTGGTTGTCACTATTTCTCCTGTCTTATTTATCATGGTGGGGGTCACATTTTCATTAATGTTCCCTTTCTGAGCATTGTATTGATATAAGTTAAATGGGACTTGAAAAACAAGGAATTCCAATATTGTCCTCTTAATGCCGCGACATATTTGTCTTCCCTTGAATTAGAAATTCTGTTTTGTATATGAATCCTTTAGAAAGTGGGTAGTAAATTGGTATGAAAAGCCACAATATTTTAGTTGTTATTACCTGCCACTAGATGCAGTGCATAGGTAGGTTGAGGACATAAAAAGAGATTCCCAAGGGGAAGGACGCTAGAAGTAGTAATAGCAGTGGCGGCTTTCATTTGGAAATCTCAAGAAATCAGGCTTGTTTTAATCTTTGTGGGACTTTTTTTGCTGCATCATGTCTCCCAAACTAAAGGAGAGAAATGTAAGCCACCTTCCTACTGTACATAGAATGGCTAATTGTTAGCCAATAACACACTTCTCAACAAAAGTCTTGTTCGGAACAGCATTGCTACCTGAAGCGCTTTGGTAAGGAATGCACTGAATTTACGTCTATCATCATATTCTGCTCTGTTCCTAGCTTTCCCCAAAAGATACAGCTACCTGTAAAGGGAGTGTTAACACTGTGAGCTGAATATTAAAACCAGAGTTACAGCCAGAGGGAGCTCTAGGTACACATGCAGAGCCAGGCTGTAGACTGAAACAACTCTCAAAGTCTGGCTTCTCCCAGTTCTTCCTCTCAGTACTGAGTAGCTGAAGGTGTTACTGTGCAAACACCAGACTCTGAAGGAATGGCAGTGATAAACCTAGTGTGTCCTGAAAACAGCAGGAGTAACCGTTGACTGAAATCTGGCTGAGTTCCCTCTATAATACTAGGCATAAGTGTCCTGGCTGCAAAGCAGAAAACTTCCTTGCTTAAAGAAGCACTGGGGACTCCTCTAGAGTCCGATTTTCAAGTCTGCGCCGAGCAGGATTTTAGAAAGGATGAATGCAGTAAAAAAATGCTGCCCTATAACCTTAAAGTGTGTAATGGTCAATGAGACACACTTCTGCTGGCCTGAGGCCTCCCTGGAGGTCAGGGCACAGCTGAGAATCAAGCCACTGTGGGCTTGGAATGGCTGCAGTGGAGATGTGGAATGATTGCAGGATGTCACCTGAGGTGGTCTTGGTAAAGCCTGAAAAGTGCACCCACAGGACTCTTCAGATGAAAAGATGCCTTGATCTGCTCCTTAAACTGTTGTTAGGATGTAATGGATGAAAGTTAACCAAGTCTTTCTCAATACAAGCTCTCTCTATCTTCTTCTCATACACCCCCAAATTGATTCCCCTCAACTGGCCATCATCTGACTTCCAGGAAAGCAAAAACATACCCATCTTGCAGTTACACTATGAGATCTACCAGTGTGAGCACTCATTGGGCACTTAATGAGACACAACTGTTTTTATTGAATTTTGACATCAATTGTTTGCTTACCTGACAGCAACCAATTCCAGTAACCAGTGAATTCGAACTTGTTCAATGCCGCCGTGAGGAACAGAAGAAATGTATGCAAGGTTCAGCTCTTGATCTTTGCTCAGGTCAAAGAGATCAGCACGGCTGTGAGGTAAAGGAGGGCTTCGGGAAAAGGACAGAGAAGAGGAAACATATTATAACATTAGCTAGCAGTTCCACTACGTATCCAGAGCTCCCTGTGCTATGTCTATACCACCTGCAAGATCTTCCCTGGCTTGAGGACCCCTGTCTTAACAAGAGGTGAAAGCAAAATTCAAGTTATCTGAGGCAAAGGGTCTACACCTGAGGTGTAGCAAATTTGAACACTACTCAGGTGCATCTCATTGCCATGCTCAAAGCAAAGTATTGCAAGCAGTCATTGCTCCTCAGGCAGTGAGTTCAGTCAGTGGTGGCCTAAAGTACAACGGAACAGAAATCACCTTGATGCTGAGTAACCAATGATAAGGAAAGCACAGTGGCTTCTAGGCTCTGGAGTGGGGACTAGGTTTGCCCAGGACTGTAGCAAAACAAACATGGGCTTGATCTTCCTGGTGAAGTCCATGCATAGACATCAACCCTTGCTCTGCTATAAAAGCTAACCTGGTTAGAAGCAGAATTATACTTTCCAAGCCTCTACATTCTTCAGCAATGCTCAGTTCACCTCTAAGCATAAAGGAGCTCTGGAACATGTGGCTTGTTTCTACATTCAATGCTGCAAACTGTTTAACCTGCTCAGGGCTGGTCAGCAATGACCATGTTAACAAGACTTCACTGTCTACCTATTCCACCAAAATTAAGAAACAGTGGGGCAAATCCCTGCTGCTTTTATCTCCACAGAGAAATAGCTGCAAGATGGAAAGTGATCTTACCCCCACCTTCCACAATTCAGAAACTTATAACGCTGCCCAAGTCAGTTGGTTTGGGCATCCTTTCAGACTCTCGTTAAGTCTCCTGGGAATATGGAAATTCTGAGTGTTAAAGCGTTTGTATTACAAGACAGATAAAAAAAAAAAATTGTTCCCAAAGTCTGGTAAAATGCTTGTACACATCTTCACATAGCAAGGAGAGATGGCTTGTGCTCTAATATATTGTTCACAGATAGTTACTCACTTATACAGTTATGCACTAACATAGTTTATGCTTTGCATACTGTGATACCTCCTCCGATAGGCGGGTCACACAAGAGGTCCAAACTTACTACTGCTTCCATGCTAACACACAGGTCTTCTAAGTTCAAGTTTCTGCTCTTCAGCAATAAGCTTTACTCTCTTCTGCTGGAACAAAACATATGGTCTGCAAGGGATTCTGAAATGTAATCACTCAGCTGCTGTCACCGGCAGTAGATACTGGTAGATCTTTGGAGCTCTATGATGACTTTAACCATGCTAGGAAGTTACAATGCCATCTCCTCCTCCATCCCTCTCTACATGTTCATCGCAGCTCCAGCAAGGATGCCAATGAAAGAGTTTGCTACTGTACAACCATCTGTGCCCAAAAGGGGGAAAAGCCTGACCCGACCTGGAAAAGGACTTGTAACATCTTTTCTCCTAGCTAAGACATTGCCCATCTACCACCCCATTCCCGCATCCTCATTTGAAAGTGTAAGTCTTGACATACACTACACCCTTGTAGTGCTTCATACAAATCAGCCAGCACGTGTGAGCCCCACTGGGCAACTTCCCTAGCATACAAGGCACTTAAAAATTATTTCCTTGGGATTGCTGCAAGTCACACAAGACTGAGAAGTTACTGATTTCACTCTTACTCAAAACGCACCAGCCATTTAGGTGGTTTTGATTGTTCCAGTGGATAAGGACAATGTTAACTACTGGATTTTGAAGCAGTGCCTTATGACTCCACTAAGATTCAAACTTGGACCAATGCACTGTTTCAGTGGCGAACTAGACAGAAATCAAGGCATAAAGCACTCACATGCTGTGTCCATGCTGAATAAGCATGCTGAAATTCACACCCTGATGGAGAGAAACCCCAGGACAACAAGATAAAACAGAATGCTGGAAAAAGTAGGGTTTTGTTACTGCTGGTACCAGTATCTGTCCTTTCCTTCTCTGAGTTCGAAGTGTCCATCCAAGAGAATCTCAAGCCTTGCAGTCTCCCAGGTTTTAGTGTCTGCTGCTCCCCAGCTGCACATGTGACCAGCTCTCTGAAACTGTGATGTAGAAAGAAGCTTTAACAACTGGACCCCAGCTGTCACAGTGAGACCTTTCAAGGGAGCTGGGATCCTACAGCCTGAGAACTACGATGTTTGGACCATGTGTTACACTATAATTGAATAGCTGCTGACCAGAGGGCATCTGCTTCTGCTCCTCAGCATCCTCTGTGACATCTTCTCCCTCTCGTAGTCTGACAAAATTTCTTTAACACAATTAAAAGCATCGGTGTTTCTTGGACTGAAGTTTAAATGAGACAAATATACTATTTAAGACAGGCTTTCGTGAACGTTTCCTAACCTTGCAAGGAGAAATTAAAACCAAAAGTGAAACAGCAAAAGAAAATCCAGAAAGCCCAAATGTTTCTCTTCACCAGAATGTATTATAATTAATACACTCTAGGTGCTTTTAGGGCCTGCTCTGTTTCTCCACTAATGTGAAAAAAAACAATGGAAATTTTTTCAAGTTTTCTCAGAGTTCCTTTATATGCTATATTAAAAAGTGCACAAATTCCTTTCTGTCCTAAGCACATGCCGCTGATTCCATCCCTGTTGTGACTTTTTATCCTTCAACTATTATTTAATCCACTGTATGGCTGAGTGAAGGGGGTCATAGTTAGCTTAAACCAAGATAACAACACAGCTGAGGAATATGCTGTCTCTTGTTTTTCAGCCTGCTAGAAACCTTCACGTTTCTTGAGAGCTGCTCAGGCTCACTTGGTTCAGCAAGACAGGCCTTTCTCTGAGAGGTAAAGCACTACTGGGAGAAGTGGTGGAGCTGGGATTTGTCCACAACTCATGCCCATTCCCCTGACCTTGATGAACTGGCCTTGCTGACCACATCGGGATGATGGTCCACGCTGAAAATGCCTTGCAGGGAGAACAAACTCCTACAGCTGTCAGGCAATAAAGCTTTGTATGGGCCTATTTAGGGGCTGTGACAGTGTAAACACTGAAAAGGAAGGGGCATAAGCTCAGGGCATCACTGTGTGTGCCGTTCTGGGGCAGGAGAAAGAACTTGGCGTGTTGGAGGGGCCCTGAAACAAAGGAGCAGGATAGAGGGGCTGTGGACCAGCCCCATTTGGTGACGTCCCGCTTACTTCAACTGGCCCCACGTCCAGCTCCACTCGTGTACCACACTCTGGATAAACCACAACCACCAGCATGGTGCCGAGCCCTTCACCCCACAGCAGCAGGCCCGGAGAAGCCCGGACCCCTCCATCACATCCCGGGGACCCTCTCCTTCAGGCGGGCTGCCAGCCAGCGGCTCCCACCCTCGCTGCTTGGTCGCCCGCCATCGTGCGCAGCCCCATGCCCTGAGAGGACCAGGGCAGGCTTACCAAAAACCCGTGCTCCGCCAAAAGTGCTCCAGGGGCCGCCCGGCTTGCCGGACATCCACCGACACCACGTAGGCGGCGGAGCCCGCGCCGAGATGCACGATGAGCCAGGGCAGAAGCCGCATGGCGGCACTGGGGGCCGGGACGAGCCAAACCGAGCCGAGCCGAGCCGAGCCGAGCTGAGGGCACACCACCGCCACCAGCACCCACACCGGCACCGGCGCCCTTTACAAACGCAGCACGGACGCGACGCCGGGCGCCCGCCCCTGGCGGCCGTGTGGGGCGCCGGCTGTGGTGTCACCGCTTCGGCGGGCGGGGCCGTGGTCTTTTGGGTCGAAACGGCTGGGTTTGAGGCCTCGTAACTCGTCTTTTTTTGTTGTTGTTGTTCTGCCGGCTGTCAGGCGCTTCCCTCAAGTTGTTGCGCGTCCCGCGGTTGTTGCTGCTGCGCTTAAGCCTGTGTGCCACAGGAGGGAAACGTACCCTCACGCTATCACCACATCCTTGTGTGTGTTAGACTTCAGAAAAACGAACAAACTAGCATAATTGAAACCATATCCATTTTTATTTTCAGCCTAAGCGTATTCAACGATCTCGGTGCGGCGAGGAGTTTCTAAAGCACTAAATAGGCAGCCTAGATTAAAGTTATAAATGCTTATTTCTCGTGACGTACCTCAGGACAGGGTCTGCCATGGAGGTGGGTCTCTCTTCCCTAAGGATCTCTGTCACAAATTGTTCTGGAATTTCATCAGATTTTGTGAGCTGGAAGAAAAATGAGGGAAGCTGAGCCTCCTTTTCATGTCCCAAAATACTGAGGGATCTTCCCATGCTGTGTTTGATACTTCTGTTGAATTGGATGGATGGGGCATTCCAGTCAGATCACCAATAGAGGTGCTGGATTTTGTCAGATTGCAACAAGGGTGTTGGATTTGGGATTCCTATGTTTGCAGCTTCAGTTGTTTCCTGGGACCTTCAGTCGTCTTGGGACTCACTGTGAGCTTGCAAAGTGCACAAGGGCAGCCAACACTTCTGGCAACAGCACTACATCCCTGAGGGATCTGCAGGGAAATACTTGTCTCTTCCAAACTCTCTGCCTTCTGAGGAGACCCAAGGAAGGTGTTAAACAAGCAGTGGTAGGGGGAACGGACAAGCTGGGGGCCAATGGAAGCCAGCACTGTGTTGCCAGCTGCACCCAGAGCTGGAGCAGCAGCTGTCCTTGGGATGAGTGCTGCTGCCTGGGCTTGAGTGAGGACTGCAAGCAGTTTGCCACCTGGAAGGGGCTGAATGTCCTGGCTTCCCTTCCAGTGGGACAGGCTGGAGGAGATGAACAGCTGACTACCAAATGTCATGCTGGGGTTTGTGGGTGATTTAATAGTGACCCTGCACCTTGGTGCCTCTAAGCATGGAGAACACATTGCAGTGCAGGCACGCATACCAGCACCACCAGCGCTTAGCTGCTGAAGCTGCAGTGGGCATGGAAGCTACCCCTTGCAGAGGAGCCAAAAGCTTGTCAGCTTAGCTCTCAACCAGAGACCTGCCGGCAAATTTTATTGAAAATTTACAAGGGAGAATCCCTGTGGGCCCCATGGTTTCCTTCTACAGACTGACCCTGTTGGCATGAGGAAGGTTTGAGCCCTGGAGGCCATCCTGACTTTTCCTCAGAGACTTCCAAAGCAGAGCTGTTTCATTTCAGTTTGGCTGAAAAGTCAAAGTCTACTCTGGAAGACAAGGTGTCAAACCTAAATTATGTCCATTTGTCCAGGAAATCTTGGCCCTCTTCAGACACAATAATGGGCATGGTGTAAAATGTACTGAAACACCACAGACCCATGGATGCAGACAGCAGCATGAGGCTATCATGGAATGGATAGCTGAGGATATTATCAGAGAACTTGCAAGGGAAAACAGTCTGGAGGGCTGTGTTGACATTTGAAGAAGGTATCTGTCAGAGCTCAGGGAAGGGAAAGACTTCACTGGGAGTCTGTCTCCCTTGTTCTGGACAACTTCCCCAAGGGACGCTCCCTGCTCAACCCACATCAGACCAAAAAATGGGGCACAGAAGTTAAGACAAAATTCTTGCCAAAGGAGAGACAGTCAGAGAATTGGGGGTTTCTCAGCATTAGCCCTGTGTTTCTTTTCCTGTGCCTGAGAAAGCAATCAACAAGATTTTCCAAGGTTCATTTTCTGAAGAGCTGCAATTCCCAGCAGAAAATCTTTCCTGTTCACCACAAATGCCCTTGTAACTGATTGTACTTATTCTTTGCAGGGAGAAACTGCAGCAAAAAGATTCACCTGTTCCCTGTGATGGAACCTGCTATGCCTCTGTTCTCAAAACATCTGCAGAGATCCTGCAGAGAGAACAACTGGGGCCGATTGGTTTGCTTTCTCAAAACCTGGGTAGCCAACAAGTCCATGGAGGCATTTGCAGGCCAAATGTCAGGCTACACTGGTCACTCCCAGTGGCCTTGTCTACAACACTCACAGGTATCTTCTGCCAGGGGCAGAGCAAATGCCAGGGTTACAAGAGGTAACCTCCAGCAAACATTTCCCCAGGAATAAGTTTGATTCAGGGCTGAACACCTATGCCCAGCTTGCAGTGGGCATGATTCTGGAGATGATCAGGCAGAGCCCTGATAGAGACCTTAGTCGAAGAGAAGCTCCTCTATTGCCTTTGGCTTTTTGCTCATCCAAGGGCCAGGAGAGTGGGAGGGCCCCAGCAGGAGGTTTTCTGTGGGGAGTTTTACCTGGGAGATTTCCTGTTTCTGACACTCCCAGCAAAAGGGTGGTGGGGATGCTTTGCAGTAGCCTCCTCCTGTCTCCATGCGCAGACTAGGAACTTCCTGTCCTGAGGCAATTCCTGAGGAGGCATGCAAGTATAGGAAATAGTGGGAAAATGGAAGGAAGTAGCAGGAGAACAGCCAGTAAGTGGAAGCCGCCCATTCCCTGAGTGCCAGCTGCCTGGCGAGCAGAAATTCATCCATCCAGTGTCTCAAACAGGGCAGATGAGAGATGTGAGAGCCTGTTACTCCAGAGCTGAGTCACTCCTTACTGTGAAAACCATTTGGTCCCAGCTGCTCTCCCTGCAGCATCCCTGCAGATGTTTTGGGAACAGAGGCACATCAGACTCCTTCACAGGGAGCAGTTGACTCTTCCTGCTGCATTAGCTTTCTCTGTCAGCAGGCATCTGGGCACCACAGGGGAAAGCTGTCAGTGCACAGAAAATTTGTTTGTGAGGCTTTTCAGTTCAGATGTCTCCTGTACCTTCAGTACTTGTTAAAATTCTAAACTTGGCCTAAAAGAAAAGGCCTAGAAAAGCCCATATTGCTTTCTGACACAGCCATCTAATCATGGCACAAGGCAGGAACAAGAATGTTTTGCTACAAAATATGAAACCTAAAGCCTAAAAAAACATCCAGAGCATTAGTTCTGCTCTTGGCCCCCAGAGAAAATGATGGTCAGATATCTGTGGATATTTTCCATAACAACAAAGCACTAGTAAGGGTGAGGCATTCACCTTAAGACAGCCCTCGCTTTTTAGATCACTTCTCATTCCTACACGGTGGCAGCTGGTCTTTGGGCAGATAGACTTAGCTGACTCAAGGATTTGCACGGATTGATCAGTCACAGAGGAGAGAACATGCTCTTTTACCCCTCTGGGTAAGCTGGGATGTGCCATTGCCTCCCCGAGGTTTCCTATTTTTCAGTGTCTACTTCTTTCCTGGTGCCAAACCATCATTATTTTTTTCCCCTACTTCCACTTTTGGTCTAATAATACAATTCTGACAAGTTTGGGAAGTGTTTTATGACTTTTGCAGTTGACTTTCTGAACTTTATAAGTAAGCTACAGATCCATTGCAATGTGAGGAATTCAATAGTTGGTATATAGTTACACAGCACAGTCTTGAGAAGATGCAAACTGCCAGACTCTGAAGAAAATACTTCCTAGCTCTGCACGAGTGCTTTCCTTCTCATTACTTAGTTCACCTAAGATGTGATTGGGAATCTTGCTCTGCATGATTCAACAAATTTAACAAGTTTTATGTGGTTGCTTGCAATTCTAGAGGCATCCATGCGCGTAGCTCTAGAATCCCAGAGCTGGATACATTGAAGTGCAGGATTTGATATGTCCCTGCATTCTACCTAGGCTTTCACTGACCTGTGTGTAACCCAGGGTTGCTCAATAAACGCTTTGTCTTTTGTCCAGGAAAATGAACCTTATCATCCAGATGTTGCCCCCTAACCCACCTTGGTTCAACAAGACCCAAGGGGGTATTGCCTTGCTGCAGTTTAGCACTGTACATTTACTTTTGTCTTCAGGTGTAACCTGGTGCGTATAATCCTGTATAACACCAAAGGTTCTACGTTAACGTGACAGTCTTAGCCTGAGCTTGTTTCAGCTATGGTAAGTATTGTTTGGTGGTCAGGTGAATAGTGCCTCATTTTTTTTCAGCTTAGCTCTCTGAATACCATTTAGGGTAAAATGTGTCAGTATGCAGAAAGGGCCAGCTGCTCCCTGAGGAAGGGGGAGCTCACGGGACAAACAGGGCTGGCACGGGCCTGAGCAGTCCTGTCCACCGCCCCAGAATCGAGGAGCAGGGCAGACCCTGAAGTAGTAGATGTGGTCAGCCCAGAGTCCCTATCATCAGGCAAATTCACAGTGACAGGGCAGGTCTGAGGTCAAGGTGGGAAATCAGTCCATAGATCAGGGCCCAGATCAGCAAGGTCCGTGTCTAGATGTTGCTATAGATGTGGCTGAGACCAGCACTTCTACAAGATCACTGATTGAAGGACTCAGTCTCCTGGCCCTGCAGTGGTGCTCCTGGCCCCTGGTGTTGCGGTTTAACACCGCAGGCAGCTAGCACCGCACAGCCGGTCTCTCAATCCACCCCAAGAGGATGGGGGAGAGAATTGGGAAGGTAAACCTGCAAGAACTTGTGGGCTGAGGTAAGGACAGTTTAACAGGCTGAGCAAAAGCTGTGCATGCAAGCAAAGTAAAACAAGGAATCCACTCACTGCTTCCCATCAGCAGGCCGTTTCTGCCATTTCCAGGAAAACAGGGCTCCATCACACATACCAGTAACTTGGAAAGACAAACACAGTAACTCCGAATGTCTCTCCCTTCCTTCTTTCCCCACACCTTTTACAGCTGAGCATGACACCATATGGTGTGGGACATCCACATGGGTGGTGAGGCACTGGCACAGGCTGCCCAGAGAAGCTGTGGATGCCCCATCCCTGGAGGTGTTCAAGGCCAGGCTGGATGGGGCCTGGGCAACCTGGTGTGGTGGGAGGTGTCCCTGCCCATGGCAGGGGGGTTGGAACCAGGTGATCTTTTAGGTCCCTTTCAACCCAAATCATACTGTAGGTCCGTGATGCCTTTGGTCAGTTTGGGCCAGCTGTCCTGGCTGTGTCCCTTTACAGCTCTTGGTGCACCCCCAACCTCCTCACCTGGCAGGGCAGCATAAGAAGCTGAAAAGTCCCTGGCTCTGTGCAAGCACTGCTCTGCAACAACTAAAACACCAGGGTGTTATCAACACTGCTTTCATTACAAACCCATAACACAGCACTGTACCAGTTACTGTGAAAGGAATTAACCCTGTCCCAGCCAAAACCAGGACACGTAGGCAGGATTTGTAGGTGGGGCTTCTGAGAAGGCTGCTCAGGGCCATTAAGGAGTATTTTTCTCCATTCCCCACACTATTGGATGTGCAAAAATTTGGCTGTCTGAAGCAGGTAGAGGACCATGTGTCTTCAGCTCTGGTGGGCTTCCAGTTGCTCCCAGTTGCACAAGATTTGTGTCAGCTTCCGCTCTGCAGCTGGCCCAGGAGTGAATATTTATTATTCTTCATATATCTGTTCTTAGTGGGTCACAGTGATTGTAAAACAGAATCCAACAGATTTTTTTTTATTTTTTTTTGCAAGTTATAACGAGTACTGTCTGTGGTTGGTCTGACAGAAACTTTTGGAAATCTGTGATGCTGGTTGCATTAATACTAATGATGGTTCATGGCTTGAACTTCAAGTTGGAGTTAGATGCCAGTCAGAGTATTGACTAAAACTGGAGACCAACCTCAAAAACTGAAAGACACAGGATTTCCACATTCCCACTTGTTCGCTCCATGGGACGTGTATTGTAACTGACATTTTGCCTAGGTTGCAGAGAGGCAAAGGCAACAAGAATAAAAAATTATGAAGTCCTCCAGAAAAAAAAATCACAACGGCTGCTCTCTGAGTCCTTTGAAAAGCTATCATTGGCTCATTTTCTCAGAGCAAGCCAACCCAACTGTACTCGATTAAAACCACACCTCCGTTACAAAGCCATCTGCCACTTTGACACTGAGTATAGCCTTAATTTCCATACTAGACATTGTGTGGCTATCACATGAGCTCATGAAACAACCCTTCAGGATCTCTACGTACTCCCCCAGCACTGTGCTTCTGAAGTAAGGGCATGGTGCCACTACCCCTCTCAAAACAAGGAGTAAAGAAGCTTTCTTCCAGTGTATGACCTTCTCAGCTGTACATATGTATTGCTTGCAATCAGCCAAGAAACCAAAGTGAAGAAATAAATGTCCTGGCTTTCATCCAGCTTTTGCCACAGCAAACCTAATAGTTTACCTCTAATCTTTTTTATATCCATTTTGTATAAGCCCTAATTAATATTTAATTCCTTACCAAAGTCTTCCATTAGGGATCCACTTTATTTCTGGGAGGCATAGGGCCGTCACAACTAACATGTATCATTTTTTTGACAGTTTTATGGTTCAGCTGGAACAATTTGCAGAGCCGTCCATCAGTATCTTCCCTGCAGCTTCACAGCCCTTCTATTTTAATCGTGAACTGCAGAACAAAGCAGAGTAACAGGCCCTTAAGTCATACTTAAAAGGAATAAAGTTCAGAAGAGACACTGGAAATACTTTACTTAATGATTTATTAATTTGTTTTGCTTTGTTTTGCAACGCTTAATGCTAGTGTGTTAGAGGAAGACCTGTGCTTTAGAGACATCTCATCAGTATTTTCATGTCCTGAGCTCCTAGTTCTCCTCCGCAAGTACTAGCACTGACCATCACTTCTCCGCTGAAATGGAGTAGGGGGTGACAAGCACCTCTACTGCCCTGTATACCCCGGAAGGCTTTTAGAGAGACTGTCTTTTTGCAGTCTCTGAGTGCCTGGGCATCATCTGGTGGGGCAAGAGCTGGAGAGGATGGAAGATGTCACCAGTCTTAACAATTATGTAGCCCTGCAGACACACTGCCTTCAAAACAGAAACAAGTCAATGCTCTCACCCTTCCACAGCTGGTGTGCAGAACAACCCCTAGCTATCTGTGAAACTGCTGTGCTTCTTCTCTGTTTTCTCCAAAGGTCTCTCTAGTGCTTGCAAATAAATCTCAAGCATGTCCTGGCTGAGGTTCATAACAGACCTTGTATCCTGACAAATTTACCTGTGGTCACAGTTGTACACCAGCCATCTCCAAATCAGGCAGTAAGTTAATGGTGACAATCTGCAATAACTTTTCCATCTCACTGCCATTCCAAATGGTTGTATGGGATACTCACGCTCTGGCCAGCATTTCGTACAGCTTTCCAAGGAAGCCCACCCTTCTTCTAAAGAACAATGACCAGTTCCAGGGCACCAGCCCCTTGCCAGCTGCCCCACCACTTTATACAGGGCTCCCTAGAGCCTTTTTGTATTGGCAGGAGGAACCTGCCAAGTCACAGGGTGAACTTGTGTGGAAAGAAAAGCTTGTGATTTGCACCTCAGACTTGCATTCGCCCTTAGCCTGCTCCTGGATGAGAGAAACAAGTTCTGAAAAGTATACGTGCATATTGATATCCAGACTAAAGCAAGATGGACTTGCGGACCAGTTCTGTTGCTTGAAATATTGTTGCTACCCTTGCCCATGGGTTATCAGTCCAGTGGTGAAGGTGTAGGTTGCACTTGTGATTAGGTAATTCGTGGGAAAACTTCTCAGGCAAAGTTTTCCCATTTACACAGTCTTGGAATGGATGTGCACAAGTTAACCAAGTGCTTATTTTCAAGAAACAGAACTCTCAAGGCAATACATGTTAAAACAGGCAAAAATTGAAATTCAGACAATATATTAAAACAGAATGCAAGGTCATCCAGCTTCAGGGATTTGCAGGTGTATCACCCTGATTAATAAAAATGGATATGCACGCACACAAACACACAGATACATCAAGGCAAGTCAGTTCTCAATTTCTTGTCATTCAGAGGTTGCTGCCTGCAAAGAGGTCTCCTTGGAGTGGTGACGTCCTGTATTACCATTTTTTGACATGGTGTCTTCAAGTGTGACATTTTTGCTAATCCTAGATTTCCATGTTACTCCTCACAGCTTCTATCTGATCAAATGGGTGACAAAGGATAATCTTCACCGAAGAGGATGCAGAGGAGCAGCACTACTTTCTAATCTGTATCCTCTTCTTTGCCTCCTATTTCAAAAATTTCGTCCATACTAATAAGTATTTCTTCACTCTCATTGAAATTTTTGGATTAAAGCGTGAAGGATTAAACAAACTATGGAAAGAAATACAGCTGGGTAATCTTTGATAGCCCTTTATGTGACAACACAATATTTTGTGAGTACATGCTACCAAGGCAGTAAAATCAAAAGATGTGCATCACATTGGCTTTTGTTATTATTATTATTATTATTCACAGGATCACTGTATAATTTAGGTTGGAAGGCATCTCTGGAGATTGTCTCATCCAAGCCTCTTGCACAAGCAGAGACACCCAGAGCAGGACCATGTCCAGGTGTATTTTGAAGATCTCCAAGGAGGAGACTCCACAGCCTCTCTGGGCATCCTGTGACCATGCTCAGCACCCGCACAGCACGGAAGTGCTGCCTGTGTTCAGAGGGAACCTCCTGTGCTCCGTGCTCCAGTGTGTGCCCACTGCCTCTTGTCCTGGCACTGAGCACCACTGAAAAGAGCCTGGCTCTGTCCTCTTTGCACCCTCTCTTCAGGTATTTGTATACGTTTATAAGGTCCCTCTGAGCATCCTCTTCTCCAGGCTGAGCAGTCCCAGCTCTCTCAGGGCTCCTCCCAGGTGAGATGCTGCAGTCCCTCCATCATCCTGGCCCTTCACTGGACTCCCTCAGCAGCTCCATGTCTCTCTTGAACTGGACACAGCACTCCAGGTGTGGTCTCACTGGTGCTGAGGAGGGAGGAAGGATCATGTCCCTTGACCTGCAGGCAATACTCTGCCTAATGCATCCCTGGGTGCCATTAGCCTTCTCTGTGGCAAGGGCACATTGCTGGCTCATGTTCAACTTGAAGTCCATCAGGACCCCAAGGTCCTTTCCTGAAAAGATGCAGTGCCCTCCCCAAATTAACAATTCTGCTTTTAAGAGAAACTACTTTGAAAACCACAAATTTGGATACTTGAAAAACTTCTTCTTGCCATACAGGCAGCCGAGGAAAATGAGGTGTCTTTGCAAAATATGTGTCCTGTCTTTCCATTGCTACCCTCCTTCAAACTTTGACCTTTCAAGGCTTCTAGCCAGCTGCAAACCCGGGGGTCCAGTTGGCTGAGCTAGTAGCATTTTAGTTCCAGCAGATGCTCGCTGTCATTGCTGCTGGCGTCCCCTAGACCTGCTCAGGGAATTTCACCCTTTGCTCTTCCCTGTCACACTGCAGCTCAGTGACGATGTAAATGTGTTGGGCAGGCACTGACACTTGTCTTGCTGCTGCAGACTTTTGACACTGCACCAACCTGCTGTGATACCCATTGGATCACTTCTGGCTGTTCATTATGCTTTCTCTTCACCTTTGCATTGGTGGCCCTAGAAATTCACTGCTGAATTTTCACCCCTGAAGCCAAGGGGGTGGTGTCCTGATGATTTATATTTACCTTCTCCACCGCTTTTGTTTCAAAACTGCTGCAACCTTGGTATCAGGTGAGAATGACAGCTGAACTCTGCCTGCCCTGCTCTGCATATTCTGGCTCAACACATGCGTCAGCCTCGAGTGTGACTGCATATTTATATTCTTTCCCGTGCAGTAAATGTGGGATAATTTAAGGTGCTCTTAATAATGTGCTACCGGATCCTCTGCCAGAAAGCAAATACAGAATTTGCAGCACTTCAGAACCCACCTGTATTTAACAGCTAACAATGTTTGCTTTATTAGTTATTCATACAGATGATCCATGAGCTCAAACACAATATATGAACAATATTATAATTACAGTGCCTTAAGGCATGTGGCACAAAAAGCTAACATATGACCTTCTGCACATCCTCTAGAGATCTGCTGGGTAATTGTGATGTTTTTCCTCATTTCTGTCACCTACTGTTTTCTCCTTGAAGAGAATAAAATTGATCCCATCATTTCTGTAATTCTGCCTTAATCATAATCAGTCTGAGCATCGTACTTGTTACTGCATCCCATCCTCCTCCACTGATGACAGAGAAAGCTTTGAACTAGATACCTCATTTCTGGATAGCTAGAGTTGGATGGAATTAATCTCCCACTAAGAAACTTACCTACTTTTGTATGAAACAAATGTAGTAATCTCCTAGTTCTTCTTAAACCTAAGACCACATTGCAAAGGCTGTGGCATGGCAACTGATCACCAAACACTCCTGTCAAATCCCAAGTTTACGCACAAAACTCAAAGCCTGTCCCCTTCAGATACTGCCTTGCTCGGTTAATAGTCAATGGCAACATTCATGTTACTAAAACAGATGTTTTGTAATTATTTTTTTTTACTTCTCTCAATCACAATGTTCATTATAAGGTGGTTGTTATTCTCTTTTTTCCCTTCCAAATGCTCCTTCAAAACACAACAGAGAAGATGTTTTTGTTTTGTTTTGTTTTGTTTTGTTTTGTTTCACCATAATGACATCAGGCTTTCTCCTTACACTTTTTGGCCAGAGGCACCAGAGGTATTGATGGCTCTGCCTGTCCTAGAAATGTCTGAACTCATAAGGTTCACAAAGCCATGCAATAAATGAAGTGTACAAATCTCTGCATCTGTCAGACAGACATTTAACAAAAATAAAGCATTACTACATAAAGAAGAAAGTAAGTCAACTTTACCAGTGGCCTTCATTCTTCTATTACAAACACAAAGGAACCCATAAGGGACATGGACAAGTCCACCAACCTACCAAAAGCAAGATCCTGGCACATGGCTTTTTTTCACCAACTTGTGCTTTCGGTTACAGAGTTCCTGTTTTATTAGTTAGGATTGCTTTTCACATAACAGAAGATAGACTTTGTTTTTGTTTTTGTTTTTGTTGTTTTCTTTCTGCAGTACCAGAATATTCAGATCACAATTTGTCATCCACTAAAATGGGAATGGGCAGCTCATCTTCTTTGGCAGATCTGAAGTGCTCTCCCTCCAGATGCAAACTTAAGACAGCCTTGAAAGGTTAAAAAAACACAACTCAGACATCCCAAAGTCACAATGTGTTTCAGGATCACTGAAGCTCTGATCACTTACATTGCAGTGTCTTTGTTCTTTGCCCCGCTGCAGATGGTGATTGATTTAAATTCTGTCAGTCCCACAGCAGTCTTTCTCAGTACACTTTGTTTGAGAGCCAGCAATTAAGTAATGACTGAAGTGAATTAAAAATAATTTCAGCTGAAGTCTGGGTTTTTGGCCAAGTGGTTCTATTTGCAGAAGGGTGGTACCATTTCCTAAGGGTAAACAAAGTCCTCCCCCTGCCCTTCATATAAATCAACCTAAAATTGAAATATTTCACCAAGTAGATGCATCATGATGAGATTTCATGGGAGATGTCGCCAGGCTACTTGCTCTTCTGAGGTGTGTCACCACAGCCATAGAATGCTCCACCTTACCCAGAGGCTCGTCAGACAGTCTAGGTTTGGCTGAATATTTCTTTTCCTTATTTTGAGTGGTCGGTTGCTTTTTTTGTTTGTTGTTTGTTTGTTTGTTTTGTTTTCCTAAACCAAAACGGAAATAATTATATCTCATAAAAATATGCATGATTTTTCTGACAAACTGTAGAAATGACTCAGAAAAATAGCTCAGGGCTATTCGAAACAACGCTGCTAGATCATGTTAACACAATCTGACTACCAGCTCCATGGCACTCAGTGCAGACTCGTTTTCAGTGAAATTATGGTCGTGAATATGCCTTATCATGAAGAAAGTATCCCTTTATGGTTAACCATTTGATATTTATTAACTTCCTTGATTGTTCAGTGCTTTGACTGTTCCAGGTGTTACTGTCACCATGGAGATTTTTTCCTCCCATTCCTTACCTCTCCTATGCCAGTTTTCATATTGCCTCCTTTGAAGATGGGCTGTCTCTCAGGGTGTTTGTGCAAACCTCATGCAAAGTTGGTCATTTTGACACTGAAATCTTTGGCTGCCTTTGCAATTAGAGGACTGCATCTTTACTGCCCACTCACTTTAAGAAACTCTAGAAACTTTTGGTGACAGGTTGGGAAAATGGGTAGAAAGAGAAATATCAGATTCTCTCAGAACAAAACGTTTTTATTACCACATTTGTTATTGCAGAGTGAGGTTATGGTCTTTAGGAGCAGACAGGGAAAAAAAAAAAAAAAAAGCAGAAAGAATCAAATCTACTCCAGAAAAACAGCACAGATAATCCTAAACAAGATATTTTCTGGAAGAGCCACAGAGCTCAGACACTGAAAAGTGGCACAGACACTGAAATGAACAGGTTTACTTGGCTTCTTTTAACAAAGATGAAAGACTTGAGTTTAACAGTTTTTTATGTTTTTCTTTGGCAGCTTTCAATTCCTTTGCACTGAATATGGCAAATTCCCACCAAAATTTTTGAAGGCACGTCTTAAATATATTAAGCCCTTACGAAATACTGCAACACCTATCCTGCTTCCAGAAGGATATCCTTCTCTGTCTTCAGGAGTCCCATTTCACAAGTGCAAGAACCTCTGCAATGTCCATAAAAACAACGCAACACCCTGGGGGATGGTGGGGACTAGACATGACAGACTTTTAGGAGAAATATTTGGAAATTATTTCAGTGTCCCAGAATAAGGAGTAAGGACTGAAGTCCTGACAGCCTCCAAACAAAATTTATGGCTTCTTCATGATCAGTGGAAAAGCCATGTACTTCAACATTTTCAGCACCTGTGAGAGTGTTTCAGATATCAGGTGGAGGTGCCACAGGTGTTTATTTAAAGGGGGGTTGGCTAGGTTTTGTTACCAGTGAAATCAGATAGGTGAATGGCAGAATTCCTGCTAACATAGATTTTAATAGAATCATAAAATCGCAGAATACCCCAAGTTGGAAGGGACCCTCAAGGATCACCAAGTCCAACTCCTGGCTCCACACAGGACCACTCAAAAATCACTCCATATGTCTGAGAACGTTGTCCGAATGATTCTTGAACTCCGGCAGGCTCAGTGCCATGTTCACTTCCCTGGGGAGCCTGTCCCAGTGCCCGACCACTCTCTGGGTGCAGAACCTTTCCCTAACACCCAGCCTGACCCTCCCCTGTCCCAGCTCCATGCCGTTCCCTCGGGTCCTGTCGCTGTCCCTAGAGAGCAGAGCTCAGCGCCTGCCCCTCCGCTCCCCTTGTGAGGAATTTACAGGTTTTTTTTGTTTTTTTTTGATATTGACTGAGGAGCACACTGTTAATTAGACTTTCAGTGTACCCAGTGCACCGTTAAGGCTTTCCTCCAACATCAGGAAGATACAAGGCGTTATTCAAGTGTCAGATCTGGCAAAAACATTTCCCTCACTTAGCTTCTCTTCAGGATCTGTTATCTGACAAAAAAATTAGTTGCTGAGGAATGTCAAGATGCCTGGTCTAGATGTGATACATTTCTTAGGTTTCTATCACATGTGAAATCTGTTGATGAGACATGAGTGGATATGGAGCTTATTGTCATGTAGTCAAAGATTTGTTCTTGCTGCTAATTGTGGTAGGCAGCAGGTGTTCAAGAGATACATGTGTGTTGAAAAGATTTATCCTGCATTTCTCTCTTGAGCTTGTCCAAGTGTTTGGTTTTCTTCCTGCTGCAGATGCTGGGGAAAAAAAAAGAAGGGGGGGGGGCCGAGGGAGGAGAGATACTTTATTTTACTTACTTGCTTTCTGATGAAAGTAAAGGAAAGTATTTCCTTTCTTTTTCTAATGGTTTAAAGCAAGAATGGAAAAACTTCTTTATTTCATCCCAGCTGCCTATTCAAAGAATATTTACTTTGTCATGCATTCTTTTCTGTCTACTCATTGACCCCTCCAAAGCCCAATTTTCAATGAATTTTAAACATTATTAAGTTTCTGTAAATTTGGTGTGAATCAGATAATCCAAATGAGATTTCCACTTTCCCCAATCCTAAGTAGGAGCAGACATATCATCTTTACGTAACTCATTTAGAAATAGCCAGATGGCCAGCCAGCACATATACATTAGCCTAATCAGAATACTCATAGCTCCTGCCTGTCTTCCTTCTACACCTGCTGCTTTGTACCTGTTGGAAGTCTCAAAGAGTACAGGAGGAATGGTTAAAGCTGTTGGGATGTGGGAGGTTTAGAGACAAAAAACACAAGTCAAAAAAAAATATATATATATATATATATCACTATTCCTCCAGTTCACTGGCCAGACCACTTCCCTTGCGACACCTTTGATCATTTTTCAATTATTAGTATTTTTTCATCTTAATCAGTTTAAGGCTTCTTCCCCCTGAAGTTCCCCATAGATTTTAACATTTCCTTTGGAACACACCCATGAACTTGCAAAAACACCTGCCAAATTTGAAATCTTAGTTCACCAGAACACGACCAGAGAGAATTAAGAACATGGCCAAAGAGAAATTTTTCCTGCTCCGGCAGGGGGAGTGGACTCGATGATCTTTCGAGGTCCCTTCCAATCCCTAACATTCGGTGATTCTGTGAAATTATTCAGCCAGCATACGAGTGTATTCGTGACTTGCCCCCGTATGGAGTGAATGGGGGATCCCTCTACGTTCACTGAGTCCAGCAATCCATCATTTCAGGATGTGATTCCACAGCATCTGTTTCAGTGATTCCATTTACACTTCCGCTTGTTTTTTCCCCTTACGTATGAGATGTTAATGTCTTGGAAGTTAGATGTTGGCTGTACTAGCATCCCTGGAGACACTGCAAATGTCAATATAGAATTATGTGGCTTCTAAGAGATCCTACTCAAGCTTGTGTACTCTTTACATTATTGATGTTATCACAACAAAGTCCATAAATGAATTATTGTCTACTGGTTTATCTCCATTATATCCCTTCAGAGTTGCTTCAAAATATGTCTTGATTTCTATTTTGGGGTTAAGAAGCTATGACAAAGAGGTCAAAAGAAGGTACAGAGACATCCAAGCCACCAGTCCCTTTAACGTAAATGTATGCTTGCACAAAAGAAAGGTATTTATATTAGTGAAGCATAGAATTACGTATTTTGCATGTTGAAACACATTCCCAGGATGTTTTCTTATTGTAGGAATGCTAGAAAAGCCAAACAGAGAGGATTAGTATGGGTTTTAGTTTCCTTGAAATGGATCAGGTTTTATCGGCCTATGATAAATCTCCGTCAAATTACAAGAAGGGTTGGTCCAAGTTAAAGGTCACCGAAGCTAAAAAGAGTAACTCTGTTTGACTCCCTGTGTACAGGGGAAGGCCCTTTGAGGATGTTGCCATCAGTGATGCTTTAAAAAGATGTACCTTTGTGTTACACTCTGGTACTGCATCACTTCTGCAGGCAGCGTCACGGGAGTGGGCATCTCCATTAACGTCCTCTTCTGTTCATTACGTAATAACTGCCTGGCTATTGGATTTTACAGATGGGAAAGATGCTGACAGATATTACAGTTCAATCTCTTTAACCCAAAAGAAGAAGGAAGAGAGGACTATATCACAGAGCAAACTGCTGACGTGAAGAAATTCCATGCTCAATGTTTGTAGAAGACCTGGCCAATGCGAGCTGCGTGGCCTCTTCCCACCCATCATTTAAATCACTTAAAATGAATGATCTCAAGGCATAGGGCACCTCATGTGCACACAGTAGCCCCCTGAGTTCCACCCTCATTCATGCCCCACACCTCTGCACAGTGCCTAATGGATCAGAGGACAGATGCCGCTGGCTCACGAGGTCCCAGGGGAGGACAGAGGCCACGGCCCTGGGCTTACACATGGCTTTGCTGCACGGCGTGCAGGAGGGGAAGGATCCAGCTGTGTGAATGCACTGCTCAGAGAGTGACACTTGGCAAGCTGGGCTGTACTAACACTTAGACAAAGGGTAGTGTCCTGGAAGTGCTTCTCTCGCAGCTAAATGTCCGGCAGTGAGGCAATGAAAACTGGATTCATAATATTCTCCTGAAAAACGCATTATGAGCCTGGTTTATTGTAGTGATATGCAGGAGCCAAACAAAACAAGGAATCCTGACTGCACTCAGCACTGTATGAACATAGATTAATAGTGATCTTCTGCCCTGATGAGGCTGTACTCTGTACAGAGAAGGCAGGTACAGCATGGGAAATGTCAGATCGAACACCAATACAATGCTTTGCTCTTCAGCACCCTGGGAAGAGCTGTGTTTCTCAGCTTCCCCGTGGCTGTCCTTCCACAGAAGAATTTTAAAAGGGATGGAGAAGTGCTGCTGCTAGTCATGCCTCTGTGCAGCTGCAGGAAATTATACCGAGTCTCCAAGGAATTTGGAGTTTGGCAGGCTAGCATCCCCAGCTGGATTTCCATGTCAAGCGTTCATGGAGAAGACGTGCCAGATTTCACAGGGGTGGAAGTGGCTGGCTCTGTACATGCATATACAGGAGAGAGGACGATGTAGTACATTCAGAGCTGTCTGAGGGTGAGGATGTCTGTACGTGCATGTCTCAGTGCCAATGTGAGAGGTACTGCTTAGGCATCTGTGGAAGCAGGTGTATGTTTGTGCTCTGGGCTGTGCGTCTCACCGGTGAGACACTAAGCTGTGGCAGGTGAAGCAGGCTTCAGAAGACAAGGCATTAATGTAGGAAGAGAGAAGGACAGAGCGATGACAGCTATCAGGGATACAGAGGAAAAGACGGGATGACTAGAAAGACAGAGGTTGTAACAGACATAAAAGGAGGAAAAAGAGAGTAAGAACAAGTAACGGGAACAAAAAGAGCAAGAGAAGAGGGGGGAAACTTACCATGCTCCTCTCTCTCCCCTATTTTTCACATCACCTCTTGCTCCCCTGGTGGTTTCTCCATGATGAAAAAGGGGCATGAAGATGGGTAGGTAGAGAAGGGAGGAGAAGAAATTGAATGGAGAAAAGAAAAGGCCTAAAAGAAAGAGGAGGAAAAAAAAGTTCAAAAAAAAAAAAAAGAAATGTTGGGAGAATAGGAGCAAGTTAAGGGTGGTAGGCAGGATGTAAATTGGGGTGTTTCCATCACGGGCAGATGCTAGGTGAAGGGCAGAGTGAGGAAAATAAATTGGGTGCAAGGGGGCAGGAAGGGTCTAGAGGACAGGGGAGTGACACGAGGGAGTGACAGAAGGAAGGATAGCAGGATGAGGGGAATACTGAAAGGACTGAGGGGTGTGGAAATTGAGAGCATTTGCCTACTGAATTGGGGGAGAGGAGGTATGGGTGGGGAGATGCAGTTCAGAAACAAAGAACAGGAGTAACTAAGCTATACAAAATACCTCTTGGATGATGTCAGGAGAAGAGAGAAGGTGGAGAGCAATGATTTGTTGATGAAACTCTGCCTTAGTGATAGCAGCTGGCATATCCATGCAGCAGAAACCAGGAAAGATCACTAGTCCCAACAACCACTGGAAACTATAGTCCTTTGTCACTCAGAGCCTGCAATGCTGCTTCAGACTCCAGTCTTTAGAGATTGTCTTTCATACACATGCTTAGTTATAGTGTCCACCAGAAATCTCCTGTCTGGGAGATTTACAAAGTTCCCTCTCTACCTTAACTTCAGATAATGCACAAGCTGCCCATGCCTGACTACAGAGCTGCCTGTAAGAGGATATGATTTGACCGGTACTTTCAGCATCTCATTACAGCTTCCTTCCCCTAGCATCACTTTCATTAGCAGTATGTGTCCCGGGTCCAGTGCAGTGCTGTGTGTAAGTACCTGGATGGGAGTGAACTGTGAGCTGATTTTTGCCAGGATCAATATTGCTTCCTTAACAAATATCATCTTGTAAAAGCAGTAAGTAACAGAGCAGGGATAAGGTGCAGTGCTGCTGAGATGCGTGCTGTCTTCATCACAGCTATTTCAGAGCAGCAATTACAAGCAAATGTATGAGTTGCCCAGAACAAGAAAACACTGAGAGGTGGCTCATCCCCCAGCAGTGCATCCTAGACCAGCACTGGACGTGGAAATACGTGTCCCTAGGTGCAAACTCACTTGCATCATGGCATTTGGCAAGCAGTCAGCAGGGCTGGGAGGTGAATTCCCAAACTCAGCAGACGGTCAGTGCGTGGCTGACACACCCTGGAAAAATGTGTTTGTCACAGTCAAAGTGCAGATGAGCCCATTGCGTTTTCAAAGTCTACAAAGAATTCAGATGTCCAGCAGTGAATTACTTGGTACCAGAGGGAAAAAATCCATCATTCAAACCCTGGACTGACTCAAAAAGCCAGTGTCTGTCACTGAAGTTGCCGATAGCACCAGGGGTTGAGCCTTCAGCCAAAATTACAGGGCACAGAGGCAAACCTCCAAGTGGGTCCTGATGTTTTTTTTGCAGCCAACATCATGCAATTGTTACAACATCAGTCTCCAGGGGCTGAGTGCATCCACGTACTAGAAACCTATGTAGTGGTCAGGTTTTGTGCATCCTTTCAAGCTGCATGCCCTCTTTCGCCTGAGCCATCTCACCTGAAGAAAAGAGGCCACAGACTTTGCTCTCAGTCAGTGTGTTCTTGGAGAGTAAATGCACATGCAAAGGGACTAATTCAACCTCTTCTTCCACACAAGGAGGGCAAAGGACGAGTGAAACCTATCAGTTTGTGCTTGCTGTTTTAGCCTGGCATGTTGACAGCCTCCTTGGCCAGTTCCTGTTGGATTCAGTGTGGTACCTTCCCTTGCAGCGATGATTCACTGACTTTTCTCTCTGCACCCAGATGGCTTCTCTGCCCCTGAGGCCATACCTCAGCAGGTCCCTTTGGCCTCTCCATCTGGATGCCTCATCAACGGCCTGTCACAGCCCGGTCTGAATTCCTCCTTCCTCTTCAGCCTTCCCGAAAGGCAGGATCCTCTCCAGCAGTGTACAGCCAGCAGGGCAGGCATGGTGCTCCCGTCTGCTTTCTGGATGATTGGTGTTGCCTCCTAAGCAGCCTGCTTCCCCAGCCCTGTCCCCCCATACCAGCACAGCTCTCTTCCTCAAGCGTGGCAGCAAGCTTCACCTTGCCAGCTGGTCTGCCGCTGCTGGCCTCGTCTCTGGAGGGACAACATACTCATTGCCCTCACCTCTGAAGGACCTTCAATTTAACCCAGACACACGTTTGCAGGTGTGCTTACTTCTGACACCCAATTCCCTGGCTTGCCAGTTTCTTGGAACAACAGCAAGTTTTGGAAACGCCAAAATATTTGAATTTGGGGTCAGTTTGTTTTCACAGTGAATGTGAAACTATGTTACCGTACATCAGCCTTCTACAAGCACTGGACTCAGCCGGAGTGCATGTGCCATGACGCAGCACAGCCACTAGCAGGTGTTGATGGGCAGCATAAATTCAGGAGGAAGTATGAGATTCCTTGGATAATGGGAATGGCAAGGTTATGGACCTACACTGTTGATATCATTCTAACAAACTTTGCAACTTGGGAGAACCAGACACAAACTACTTTTCACGGTTTTCACATTTTATTTTCTCAGAGAGTGTTGGAAAGATGGAAATTTTCAGGAAAAAATCTTTATGCTGAAACACATACTCGCATCTTTAAACCACTTTTAAGAATAATTCACATCTACCTTCAGCTTGAAAATGCTTCATAGCTGTGCCTTGTTACCTCTCCTTTACTTAAAACCACATTTTTTTTTACTGCTGGTTTTGGGAGGGCAGGATGGCTTACAGCCACCAAAACACTGCCGTGGTGTGATTTTTTTGTTCCCTGGGCTCCCTGCCGAGGAGTGGCTCAGCTCAGGGTTCCCTCGGTCGGCAGCAGGATCCACACCGACTCCAGTAAGCTCTGGGGTACGGGATGTTAGCAGCCCTCCAAGGCTGCCTTTTCATCTCTCAGAATTTGCCAGGGGCAACTTTGTCCACTTCAAATATCATCTCTCTTCAGACAGCTCATTCCTAAGTCTCTTTCGTCCATGCAGACCTCTTCTTTTCTAACCATGTTTTAACAGCTTGAATAACGAGTAAGGACGTTTATCACCCTGAGCTTCCACACTGCCTCTGTGTTCTGCAGGGTGATGGGCATCCTTTTTGCTTTTATGGCTTTCCTTTCCTCTTCCCTCCACACTTCAACAATGTAACTGCCTGGAAATCAGCAGCCTTTCTGCTTTGATCAAAGCATTCATCCAGCCACTCGGACGTGTTCATGCTGTATTGAGCTCACTTAAAGAAGAATCCCTGTCCCAGCTGCTTTCTGTGAGGCTGGATGGCACCAGGAAAACTGTGGTGCCCATCACCCCTCCGCAGATAAGCAGGACACTCAGTTTCTCAGGCTTTTTGCCTACAGATACTCGCCAGGCATTTCTGCTGCTACAACACACATACTGAGAGTCTGAGGAGTGAACAAGCATTGATCTTTACAGGATCAGGATCTGCAATTTTTTATTTTTATTTTTAAATTCTGTTAATAAGAGTAACTTATTAACTCTGCCCCAGTGACCCTGGCCTGTCTGATATACCTGTGGCAGCACCTGGTGTTTTTCCTTGATTTGACTGTTTTGCCTCCACACTAGCAAGATGCTCGCAGAGAAATCACTGCACTCACACACATCCCAAAATCATAGGAAAATAGGTGTTGTGAGCTGGCCTGTCTGTAAGGAAAGAACTTGGCACACTTAGTTGTTCCTGTTAGAAGGCAATAATAAATCTGTTTTTCTTAGATTTATTCACCCAGAATACTTTCAAGTCATTCTCTCACATGATGCTCTTCCGATTTCAAGGCTCAGATGTTTTCTGATAGAGGTGTGCATCCACTTCTCCTTCTGCAGAATCGGTCCTCAACCAATAAAGTGAAATTGTCTCATCTCTGTGTATTCCAGCGCACTCAATCAGGTGAGCACCAAACAGCAGTCCAAGCAGCTGCTTTTGGATGAGGGTTTTTTAACCAGCACATGGAGAGACAGATGGATCCCCCACACACACTCCACAGACACGGCTGCCCTGTGTCTTCCCTTCCCTCCCTCTCCTGCACTCTTACACATTCCCCCAGAGGCAAGGGTGCGGGTGACTGGAGATGTGAAAGTCACCTGATAGGATGCTCCGACTCCCTTCTCTGCATGGCAAAAGCTCTCCTCGCCTGCTGATAGTGGAAGCAACTCTGCAAGGCTTTGCTCTGCTTACCAGACTGCAGAGTCTGCTGTAAATGCAAAACTGAAATCCATCTTTGCACCAGGTGCTTACTGCCCAAGGGGCTCCTGTGTCTTCTTGCCCTCTGTTTCTGGGTTTCCCCAGACTTCTTTTCTCAAAAGGAAGGTCTGCTCTGCTTCCAGCAATGCATCCCGAGAGGTGGCTGCTTTGGTGTTACCCTGCTTTTGGTGTGTGGGCATTCGTGCTCACATCCTTGATTAAAGGTAGGCTGTCTTTGATACTAGTCTCTAAAATATTTTCTAGCCTCTGTCTCTGTTTCTCTTTCCCTAGAATTAATTCAATTTAAAGCTTCTGCCAGCTATTCCTGTCTTGAAACCTGTAACATTTTAACAGTATTTTAACAGAACTAAAGCAATCTTAGTTTTCATGTGTAAAACTCTTCATTTTAGTCTGATAACTAATGGAGAAACTGTTTCTAGCAAAGAATAAAAATGAGTTCTCGTATTTTTGCTTGATGCTTAAATTTTGCCATTGCTTAAATAAGCTAAGTTAAATGTTTGCATATTCTGTACGCACACACTCAAAAGCAAGAACTCAATTTATTTCATTCACTGTTGTTTGTGATCTGTTGCTGAGTGTACTGGGGTGATTTCTATGCACAGGTCTCACTGAATTTCAGCAGGATTTCTGCATTTAAGTCACCACACCTTTTTTGAAAGTCTCGCCTCTGCTGATGACCAAGACCTTTATGAATTACAGTGTTTGCACCAGCAGGGCACAAGGCATTGTCTTAAAGCAACATCAACAGGACGAGAATCTGTTAGCAAATTATAAAAATGAAAGGCCTAAATACTTCTTTGTTTCTGGTGCTTTATTTTAAAGCTCGTGTCTGCTAAGAAGCCAGTAGGAAAATTTTAAAGGAAACATGATTTTAGGCTAGGTGGCTTTAGTCGTGATACTGTTAGAAAACTCATTTTCCCACAGTAGGGTACTTCTCGTCACATTGCACTGCATAGTGATGAGGTCTGAAAAGAAAAGTGAAATTTCCTTTTTGAAAGACACAATACACAATATACAAACAACCAAATTCTGCAGACGTTCATATATCTTCTCTAGAAGTTGCAAAAAGAATGGAACAAAACATCAAATTGTGAAAGTTTTACTAGAGTTTTCTTTCATAAATGAAAGTCATCAATAATGGGCATTTCAGCTTTTAATTGTGATAATCCCCTGAATCTGAGCATGCTTTGTATTACCTTACAGGCAGAAATGTCCTTTTCCAAAACGAGGGAAAGAGTGGCCCGAGCATGAAAACAGTGCTGTATGTTTAGTCTAAGCATCTTCCTGTAGGACATCAGTGCAGTTACAGGCCCTTGTGTCCTATTTTGGATTTAAGGTGCTAAGTTACAGCAGTGTGTTGAAACAGCAAAATCACTGAAGAGAAGTAGTTTTCTGAGCTGGTGTCACAAGAAGCCACACGATTTAATCTTTCCATTTACAATTAAAGTCTTTTATCTTGAGCATTACGAAAATAGCTATATTAGATTTGGGGTGTATGTAACAGAATTCATACACCTCCTTCCTGCTAAGCCATCCAGCCTGTCCTGTACTGATTGAGATTGCAGGTTTAATCTGCTTGTTCCCAAAGAACAGCTCTGTATTACAAAATTTCTGCTTTTTCTTCTCACAGAACTAAACAGCTGGACTTCCTTCAGAGCAGAAGGAAGCTTCTGTGTCTTGATACACAGTGGCAGGCACAGGATCCAGAAAAAAAGCATGGAGTAGCATGTTATTTAACATCTTTTCCTCATCCTTACCTCTAAAGTACCTATTCTTTATCATTGTGAACCCAGATACCGCAGCCTGCGAATCAGAGGAACGCCTATTTCATAAACTCTTCACCCACTACAACCAGTTCATCAGGCCAGTGGAAAACGTGTCTGATCCTGTCACAGTGCATTTCGAAGTGGCCATTACCCAGCTTACAAACGTGGTAAGTCTGACTACAGCAGGCTGCTGAGATTTGGGCACGGATGCCAAACACACAAAGTGCTAAACAACAGACATCATTGCAGTAGTTGCACCTCCAGCTCTGTTAGCTGATGTTATCGTCTGTGCATATGGGTACATGATGAGACATTTGCCATTCTGTCAGACAAGTCACTTCAGTTCCTCAGATAAGCTGTTCAAACTGTACAGATCGACTCATTCTCTTTGCCACGTCAAATCCCTCTGCTCGAGGCAGCACCCCCTGGCATCTACAGCAGCCGTGCCAAATGTTCAGGACCACTCCGCACAGAGCCAGCCCACTCCAGAGACACCTGGTTGTGTCCGTGCTGTGTAACAAGCAGCCCAGTTCTCCTGTGAGAACTGTCCTGAGAGTTAAAATCTTTTTTTTTGCATGCTTTTTTTTTTTTTTTCCGTTTGGTTGGTTCAAAAAAACATAAGGGATGTACAACCTACTGTTCTGGAGCATGGAGCTGGGTATAAGTGTTGTGTGTTCTGGGGTGCACCGTATAGCAAGCAAGTCCTGGCCTTGTTTCACCCATGCTCCCCTCTGTGGGGTAAATCATCCAAGAACAGAGGCTGAGTTTGAATTCTGGGCGTTCTTGAGTCCATAATGATGTGACAGACAAGCAGTGAGAAGCAGCCAGGGTATCTGAGAGTATAAATGAAGGCATTGAAAGTCCTTGCACTGGAGGCAGCTCTCACCTGTGGAAATTCCTTGGTGCGATTATTTTGTTTCAGTGTTACAGGTCACTTGACAGGTTTCAGAAAAATAAATAAATGGAAGATCATAAGTAAACCAATTTTTTTTTCAAGTGTCATGATTTTTTTTGGTCCTTAATCTTCTGTATTCAGGGCTGAAAATGCTCAGCATTTTCTTCACCCTTTGGTTTGTAAATGTCTTACAAGTTTTAATCCTGCATGTTTAAATATTAAGAACTACTCAAAACACACAGAACAAAAAACTCACAGATACTTTCATTGCAAATGCCACCCTGCATTCATATATTTATGTAATCTGAGTTTTTCAAACTACCTTTAGGCTGAGGACTTCTTTGAACTGGATCCTTTTTTTTTTCTTTTTTTTTTTCTTTTTTTGTGCCTCTTGCAGCTCTTTCATGATTCATTGCTGATTGGCGATAGCAGTAGGTGACTGTAAGCACAAGTTTTCAGTGCAAAAATGGCTTAATTTAGTGCAGGTTTGGTTCATCTGCTCATTTCCATGCAAACTGCACTATAAATGTCATTTTCCTTGAATTTTGACCAGTACTGTGTCATGTAAACACAGCATTTTGAAAACTGAATCCAACAAAACACATAGACCCTTTCTCCCCTGACACCGACAGGATTAATTTAAAGGTTTTTGTCTTCCATGTATTCAGGCCCCTGGCACACTCTTTGTTTGCCACAAATACATGTGGCAAAATTTTTCAGTAAAGCCTTAAAAAATTTTCAATCGAGCTGCAGATGTCTGTATACAATATGTAATCCCCCTGAAAACAGCCTAGCTCTGCCTAGTTATCTTCCACAAATCCCCTAGAAGTAGCCTAAGATCCTCCCGAGAGCCACAGGCCACAGACAGAAAAAAGCTGGTATCAGTTAATGTGGAATTCTTGTTTCCATTTTTATCGGAATTAGTTGTGGCCATCTCGGCATACTGTAAACGATTAATGAGTGAAGATGTGCATGCCTGTATTTCTTTCTAGGATGAAGTCAATCAGATTATGGAAACCAATTTGTGGCTTAGACACGTAAGTGATTGCGTTTTATTTCTTATGCACTTTGCATTAATGTGATGAAATGTGTGTTATCTTGTCAGTTAGATCTACAGAATGAGCACTTGTTTTGTAATAAGTATTTATAGGCAAAAATAAGGAGAAGTTACATTAATTAATGTCACATTTGAAAAAGTTATTTCTTTATTCGTATTCCCAAGAAGTTGCATCTCCCAGCTTTCATGTCTGCTGTGTTCCTCCAACTTCATTATTATTGGTTCATCTGGGAAATTTAGCTGGATTTCAGCTGGATTTAATAACTTTAAGGAGTTATTAAACATGAATCTCTGCCATCCTAGGTCATCTCCTTACTCAAGACTCCAACCAAACATTTTTTTAGCAATAGTTACATGCCTCCATTTCCCCCATTGGTTTTATTACTCATATATAAACAAAGATCCTTAAAGAAACTAAATTGCTGAGAGAAACAGGCCATCTTCCACCAAAAGCAGCTTCCGTCAACCCCTGGTTGTGGTCCACACGAAGCTTTCTGGAAAAGCTCCTGTAATTACAATCAAGACAATCAAGTGCAGGCTGCAAGAACATGGAGCATGGCCCAGTGATATGGAGCCAGACAGCAATGAAGGCGAGCTGTTGGGCATCCCTATGGTAATTCACTGCCCCTCTAGAGCCAGTAACTACTGCCCACAACTACCTGTCAGTGTGCACATGCACATCCCTTCTCACCCAGATGCTGGTCCCCTTTGATGCTAGTCTCCTTTAGCCTCCAGGGTCCACTCCAGTAAGAGCATCGGCAAGGCCTGAGTTTCCTGTTCGCTCTGGGGAGGTAACAACTTTGCTACATGTGGATGTGGCAAGACAGAGGAGAGATCTCAGCTTGTCAGCAGCTGGTAGCTATTGATTTCCCAACTCCTCACAGAGAAGGAGATAGCGGACAACACTCAGCTACGTCCAGTGTTTCTCCAGTTCATGGCCTTGCTGTCTTTTCAGATCTTTGTCCTCTTCTACACATGCTTCTCTTTCAGTCCTTATCATGCCCTGTCATTTATGAGGAAGATCTGTGTGGCAGATACTTTCTGATAACAGAAGGTTTTAAAATCCTTTTCCTTTCTTCTTTTAGATTTGGAATGACTACAAATTGCGATGGGATCCCAAAGAATACGATGGAATTGAATTTGTTCGGGTACCGGCAGATAAAATTTGGAAACCAGACATTGTCTTGTACAATAAGTATGATGAACAATTTTCCATTTTACCCTTTCACTGAAAAGTAGTATCTTGCAGCATCCGTGAAAGACATTATTTTTCTTTCATGGTTATTTTCTTTTCTTTTCCTCATTTGTCTTTCTAGTGCTGTGGGGGATTTTCAAGTTGAAGGCAAGACCAAGGCCCTCCTTCGTTATGATGGAATGATCACCTGGACCCCACCAGCTATTTTTAAAAGCTCCTGTCCTATGGATATTACCTTTTTCCCATTTGATCATCAGAACTGTTCATTGAAATTTGGCTCGTGGACCTATGACAAAGCCAAAATTGATCTTCTGATCATTGGCTCCAAAGTAGATATGAATGACTTCTGGGAAAATAGTGAGTGGGAAATAGTTGATGCTTCTGGCTACAAACATGACATCAAATACAACTGCTGTGAAGAGATCTACACGGACATAACATATTCTTTTTATATTCGAAGGCTGCCAATGTTTTACACCATAAATCTGATCATTCCCTGTCTCTTCATCTCTTTCCTTACTGTTCTAGTTTTTTACCTGCCATCTGACTGTGGTGAGAAGGTGACTCTTTGCATCTCTGTGCTGCTTTCTTTGACTGTATTTTTACTGGTGATCACAGAAACAATCCCATCCACCTCTTTAGTAATACCCCTCGTAGGTGAATATTTGCTCTTCACTATGATATTTGTGACTCTGTCAATTGTCATCACTGTGTTTGTCTTGAATATACATTACAGAACTCCGACCACACACACAATGCCCAAATGGGTAAAAACCGTCTTTCTTAGCCTGCTCCCCAAAGTTTTGTTGATGCAGCGGCCTCTGGAACAGCAGAAAAAAAGCATCTCCAGAAAGACCAAGAAAGGATCAGCCAATACCTCGGGCAAATCAAAGCACAGCAAACACAAAGATACCAAACTACGCAAGGAGCAGCAGTGCTGTCACTGTGATAAAGCGACTGAACTCACTACCACCAAAAGAAGACGACTGAGCCATCAGTCATTGAAGTGGATGGCAGAGCACACAGAGTACTCTCCAGAAGTGAAGGACATCATTAGCAGCGTTCAGTTCATCGCAGAGAACATGAGGTCTCAAAATGAAACCAAAGAGGTAAGGGAGGTAGTCACCGAGCCGGGCACGAGGCCACACTTGCAGCATCCCACAAGAAAACAGCAAGCAAGGGCAGAAAATTGTGATGTAGGAGGGCAGCTCAAGGGTCCCAAAGTTGTTATGTCTAGAGAAGAAAATTTTGGGACCCATGACTTGGGCAAAGTTTTCTACAGAAAGGGGAGGAGCCAAATAACCCACTGGGGATGGAACAAAAAAAAATGATTTCAACTGTTCCTCCTCTGTCCCTGGTGGATAATTCAAGCAGCAAGATAGTTTTAGTTTAGACGTGAGGACAATTTTCTGGGTAAGAAGAGCCACTGCTGAAGGGGTCATGAGGAATGAGTTTTGATCCCCAATGGTTCAGGCAGAGTTGATCCTGTCGTGGGGCAGGAGACAGATCAGATGAGTTTTCTCAAAGTGTCTTCTAGCCCTACTTCTGTAATTCCTCAGAAGCGACTCTACTTCTGTTGCTCGTGAACTGCGCAGCCCTGGTAAGCAGTGACACCTCAACACCAAGGGTGCTGTTGGACAGGCAGGGTGCTTTTCCGTGTTAGCAAGGGAACAAATACATTTGGGAACTGATTTTTGAAGAGCAAGGCTTGTCTAGCTGCACAGACTTTTGTTTTGTTTTGTTTTTCTGGAAAATACCTGTTCACAGCTAGTGGTAAATTTGGTAGAGATATTGCTTTCAGAATGCTGTTGCCAAAACTTAGTTTCAGTCTGGTGTTCTTCCTTCCTTCCTTCCTTGCTTGCTTGCTTGCTTCCTTCCTTCCTTCCTTCCTTCCTTCCTTCCTCCCTTCCTCCCTTCCTCCCTCCCTCCCTCCCTCCCTCCCTCCCTCCCTCGCTTTCTTTCTTTCTTTCTTTCTTTCTTTCTTTCTTTCTTTCTTTCTTTCTTTCTTTCTTTCTTTCTTTCTTTCTTTCTTTCTTTCTGTGATTTGACTAATTGTGGCTTCAGTAATATGGTGTTTCCAGCCATGGCATGCCAATCATATTTTGAAATAAAAGTTGGGTTTGGGGGGAACACAGCTGAATAAAAACAGGCATCAGATGAATAAGGCCAGACCCAAAAAAAAAAAAAAAAAAGAGAGAGAGAGAGATGGAGAGGGGATTTAAAAAAAAAAAATAGATTTGGCTTTTGAACTAATGCATTAGCTTGTGTGAGCTTATAAATCTTTCATCCTGTTTGGGATTACTGTCATAGAAAATGATACACATAGGGATCTTAAGAATCCAGGGCCTATTCCTCAGGTGTAAACACACAACTAAAAGCAGCTCCAAGATAGACACACACACCAAGGCCTCACAAGGAATAAAAATTCCCTGACGCTTCAAGATGTTTCTTAGAAGAGTTTTGAACCTAATGAAACATTTACCTTTGATCTGTCACTGAATTTTTACATGTGGTTTTGAAGCTTTTAGATGCAATGTGAAGGAATAATCCATTTCAAAATGAAATACTGCTGTTATTTCTGTCCTACAGAACAACACTGACATTTTGTGAGAAAATTATTGAGATGTATTCTTTCTATCAAAGTACTTGTTTCAAATCAGCACAAATTCATGCAACTTCAATACAGCCCCAAAAAATCATTTTTTCCCCCTTGAAAAATGTCCAGAAGAGGTTTCATCTGAGAACAAAGTACATAACTTTGAATAATGTGCTACAGTTAAGGCCTGGTGACTGAATTCATGGGATTAGCCCAAAGCAAAAGACGGGAGTCTGTCAGCACAGAGGAAGACAGTGACCGAACTGAGCTTTCCTTAGTACCTATGCCCCAAATATTTTGTGAGACTCCAACATTTCAGACCTGTTTTCACTGCCACGGCAGCATAAAATATATCCACGCACTGTATTCAGCTGTTTTCTTTGATGCATTCCAAATAATAGGAGACTTTGTGTGAAGGAGTCCAAATAACATGCCACTTCGATTGTACAGTTCACGATAATTCTTCCATTGCCAGTTATGCTGATTTGCATTTTGCAAACCTCTTCTGCCACATGCAATTGTATTCTTAGTCTGGTGTGTGCGTCAGCAGCTCTGTAGCTTACCTTTCAAAGCATACTAAGGATCAGAAGCAGGATTATTCATATGGGAAAAATCCTCTTTTTGTTAAAAAAAGGGGGGTGGGGGATGGTTGTTGTCAGGTAAGCACCAAGGAAGTGATTCTGCAGGCTGCTTCTGCTTCATCCAGAAACACAAAGCCATATGAGTGCTATTGTGCACGTGTCCTGTATAAATAAAAACCCTTTTCAAATTGTGACAACCTTTACAGCACCAAGAGTTTCCGCTGTGTTTTCTTTCACAAAAAGCAAAGCAGCAGCCTTTTGGAGGAAAACACCAAGAAATTTGGAAAACGAATGGAAGACCTCTCAACAGAGAACTCTTAACCACTCTCTAGTTTTGTATGAGTGAAGGTTCTTCTGATGAAGAGGTCCTCACACACAGGTACATTTCAAAGGGCAGCGACTTCACCAAGTGTGTCTCTAGGGTATGTCTCTCAGAGTAATACAAAATTCACTCTGGCTTGCGTAGCAGATGACACTCTGCTGTGCTCAGTCAGGGCGCTTGCTTTGCTGAAGTCCACATGTCCAGTTGTACAGTTTGACAATTTAGCTGAGCCTAACTGGAGTGAGAGTGGGGCAAATCAGGCCAGAACAGTAAATTGTCTCTTGTGGGGGCCATCAGGCCACAAAGGATCCTTTCGCAGGATCCAGCAATGTGCACCCGTGGTGATTCAGCCTGCTGTGAAGTCACCTCACTCTGCACCCACCAAGTGACCGGGTCCTATTTGTCATCATCACTCACAGCCACAGCTTGCCAACAGACCTGAAGACTTAGAAATAATCAGTAGGCTAGGATGGTGTTTGATGTTCTCAGCCAAAACTGATAAATACAGATAGCAAATCAACGCCTCTAAAGACACTGCCACAACTGTAAACACCACAATGTTCTTGCCTGTTAGTATGTCCTTCCCCATGTACAAAAGGACAAGGGGCATTTCTACCAAATAATGTCAACTCAAAATTGTGTGTTATATTACATGTAGTTTACCTTTTTTCCTTTTTTTTTTTTCTATTGCAGGTGGAAGATGATTGGAAATACGTAGCAATGGTGATAGACAGAGTATTTCTCTGGGTATTTATAATCCTCTGTGTATTTGGGACTGCCGGGCTCTTTATCCAGCCACTAATAGCAGATACATAACTTTATCCAGTGCTTTTGATCCACTTTTCTTCTTATTTCATTTTCAGTTTGGAATAGTCCCAAAATTTCCCTCCACTTACATCACTCTTTTGCTCAGCCCCTTCTCAGCACCCAGCCCCAATGGGGAGGAGAGAAGCAAAGAGTCCTTTGTGCAAGCAACAACCCAGAGCAGAATGAGAAAAGGGCTGGAAATGGGAGATGACCATGTGATCTTGCTAAGGCAGAAAGGGTGGGATTTTTGGAGTGCCTGCCTGTCTTTTTCTCATTGAGATCAGCAATAGCAATTGCACTGAGGACCACAGAAGCAGGCTGAAGTTACTGAGTTTCTCCCTTGGCCTCAGTGCATGGGGCCATCAGGACGGTTCAGGCACTTCTGAGTGCGTTACCCAAAGAGGACTCTACCTGGCTTTGCTGTTCTCTCCCGACCACAACTGTTCCTCAGCACTGACTTAATTTATGTTTCCTCTGTATTTCTTCCCTTGTACAATGCCTAATCTCCAGCATGGCACTTAGACGAGATACCACAGCCATAGTGACTGCACAGATGCTCTTCATTGTGTCCCTGTGACAGAGCAGACAAAAATCTAAATAAAAGTACAATCACATCAATCCCTGTCCAGGATTTTGAATACAATCTAAAATAAGGGCGGCCCATCTTCTGCAATGCAAGTGCAAAATGAGGGTCTGAGATCCACAACACACGTGTTTGGGTTTATGCTTGAAGTCAGAGAGATCCTAAGCACCTATTTGTAGCTGAAGAAAAACCCACTTGATATTTTGCACTGTGTGCAGCCTAGATCATCCTAGAGCCAACACAGAGGAATAACCTGAATGCAATAACAGAAAAGACCTGAGGTATTTGTGGTTTACAAAGTAATGCATCCTCATTTGAAATCTACGACTCTAAGACTCTTGAAAACTAGTTCGCCTGCTGCTTACCTTTGTAGGTGACCAAAGTCCTCTTTATTTCCTGGTACTGAATATCAAATCCCATGGTGAGCCCCAGCAGGATTTACAAGCCACATTTCCTACATCAGCCCAACAGTGGTCCCAGTCCACGGGGTCTGCTCTGAAAACTCGTGCTTGCTCAAGTTCAGACATAAGCCCCCTAGGGAAGCATTTGTCCCCTGGTAGCTACTCATCACAGACAGAAATGGCTTAACAACATTGGTTTGATCTGGGTTTTTGAAACCCAGGACCAACTTGGATTACACACACCATATCAGGAGGCCAGTTGTCATGAATACTGTGCAGAGGTAGGCACTTTTGTCCAAATGGCTCTGCAGCAGATTTCCCTTTGCCAGCTCCTCAAGGGTCAGTATTGTGTGCGTGAACCTGTTCTGCAGCTCCAGGGACACTTCTCTGGGGCTGGGGTTTCTCCTGTGTAACCAGGTACCAGTCCCAGTGCACTTCATCCTGAAACACTGTGTAGCTGTGCACCTGATGTGGTTTCTAAATTATGTGGACAATTTACCCTCGGGTCCCTTCCCTGATTCCTGCTGGTTGTGCACAGAAGGATTCTTCTCTAAGAGGCGTCATTCCCATCCAAGTCAGTGGGAGTGAAATATACAGCAGAGGTAACGGTGCAATAACAAGAATATAACTGTCTCCATCCAGTATTTGAAATAGGCAAAATCACTCTTTTCTAGAAGAAAAACATTTTTGTTTCTGTGAACCCTCTGCATGTTGCATAATTATGTAGTGTCTGACAGACAGATGTATGAACAACCACACTTTATTTTGTTGGCCAGTCAATTAAATATCACTCCTGGAACACACTCTCGTGAAGAATTTGTATTTTTTTTTAAAGCCCACTTCTGTACAGTGTGTTTAGGTACGCTAACAGATGACCTTTGGGGAAAGAAAGGGAATTTGAAGAGGAAAGCTGCATTCTGAGCGTGAAAGCTCCTTTCCTACAGGAAAGACATCTGCCTTCCAGCATTCCCTGTTGCAACCTATGACCATACAGGCAATTAAAATAAGATGGCTGAAGGTGAACTGCATTGATGTCTTCGGTATGGCAGCTCACACCCCACAGCCAGCAAGCTGATCTTAGTGAAATCCCTGCCTTTTGGTCAAGACAAAATTGCTCAGCTCCCCATCCCCTGTTAGGAGTCCACCTAACACACTTGATTCCTCCCGTTTCCTCATCGGCTGAGTACTACACGTTCACAAACTACTCAATGCTTATTACTACACCATATACGTACAATTTCATTTGACCAACCTTTAATTTCTTCTTTTCCTTTTTTATTTTTTTCTTCTTCTCTCATGACTAGAGGGCCTGTGATTTTTTGTTTTTACTGATTTTGCACTGCTTGTCCTGTTTTTTCTTAGCTGTCCTCCTTATTTTGGGACAGTGGGACCTTCTCCTTATCTGCTTAACATACTCCCAACTGGTATGCCACTGTTATCCCTTCACAATCACTTTTGAATATGCAAGGTTAGTGGAATTTTCCACTGCAAAAACACTTTATTTCTCACACCTGACAGTGCTCACCTATGGGAATTTATTTTTGAAAGCACTGTTTCCAGAAGCAGTTAGACAGCTCAGTCAGCCCACGAGGTTCTTTCCCAAGGGAGACAAACCTTCCACTTCTCCCTCAACAAAATGTCCAGAGGAGTTTGACATATTCGTCGCCTGGTGAACAGATGACACACCTGGTCCTGCCAAGCAGTGCTGAGTCCCTGCAAACCAGCGCCTGCGTATCTAGATGTCACACTCTGAGGCAGTGATGAGCATGCAGAGGGTTGGGTTTGCTTTTAAGATTTTAAATTTGAAACGTTGTCATGCACAGGCAGAAGCACAGGGAGCAGAAGGAGGGAACCCATCAGAGGAATGCCTGCCCAAATGCCCTTCCTGGTTGTATTTTTTAGTGGGACACGCTGAATGCATTTGTGGGCCAGAGTGAAAAAGATTCAGGGAAGCTCAGAAACAATCAGCATGAGGAATAATGTGCAATGAAACTACAAACGTAGCAGTCCCAGGGGTATGCTAGGAGGACCAGAGGACAAAAGTCGTGCTTGTGCAGTGTTCGTACATCTCCCACTCCGAGCGCCGGTGACCTTTACCAGAAAAAGCAGCTTGCAATCAGACACAGCCGTGTGGTACAGACACGTGCTGCCTGTGGGTAGGAAAGTGAATTGTAGCACGGTGAGGACAGGACTGTCTGCCAACAGAGCACCTGAAGCTCTTGGCCAGAAGAGGATGCCATGGCTAACAGGTGACCCCTTGGCAGCAATAATCAGAGGGAAAACCTGTCACTGACTGATGGCAGGAATCTATAAATACTGGAAAGAAGAGTTTCCTGGCAGTTTTCCTACGGGTATTTCGCAGTACTGGCCTTGAACAATGCGAGGAGAGAAGAGCAGCTGGTAATAAAGCCAATGCGTAAGATTTTTATGCCAGTGCCTACATTAAGACATCTAACTGTATATGCTAAACTAAATGGGTTTGTTCCAGGTTCCTGCAATGTAATAATCAACTCTGAATGCTTCCTCCTCAAACTCACACACACAAGTGAAAGTCACAAGTACTTTCCAAGCACGTGCAAAATCCTGTATTTGAATAGATTTGAGACAAGTCTTTTCTGAAGTGGGCTGAAAACTAGACTAGCAACAAAAACAAAAACAAGGAATAAGAAAGTTCAGCATCAATATATAGGCATTCTCACCCCGGGAATCATCTACTAAACACAGCTTTATTAATGATGTTTGCACAGGTAAACAAAGCTTTCTGCAGTGACAAAACAAATTGGGATGATCTAAGCTCACAGAGGTCTGGTGAGCACACGTAATCCAAGCACAAGAATATCCTTGCATATTTTTAGCACTTTCTAACCTCCACCCTTACAGAGAAAGTCTCAAGGCTAGCTAAAGCTTTAGCAACAGACTCACATTCATATTGTTGAGAAACAGATCTCCAAATCCCTTGTCCGCCTTGAAAACATCTGCAAGTTCTGAGAGGGATTTTCTAAAGGACTCCATGATGGCACAGCTCTGCCCCAGGGAAAGCGGTGAGAGCCTCACACGTGCATTTTCTGTCATGTCTTATTCACACTTTAGAGAGCTGTTTCTAATAATGCAGAAGGATCCCTTTTAAATGCTTCAGAGGAATGAAATTCTGAATTGGCTGAGAAACACAAAAAAGCCAACACCCGAAGACATACCTTTCTGGTACCCAGCCCACCCCACAGCTCTCAGGAGAAACTCCACTTCTGCACCAGCCGCAAGCTTCGTTTGCCGCAAGTGATCATGCATTAACAAGATCCTCTCCAACAAAATTATTTAGGAAGATCACTGTTGCCACATGGAGTAGCATGGTCACTTTTCTCTATGAGATATGCTTCTGATGATCTTCCACTTCCAGTCCTGTGAACGTGAAGGTGCAGGAATCATAGCTTCCAAATGCAGAGCATGGGGAAAATCATTACTTGTTCAGCCTTTTGGAATATTAGAGAGCACCAGAAAAAAAAATGCAAATACTGAAACATGGCTAACACCTTGCAAATTCCTGATGGCCAAGAGGAGAGACAAAGTGTGCATGATATAAAGGCTGGTAGCAAGTGGAAAGAGCTGTAAGTTCTCCCAGGGTTGAGCTGATCCTGAAGCAAGGTAGGGCCACAGTGTCAAGGTCTTGAACATCCCATCTAAAAGGTATTTATAATTTTTCTAATACACATGCTTTGTGAGTGCCATTTCCGACATGTACAGGAGGCAATCCGCAGGGACTTTGCAGTTTTAACTTGGAAATGTAGATAAACTGAGTACTGACTAGTGTTCCTACGATACTCTAACTTATTTTATAAAGCCATATTTTAACTGGAACATCTGCCTGCAAAGCATAGTTGTGCCAGAAGCATTATTTTCAATTCTAACTAATAATCTTGGCTCATATTATAACATAACCAAGCTACTAGTAAAATACTTAGAACCCAGTTCTGCGACATCAATTCACTTTAGTATTCAGCTGTTCGCCAACCCCTTCTCTGATCTCAGCCAAGACTGTAACCATTACAGCTGCATGAAGATAGAAAGCATCAGTCAGTGCCTGTTACCGTCACCTTCTCTGTCTCTTGCTGTTGCTTCCCTTCCTATAAAACAGAGACCAAGCCCAAAGGCACCACCATCCCATGGCATTGTACTGGTATGCTAGTGTGGGAGCATTTTCTACAGAGTGTTGTTCAGCCACATCTGTAACGCAGGGGTAAAGATGAGAACTGAACCTGTCACTGATGCCACCAGAAATAACCACAGGAAGATCCGATCAAGGACTTGAGCTACGAATTTCCAGTCCTGGACAACCTGTGAAGGAGAGAGGGAGAAGAAACAGAAACAGCAATGAGCCTGGTGCTTTGTTGTTACTGCTACATATATTTCAGTTCCAAAAATCTGGCTTTAAAAACCAGAATTTTGTAGTGTTCTGTAGCCTGAAGCCAACATGGATCTCCTTTTCATTACCAATACCTGCTAGCCACACAAAACACCAAAGCATTTCTGTAGTATTAAGCACACGATAATCGGACTTCTTTCAGGCTGTGCAAAAGCTTTTAGCTAAGTGCATAGATAAAAGCTTAGAGGCTCAAGCTTGAAGATGGCTTTATAATGAATTAGGTTTCTTTTAACAGAACTGCATTTCCCTTGGAGAGAAAGGACTTGGCTTTAGCAAAGCACTTTGATTCAGATGTTGCTTCCAGGACAAGTGGTCCCATTGGCTTTTTTGCTTAAGTGCTCTGCTGGCTCAGGCTGCCTGCATTCAGGAGGGAGATTCTGCATTGTTAGTACTGGCACAACCCCACATAATGGAAGAGCTATTTATAAAAGCAACTCAGGGGAGGGTTGTTTTGGTTTGGTTTTTTAATGATTTAAGCCTCAAAGAGAAGACTTCAGTCATGGACAAGATATGCTCACATACAGCATGTTTGATTTATTGTTAATCTCTCTGCTGAAGTCATCAATACTGCTTGAACAAAGCCCTGGCTTTTGCTAGGAGGGTGCTAACTGAAGTTGTTCTCTTTTCATATGCGGCTGGGTGCATTGCCTGGATGTCCTACACTTGCACGAGGTGCAATGTTTATGCACAAATTTTTCAGAACACCCCCCCCCTCAAGACAGGAATCCCTCCAGGACAGGCTGCTGTGGCCTCGTGTCTGGGAAAAGCAAGGATTCCCACAGCAACATACAGTTCTCCTCAAAGTAATGCATTTTCCCAGAAACTACAGTTTCTATCCAGCAAGGAAAGCTCCCAGGACATGTCTCAGATGAATGCAGGAGAAAGAGGCAAACAGAAAGGCATGCAGAAAAGAAAAGGGCCTGGAAGTCAGTGCTGTCAAGGGAGCTGTGATCCCTCGTTGCCCTCCCTTCGCCTACCTGTCTGATGAAGTGCTCCTTTTTAACATGCCTGGAAATGTATCGAATGGAATCGGCTGCCTTCTCCAGAAAGGCAATAACGATTTTCTCTCCACCTTTTGCTTGCCTGTGTTTCTGCTTCCCCGGGAGCTTTGATTTCAAGGTGGTTTCCTTTTCCTCAGTGTCTGAGAAGGAATAACGATCTACATGGCCCTTCATGCAGAGCAGTCGAGGCAACTTCTGGAGGAAGAGTCTTTTAACCCAGGGAGCCATGGGATGGTAAGTCGCTGAGGAGCGGTGGTGGACATTGATAACAAAAACGGTGACAATGATGGAGAGGGTGACAAAAATCATGATGAACAGCAGATACTCACCAATCAGAGGGATGACTTTGGAAGAAGAAGGGATTATTTCCTCAATCACTAAAAGGAAAACAGTGAGGGAGACCAGAACTGAAGTAGACAATGAAAGCTTTTCTCCTTCATCTGAAGGCAGGTAAAACACCAGGACAGTTAGAAAAGACAGTCCCAGGCAAGGGATTATTAAGAAAAGAGTGTAAAAGAGTGGAAGGCGTCTCAGCACAAAGGAGTAAGTGACAAACGGGTAAGAGTACAGCCCATCCTTCCTGTTGCCTTTCATACCTTTGGCATTTAAGATTTCCCACTCCCCATTATCAAAGAAGTCCTTCCTGTCTACATTTTCGTCCACTAGAATCAAGTCCACCATGCTGCCATCATACGTCCAGGACCCAAACTTCATGGAGCAGTTCTGCCTGTCGAAGGGGAAGAAGGTCACGTCCATTGTGCAGGAGCTCTTGTAACTGGCTGGTGGCGTCCAGGTCACCACTCCATTGTACTTCACTATGGCTTTGATCATCAGGGAGCCTTCAAAACGCCCATCAGCACTGGGGAGGTGGACAGGAAGAAACAGCACCAAGTTCAGGACTACGTTTGCCCCAGTCCTACCTCCTCACGGCTCCACGCAAGGAAAGCCAACGTGCACGCTGTCTAGAGAACCATCTTTATAACAGCACATGCAAGCTCCATGGTAGCTGACAAGCCTTGCCCATGCTCTAGCCTAAGCCTGGAGCAAGGAGCACACTACTCACTTTTCAAACAAAACAATGTCAGGAAGCCACAGAGACTCAGAGGGGACACGGATGGCGGTGATCCCACCGTATTCCTCTGGATTCCAGGAGAGCTTGTGGTCAATCCATTCCTGCAACGAGCCAGAAGACTCCTCTGCCCACCCAGACCCAACTGCCTCATTCCTCCTCCCACCGCCTCTCTCCAGGGGGCTGTATTGTACAGCACTACGTGCAGAGCTTGGCATAACGCTGATCAGCTGCAGGACGGATGCCATACAGGCATGGCTGGGAGACATTAATCCCCATGAGCCGCAGGTGGGCCCTATCAACACATGCCTCTCTACACAGCCTCAAGGTGGGCACTCCTGGAGAGCGCTGATGGTTTTCCCATGCGTATTGCATGGTATTGGCCAGGGGAACAAAACAACTTCTGTGATTCTGTACTGCAAGGAGAGAAAAGCAGCTGGTGATATGGTCAACATGTAAGATTTTTATACCGGTGTCTATGTTAAGACATCTATCTCTATAAACTAGATTACACTAGATTACATTGTCCCTTCCAACCATATAATTGTTCATTCATCAAAAAAAACCTGCAGGCTGTTGCAGGAAAAAAATAATACAATAATCTTTTAAAGCATTTGGTTACAATCTTGAAGAGATTCGTTTTATTTTGCTGTAAAAAGTAAAAGCAAGGAGAGTCCTGATCGTTTTCATCATGCTGAACTCGTGTTTTGTTTTGTTTTGTTTCTCAGCTGGAAAGAGCCCAGCAAAGTGGCTCCAGCAACCTGGAGATTCCCACTGAAAATCAGCTCTCTGATGCCTGTTCATGAAGGGGTTTTTCAGCTGCTCACTAGAAAAGCAGCAAGGGGGAGTGAGAGCTGTAGGTTGTGCTCAATACCATGCAGCAGAGGATGAAACACTTTCCATTAAGCTCCAGCACTAAGAGCTTCCCAGGGACTTGGGGGCCTCAGCCTTCTTCGGGCAATTTTCTCTGTGAGTTAAGGACAAAATAAAAAGCAGTATTCTCTGCTTCTCCTTCTTCCACACTTTTCTCCTCCCACTTCTTCAGCTCCACATGCCTTTTGCCGCCATACCCAGGCACACATGTTATTGCAGCCCTTTGCAGCAACCCAAAGCCTCAGTGGAGACGTAGGTGTAGCAAGAGTGAGTGTTTATCTCCTCCAGGAGCAGGGAGGGGACGGGGCCAAGGTCATGGGTATATGGTTGGTAGAGCCCTCCTAAATTTTGGCACAAAGCACAAGCCAAGGAGGCTGTTTCCCAGGGTGGTACCATGGCAGGATTAATGGCCCTGCTACCTGCACCAGAAGAGATGAACCCACTCTCTGAGCTGCCCAAATGGCTGGTGTCAGCTTTCAGGCTCAGCCTCCATCCCAGTTCCTCCTGCTGATGAAGGAGGGGTGGGAGCTGTTCAGGTGTGGAAATAGAGGAGAAGGCCTTCAGTGCTCTTACCCTCAGCAGCAGGGACCACTTTTAGCATGAATTTTCCCCTTTGGATGAGGATCTAGCAGATGTTACCAGCAGCCTGGGCCACGTGTGCTCTGGACACCTCCTGCAATACGTGCAAGGGGGCTTAGGCTGGAAATGTGCCTGCTGTGTAAGGGGATAGCCAGCAGTAGCCAAGGCAGCTATCTCACAGCCTGTGCTAACACCGCAGAAGCAAACACCCTGTGAGCCACCTGGAAACAATCATCCCTCTGGAGTCAAACTGGAGCTGCCCCTTGGCTTGGGTTATCTGTGCATCTGCAGTCCTCCTCCCTCCCCCCCTGCCCTGCATTGATTTGTCTCCAAGCTAAAGTGCTCTTTCATGTCTGCAAGGCAGATGGTTGCGTGTCTCCTTACTAGAGCAGAAAACAGACTGTGTGCAGACTTTGAGGCTGAACAGTTTAAAATGGGTATCTCCCCATGGGCTATGCTGACATGAACTGTAGCACCAGATGCAAAGGGCTTTTTCCTCTCCTCTCCCTGCCTTCCAAACTGCTCCAGATCCTCCACTGCTCTCTGCTTCCATCAGCTTTGCCTAACTCCAGCTCCTGGGCTGTCGGTCAGGCACTTAACCACAGTAAAACAGATCAAGAAACACTGGACCCAGACTCTTGACTCTTGCTATTACATTCTACAACTTGCCCAACCTCAGATACATCCCAGCAACCACTAAAAGCTCCTTTGCACCCTTTGTGTCTACCTGGATGCAGAGCATCAGATTCCATCATCTTTAGAAGATGGATTTTGAGGAGGAAAAAAGTAAAATAAAAAGCAGAAAATCCTTGGATTTGAGATTTGCTCACTTTAAAAAAAAAAAAAAAAAAAAAAAACTCATGCAGAGAAAGACGACTGGAAGATGACTGACCCCTCCACCTCACACACCTAAGGTGAGGACCAGACTTCCCTGACCTCCCTATTCCTGTAGGACCAGAAGCTCTGAGTCATTAGAAAGTTCCAGTTCGTTTGAGTGTTCTTTCACTTTTCCCAACCCAAGAAAAATATTTTAATTCTACTTAGTTTTAGGCATCTCTTCCCAGCTGCTGTTTTTGCACTTTCTAATAATCCCGAGCACTGGATTGCATGTGGAACCAGTTTCACACTAAGTCTACAGGAATGTACGACTCCCAGAAGACGACACCTGGGTCAGGCCACAGGTATGTAGTGCTCAGCCTGTTGTCCGGGGGGCACCTGCATGTGTGAAAGCCAGTGTCCATGCCTCACTTATTTTCTGCTCCCTTTGCATTTCATTTGGGCCTTGATGGGGTACTAGAAATGGTAGAACCCAGTGAGAGCCCAGCTCAGCAACCCCTATGAAAATCTCAGCACAGAGTTAACACAATTGGCATGTCTACAGTGCAGCTTCCCAGGAAGGTTTTTCTTTTATCCACAGTTCAAGGCAGAGGGATCAGAGAAAGTGGTTTCCTCCCCCACCTCCCTACTTCTGAGAGATATGGAGTGGATGGTGGCATGCTTCTACCTCCTGCAGCTAGTTTGGAGGAACCTGCAGCAGAATATGATTTCCCTTGGCACGCGTGGTGACACAGGCTCCAAACTGCGACTAGCTCAGGGGGTCAGTGTTGCAAACAAAGAGGGTGTCCAATGTGGGTGGTCTAACATAACACTTAGACTTGGATCAGCAGCAAATTTCCCTGGCAGAGGGGGGATTCCTGTCCTCAGCAAGAGGAGTCTGTGCTTCTCCATCGTTGAGGGAGATGCCATCTTTGTGAGTAGTGTCCGTACAGCATCTGGGGTCCTGCACCACCACAAAGTTTGCACTCTCTGCAGGGCTACAAGTACCAGACTGAGGACACGAACTCAGTTGCACTTCTCCTCCATCAGCCCGGCAGTCTGGGAACTGCTTCCCACAGCATCACTTTGAGCAAGGCTTTATGTCCTCTCCCTAGGATCAGCTGACACATTTATAGAGCTTACATGTCTGAGAGACTTAAAATAATTGTCACAAGGTCAATAAACTGGTGCCCTGTAATCCAAACCAAACTCAGTGTTCTTCAGGAAGGAAGGAGACCTAACTGTTAACATGCACCTTTCCTCCATTTGTGTAAATTACTTCCAAAAGCAAGCAAGACAGATGTGATTAATTTGCAGAAATCCCACAGATTTTAGTATGAGGGGAAGGGTGATTAACATGCTGGCCTTTTATTTCTCTTATGCTAAACCTCCCTCAGCTCAGGCAAGAGACACAGTGCTCAGATGACATCCAAGTCTGAGACAAGATAGTCCCTCAGGGCACAGGCAGCATCCTGGGGACAGTCACTGCTGTACCAGGAGATGTTTCTTCCCTGAAATACAGCTGTCTTGAGCCTGCAGCTGGGGTGCAGGCCACTAAAAGAGGGTACCCCATTTCCTGAAGGCTCACTGCCTGCCTCTGTGCCCCTTTAAGCACTTGCTGAAGGGAGAGGAGAACTTCAGGCAGGGTTATACGGCTCTGTACTTGTCATGGACAGCAGTGGATGGTGTGGTAGGCCGGGGTGGCCCTCATCCTTGTGCAGCCCCGCAGCCAGGGTGGGGAGGCCTGACGTGGTCTGATTTACCTGCTTCAGCCACACATTGGTTGTCATCAGCTGATTCTTCTCATCCTAGGACGACACAAGGTAGAGAAGACAGCAATACCAAGGCAGCCAGGGGAAACGTCCTATACCCGCGATGTCTCAGCCCCCTATGGAGCAGGGTGCTGAAGAGCTGGGAGGCAGCAGGGCTTGGACAGTGAGAGGAGGCAGGCAGGCGTCCCAGTTCCTATCCCCATGTTGCTCAATAGCATTTGGGCAGGCAGGAGCCAAAATGTGATCCTGCACAGGCAAATAAAGCCCAAAAGGAGAGGCAGCCTTCCACAGCAGGAGGGGCGTCGCTCCCTTCTGGCACCTCCCGGCCCTCCTCCCCTATGCCAAGGGGAAAGTGGGCAGGGGATGTGGACAGCAGCCTGGGGCTGTCTGGTTCACCCACAGGGTCCTGTCTGATAGGATTTGGCCTGGATAGGCCTTGCCTGGAGTGAGCAGTGTCCAGCCAACCCCACACTTCCTCACCCCCCTCCTACACCTCATTAACTTGGGAATGTAGGCACCGGGGGCAGCCTTTGAGGAACATCTGATGCAAGGAGGCCTTAGTCACTGGGAGCCCACCACAACACTTACCACATCCACGAGCTGTGATATCTTTAACCCAAAGAGGACTTTGATGGTGTCGTTGGAGTTTTGCACGGGGCGGACCCATTTCTGATAGCCTTGAAATAGGTGCCTGAGGAGCGCGTCCTCATTCTCAGCCACTGAACTGAAGGCAGACACACCTGGAAGAAAGTGGGGACGTCTGGGAGCCAGGACACAGGCCCTTAGCAGAGACGGGGGCAAGGGGCAAACAGACCTGTGATGAGTTTGCACCAGGTTTATGTTTCCTGTGGTATTTTGCCATGAGTTGGCATACCTTCCCAGTCCTGTTTATCATTCCTTAGGAGATCCTCAGGCTAAGAGCATCAGGTGCTCTCACTCACTCTTGAGTAGTAAAAACACAAGCTGATTAATGCTACCCCTGTTTTTTTTCTGATACCTGCAGTATAGCAGAGACAGGGAGCCACAGGGGACAGCTGGTCACTGTGGGGATATTCCTGGCTAGCAGCTAGAAACAGCAGCATTAAAGTGTGGGCATTTCAGAGCCTTGGGTCTTCGTTTGCACTTGCTCTGGAGCCAGGCTGTTTTCAGCCAAGCCCAGTGCCAGGATAAGAGGCAATGAAAGCAAACACCTTCTGGGGTTAGCCAAGGGATAGCAGCAAATTACTGAAAGAGACGAGTTTGCCCAGCTGGGGGGTGGAAGGCAGCAGCACCAGGGGAGCAAGCAGTGAAAGGAGCTGGCCTGGCTGCAGGAGGAGCTGGGTGACACATGTAGGGCCCGGCCTACCCACCACCAAACACAAACTGCTGTGGTCTGCACCAGCAAGGCCTGGGACCCTTCAAGTTTGCCCTGTGTCATGGAAGGGGAAGAGCTGATGCCCCCCACCTCTCCCCAATGCCAGCCCTGCTCCATGTGATGCTTCTCTCCTAGCACGACCTCCACCTCTTCCCTGGCACACACACTGCACCAAAGGTGAGCAGGATCTCACCTCACTTCACAGTCCCCACGGGGGAAAAAGGAGCTGGTGCCAGAGCCCTGTGCCAGCGCTGCTGTGCCACCAGCCACAGGGGACCTTGCACGTCACTGCCCTGCTCCCACCTCACTTCCCACCACCAGTGCCCTGCCAGTCCCCCTGTGAGCAAGGACCCTGTGCTCCCATTGCCATCCTGCAGGCACAGGGGGTTCGGCTCCTTTCCAGTTGAGGGGGAGCACAGGAGAGCCCTGCAGGGGGTGCAGCCAAAGGGCCAAAACACAGCGAGCAGCAAGCACCAGAGTTGGGGCAGCCCTAAGGTGAACAAGTCCAGTGGCCCCTCCAGAGGGACAGCTGGAGGCAAGTGCTCCTGAGAAGCACCAAGGAGAAGGAAGGCAGAAGGAACAAGATCAGTGCTCTTATAAGACAGCCTCAGTACTTGCAGGGTGATGGTTTAAAAGCAAAAGTTTTTAATGAGGAGGAAGATTTATCAGGGTAAAAAATAGCCTAACAGCTCCTTTGATCCTACTTCGTCTGATGATTAAGCTAAATAAAGCCACAGAGCAAACACTGAACCAAGCAGTGTTGCCTTTGGAAAAACAGACACAGACTGTAGGCCAGATGCATCCTTGAATTTATCACACGGAGTATAGATAGGGTAAAAGTTTTGGAGGCAGGTTGCTACAAGCGCTAAAAAAAAAAAAAAAAAAAAGCACCATTTGCCACCATGCCTCTCCCCAGTGCCACAAGTCCCCTTTCTCACCGCCATGATGCATGCCAGGAGCAGCTCCCCTCAAGTGCATGAACAGGGAGGGCTGGATAGGGACTCTGCCAAAATAACATGCAAGCCCCCTGAGAAATGCTGTCAGGACACTTAGGACTCCATCAGCTCACCTAGGGCATTTCAGTGTTACTCCTGATGATGGAGATCTACCCCTTATTCCTGCTCCAGCAGTGAGAGCAGAGCTTTGGTTCTTCGGTTAACTTCTACCCAGTGATCACCCTGTCGCACCATAAATCTTAAAACCCCATTGCCAAACTGGATGAGGCTGCAGTGCAAAGTCAGCAGCTGGTACAACCCTCTCTTGCTAGTCTGGCAGCACTGAGAGGAGGATCAGGAGAAACTGGCGTCTGCCTCATTGCAGCAATCAGCAGTTAACTGGCTGGAAGAAAAAATCTTGAACATCTGCATTTTGTCTTGGAAGAATAAAAAAAAATCACACTTACCTGAGTGGGTCAAACACAGCACACAGAGCATCAGGCAAAGCATGGGCACCACCGTGGCTTTTCCTTTAAGTATGGTCCTTTGTTTTCATAGGCAAATCAGTCTCATCCTAGTCGGGGGCTAAAACAATCTGGTTAAAACCCAAGGCGGACAATTGAGCCTGCAAGGCAAGCGGGCACCTTTTGAGCTTCATCTTGCATCATTATGACGCTCCGTAAAGCACACTTCATTGATTTTCAGTCAGCTGTCACGTCCCGTAAGCCTGAAACTGGTCTCTGGGTCCTAAGCTCTGACCGATGTGTTCGGGGCAGTATTTGGGTGGCTACAGCCCCTGGTGTCCAGGAGTAGAAGCTAGGCAAGCTTTTTAAGGAAGAGAAAGGCATTGTGTTACACTGCCAGCTACAGCTGGGGGAAAAATATAACCAAAACCAGGCTATGGATCAGCCCCAAAGACAGACCACATGCCCACAAGATTGTCTGTTTGCTCTAGCTGTATCTGTTGGTCTGATAAAAGAGGCAAACTCTCTAAAGACCTAACTTAGGTTACTAATTTTTCAAATTATAATTGCTGTTTTACAGCTTAAAAATGGATATTATGGGGAGGGGGCAGTAAGACATAGGTGGGAAAACAGTGCTTACTTGTAACATTGCATTTCATCACATGCAGAGAAAACCACAGGGGAGAGGACAGAAACGCTTTCACAGGACCACTGACCAGCACAGCTGAAGGGCACGTGAGTGTGTGTCTACATGTGATGTGCATGGCAAAGGCAGTGACACCTTGGGCTGAGCTTCCTCCAGGAGCCACCACAGATCTCCGATATCAGATGTGACACGGGCTCTTCTCCTCCTGCCCCCGATCACTTCTCTGCCAAGGGTATCAGGATCTTCAGCCACACAAAAGCTCTGTTTTTCTTCCCAAATTAAAGTCACCGCACCGTCTCTGTCTACAGAGGAGCCTTTTCCCTGACGCTTTCAAGTTCAAGGGAGAGTGTTGCAAACTTATTTCAGTCTGAGCCCAGACATAAATTTCTGCTTTGATTCTTCCCGTCTCTGTGCTGGCACAGTTTCCCTACATGTCTGCCACAAACAAAACTGAGGCTGTTTTCATATCCTTAGAGATTATCCTCGTGCTCTAATGCATATTTGCAACCTAGATGAACTTTTGCTTGCTGCTTTTTATATGGGAAGCCTGCTGTTTCAGCAGCACCCAGGTGCAGATTTTGGTACTGTCATAAGTTATTTGATTCAGATTTGCCTCAGCTGAGGTCCTCACAGAGGACTGGTAACGGGCAGCTGTAGCCTTATCAGATTATTCAGCTTTTTCTGGTGAAAAAGATGTCATGCCAGTGTGGTTCAAAGTCACGTTGCTGCCACCAGTAACTTCTCGTGCCTCACCACCTGACTCATGATGTCAGGGGCTTGCCTCTGACCCTGTGGCAGCTTGGTGGCTTTGCCTTTCCCATCTTCGCACTGCTCAGGCACTATTGAGACACTCTGTCTTGAGCAGCATGTCTTGTCCCTGCTGTTACTGCCACCAGACTGCTCAGCCTAGTAGTGAGATCCAGACCAGGTGTAGGCACATGGCTGAGGTGCGTTCATCTAGTCACCAGGCACTGCAAGGATGCATTTTCTCATGCTGACTTCAAGGGAAAAGAGGGCATTCGGCTGGAATGGGGCAGGCAGACAACACCAAAACCCATCATGAAGTTGAGAATGTGCAAAACATTTTATCCTTCCCAGTGCAAATTTTTCTATGACAAAGCTACCCCTTAGAAACTTACTGTGCAGGCTTCCCGGTGCTTCCCAGCATGTTTTTGGTCCAGCATGGGGCTCAGCACCCTCAGGCACCATCCATCATCTGTGCAGAACAACAACAGTTTCACAACTGCAAGCCTCAGCCTTTGCTTCGTCTGATCATAATCACAGCAAGAGATTGCACCCGGGCAGTGCTCTGTTAGTGCTGTCCTGAAGACTGGAGAAAAATGTGTCTCCAGCACAGCCCAAGAAGCCCACTGCTTGGAGGTAATGAAGGTAACCAACCAGCTACCGTGGGAGTAAGTTTTTATCCACTACGTGGAGGCTGCCTGGAGGGAAATGGTGTGTATGTTCGCATTACTGTTGCCTCCACCTGGATCGTGGCAAGAGGTGAGGATCTCTCCGCCTGACCCCAGAATTATCCAGGAACCAGAGTTGGGAAACAATGCGTTACGTTTGCTTGGTGAGGGTGCTTTCTGTTTGTTCGCAAGCCATCCTCTCCAACGCCGTATGAAGGGAGGTGTGCGTGAACCCTCCCTCTCACCAAGGGGGCACCGAAGCGTGGGGAGCAGCCCCCCCGCAGGCGATGCACGAATTTTCTGGGTGAAACTCGCACCGTCTGCCTTGAGGACCTGCCTTTGCTCTCCCACAGGCGTCAGGGGATCCCTCTGTGACAGCAGGTTACCACCCGAGGGTTCATCACGCCCTCCCCTGCTGCTCGCCCTCCTCCTCCTCCTCCTCCCTGCTCCCTTTCCCCCCAGGGCACCGCACCGCAGCCTCCCCGCTTCTCCCCCGCGGCGCCCCCTCACCGCCGCCGCTTTCCTCGTTTCCCCCCCCCCCCCCCGGGAAAATATTTTCTTTCCCCTCTCCCTGCCCGTTCCCCTCCCGTTCAGGCGTTTTCCTGCCTCCTTCCCGTGCGGCCGCAGCTCCGCTCCCCGGCAGGAGGCGGCAGCGCAGCCGCCGGCCACAGGTCCCAGGGGACCGGGGGGTCCCGAGGGGGGTCCCGGGGGGGTCGTGGGCTCTGCTGCCCGGCAGGGGACACCCGCCGGGGGTGGGGATTCCTCGGGCAGACGGGGGTGGCAGCGGGATTCGCAGTGAAAATTCCCCTGTGATGTGAGCCCGTGCCAGGGGGCTGCCAGCACTGCACCCCCCCCTCTCCAGCTCCACCAGGCTCTGCAGGTGCAGGATGAGGTTTTATGGAAGGAGAGGTGTTTCAGTCCTGGGTTTCCTCAGCGCTTTCCTGCCGTGGCCAGCTGCCTCCTGCCTCCCTTCCCGGTCCCACCACGTTTACGTGAATGTGGACGTGTGAAGGCTGCGAGGCCCCGTGCCTGCGGACGGCGTACAGCCCGCACAGCCGGCCTCTGCCCGCGTGCCGGTGAGAGCCTTCCACCACCCCAGTGGGGCTGGATACGCGGAGGGACATCGAGGACCTCCAGGAGGCTGGCGGGCTCCTCACCACTGCATACACATTGACATTTCTAATAGATGGTGCTTCGCCTCCCACTCTAGTCACTTTGTTTTCCTTTCTCACTTCTAAGTGTACAGCGAGGCCTCGTACAGGGCAGGGCACCGTGTCTTGGGGCTTTGGGGACGATTCCTGCGTTTCGGCGATGCTGCGTATCTCTGAAATTTGATACTTTTCACAGCGGTTTGTTCTGAGCTGATAACTGTAAACTAAGATCTGGCCCCGCTCTGCTATTTTCGCGGCTTGTCTCTCCATTTTATCAAGCTCTTCTGGGCTTTGAGGCCCTCTCCTTGCAGCCCAAATGTTATCCGCAGCATTGTGGATTTTCTGCTCAGATGTCAAGGCTGGGAAGACTTCACAGGTAGGTAAACTATTACCAAGGACCAGAACATTGCTTGGCATGAGAGAAAACGTTGGTTTGCAGACAGCTGCTCTGGGAATAACAACAGTGCCTGGGTCGTGTCTGTCCCTGCAAGGAGTTGGTGGCCCCTCGTGTCCCATGGATATACCCGATGCCTGAGAGCCCTCACCAAGGAACGTGTAGCACTCCAAGGCTCCAGACACTCCAGGGAGAGACACCGTCCTCTCTTCTTCTTTCTTCGTCTGATCTAATACAGGCTTTTTATCCCCAAAGCAATCATAAAAGCCAAGGGGCAACTCCTGCCGCGTCCGGTAGCCTCGGTAAGCTGCCTGAATCTTGACAGCAGCTTTGTTCATTTCATCCAGCTCTCTTCGGACTCGATAGCCTCTCCATGCAGCCTGAATGATGGTAGCCTGCTGAGCTTGTTTTTGGAGCTGCTGCCACGCTTTGCTTTGCTGTGTCTGGTGTGGCAGACTGGGAGGTTCTCCTGAAGATACCACACTGAAATAAGATATTTTGTCAGAAATTACAAAGTTCTGCCTGCGATGAAGGTGGCTAGGTCCACAAGCTCTGTTCCTGCCTGCATCTGAGGGCACTTGCTTGTCATGATCTTCTCCTAGGTTAACAGAGAAGGTTGCTTTGTAGATCCACATATGGACACAAGATTCACACGAAGATTCCTCTTTTTAGCTTTAGAGGTGTATTTTGATACAGTCAGACGATAATTGTCTGGTTGTCTAAAAGATGAAACTGCAACGTATCATCTAGAAATGCTGGAATTGCTAGGAGGTGTGTATTCTTTGGTCTCTTGCTTTATAACACTACTGGATGTTGTTCTGGTGCTTGTGGCTTTTTTCTTGATGTTTCAATAAAAAGACATACAATTGCTGTTGTGCATTTTCCTCTCTTGCTCCATGCCTCTTGCTACCTGCTTGTATTACAAAAAGATCCTTATTTCCATGGTTCACAAGTTCTCCATCACATGCATTTTCAGCACATTTTAGGACTTGCTTTTACGTCCACAAAAAAAGATACATATTCTATCTCATTTGCAAGCACACAATAGCCTTATCAAATTGTCTTTCATGAACATAGTCCTCAGACTCAAATTTTTGTACATAATGGGTTGTTCTACCATCCAGAGTTTCAATTATGTATTTAATTTTCTCTTTATATATATATATATTTATATATATATATACGGGAAGGGAAGGGAAGGGAAGGGAAGGGAAGGGAAGGGAAGGGAAGGGAAGGGAAGGGAAGGGAAGGGAAGGGAAGGGAAGGGAAGGGAAGGGAAGGGAAGGGAAGGGAAGGGAAGGGAAGGGAAGGGAAGGGAAGGGAAGGGAAGGGAAGGGAAGGGAAGGGAAGGGAAGGGAAGGGCAAACAACTGTCACATCCTTGCTTAGGTGCAAAGGTGACCATTCTCTGGCTGATTCAGATCGCTCTGACCATTTCCTTCACTTTGAGGGCTCCTTAGAAGCCTTCACATGCCAACCACTCATCAGCAACAAACCTGTTTCTCATGACCCCTGACATGAGAAGAGCTTCAAAGCAGCTCTTCTGAAGAGCTGCAAAGGGAAAGTAAGCCTGCCCTACCTAGAAACACTCCATCTCCAAATTGTGGCCAGGTCCACTTAAGTTAGGATCCAGGCCATTTAGTCCACCTGTGAGCAAGACACCTGATGTTTGAGATACCCATCTTCTGCATGGTATCTGATGGTTTCAGCTCTCATCCAGGAAGAAAAAAGTCTGGACTCTAGGTTGACCCAGCCTGGACTCACATTTTGTAGGCCATAGCACACCAAGAGCAAAGTTCTCCTACTTCCTGAAGTCCAGTTACTTTACAGTCAAAAACTTTAGAAAGTGGGAATTTCCTCACAGCAGTCAGGACACCCAGATGAAAGGGGACAGCTCCTATAAAGCACATGCATTTCTGTTTGAATCACCCCTGGTTAAAGAGGAGAATCTATTCCGGTAGCATCCAAACAGCAGACAAGGCTTCATCTCTGTCACAGTGGTTACCCCAACCAGGACCACAGAGTCAGCTTGTCCCTGGGAAACAGTGTTGGGGGAGTTTGTGAGAAGTTCTGCTTTTAATACCTCCCTCTGACTTCCTTCTGTCCTCCCCAGATCACGTCATAGCAGGGCTTGCTTCAGCCCACTGCTGTTCTGAAGTCTACCTGATGGTTTGAGCTGGGCTGTGAGACTTTTTCCTTGCCGTGCTGAGTCCATATGATCTGGGTTAATGTCAATTTATAAAGAATAATATTTATCCTTTCCAGCAATTTCTTAAGATTAGATGGAAATGTTCACAGGTAAGAACCAAAGAGATAAGATAATGGTATGGCCACCATTTTGAACAGCTGCATCATATTTTTGGCCTCCATTTTATCTGGTTCAGGCACAGCCACTATCAGGTTTCTAACCGAGAATGTTAAATGCAGATCCTGAAGCCTGTTTTCTTACAGAGTAATATCTAGAGTTTCCTACCTGTACTAATTCACCACACGAAGCCGTTAATCCCAGTTCAAAGGAGACGTGTCTCCATGTGCTTAAAACTCAGCACTGTCTACAGCAAGGCATTTGTTTATCATATTAGAGTTTTTCCCAGTCATGCTCATGAATATGTACAGACAAAACCAAGTTAGATCTCTGAGGGGCACTGATGAAAAGCCGAATTTCCATCGACTTTTATATTTTTACTTTTCTTTAATTTTCATAACAGAAGTCTAATAGTATTGAGTATAGAAGAAATAAAGGCCTTGGACACATACACATAACAGACTGTTATCTAAGGCAGACCTGTTCCAAGTCATACAATTGACCTGAGAGTATGTTAATGCTTTATGTGAAACATGATTGTAAGCAAAGCATGGTGTGTCAGACACCTTCACAATTCCTGGATGAAGTGAGAGTACATTTTTCAGGTAATTTGCAGAATTTAAATTTAAGGTAATGTATAATCCTGACAGAAGAGATGTGGAGGTAATGCTAGCTAGTAGAATGATGTTCTGTAATTATTTAGTGCCACATATTACCAATGGATATATCTGAAAACTGCTTCAGTTAATTGAATAGTTTAAAGAATTAAAAGAGCAAAATTAGAGGTTCCAAGACCCAAAAAGCTTTCATGACTGGATAACATATCTGGTGCTTGTGTGCATTTTCAGCAGGGGGCACGGCCAAAGTGCTCCGCAGGCTGCTCCTGCCATGCAGGAAGAGGGCCAGCTCTCCAAAGGAAGGCCAATAAATGTGGTGCCAGGACCCCGGGTGACAGGAGCAGGTGCCAGCAGACAACTTACCGCAACTCTTGGAGGGCTTGCAGAGCACAGGCCACCAACCTGAACTCTGCAAAGGCCCCAGAATGCCTTTTAACCACCTCAGGGCCTAACCACACAAACCAGTCTGCTGTCACCACGGTCCTACAGCATGTTATCACCCACATTTGTCCTCACTGGGGTGACTTCTCACACTTGCTTTCAGCGCAGCGTGCCTGTCTGAGATGACTTTTCAGTCAGCCAGCAGAGAGGCTTCAGGAGGTCCCCAACACTTTGAGACCCTCAGCAAGCCCACAGACCACAACACGCTAGCTCCGGAGGCTTCAGACCACCAACAGAATGGAAAGGAGCAAACCTAAGGTTGCAGGAGCCTGCTACGGGTGGCACTTCAGGGTTTCATTCCTCTGTGGGCAGCGGGGATGACCATCTGGCTGTGAATGTTGTCAGACACCTTATTTGCTGAGGGTGACCATCTTCTAACAGTGCAGGCGGGTGTTACCTTACCGTGATCTCACCACAGCACTGTCTCCTTGTGACATCATGAGCAAATGCCTGCTAGGTGACAGCTGAAGCCATGCGTGGCTTCGTGACTTTGGTGGTGAAGAAAAGTGCTGCTGCATCTCGTTTCAGACAAAGGTGCTGCCCCGGTACTCCCTCTTCTACATGGGGCTAATGAGTAGAGCCGTGGTGGGTTTTCCAGTGACGCTGATGAGAAAAGCCATGGTGGACTTTCCAGTGATACTGATATGAAAAACCATGCTGGGCTTTCCAATGACACAATTTTCAATGAAACAAAGAAGAAATCCCAGCCCCATGGGATTCAGCAAGGTTTTCCCCAAACTCTTTGGTCAGGCTTTCAGCCCTGCTGCATAGGCAGGACTTTCTCTGTAGGTTTCTGTGTGAGGAAAGTTATGCCAGTGATGAACACGCTGCCCAGAAAGGTCTCAGCTCCTCTGAGAATCAGGGGGTGTGCCTGAGCTCACTGCACCACCTGTCCTCAATGAGCATTTCTCTTTGCAAATCCAGCAGTCACATACAGGAATCAAAAGCCAAAGTAGAGTAAAAGTAAACAGGTATGTTAGTTCAGCTTGAAATGAAGGAGAGTAAAATCTATCACAACAATTAAGCTCCTCATTCCTCAGGTCAAACTCATCCCTAAACCCAAAGTATTCTTCAGCTGAGACATGCTTTTCCTTCCAATGCTATTTGCAACAGTGCTTTGCATTTTCATCTCCCTGGCACATTTTATAGTATGCAATAGTAACAGTCACCAGCACATACTAAGAGGTTATTGTCTCACATCCTGAATATCCTAGTGCTGAGCTGCCGAGGGCTGCTTAACTTCCGACAGTATTAATTGAACAACCCAAATGAATCTTATTTTGGGAGGACAGGAGAGCAATACCACAGGGGTGCAAGCCAAAGCAGACAAGAAAAAGATGGTGAAAATAACATTCACAATGAGAAAATGTTTCTGACCTGTTAGTAGAGAGATCTTTTAGTGGGGAGAGAGGTCTTACTTCTACAATCATATCACACAGATGATGGTTTCTGCAGACAGCATGATCACAAGGCTTTGTGGTGACTGTGCTGTGAGAAAGAAGCAAGGCCACTGCCACCTACTGCTTGTGTAAGCCAGTGATTTCTCCTGTGACTCAGAGCAAAAGGTGTTGACAGAGGCTGGTTTTGATTTGGTGTCACCAGGAAATCTAATTTTGTCAACTGATGGCAGTATCAAAGTAAGATAATTCCAATGATACTACACTTGTGGTTTGTGTGTGTGTTTTTAAGAGGTTACTTACAAATATCTGAAGTTCCTCGAAGTGAAATGTCCACACGTGCATTCACTTTGGGGGATAAGCGTGTCCTATTATCCACGACCAGGAGATTTCCCTGGCGTAGTACCTGTAGAGCAGGATCTGCCCATTTTCCCAACATGCTGAACACATAAATAAACTCTGAGCAATTTCAGTCCCTTGTCAGTCAAAGAAAACTAATAGATTTTTCTCTCTAGACTCAAAAATCAAGAAATGAAGATAACTAAAAGTATAGATAGCAGAATTTTAGGTTCTTGATAAATAAATTGATTTTCAGACCTCTGACATGACACCACAGATAAACATCTTTATTTCGAAGTGACTCCTGGAGGAAGGGAGAGAAAAAGCTGGACTGACCTGTCCAATTGGGTATCCTGAAGCTTCCTTCTCTGCATTGACAGGTGTTATTATGGTTATTAGCAGAAACCTGAAAAGCAGGCAGAAATCTTGGGATTTCTCAAGACCAGAAAAAGGTCACTTCCTCTTTAACAAAAAAAAAAAAAGTGTCACCTCTGAAAATTCTTTACTTTCTGAGCAGGTCCAGACTGTAAAGCACCTAAAGCCAGCAAATTTTTTCTGCAGAACACGTGTGAGGGCAGTCCTGAAAAGAGATGGGGGAGGGAGGTGAGGGGTGACTGAATAGCAAACTGCTGCAGTGGGAGAAGGTTCAGAGCAGATGAGTAAGAACAATGAACACAGGGAAGAATGTAAAGAATAACTGCCAACTTTCATAAGAAAAGCTGAAAATATCTCAACACAAAGGGAACTGGATGGTAACCTTTTTTTTAGATATACAACTGTACCACTGGGTCGTCAAATCGCATAAGCAGCCTTCATATAAGAACTAAAGAACTTCACAGAATCACAGAATCGTCTAGGTTGGAAGAGACCTCCAAGATCATCTAGTCCAACCTCTGTCCTAACACTAACAAGACCTCCACTAAACATTATCACTAAGGGCTACATCTAAACGTCTTTTAAAGACCTCCAGGGATGGCGACTCAACCACCTCCCTGGGCAGCCCATTCCAATGCCTAACAACCCCAATAAGTTCTTCCTAACATCCAGCCTAAACTTATGATATGCACTTTGAAGAGAGCAACTGGTCTGAGCTACCTTTCACACATATATTTCTTCCCGGAAACTAGGGACACCCAGCATTGTGATAGTGAGCATATAGAAACCAGTAATGGGAATCACATTTATATTGTGATTCCACTGTATACAACTGCTATATTGTGCTTGTGTCTTGATGTCAGCATTTTGCCGTAACATTCTGAGTCCTAAGACTAAGTCTAAGTCCTGTGTAATGCCAAATATCTTCAAATAAATAAGCTTGGTATTAAACTTTATACCCTTCTTGTTTGGAATATCTGGAAGAACCCGGTCAGAGAGTATTGGTTGCTGACAGGAGGGCCATAAATGAGTCCAAGGTGAAAGAAGAAACTATTGCTGGAGGAAAGACCTCCTGTTTCTGCATAACTCGTCACAGGCCACTGGACTGAAGCTTTCCCAACAGGAAAGCACATACCTTTCAGACTCAAATGCTGAAGAGTTGATTCATCAAGAGGTAACCAGTACAGTCACAGACCTTGAAACTTTAATAGCCACAGTGAAGCCTGAAAGGAATTTAGAAGCTTGCCTACTCCATTCAAGCCCCATTCTGAATTAAAACCGTAGAGACTAGCCTCACGGTATTCTTCAAGCTCCACCCTAAACGCAAGACCTTTTAATAGGCTTACCATTGGTCCACTAGACCAAATTTAAGATGCAGATGATGATCACTTTTTCAGAGGTCCAAACATGAGCCCAGGCTTTACAAGTCTTTCGTGCCTGTACAGTGTGAGGAGGCAGCTACAAGAGAAATAATAGATAATTTTGGGCTACAGGCAATAAAAGCCTTGATACTCAATGTTAAATGAATCAACAGGGGCAGGAGTGTGGAGAGATTTAATTATGGCAATATAATATGTCTATTCACAGGAGAAGTCCTTGAACATTTCCTTCTGAATATCTGCTTTAAATGTTGACTTCTTCAGAAGATTGAAGAAGACTTTCTTTTGTAAGCTGCTCCTAGGGTTTCATGGTGTATCAAACAACAATTTTGTTACACGTTTTTTCCCCTGCACACTTTTAAACTCCTTTGGTCTGTGTAATCCTGCAAGGCTTTCTGCCCAATTTGAGCAATAAAATGCTGCAGTTAGATCAAAAGGAGATCCCTGTAAGAAGACAATTTCTGTTGAAAACAACAAACAGGCACAAAAGGAAATCTGTAATAGTGATTACTATCACGATATCTCTTGAATCATGTACCTATTCTGTTTTGCTGTCTCTCATTTACCAATCAGTCATTATTGTGGCTAAGGTATGGCAACTAAACTGCCGTTTAACGCAGCAGGGGTAACATTCCCAAACTTGCAGCTGTGACACAGCACAAGCATCAACATTCTTTGGCAGATTGTATTTTAGTTGTTAAAATCAGGCGGTAGCTCAAAAGACCCCTTTCCATCTTTCCAGAGGCAGACAAAGGTGTGAGCTGCCAGGAGGCAGAATTGCCTATAGACTAAAATCCTACAACAGATCTCAGGAAAGGAACCAAAAAGGTCGACTACGAGTAACTGCCTTGTTCCAAAGAAGCATGGGAAAGGAGCAGTCCTTTGAAACGGATTTAGAAACTGGAGTTGCAGTTTTAGTTTTACCCAAGGAGCTACTTGGCTTTCCTTCTTCCTACATTCAGACTGGGATTTGGTTTGTATTTTGTTCAGCTGTACAACTTCAAAATTCGCATCAGGCACTCTGCCTAGGTTTACCCTACATAGGGCTGAAAGCAAATGAAATCTCAGCAAGACAGAAGTTTTTAAGACCATTCTAGTGGCGACAGAGACAAAACAGTGATGGGAAGTAGATGAGAAAGAAGGGCAGCAATGAAGGATTCCCTCAGCGTGACAGGCAGTAACCCAACCATGCTGTTACCTTCCCCTCCCTTAAAACACAGGGTCCACAGTGCTCTACTCTAGGCCGCTGAAAAACCCAATTAGACAGGGAAATCTCATACTTTAAAGAGGGGGAAAAAGTTAAATGCTACATACAGCTCAGGTAGACTCTACTAGAATAAATTGGGGCAAATGGAGGGCAGCGTGTAAGCAGACACTTCTCTTTTCAGAAGCAGCACTGATGTTCTGCCTGTCGTAACATCAGCCCATTTCAGGAGATCTCTCTGTCCAGATTTTAAGGATGGGACACTTCTGCCAACTGCCAGCAAACCTCCTCAGGTTGTTTCCTTTATAAAACAGCCTTCAGCAGAATGCAGCCACAGGCATTTAAACAATTATTAGCTATTTCACCTGCAGTTGGACAGGCACCACTCACAAAAGCCTTTGACATCTTACGTTCTCACTTCTTCTTTTTAACTCCCAATTGCATTTTTCGGAGATGCTAACGAAACTGCTGCTGTATGCAGATACCAGCTGCGGCCAACAGAAACAGGAAGTGACACAGTACCTTCACACAGCTGATTGTGTGAACACAGTAAATCCCACTTAAAAAAAAGAAAAAAGAAGGAACTTTGCTAACAATTAAGAGATTGCAGCAGAATGACATGCAGAGAAAGATCAGCTGCAGAAGTCAATTGGTTGTTTTAGTGCCAGCTGTTTTTACACTTCATAGCTCTGTGTGACAGCCCGCATCACACCTAGCCCTAGCAGCACTGCACCTTGTAGAGAAAACAAAAGTCTCTCAGTATGCCTCCGTCTTACCTTACTAGCTACTTCTTTTGCTGTGTCGCTTTTCTGAAGGGTTATAAAAGAAAACACTTGCAGAAAGGGCACGACACGGCTGCCAGAGTGTAAAGCTGGTGGAGATGGGAATCCTTGGCTGGGGTGGAAGGAAGCAAAGCTGAAAGTTAAGAGCAAGATGTCACTTTTACATTTGCAAAATTAGTTGCCACAAGGTAATGGCTCATTGCAGCCAGGGGAGAGGACTTCTCCCCATCCCCTGCTTCTGGCCCTGCCCTTGTGTCAGAAGCAGCATTTTGCAGAGAAAATGGAAATAATTCACTAAATGGCTGCAGGTGCCAACTGTATAGCAACACTTCTTTAAACTTCTTCTCCTTGTCAATTTTTGAATTTGTGCTTTTTCGGTTTTAAATATAAAAAGTAACAGCAAAGACTCAGAAACACTACCAAAAAAAAATAAAAATAAACAATCAGCATCTAAACAAGGAAACTGCTCTATAAAAAGATACAAAATGTATAGATAGATTTGGCAAAGTCCTGGGAAAAGAGGAGAGAGAGCAGTTAAAAATCTAACACACCATTTGCTTTTTATTTTTAATCAGGAATAATAAATGTACACAAAAGGATGCATCAGCAATTTTTGTTCATTTTAAGTATATGAAATGCCAGGGAAAGTAGATACACAGCATGAGTGAGGTCAGAAGTATCAAGACTGGTTCTAAACATTTCAAAATGTCATGCTAACAGAATATTAAGGGAAGTTTTTAAAGCCATCATGAACAGGGCTTGATTAACACCAGAGCTAGATTTCACACTACACACAGGTTTGACATGGATGGAGAAAAGTCATTCTCCTCATGTCTATTATGTCAGGGAATTTCAGCTGTGAAGGCTACAATAATGTTAGCATGATGTCATTCGCCGATTTTGAATGAGTTTGTTGACTAAACAAATTATTGGACAGTAAGTGCAAACTGCTGCACCGAATGTTTCTTAATAAGGCTGAAGGAGAGGCAGCAGCATTTGAGATATTAAAAACCAGTCTAGCACCAAGCAACTCTCGAAGTCTAATTCCGTATCTGCCCAGATGCCTTTTGGGGAAGGAAAAAAAAAAAAAGTAAGAAAGAAAAAGAAGGAGAAAAAGAAAACTAGAGTATGCTGTAATTAGAGCAGAAAGAGTCCAGCACCCCAGACAAGGAAAAACAAATTTCTTCATTTCATGAAGCTACAAACGTATTTGAGATGCAAGCTAAGACCAAAAATTTCAAAGACGAGGACAACATTCCACCCGTGACAGTGCTTATGGGAGTGGCATACTCCAGCATGCTGGGGACGACTGTGTATTGTTAGGGCACTTTTGAAAAGCAGTCACCCTAAACAGTATACCGCCTTCCTGATCCTGCCAGCAATCTGGTAATATGCACGTTCAGTGCAGTACTGTGTTTCAGCAGGGCTTTTAAGTACCCTCAGAACAAAATCCTCTACAGCTCCAGTTAGCTACACTAAGGAAATATCCCCTTCTCTCTCTCTCATACACGCGTTGGTATATGCTACTCCAAAAGAAAAGGCTCATTTACAAACCTCACCAAAAGGGATCCAGGAATTAGACTTTTTGCAGTGCTTTGAAGGCATAACAAGCTGAGGTTGGAAGTTTCCCAGGCTGAAATATGTAACTTATCTTTTTCTACGCAAGGCAGTACTTGCAGGTATTCTTAGCTGGCCTAATTCCACTCCTTCTGAAACCAAAGAAAACTACTTCCTTGGGATCACCTAAGCCAATATTAAATGCCTTGACAACGTTTTACACCAAGTGTACGACAACCTCAACTTCACTCTCAGCCAGATTCAGTTCCTATTCCGTGTAAGCATAAGACAGCCGTTGTTAGAAAAAAAATAAAAATTGTACAGATTTTAAGTGCATTTTAACCCTGCATCCTTTCCTTTTGTAAAGCAATTCAGATTTCATAAACTAAATGCACATTCTAATTCTGAGATGCTTGCATTTTCCGTATATTAAAAACATATCGAACTGAAGTGAAAACGAAGAAAAATATGCGGTGTCCTTTGCATGACAGCTTATTTACTGGTTTAGAATTCTGGAGAGTTTCACACAGAATTAGAGAGCATTTAGTTTTTAAACTAAATGTCTTGGCCTAGCAAAGTGGAAGCTGATGTTCATGACTGTTAGGCAGGTACTTCTACAACTTCAAAATAGTCATTGGGCAGAATCACATAGCCCTTTCCTGACAGTATGTCTTTTTCCTTCTGAAACTGAACAATCTCCCTCAGTTTTTCAATTTGTCTTTCCTGACGCCGGCATCGCTGTTGCGCAGTCTTGAGCTTCTTTCGCAGCTTTTCAACTTGTTCCTCCAGCTGCTGAATTCTTTTTCGCTGATGAACTGTATCCTCTACGGTATAGTTGTGATCACAAAAAACTGCAAGATTGCTAGGGGTCTGGAGAGGAGGCATCAATAATCCAATACTTGGATCTACAAATCTGGCATCTATTTGAGCTAAATGGAAAGATGGAGTTGATGGAGAGGGCAGTAGCACAGGAGCTGCTGGTGGTGGTGGCGGCGGTGGCGGCGGCGGAGGTGGCGGTGGTGGTGGAGGCGGTAGTGGATCTTCTGGCTGTTCTGGAAATTCTTCAGCCTAAAAAAAAAAAAAGTACATTTGTATGCTTAACATTGTTTACAACACAATTCCATTACTACTGCTCCAGTATAATATCAACAACCATGACTAAAGTTAACGATAAAAACTACAAAGCCTACATTTTCAAAACTGGCCAACAGTTCCAGGCCCATTGTTGTATAGCTTCTGAACTGGAGGCGTTTTAAGCAGCACAGTTTCCAACGCTCTTTGAAACTCAAGTCCTTGATGTCTCAAACAAATCAGAAACTGGAGAACCTACAAATCACCATCACTTTTGAAGACTTAGCTCAAATACAGATCCAGGATTAGCTGAGAATGCAGGATGCAGTTCCATGAAATGGAGCTCAGCTGACCTGGTAACTCATCACGGCCATCCCACTCCCCTTCGTCCCTCCTTCTTTCTACTGCATCTTACCATAATATACTTTGAACTCGCCTGTTAATTTAGACAGGAACAGAGCAGAAGCGGATAACATTCTGTTGAAGTAAAATAAGAATTATCTCACTGAGGGAGGTCAATAAGCTGGCAGGGCAGAGAAGGTTGACACAGCAAGACCTGCCTTTTAACACCTGGAGAAGGCTGTGTCGCTGTTCTGGTACTGCAGCACGTGGGCTTGGTTTCAAGAGACATAATGAGCCAAAACAAACAGCTCTTCAACCAAAGCAGCTCTCACAGCTCTGCTATTTACCCTTTGCTAAAACAGGCGTTTGCTAAGATGACAGAAAGCTACTCACTCTCCCACCATCGCTACAGGAAAGCTCCGTCCTTTACTACAGTCAGAGCCATGCAATGAGAGGTATGGGCTACACCTGAGCTGGAATACAGGAGGAGGGAGAGTAGGAGCCTGGCTGGCAGACTGGACAGAGGAGGGAGAAGCCCAGCTCTCCCTCCTGGCAGCAGCAGAACAGCAGATGAGCTCAACCCCACAGGAAACTGCAGTCTTTATCGTGCTGCTCTTGATAGGCTTGGCACACTCGCATGGTTCATGACAACACAGACCTCTCACCGCTTGAACAGAGCAGAGAAATCAGATTCTTTCTGCACCAAAGGAACATATTTTAATTCAGAAATGCTTCCGTGCACACAATGATTAAAAAAGAACTGCTTAAACAGAACAGCTTGAATATTACTGGTCAAAAAAAAAAAAAACTAAGAAGTTCTCAGTGAAAGAGGCACCGAAACCAATTTTGTAACTACCTATCTCCAACAATATTACTACAAGTAAAAGCACAAAGACCAAAGGCATTTGCAGTGTTGATTAGTTGATTATTAGAGCCACTGTCCATCCCCTCATCAGACTGTGAGATCCACGTCATTAAGTTCCTTGACTTAATATAAAAAACAGCACTTGATAGGGGGGCTAGGCAGAGCAAATATAATTCTGGTACAAACTACATACAGCACGTGGCAGAAAGGAACTGAGAAGGCAGTTTTGCATTTGGTATTGAAGGGAAGTTTCATTAGTGCTCAGGTATTACTGATCACTTTAAAGTACAAAACCAGCCAACTACCAGTTTCATTTCTCAACTAAAAGAAATCGCTGCTACCGGTGTGCCTAATTCACATATGCATATTCTAAGAAGCTTGACCCTGTCAACAATCACTCTCAAACTTCTCTGCTAAGAAAATTACAGGTCAAACACATAATATGCAGAGAGAAATTCACCCCTGTTGGAAGCACAAACAAAAAAATCGCATTGTTGCCAGACAGCTGAATTCACAGAGGCATTTATCTACAGTTCATACAGCACATGCTATCTTTATAAATATGTCATCATTGTCACAACATACAGCAAAGAACTGATCACTCACATCACTGACATGTCACAAGTGAATTACAATCAGTTCTCATAGCCAATAAACGGTTCTTCAAAGAAAAAAAAAAAGTATAGAAAGTATTTCAAACTTCATAATGAAAAAGATAAAAAGTTGTATTTCAAAACCAGTGTGAACTCAACAACCAAAGCACAGCTAACACTAGTAGTATCCTTCTCTGATATTACCCAATGTCTTGAAGGGAAGTGACGGGTCATTGAAAGTTGCTGTGAGACAAATAGAAATCGCACTAAATCGCTCTCCACAATCAAAAGGCATCCTTTCATGTTTTTGTAGAGCCAGACACCATAATGAAATGGAGAATGCAGCTCACCATTAACCCTGGTGCACTGATGGCATTTTCGTAGATTACCCTGTATACCCATTCTTCAGCTTTCAGACTGCAAGAAGCTTTGCAAACAACTTCAAGTGACAGAGAGAACATGTCATTCAGATCATGGGGAAGAGAAATCCAACAAAACTTTAGTGCAATTGTATGTACGTGGAACTTGTCTGTCTGTCTATATACCTTGCGCTTATGTTCTCTTGCCTATTTTTCCACTTGTCATTTTCCAAATACGCTCCCTTTTCATTTCTGCAATAAATCCAATGTTACATACAAAAAACAACAACAATAACAACAAATCAAATAAGCACAGTCCCAGTTTTTATTTGTGCAGTTCATCCCTTCACAGTCTTTCAGCCCTAGACCTATCATGTCCATTCTTTCCTTCCTCTACCGCAGAGTGGGAAGAAATCTGCTACTTGGTATCCTTTACAGGAATCAGAAATCAATCTTGTAGCTCTCACCTTGCGGTTATTACGTCTGCAAGGAAGAACTAATAACTGATCTGCAGTTACGGCCAACTGCTTCAGTAGCAGTACATCTCACAGAAGAGTATCACTGGAAGTCTGGGGACAGAAGTTGAGGGTCCAGCCTGCCTTACGAGAATAAGGTAATGGTTAAGGTAAGACAGAGCTGGTGTCAGGATAGACAGATCCCAGGTGCCGCTGCTGTTTTGCTGCTCTGATAACTTACTGCTTTAACTCTTTTAAACCAGAGGGGAGAGCCCTTTAGAGGGTGGCTAGGTTTCTGAATGACAGTCCATCAAGTCTTTAAGGTTATCGGCAGCCAGCATCAGAGAGCAAAGCGCAGCTTACAGGTATCACTGAGGGCTCTGTAAGGCTCCCAGCACACTGCAAACACAGCCAAACAACTTCACTTTGCAAAAGCTCCGGAGCGCCTCGGCTTTACCTTTTCATTGGGCTCGGTGTAGCAGAATATCGTGGGCACCGCGTTCTCCTTCAGCAGCTTGTTGTTGCACTCCCTCTTGAAGCAGTCGGGCGTGAAGTGCTCGGAGCAGATGCTGCTGTACTTGGTGGGCTTGAAGTTCTTCCTCTTCACGGCCGCCTCCCACTTCTTGCACAGGTCGGGCCTCGTCAGGGGGAACCTGAGGGCGGTCGAGGGGCGCGCTCAGCCTCCCTCAGGGCACCCCCGCTCCATTTTCTGTCACGGCTCCCACCACCCTCCCCCCCCCACCACCAACGGCCGCCGGCGACCGTTGCGCCGCGCCCCTCCCCTCAGGCGCGTCAGGAGGCCCCGCCCCGCCCCGCCCCGCCCCGCCCGCGCTCCTCACTTGTGGAAGGAGATGGGCTTCTCTTTGTCGTATCGGTTCCGGCAGCGGTAGGCGGAACACGACTGCACCATCCTGCCGCCGCCGCCCCGCCGCCGGGCGAGGAGGGGCTCGCAGCCGCCGACAATTCACCGCCGCGCCGCCATCCTCGCCCTGCCCCCGCCCCCCTCCCCCCCCCCCGCCGGTGACCCTCCGAGAGGGACAGCGACGGGACTCGGCCTCTCCCGACTCCAAGATGGCGGCCCCAGCTTCAGCGCAACTCTCGCGGTGGCTCCGCGCGCCGCCCTCGCCCATTGGCGGCGCACCGCGGTGGGGCGGGGCCTGGCCGGCGGGGCCTCCAATCGGGGGGCTGCGCCCGTGCGAGCGCCAGGCGAGGCCCCGCCCCCCTCCCCACCCTCAGCACCACCCCCCACTTTCCCCTCACACGGCGGCCGGCCGCCGCGTCTGGGAAGCGGCGGGCGGGGAGCGATAGGGACGGGGATAGGGACCGGGATAGGGACGGGCATAGGGACCGGGACCGGGACCGGGATAGGGACCGGGACTGGATAAGGACGGGGCCGTGAGGCTTCCCCTGCGGGTCCGGGATCCGTCCGTGGCTGCCAGGGGCTTCCCGGCTGCTCGAAGTCACGCAAGGCACCACCAGGCGGCCTGCCTCGCTGCAAAAATATATATATATATATATATATAACGTACAAAACATGTATAAAATATACACAAATACAAAATATACACAAATACAAAAATAAATGTTACTACATCCATAGCAGCTCTGTTGCATTCACTGAAGCTTGTCCCGCAGGTCTCTCACACCACCGAGTGTCAGACAACAATCTAAATAAGTCACTGTGTTAAAAAACAAAAGTGATTTTAAGTTTTTCTGAAGCAGCCGCTGCACCTCGCGTCGCTGTGGGAGCTCCCTTCTGACCTCGACAAGCCTGCCACCCGATTGCTGTTGCAGTGGGTGCTGCCTGTCTCACCTCACCTGTGTGCCTGAGAAGGGCTACGGAGCTGGTGAAGGGTCTGGAGCACAAGTCCTGTGAGGAGCGGCTGAGGGACCTGGGGGTGTTTAGTCTGGAGACGGGGAGGCTCAGGGGAGACCTCACTGCTGCCTACAGCTCCCTGAAAGGAAGGTGTGGGGAGCTGGGGGTCAGCCTCTTCTCACAGACAACCAGTGATAGGACCGGAGGGAACGGCCTCAGGTTGCGCCAGGGGAGGTTCAGGTTGGAAATGAGGAGACATTTCTTCTCAGAAAGAGCAGTCAGGCACTGGGACGGGTTGCCCAGGGAGGTGGTGGAGTCACCGTCCCTGGGGATGTTCAAGGAAAGGCTGGACGTGGTGCTTAGGGACACGGGTTAGTGGGTGACGTTGGTGGTGGGGCGTGGTTGGACCAGATGATCTTGGAGGTCTCTTCCAACCTTAATGATTCTGTGATTCCTCTGGTGGTGGCCTCAAGCCCAGGTGGACCTCTCCAGCTTCTTCTCTGCCCTCCAGCCTCCAGGAGGTCGTTTTTTCCCCCACTGGCCTCTCCTCAGCACTGTCCCCACGAGGGGAGGCAGGAAGGCTGCATAAGCCAGGGCAGGAGGCTGAGGCCCCCTGTGCCATGAGGCAGGGGAGCACACATACACATGCACCATCCTCCTCCTCTCCAGGTGAGAGGCTTTTACCTGGTGGCTTTCCCCCTCACCATGGTCCTCCCATCTCCCTTTTCTGGAGACCCAAGCACAGCCTGGGGGAGCAGCAATGGCAGGGCTGCTCCCTGGGAAGGGGAAGGCCAACGAGGTGCACAGGGGTCCCAGCATCACCGTCACGGTCCCGTGGCATCTGTGCCAGGCGGGTGCTGATAGCGGGAGCCAGCCGGCACGCCCATGGCGGGCAAGATGACGGGATGGGTGCAAGGTCCGCCCTGCAAGTCCTGCAGGAGATGGTTCCAGAAACTGGAAGGGAAACGGAGCCCCAGCGTAGGTCCAAGGCCTTCCCCGGAGGTGGGGCTGCAGAGGGGAGCAGCTGCAGTGCAGCTGGGTAGGGACCGACAGCCTCGGCTGCAGACTCGGTGCCCCAAGGTAGGCGAGCCAAGGCCACGAAGGCGTTGGTGCACTTGGACTCCTGCCTCTTACGGCCCCGAAGCGGCGTGTCTGGGGCAAAGTCCTTCCTCTCCTGGTATCAGCGTCTCTGCCTGCCCCAGGTCCTGCAGCAAACCCTGACACAGCAGAGGCACGACGTGGCCACGCAGGCGGCGAAGCCACAGCAAAGTGTGGCAGCACTGGGAGGCCCAGGAGGAGAGGGAGGAGAGGCGCCTGGTGTCCTCCTGCAGGGGCAATGGCCGGGGGACAGCAGCGGGCAGGTGGCTGAGGGGGTCACACAGCAGTGGGTGAAGTCACGGATGGGGAGAACTGGCGAGCGTGTAGGCAAGCCCCATGTCTGCGTCAGCGCAACGAGCAAGAGCTCTGCCAGGATCACGTTAGCATCCCGAGCAGAAGGGATTTCTAATGGACTGGGTGGGAAACGCTTTCCTCATCCTGTAAGAATTTTGGAGGCTTGGAGAGGGGCAGTGGGGAACTGGCTCAGATGGAGTAAGCAAACAGACCCCAAACCGAAAAGCAGAACGTGCACATTTCAGTGATGTTGACAAGATGTTTAACATCTTTCAAATCCCATCTCTAAAGTTTTTTCTCTTTCTTTCCTCTTTTCCTTTCTTTTTTTTTCTCCTTTCCTTTTTATTCTTTCTCTTTTCTTTTTTCTTTTCCTTTCTTTTTTCTTTTCTTTTCTTCTCTTTTCTCTTTCTCTTTTCTCTTTCTCTTTTTTCTTTTCTTTTCTTTTCTTTTCTTTTCTTTTCTTTTCTTTTCTTTTCTTTTCTTTTCTTTTCTTTTCTTTTCTTTTCTTTTCTTTTCTTTTCTTTTCTTTTCTTTTCTTTTCTTTTCTTTTCTTTTCTCTTTTCCTTTCCTTTCCTTTCTTTTCCCTTTTCCTTTTCCTTTTCCTTTTTTTTTCTTTTCCTTTCTTTCCTTTCCCTTTTTCCTTTCTCCTCTCCTCTCCTCTCCTCTCCTCTCCTCTCCTCTCCTCTCCTCTCCTCTCCTCTCCTCTCCTCTCCTCTCCTCTCCTCTCCTCTCCTCTCCTCTCCTCTCCTCTCCTCTCCTCTCCTCTCCTCTCCTCTCCTCTCCTCTCCTCTCCTCTCCTCTCCTCTCCTCTCCTCTCCTCTCCTCTCCTCTCCTCTTCCTTCTTTTATCTTTTCCTTCTCCTCTCCTCTCCTCTCCTCTCCTCTCCTCCCCTCCCCTCCCCTCCCCTCTCCTCTCCTCCTTTTTATTTCTTTTCCTTTCCTCTTCTCCCATAACAAAACCTACATTACGCCCACGTCCTGCACACGAGCAGCTCTCGCTCCGACAACCCCCTCCTCTCCCCGCAGCCGAGCTCTCCCGGAGCCCGCTCCCGGTGGGCGCCGCCCCCCTCCCGCCGCCCCCCTCGGGCCGGGACCCCCCCGGGGCACGGCTGCGGCACCACCGGGGGGGGGCCGAGCGGAGGCGGGACCCCCTGGCCGGCGGCGGGGCGGGCAGACGGCGGTGCCGGGGCGGGGCGTGGGGCCGGCGGAGCCGGGAGGCGGCTCAGTCCCCGCTGCCAGCCGAGGCCGCCGGGCCCCGCGGAGCAGGCGGCGCCGCGCAGCGCCCAGCCCGGCCCGCCCGCGCCGCACCGGAGCCGCGCCGCGCCCCAGCGCCGCCGCCGCAGGGCGGGCACCGGGGGACGCCGCCGCCGCCACCGCCACCACCACCGAGCAGAGCCCGGCCCGGCACGGCCCGGCACGGCCCGGCCCGGCCGCCCAGGGCACGGCGGCGCCCGCTGACCGCCGCCCCGGCCGGCCGGCAGCATGAGCGGCGGTCGGAGCGGGCGAGCCGCCGTGAAGATGGAGGCGCCGTTTTACCCCGAGGAGGGGCTGGAGCTGCTGCCCGACTTCGTGCCGCTGCCGGGCTTCGCCGCCGCCGGACCCGGAGCCGAAGCCGCAGCAGCGGCAGCAGCGGCAGCGGCGGCGGCGGCGGCCGGGGGCCCGAAGCTGCTGCTGGGCGCCGGCAAGAAGCGGGACCTGCCGCCCGCCGCCCCCTCGCCGCTGCCGGGGCCCTTCGCCCTGCGCCCGCCCGGTAGCGCCCGAGGCAGCGCCGCGGCCCTGCGCCTGCTGCCGCCCGCTCCCAGCGCCGCCGCCGCCCCGCCGCCGCCTCCGGGCTCGGCGGCCGGCTCCGGGGCCGGGGCTGCGGGGAGCCGCGGCGGCCCGGAGGCCGCGCTGGGCTCTGCGGCGGAGCTGCCGCTGCTGAAGCTGCCGCCGGCCGCCGACCTGGAGCAGCTGCTCATACAGGGCGGCGCGGGGATGGGGCCCGGCAGCCCGGGGACGGCGGCGGCGGCGGCGGCGGCGGGGGCCGGCGGAGGCTCGGCGGCGGCGGGGACGTTCCTGTACCGGCAGCCGGTGACGCAGGAGCAGGAGGGCTTCGCCGACGGCTTCGTCAAGGCCCTGGCCGACCTGCACAAGCAGAATCAGCTCCTGGCCGCGCCGCCGCTCTCCCCGCCGGGGCCGTGCTGCCCGGCCCGCCCGGGGCCCGCGGCCGCCGCCGCCGCCGACCCGCCGGCCGTCTACACCAACCTGAGCAGCTTCAACCCCGCCGGGCCGCTCAGCCCCTCGGGCAGCGCCTACCCCGCCGCCTCGGCGGCCCCGCCGCCCCCTCCGCCGCCGCCTCCCCCCCCCCCCTCCGCCGCCGGGGCTGCCCTTCGGGGCGGCGGGGCTGGGCGGCGGGCGGCTGCCGCCGTCGCGGTCGCTGGAGGAGCCGCAGACTGTCCCCGACGTGCCGCCGGCGGCGGGCGGCGACGGCGGCGGCGGCGGTAGCGCCCCGACGCCGCCGTCGCTGTCGCCGCTGGACGCCGAGAGCCAGGAGCGGCTGAAGGCGGAGCGCAAGCGGCTGCGGAACCGCATCGCCGCCTCCAAGTGCCGCCGCCGCAAGCTGGAGCGCATCGCCCGCCTGGAGGAGAAAGTGAAGGCGCTCAAGGGGCAGAACGCCGAGCTGGCCGCCACCGCCAACCTGCTGCGCGCACAGGTCACCCAGCTGCAGGGACGGGTCCGCAGCCACCTCTCCTCCGGCTGCCACATCAACGCCGGCGCCGCCGCCGCGCCGCCCCGAGAGCCGCCCGCCGAGCCGCCCGCCGCCCCGGAGAGCAGCGGCGCCTGCTGAGCGCACCCCCTTTCCCCCCCCCCTTTGCACCCGGTGTCCGGGGTGCTCCGGGACCCCCCCGCCCCCCACCCCCCCCGCGGCGTCCTTTCGGAGCCCCCCCGAGGGGAGCAGGGGCAGGTGTTGCTTGAGTGAAGTGCTTGAGGTCTGTGGAGATTTCGGAAATTAAGGTAATTCCTGTTTACAGAAAGACTGAGCTTTTATTTTCACGTGGGGATAAAATATATATATATATATATATATATATATGTTTCCTAATACACCTTAGTTTCCTAATACACCTTACCTTAGGAAGTGTATAGCGATGGATAAGCTTTTCACAGTTTGGAGAAAAACAAAACAACTGAAAAAAAAAAAAGGAAAAAAAAAAAAAGAATAAGAAGAAGCCAGAATCATACCCTTTCGAAAAGATGTGCGTGGATATATATATATATATTTAAAACACAACATGGCTATGTATATTTTCTTGGTATCGATGAATAATTCTTTTTTTTAATACCGTCTTTCTCTAGAGCTTTAATTTGCCATTGAGAGCTAAGACAACCAGGTGGGTGCTCTCGCACTTGAACGGCTGCAGGTCTAAAGTCGAACCCTGGAGGGAGGAGAATGGCTTGGTTGTAAACCTGAGGCGGGACGAAATGTATTGCCGACTCAGTCGTATGAAAATACTTTTCTAAACTGTTAGCTCCATATTTCTTGTGCCAGTGCAAATCTGGGGCATTGATAGTTATTTATTGAAACTTGAACACTTTTGGACGTTGCCTAGACCTTATTTTTATAGATAACATGTTAGTAGTGAAAACAGTTACCTTGGCAAGAAGAGCTTTACTTACTCTTTTTCTTTCACTGTGTACATTCCAGTAGTGTTTGCTCTTTGCGTAGTATAGTAACGATCCCGTGCTATACAGAAAAGGGCTCAGATTTGGGGTGGATTCGCTATGAGAACGGTAATTCCATTGTATTCTGTTTGAATAAATCACAGAAATACTACGGAGAAGGAGATTTATTTTTCGGTAGAAATCTGTATGCATTTCTTCTCGGTCTGCTTTGTTCTAAAGAAACTTTTTCTGCAATACGCAGGAGGCTGAAAGAGCCAGTGCTAGAATGTGAAGTTAATTTCTGGCTTGGAAGAACTGACGCGCTTTATTTCTTTGTCAAGATTTTACTAGCCGAAGAGAGCAGCACAGGAACTTCTTTTTTTTTTTTTTTTTTTCTCCTCTGGTCGATTAGACATAATCCTCAATAAGTTCTTTGAAAGCTGTAGATCCCTCGCTCGGTCCTGCTGCCTGCCTTGCTTCTGTGGCTCCCTCCCGCGTGTTTTGAGCATCCCCCCCGCCTGTGCAGCGCTGCTGAGCCCTGTGGATGGTGCAGTGGGAACGGTCTGTCGGAGCGTGAAGGTCACCCGGCGAGAGCACGGCTCCTCCTGAGCAGATCCGGCTGCAGAGCAGGGCCCGCTCCTGCTCCCAAGCCGTGCAGAAGGCTCTGCTGCAGCCTGGACAAGACGTGAGGCCGGGAGGCGTGCCTGTGCCAGCTGGTGAAAGCGGGGGGCCGCGTGGGGAAGCATGGGGGCTCGGGCATCCTCAGGTGTCCCGGCCCATCGCTCGGCTCTGTTGCACCTTTCTGCAGCTGCTGGACATCCGCGTCACTTCTCCTGAAGGCTGCGCGCCGTGCTTGGAAATCCGAGAAGAGAGCCTGGGATGGACTCGTCTTTTTTTTTTTTTTTTTCCTATTTTTATTTTTTGCTCTCATTAGTGACACTGTTCGAAAGGTTCAGCCGTGGTGGTCCTGCTCTTCCAGCACGCTGCCACCCAGGGCACACCTGTAACGCGGCGTGGCGGTGCATGGAGTTGGCGCCGAGATGCTCTGAGGAGGTTTCTTTTCTTAATGCATATGCAAATCAGGTAGAAGCCATATTAATCATTCTGTAACTGTTTTAATCACGTCACCGGAGCCTGTTTTCGGGGTTTTAAATGGTCGAGTGTCACGGTACCTTCTGCTGGCTGGTAGAGCTGCTTTAGAAATGCTGGTGAACAGAGGCAGAATAATTCTGATCTTAGCGTGGGTTTGAAGAGTTCTTAAAGGCATTCTGAGCTGGATAGCATGCAGCCTGTGGCAGTGCCTGCTGCATAACGACCGGGTACAAAGCAGTTTTTACTATGTGGCAGACATCACCTATCTGCAAAGTTGCTGCGAGGTTGGAGGAACTGATAAAGATTTTTTTTTTTTTTTGGCCACCCTTGATGTTCTTTCCCTGGTGGGAGAGGCAATGCCACCTGGGGAAATCCGCTGATGCGAGGTGCTTATCTTTACTGCACGTGTAGCGAGTATAATTTTTTTTAAAGCATCTTGGAAAATACATGAAAATTACGTGTACGGGCAGGACAGTTTCAGTTCTCGTGTTCGAGGATGAGTGTGGGGCTAGGTAAAGACCCTGTGGCAGGACATGGGGCAGGCTGTGCAGTACTCGGTGCTTGTTCTTCGCTCTTTGGTACCGCTTCTGGTCAGAGCAGGTTAGCGATGCCCAGGGAGAAGTGGGTGAGCCCCAAGACACAGCAGCCCCTGCCGTCCCCCTTCCTGACCCCCGGCGGTAACGAGCTGGCCCTTTCCGGCGTGTCGCTGTCGAAGCCAGCGAGTGCCACGCGTTGCCTCTCAGCTTTCAGCATGAGCAGCCCTGCATACGGCCTCTCAAAGATCCCGCCTGCAGACTTTTTTAATAGCCTGCTTTACGCCCTGGTTGGCACGTGTTGGGCGATGGAAGTGCTGACAGTCCGGCCCTGTTAAACCGGTGGCTGACAGGAGGCTGCTGCCGGGGCTGCCTGCTCCAGCCCTCTGCCAGGCTGGGGATGTGACCAAGATCTGAGAATAGGGTTTTCTTAATTTTTTTTTTTCCTACTGATTTTGCAAGAGGTTACTGATCCCCAGCAGGGAGGCGAATGGACAGCCTGAACACCTAGAGGTTTAAACAAATATAGCAAGGCTCAGGAGTGCTTGCTTTCTGCAGCTGTCAGGCTTCGTTGCTTCACGTTTTCACTTCTTCAATTATTGTCTTCTAAAATGTATCAGTACTCTGTCACCTTGTAGTGTGCCTAAGTCTTTAATTACGTCTTCTTTAGTTTGTACTTGTTTTTTTATTATTATTTAATTCAGTTCATTGCAGCGTTTTTCTTCTCTATATCCTTTATCTTTTGTTTTGATATTCTGACTGAAATTTTCATCATTGTGAAATGCTAAAAGTGTGATACCGGGTAAAATTTTTCCAGTCTGTTTATATGGTTTGGATCAATGTAGCTCACTTTCAGTAAGCGCAGGTACGTAGGGTGCGTGAGAATCACTGTAAAAAAAAAACAAACAAACAGTTCAAGTTCATTTGGAGCCTCAGTGCTTTTCCTTTTAGTATTCTTCTCCATCCTTCAAAACCATACCATGTTTTGCTACGCTTGTGTGTGTCCATGTGAAGACTTTCATAGTGCAGGCTACTCCCGCGCCCTTCTGATCTGGTTTTGTGTTCCAGGTACGAACCCGTGCCAAGTGAGCATTCCTCTTTGTGTCCTTGCCCCAGGTGTAGCCTCTGCTCTGGGGACTGTGCGGTCCCTTCCTGTATCTGTTCTGGTTGCTGGGAGGTTGCTGCTCTGCACATCTGGCTTGCTGCTCGTCAGCAGACTTTGAAGATGCTTGATGTCTTGGTCTGGATGCGAGTTGCCTTCCTGTCGAGGTGCCACAGCAAAACGGCTTGATTCATAAGTGACTTTTGTTTCCTTGAATCGTTAGTGGATCTCTTCTGTCTTGGGGAATAGGAGTATTTGTGGCTAGGGAAGTGTTGTTCACCCTTCCTGGGGAAGAGGCTTGGAGGAGCTACCACCAGCACTGCCCCTGCTTTATGTCCATGTGGGGAATGTGCCCTGCTGCCGCCACATCAAGCAAAGCCGTCACCAGGAGTTGATGCATTTGCTCCCTCCCTGGCGTCTGTCTGTGTCTCGAGTTGCCCAGGCAGGTCTGTGTGGTTGGTGAGTGGTTGTTACAGCTCCCACCACGGTTCAGGGGAATCCACCCGGCAGGCCTGGGAAGCAAAATCCCCAAGGACGAGTGCTTCATGTGCCCTGAGAAGTGTGGGTCTGTGGTAGTGCCGCATCCCCGTTACTGACTGGGCTGAGTCTCGTGGTGGTGGCAGTTTTCTCATGGGCTTCTGGTAGTCTCAGATATCTCAAGGGATTTGGGCTCTTCACCGCACATCATAAATCGCTATTGAATTTCATGCACTCTTGAAGAACAAAGAGTGGCCATACAACAGTCCTCTGTCATCTTGGTTTGTGTTCATGTCATTACTGAAACAAGTCATGAGATGCCCTGTTTTTTTCTCTTGTAGTTGCCCAGCTCAGTGTGTCCATCTGACTTCTGAGAAAGGAGCAGTCGCCCAAAGTTAAGCCTCCAGGCGATCTGCAGGAGTTTGAAGTGGAATTATAAATACCTGTTATTGCATAGCGTTGTTCTGTGGCGTTTGAAGTGTGGAGGCATAGCAATCCGAATTGCTTGTAGCGCTGAAAATAGTGACCTGGCTGCTGTAATGTGAGTCTGAACAACCTGAGTCCAGCAGCTTCTTAGGGAGTCTTTCTCTGTATCCAAAATGAATATACAAGAAGAAACTCATCTGCTTGTAACATAAGTCCGTCTTCAATGTGTTTTTGGCGTCCTGGTTTGTAAGGAGAAAAAGCAATGAGTTACATTTTTTGTTTGTTCTTGGGCAGCTGTAACTGCTGCCGAACAACTTTTGTTCCTTCCTTGCTTGATTCTCTAACTTTCTATGTTTAGCAAGGACAGAAAGTGGAATATGACATCTCTGCGTACATGCTTGACTTGTACAAAACCACTTCCATTTTCCAAGTAATTTATTTTCTATTTTGCTGTAACCGGGAGAGTGCTGGGAGAATTCCTCAGCTGTTTTGCCCCTCTCTGTTCACTTCATCTGGTCAGCGTTTTGTGCAGTGACTGTGTGCATTCCAGCACAGGTGGATGGTAACATCTGTCACGGACCCACTTTTTTAAACACTTTTCTGCATCAGCAGAAAAAGCCTTGAACAGAAAGGTTTCACTGTGCATCACAATCCTGCACATGGCTACTGATCTTTTGAAAGCCATAATTACTTGCTGCGATGCTGCACCAGGACTTACACTACCTGGTTCAGTAGGAGAAATGTTCATGTGAAAAAATCCAGAATCTTACATTTCGTATAAACCTTACAAAATCTTGCCACACATGGCGAAACTGTATTGAGAAGGTGTTGATTAGTTAAGTCTGAATTTAGGAAGATTTAGGCCGTTATGGTGCATTATGGTGCATTATGATGAGAGGTCTCGTTAATTCTCGGTTACTCCTGCCCGCTTGTTTCAAAGGTCTCTCTCTCTTTGGGCTGCTGATGAAATGGCTTGCAGCTGGTTATGCTGTGACACCTCTCTCTTCATGGTGGCTGTTAGTAACTCAGAGGTGGGACAGAGGTGACTTCTGCATGGAGTGGCCACGTGTGACAACCTAAATGTGGGTTTCAGAAAAATTCGGTGCACAGTAGAGAACCTGCTGCGGTCTGCATGCTGCTAACAGTATAAAAACCTCTACATCTAAAATTTACAGCGAGGGCATCTTTCCAAGACACCACCCTGTTGACTTGCAGCGTGCATTGGTCCCCACTGCCTGCTTCAGGCAGGAAGCACCGTTCCTCAGCTATGGCATGCCAGAAGGCTTGCTTTCCTCATCAGTGCAATTGCAGACTGGATCTCTGACTGGAAGTTCACACGGTCCACCGCACTTAGGGCTACCCGAATGCCATCTTCTAGCTGTTTCCAAATGCACATTTCTTTTGAGTAGTCTTGTAAAAGCGTGTTACCAATGTGAGAGTGCTGCATGAAAGCATCTTGTGTCTCCAGTAGACATGAGCCCTTACGCTGGGGTCCTGCTCTCTGTGGTGTCCTCTCAGCTCCAATACCAGTTCTCATTGTGATATGCCATGAGGCACCATCATTTTCGTTGCAGGGGCCAGGTTCTCCCAGAAGAAAACTAAGGCACAGCAATGTGTGTGATTGCAAGGTGATTTTTCAGATTGCCAGTCAAATTGGAGGGACTGTCAAATCCTGCAAGGTTAAATTAATGCACGAAGATCACCTACTTTAAAGTCACATTTAGCCATACTGAGATCTAGAGCACTGCAGTTCATGCGTAGTGATTTGTTGCAAAGTGAAGGGAAGGTTATTATAAATAATGATTGCAGGGGTTTGGCCCTAAATAATTACCTGCCTGCCGTTTGCTTTCGTGCCTGTCAAAAGGTCTGCTTCTGTAGCGTGGCTAGCTGTACACTGAACTTTTCTCTGGATTCTCTACTTGTAAGAAAGATGGTCCAAAATACTGTCAAGAAGCCTATGTGCTGGCTAAATACCTTTTCTCGAGGAATTATGATTTCTGGAGGAACGCTTTGGAGTGATGGTTGAATACGAGGCCCTGCTAGCACACAGAGACAATGGGTATCACCAGTTCTCTGTGCTCCAATGCTCTGCTAGATTCTGATATTTAGTGAACTACTGAGAAGACTTACTTCTACTGCTACTTAATGGTTTAAAAACAAGTTCAGAGTGGAATTGTAAGCCACATAAATAAGCTCCATCGAGTCTTGATGTATCCATAACAAACACTCCATCCCGTCCCAGAAAAATAAACCTTTGACTGCAGTTTTTTCCTTTTAAAAAAAAAAAACAAAACAAAACACAACAATTTAGCAATTTTAAAACATTTCTGCTAGGTACCTTCAAGCATCCCTTTTAACTGTTCGGTTACTCACCCTTTGCCCTCAGTGAGATTGTGGTATTGCTTCTCTCGTAAATGGAAAAGACTAAAACTGTTTAAAGTCAGGCTTCTCCTTGCAGCCCTGTTCTTAGACTGTGCACTGATCATTCTAAAAATCATAACCAGGAGCCTGAGCGTTGTAGAACTGTTTGGTAACATTTTCCTGTCCTCTCCAGAAAGCTTCCTGCCACCTCAAGGGGTGCACGGCCCTTCAGCCTGACACAGAAGGTTGGCTTTTAAGGATGAACAGCCTTAAAAAAAAAAAAAAAAAAAAAAAAAAAGCTTATACAGATAGTCTTGTGGCTCATGCTGAGCCTCTCAAAGGATAGCATGTTGCGCTTCACAGCCTTTTTCCTCTCCTCTGTTTCATAAACCACCATGTTTTCTTGCAGTGCTGGGCACAAGTGGCATAGAGTAAAGTTAATGGACTGCTCAGGAGAGCGTGTTTAGGATATCCTCCCTTTCTTCCTTGGAAACTTGAAATGAGACTGATAGAAAACTTGCCTCTCTGAATGAACAGAGTCAACAGCTGAACTCGTGTTCTTTTGCAGGTTTTACCATTCTGTCTTTCAATATCCATCACGGAAAGGTGCATTGTAGGGAAACAGTGGGAAGATAGTGACTTCTACTGAGTTACAACTCTTCTTGTTATATATAGTATGTCACATAGGCCTTAAGTACCTAGGACGCTGTGGTGGGTAAAACCACCACAGACACCTACTCTACTCACAGTCTGCAAGATGACACCTTCAGCAGAGCAGGGCTTTCTAACGTGCTGCCCAAACGTCAGAACGTTACCAGTTCAGGCCATTTTGTGCCGGTTACTGAAATGGTATTGTAACTCCCTGTGGTGTTTTAAAGCCCTGTGCACGCTGTAACTGAAATCACAGCACAGGCTGGTATACCTGTGGTATGTTTGTGGTATGCAGTGTGATGTCACGCTGCCAGCAGGCCAACAGTATGTAATACCAAGCACATTTTTTATTCCTTTCCCCATGGTAATACTTAGAGATGTTAGTTGGAGAAACCTGCAGCAGTGGGAAAAAGCAAGGAACCCAAGGAAGGAATAAAAGTTAACTACGAGAGATTATTTAATGTTGATATTTATTGTATGTGGAAGTGGGGGAGAATTAATATTGCTCTTCAGGATGCTTTTTATCTTGTTTTGTTTTATTATTACTGCTTAAGTGTCTTCTAACTCATCTTCTCTGGAAACCGTGCCCCTCCCTGTTTTGCCCAATGAGTGGTAATTTCACACTTATCCTTATTTATTTAAAGCCATGGTAACCACCATACTGAAATGTCATCAAGTAAAGTCCAGGTCTGAATGCTGGCTGATGATGCAAAGGTCTGCTCTCTAATAAAATGAGGCTCATGAAGGACAACTTCCAAGAGGCAGCTACGCCCTGGCTTCAAGCATTTGCTCTAATTTCAAGGCTTTCCCATGTGGTGTTGCTCAATATGTAGCAAAACAAGTTCTTGCGAGTCCCTTGAGCATTCCTCTCTATGTAACAGATTAGATATTCGCACTTCATTAATTTCTGTCCTCTGTCCCCCCCCCAAAAAAAAGCAGAAGAAAAGACCCAACACAAGCAAGCCTTAGAGAATTGTTTTGCTTTGTGACGATGCACAGTTTATTGATGGCAGAGACACCTTGCGCAGTGCTGGCACTGCGCTCGGTGTAAACACTTATTTACACGTGCAATTTTGCTTTGGTTGCAGTAGGGGACAAAGAGAAGGGAATAAGTGTTGCAATGTAGTATTGTGCAATTCCTGGCTTTCAAACTGAAAATGATGAGCAAGCCTGCATAGGCCTCTCGCCCACCGAAATCTGGCCGCTGCTTCTTACCACACCCACTCGTCTTAATTAGGAATGGGTCTACAGGCTTTTTAAGGTCAAAAGGAGAGATGTGTAGAGACATTAAGGGAAGGCAGTAGCAGAGGTTTTCTGCTACGAAAGCAAGGAGCAGACCTGCTGGTCCTTGAAACAAGCTCACCTGTTAAATTACCTCTAGTTTACGCTGTCTGAAGGTAACCCTTAAGATGCCCGTGCAGGTTCTTACCAGCTGGATCTCTCTTTCTGAACAAGTCTTGCTGGTGGGGTAGCTCTTCAGCTTCCTTGTTTTTCAGTATGGGGACTTGTAGGTCATTCTTCCAGGGCAGTTTCTCTTTTTTCTGGAGCCGCTCATCTGAGGCTTGTTTCTTCTTTCTGCAATTTCTGCCTAGACTGAAAATCTGTCTGAGGTGTAGGGGACCGCGAATGTGCCCTCGCAGTGTGGTGCTCGTAGTGGCTTGTCCTGTATCACTCAAAACAGATCCCTGTAAGAAAGGAGCAGCTCTGGACAGGTGCAGGCTAGGAAAGTAGAAATACATCCTTCTTAGAGAAATATGCTTTTAAGACCACTTGGCTTCATCAGTTGTATAGAGACCTTCCATCAGCCAAAAATGAGAGGTCTCTTGGGCAGTGGAACCCAGGTTTGAGAGCTCTCGGTGTTTTCTGGTGTCTGGTCCTTGCTGAACGCCCATGACGTAGAAAATAATGCTGCACAGTGCTCTGAGCCTCGCAATATCGTCTGCTGGGATAGCTGCTGGGGTCAGTCAACCCCCGTGGTCATCCCTTGCATGATCAACAGGCCCCAGGGATCTCTTGAAAAGGAGAAGCAGCCCCTCCCTGCTGGTTAGCCACCAGCATCCCCAAGCTCTTTTTCTGTCCGAAATGAGAAGTGTGAGCAAACTGTCACTTCCTACAGCGCTGAAATCCAAACTGGTTCTTCCGAGGCCCTCGGGCAGGGCACTGCAACTCACTTGTCCAGGATAGCTATTCAAAACGAAAGGTGGAGACAGAGCAGTTCAGATTTACCTCCACTCTTGCAGCAGCTTACGTGCAGATACTTGGTGGGTGGCTGTCTGCCCACATGCTTTGCTGGGTTTTTACAAGTTGGGTTTATGTGCACCTTCGTATTCTGCCTTATTAAACTAACTGGCACAGAGGAACCCTCTGAGAAACCCTTCCAAAATCTCTGCTTCAGGAAGAACTTTTGAAAATTAGCAGTATTTGGATAGATGAAAAATAAATGCAAAAACCTGCTTTGTATGGATTCAGAAATATTTCTGCTTTTTTCTTTTTTTTTTTAACTGATTATTTTGGGGAACTCTTCAAATGGGTGTGCTGGCAAGCGTATTGCATGCAGACCGAGGCAATAGTAGTGAAACAAAATTCAGTAGCTACTGACTGGCTGGATTTGGTCAGGAGAGGTTTATCAAGGACACCTCTGACAGCTTTTTTTCTTGATATGGTGATTACTTTTTTTACATAAACGGAAGCTACAGGGCTTAATAATATACTACAACTGAGGATTATGTCCATTGTATTTTTTTATGTTACTTTAAACTATGTAATACTATAGTCAAAATGCTTATTTCTGAGACAAAGTGGACTATATTTGGTTGGCAACTTGCACTTGATTAAATGTAAAACATTTTCTTAATTTAGTGATGTGTTTAGGAGAATACTGTAACTTACTGAATATACAACGGTGATAACTGTGTTTACAATAACTTTCCAATTCCTACTGTTCAGCGGTGGCCAACTTGTTTAAGAATTAAAAGTAAGGCATACTGCAACTGGTAATCTTGGAAAAATTAATGCAATCCTGCTACCACTAAATACTGTGGGGTGGATACCATGGATATAAATGGCAGCAGAATTGTATTCCAAGTCTCTGTCTTAAGTGCTTATGACTAAAAGGCGACTTGCCTTGTGCTCATTTATGTATTCCTGTGTGTAGTACATCAGTTATAAATCTGTTAATGGTTGATTTGTAACACTAGAACCTTTATGGGGATCACAATGGGATTTTTGTTTGTTTGTTTTTGTTTGTTTCTGATCAGAGACTTAGACATTTTGGAATGTATAACGTTTATCCTTGTGCTGGAATTGTTTACATGCAAAAAGGTATTTATGATTTTTTGCAAACTGCAATGTGCAATTTTGTACACGTGTTTTAAACTAAAGAGTTTATAAGGAAGATATTGTATGTACAATACTTGGACATGAGTATTATTTCTTTGATATAAATATCTAGAGGAAAATTAAAGTTGCTTTATATTCATATTTTTGGCTGTTTTTTTTTTTTTCATTATTTCAGCAAGAAATTTAAAAGCCATCTTAAGGCATAATTCTCACTTTGTCGGAAAATCAAAGAGCTGGTCCATCTAGGCTTTTCCTGTAGTATCTTTTTATCATGCTTAATGTGCTGCTCCTTTCAACTGTATCAGCATTTTGGAGTACAAGGAAGGAAGGATTTCTTTTGATAAAAACGCTGCACTTTAGGACAACTTCCCTATACACTAGTGCAGACGCAGCTCAAAAATTGAGCTTCTAAAAAGAGGAGAGGCAGAGAAGAGAAAGCCCCACTGCTGTGACATCAGATCCCAGGCCATCCTCCAGAGAAGAGAGCACTGTCACAGCAGAATGAGGGATGGCAGGGACTTGGTCTGAAACCACATCTGCAACAAATCTGTTGAACGAGGCGGCACTTTTTTCCTCTCCCGTGATCGTTCTCATGCCCATAACTACATTTCGACATATTCCCACGGGAGGGCTGCTTGGCAAACACTGCTGCATGCTAGAAACACCCCAGAGGTTCCGCTTGAGAACTCTGCTGCTCCGGGAAGGCAGCCCTGCCTCCCAGATCTGTCTTCCCAGCTGAGTTACGCGGGGAACGACGCAGTGCCAAGGCTGAGCAGGAATGCTCAGAGGATGCCAAGCTCAAGCAAAAGCTGAGAAGCTCAGCAGTGGCCATGGAGGTCATGACACCAGCCCATGATACAGCTGGATCCTGGCTACCTCTGCAGCGGTGCACGGGACAGAATCTGGTGTGCAAAAAGTTAGAGGGGAAAAAAAAAAAAAAAGGAAGCTGCGAGCATTGTAATTCAAGCTGTTGTACATAGCCACTTATGTTTTATAGCCACATAATCTGTTTGGTGTGGGATTACTGTGACTTCTAAATGGGAACCACGCCTCCTTTGGAGTTATTTAATGTGTTTTAATCTTCATGTTGTGCATGGCTGCAGACTGTATTTCACACGTGCTAGCCAGACCACTCTGTACAGATTTCCACTCCACTTCAGTACAGATTTCTTCCTCACTTCAATACAGATTTCTTCCTGAGAGAGTCCGTAGTACTCTTGTGATATACTTGATGCTTTCCAAATTAAGTACTTGAGTGCTTTGAAAGATGCTTCAGGGTATTGTTTCTAATTCTGGATGTCAATTTGAGCTACAGAGCCCACTTACATAAAGATATGTTTTTAAGTGTAGTATAGGAACCAAGCTACTTGTTCGCTCTAAGTGCTCAGTTTGGGCCTTGGGTGTCTCACAGAGGTGCCCTCAGAATCAGAAGAGCTCAGCGAGGAGAGAGCTTCGTCTGGTTGCACTCTGTTATCTGACAGGCATGGAGTAAAAGCTGGGTGCTTTGCATTACTTGCATGCTAACCTGCAGCATCATGTTAAACTTTATTATGCCTCTGATGGCCCTTTTCCCTTCACCTTCTGTCACCAGAGGCCTTGCAAGAGTGGAGCAGAGGTGGCTCTTGCAAGGCTTCCAAAAGCAATGTCCCATGGTAGTAACTCAACCCGCTACCAGATTTAGTGCCACTGCCTGTGTCCTAGACCAAGCGTCTTCTTCAGTCAGAGCTACTCAGGTTCTGATGTATGCCCTTCAGGTGGATCTGGCAATTGCATCAGTTGCCAGAAATCAAATGGCAGGTGACGCACAAAAGCTGGGGACCTCTCTCATTGGTCCTGGTGTGGGCTGATTGCTCCCTGCTTCACCTTCAGATGTGTGAGATACCCGCTCCTCGGCTGAATTACGATCATTTTCCAAAGTTTCCCCTTCCTTGGTGTGACGTAGTGAAGTGCAAGATATGACACACAAGTTGTGTTGGGTTTCCCCCCACCAACAGTAAATGAGATCAGGAAGTGCAAATGGCAAACCCTCAGCACATTTGGGCAGATATCTCATCATCCGAGCCACCCTGACACGTCTGAAATTCCTGCTTCCCTCACTTTTGCTCTCAGATGTCAGCTCAGTGCGGCCCTGGGAGGGTTTTGGCAAAGGGAGGTGTTTGGGTGGTTTCTTCCTGCCCCCCCCCCCCCCCAACATCGACCTGCGAGTCAGGCAGGCATGAGGGCCAGATTCCTGAGGGTACAGGTTACAGGGGCCAGCTGCAGCTCTTGGGGTGCCTCTCGTGTCCTGTGGTTTGGCTGTGGGGGCTAATGCACACACTCTTCCAACGGTTCAGTTTCGGAAGGTATCCAAAAGCTGGGGTCAGCTGTCCCCAGAGCTGCGCTGCGGTGCCAAGCGACTCCTCCTCCACTCCAGCCTGGCGTCTCCTCTGCGAAACCATCGGCACTCTCGCTCTGAAGGAGCTGCACTGCACGGCCTGAGCTGCGCCAGCCTGGGAGCAAACCTCCAGCCTTTGCTTTTCCTCGGCTTACTGGTTGTTCTTTTGTACCGAGCAAGTCATTTCCCTCTGGTGCCCAGCAGAGCAGTCTGTCTGCTAGTAAATTTCCAGTATCTGCAGTAAACACCTGACACGAGTCCACCTGATGCTCTGCAAGCCTTGAGGCTTTACACACAAACAGAAACTCTTTGCCTCCCTCTCCACCCTTTCTCCATGCCACATCTCCCCTTGGGGCACCTGTGTTTCTCTTACCCCAGTGCTTCTCCTGCCACCCCTCAGCCCTGCAGCACCCTGAGCACACCTGCAAGGATGGGAGCGCTCACCTCCACATTTTTCATAGAGTCATAGAATGGTTTGCATTGGAAAGAACCTTAAAGACTAATTCTGCCCCCTGCCATGGGCGGGGACACCTGTCATTAGACCAGGTTGCGCAAAACCCCATCCAGCCTGGCCTTGAACAATTCCGACTTTCACCTGTCATTTTGCAACAAAAAGAGGAAAATTTCCATTCAGTGAGTTAGTAAATGGATTGACAGCTGCATTTGCAAAGGAGAGACATAGCGCAACATGCCAGCACTGTGAGCATGCAGGGTCAGTGCTGCCTTGCTGCCCCATGCTGGGTAAGACCTGGGTACATCCACAGCAAGAACGTTGCCCTAGAAGCTGGGAGGGCTTTGCAGGTTTGGCTTTCAGCTCCAAGTTGCTCCTAGATGGAATTTCAGGCAAGGGTTATGCTCAGCATGATTCAAATAGGGAAAAAATTAAGGAAGATCCTGGAGAGAGAATTACACAAAACAGAGAGCAATATAAATGCTTAAGGGTTAAAAAATAAAATAAATAAAATAAAATAAAATAAAATAAAATAAAATAAAATAAAATAAAATAAAATAAAATAAAATAAAATAAAATAAAATAAAATAAAATAAAATAAAATAAAATAAAATAAAATAAATAAAATAAAATAAAATAAAATAAAATAATAAAATCAGCGTTAGGAAACTTGTAACTATTCCCTGAAACATACATTAGAAAATTGGCAACCTCCAGACAAATAATAATACATAACAAAGGTGCCAGATTACCTCTACTGCCTTTCCCTGTGCCCTTGCTCTCCAGTTTACAGCTGGAGATTAAACACAAGTTGCTGTGGCGAGGAGGTCTTCCAGTTTGTTTGCCTCCTCACTGAAGGTTTTTGGGGAGAGCAGGGTCTCTCCATGTGCTGGCCAGCTGGGCTGATCTCAGGACATTGAGAGCTCTCCCTCTTCACCTTCACCTTCTCTCCGTCACAGTGCAGTTATTTGTAGTGTCGGGTCAGCAAAATAGTTCCTCGTTTCCAGACGGTCTGAGAGCATGCCCTGTGGGTTAGGTCACTTGAACACCTTTAACCCCAGCATCCCCTGAGGATCAGCGCGTGCTGTCAAATGTCACTGAGGCCCCACTGATCGCTCATTCTAGGGGTGTCAAGGGACACTCTCACCTGTGGGTCACGGGCTAGGAGGAGCCAGGTGAGCTCCCTGGTGGTGAGGCTCCTGTGGATGACTCGCGGGGAGAACTTCCCCAGCGCTTGCCCTTTGCTCCTTTCAGTTTCTTCGGAGGAGGCACAGGGGTGGCTGTGACTCATTGCTGCTTTCGGGAAGTGGCAGGGGCTCACGGCTGTGCTGCTCATCGTCAGCGTCCTCCCCGGTAAGGCTGCACTGGCTGCAAGACTCCAGGTGGGCTTGGCAGGCTGGGCATCTCCAGGCTGTCTCTTCTTCCTCCTCGCTTGCCAGCAAGGCACACGTGAGGGTGGGATATGGAAGCCTGTGCCCCCGCAATGTCATGTATGTTCGAGCACCTCAGGGTATATGGATGGGGCAAGCGCGATGTTGAAGGCACTGAATAAAGAACCTGGGCAAACAGGAGTGAGGTAGCGTCTGGGACCGCAGAGCAAATATTTGCCTGCAAAGCACTTTGGCAGATAACTGAGAGGCAGCCAGCATGGGGCGGAGAAGTCCGGAGGAGACAAGGCACTGCTTGTTTGCTCAGCAGTGCAGAGGATGGGAATGCATAGCCCGGGTGACCCAGGCCTCTCAGGCTGTTGCAGAAGGTGAAAGACAGGAGTCGGGAGGGCACATGTGCCCAAATGCCCTCCCAGCACAGTTTGGGGGTGAAAATCTACTAATGTGCAGCAACACACCTGGCAGGGGGCTTACAGGCCACTCTGGAGGCGAGGAGGGGCAGGATCATGCACCCCAGCACCTCAATGGCTGAAGAAACACTTGTCCGTGTCCCTGAAGGACGTTTCACCCACCACTTCCCAATGTCGCCTCCGTGCAGCAGCTGCTGGAGGTAGGAAGGGACCCAAGACCTGCCCTGCTCCATGCCCTTCTCCCCACAGAGAGGACCTGCTCCTGCCAGCCAAGCCGCAGGAGTCCCCAGGACAGGTGGGTTCCCCCTGCAGACCTCCACCAGACACCAGGCACACCGCTGCAAGTGATGCCTGCTGCCCCCGGGACGTGGTGGGCCTGGTCTCCAGCCATACCCTGCCCTTGGTCGCAGGCCCTGTGTATAAATATCTCTGGCAGATAGCAGCAGTCACTTCAGAAGAGAATGAGGTGGGATAAAAGATCTTCCTCCTGCACCCCCTCCCAGCTGCTGTCAATGACCATTAGGAACTTCTGGAGGGAGAGATCGCTCTGGCACCTTACCTCCTCATTTAATATTTCTCACATAAATGCCACAGATTTGTTTAGAAGCTTTTGGAAACTGCACAAACTCCTGACTTCTTCAACAAGAGGTTAATTGTGCACCACGCGGAACAGTCTGTCCTTGGGCTGACTTTAAGGCCTATCCACGGCCAACATCATGAGGCACCCTCAGGCCTTGTGCTGCGGGGGCGGGGAGTGGTGTTTCCCTGCGCACATTTCCCGTTCTAGTCCTGGTTTCACAGAATCACAGAATCATTAAGGTTGGAAAAGACCTCCAAGATCACCTGGTCCAACCACCCCCCTACCACCAAAGTCACCCACTAACCCATGTCCCTAAGCACCACGTCCAACCTTTCCTTAAACACCCCCAGGGACGGTGACTCCACCACCTCCCTGGGCAACCCGTCCCAGTACCTAACTAAATGATGAAGTTTCTTAGACCTCTGCTATTTCTCCTCTGCTCTGCAGGTTAAGAGCCCTACTGTCTTTGCTGTGTCCTCATACACAGCTCTTCCAGTCATCCTGCTCCTCAGGGTCCTTCCTGGTTCCCCTACAGCCATTTGCAGGTGGGGAGACCAGAGCTACACGGAGGGCTCATGGTGCAGACGAACCAGGGACTTACATTAACAGCTCTGTTTTTTGTTCTTTATTTCATTCCTTGTACTTCTTGACCTTTGATTTCCTCTCCTGACCCCTCCTGAGAACACCAAGCCATTCTTGGCACCTCCCAGGTCTCTTCATGAGTGGTGACAGCTGGCATGGGATCAGTCATTATGCCACCACAGCAAGGGTTGCTTGAGCCCTGTGCACACCATTTTGCATTCACCAAAGCTGGGTTTCATCTCCCACTTGATTGCCCAGTTACTTTGACTTTGAGAGAGACTTGTGCTGTCATCAAGTAAAAAGATAGCTTGCTAGGAACCTGGCTGCCAAGTAAACCTTGGAAGTGTAAGCAAGGGAGCAAGGCCCATGAGTTTTTGGAGTCTGAAACAAGAGGGTAAAAACCTTACCCCATCCCCACCATTGCCACTTGTCAAAAAAGCAGAGAGGAAGGATTGACATGCAGAGATCTACCCCATCCAATCTTGCCTGAGTTGTTTTCGTTTTGAGGCAGCCTTTGGAGCAGGTTATGCCTTTGGAAAGCCAAAGGCTGCTCCAAACCCTGGATTGCAGTTCAGCACCCGATGCTGTTTCTGGGGAATGCTGACTTTCCCCACGGCAGATGGAGCACTCATGTGACACTCTGTACACTATGTATCATCTATTTACATCTTTTTTTACATTAGCAACAGATGGCTTGGCATAATTATTTTTTTTTAAATTAAGGGTAAAATACATCTAAAACTTAACACATTTTCTGGAGCCTATGTTTTTTACTTTTACAGCACCAATGCTAAGGTCTTCATCAAAAGGACTTCCCTTACCCTTCCATTAACTTCCTTGAAGAAGTGTCACACTAAAGATGAAGACAGAGGGCACAACAGTAAGTAAGCAGAAACTCTCTCAGTTGTGCAAGGGAGACAGGAAAAGGCAGCACCAAAGCAAGAAAGATGAAAGTGAGAAGAAACAGACTTAAGGGCAGTAATAAGAGAGCAGGGGAAGAAGAGAAGCAATAGTGCTGACAAACACTATCCTCAAAAGCTGATCTGACTCAGGTCCTTCAAAAGCATGAGACTACTTTATAAATACAAAACTTACCAGAGCATGAGTTCAACAGTTGGATTTTCTCTTCTTCCTCTTTTGGCATACAGGGCTGTAGGCACTGGTTCCTTGCTATCAAATTTTCACTGGAAAAATGAGGTTTGAAGAGGGGGAGGAGGGTTAATGTAAACCAGGACTTCCACACGCTCACATGACTCCCAAAGTTGGGGGTGTAAGTGAGCTGCTAGCTTGGTTTGACCTAGCAGTGCTGATGGTGTCAGAAGAAAAGAGGAGCTATACATGATAGACCAAGAGCAGCCAAGGTACTGAAATATCTTTATCAGGCTACATTTGCCTTGAAATCTAAAGGCCTTTGAACAGTTAGGGAGGAAAAAATTCGCCAAAGTTGCCATGTGGAAGCATCATCCTTTTGCATGAAGTCAAGCCTTGCACATGGACAATATGAAAAGCTGCTGCCATCTGTTGGGAGGTGACTGGGGCATGGTGGGAGAGGTCTGCCAGAGCAGGACCTGAGAATCCTGTTGGGACACAAAGGATTTAACTTCCATCCTCACTGCTAAGGACCACATCCGAGGAAAGGAGCTCTCCATGGGGTATCATACCTGCCCACAATCTCAGCAGGGCTGTAGTACTATGACTAGGCAAGGATCTGGTATGCCTGGTGTCGATGGGCTAATAGGAATGAGTACAGAGCAGTTTGGGATGGAAGGTCTTTTTGATTGTATGAAACATGTCTCAAGGGAAGGGCCATGCAGGGAACACCAGGATCTGCAGACAGAGTTCAGGGCAAAGGCTGCAGGACCTTTCAGTGACCAATAGGCCAATGGTGCACTGCATTTATGAATAGGTCTGTCCCAGTTTGGGCACGTACATCTTCTGGCTGTTATACCACTCTTCTGCTAGATTATTTTGACCCATGAACCTTCAATGCAGTAAATCAGATGATGCGCCTACTGTTTCTTGCTTGATGTTTCTTAGCAAGCAAACATGGTATGGTGGGTGGATGCAAAGCTAGTTTACATTTTTACGCTAGTTTTACTCCTCTGTAAATCCTACTCAGTAATGACTAATCCCCAAGTTGATTCCCCTTTCCCATTCGGATTATTTTATTTTCACTAGATTTTGATACTTAATACAGTTTAACCATTTAGAGCCTACCTGTTAAGATTTATCAAATGCTATAAGACTGGCTCTAGGGTAGGACCCCATTATTGCTTGTATGTAGTAGTGAATACCAGGATTGTGATAAAACCAAAGGCAATGGAAATAATAAGACACCAACCCTCTAGAAAAAGCAGAAATACTTGAAGGAAAATGCACAGAAAAAGCAGATTGCAAAAGAAACTGTGGCAAATGCCTACGAGAAGTTGAGCAAGTAACCGAGGCCAGGGAAGCCCACCCATCCTGGGTTTATTCATGAATCTTCCCATAGTGGCAGGGGCAGCTTGGGCCCTGCAGCCTCTGCTTAGCAGCTCTCATTTTTTCCAGGAACAGTGCTACCCAGGATTCATCGCACTGCACTGAAGCCAGGAGGATGCCAGCAAGGCAAAAAGCTATGCTACTTTGTGAAGAGTTGTGCAACTAATTCCTGCTGGGCTTAGGTCAGTCTGCAGAAGCTCAAAAATGGCAGTAAGTCCCCTGGGTACTGTGGGGTACACTCACCAACGCTGGGACATGTTGCCCCGGCTGCGTCTGCACCCTGGCTTTGCTTTTTGGCTGTCTCACAGTCCGCATGGGATCACCACAGGCCCCTGCTAGGATCTGATCTCACCACCCTTTGCAAGGAAGCATACCTGAGTCAGGGCTGTTCTTTCGGGCATTTTCTGGTGGGTTGGTGCTCCCCTGCCTCCCTTTCTCCTCCAAAGGGTAAGGATCTGCCCACTTCCTTCTCCCTTTCCTTGGCAACGAAACCTCTGTAGTGCAATCTCCTGGCTCGTGAGGAAGTGTTTCAGCTATTCCCGATGTCCTTCTGCCCTCAGATCTACCACGGCATCTGCAATGCCCCCAGCAAGTCGATGAGGGGCTCAGCAGGGTACAGCAGCCCAGACCAGAGCACAAGGTAGAACAGAAGGTCTGCGCTTTGGGGCCTGTGTGGCTACTTCTGCTGGTGAGCTAACATCTAGGCTTACTGCAATCAATCACCTCATTCTCCTGAGCAAGATGAAATAAATCAATAGCAAAGATCTGAATCCAGGAAAGGGTTTGCCTAGCAGGAGAGAAGGGGAAGTTCATGGGATTTCCAGAGAAGCAGCTTTGGTGACACCATGTTGACAGTCCTTGTGGTTTTAATCATGTGACTTATATGCTGATTTTATTTATTTATTTATTCTGGAGCTCTTGTAGTTGTAACATGATTACTGAGTTCTCCTTCTTTCCTTTTCTTATAGAGAAATTTCTGTATTTATTTATTTATTTGTTGGAGGGAGCTGTGAAAAAAATGATGAGAACAAAAACCCCAGGGGCTCAAACTACCCGTATGCAGATAAAGGGTAACACCACAGAGATTATTTTCAAAGCAATGTCTTGCTTTTCTTCAATAAAAGAAAGTTGCACCCAGCAGCCTCAGAGACAGAGAAAACCGATCTTTCCAGACACGACCAAAACTTTTTGCAATAGCTCCTCAGTGCGTGGGCTCTACTTCAGCCTCCCAGGTGCAAACAGAGCCCGGCTAACAGCAGGTCCACTTCAGTGCCGTGCTTCTGGTCTTTTCTTTGGTTTCAGTCATCAGACAAAGGGCATTGCTGAGAAATCTAAACCAAAACTCTGCTGGGCTTCAGGTCCTTCATCCTTCATGGGGAAAGGCAGCAGATGAAGGGTGCCCAGGTCCGTGAGCAGGGAGGAGACAGAAGGATGGGGCTGCCCAGAACTGTCTTCTCCAAGCTGCTGCATTTGACCTTTTAACGACATACATTTCTCACCTTCCTTGCTGATGCATCACATGTTGAGGGGTAGGCAGGAAGGTACGTCTGGGGATAAGGCGCTGAGTATTGTGAGATAGGAGCAAGTGATTCATCAAAATTTGCTTTGTGATATTTACTGTGCACCACAGTAAGAAAGTGGGAGGGGAGAGGTACAAAAATGTGCAAAAGAAGAGAGAAATGACCCTAAAGCAAATTCCGGTTGTTTTGTTGGATTCTGAAGACTTTAGAGGGGATGAAAACATTAGCTTGACCTAAACCAGCTCACTCATGAGGCATATTTTAATAGCTGGTTGGAGTCAGCTTGCATTAGACAGAATCCCATGAACTTCTGTGATGAGCCCAGGCACGAAGGCAACAGCAGCAGCAGATAACACAGCCCCTGGCACCCAGGGACCGAGATGGTGGCGAAGGCAAGGAAGACCAAAGTGTGACCCTGTGCTTTAGAGAGCAGGAACACATCCCGGGGGAGGATGGGAAAAGCATCTCTTTCAAAAAGGTGATTTAATCATAGGTGCTTACACTGCATACAATGTGGTACAGGTTGTTTTCAGGTTCTGCTAGCTCCCTGTTTTGATATTAGAAGAAGTAAGTTTCCAGAGTGAAGGCAGAAATAGGGGGTACAGGGAAAAATATTCTTGACTGTGAAGTACAACATATGCTAGTGTGAAGCTGAACAGCTTTCCATGTAACATATTCTAGCCAACTCATTCGTAACACCTGATATACCCATGGCTCCTCATTAGTTACCTGCCAACAATGAGCAATTGACTTAATATTATCAATTGTGTTCCTTTCCCCTCTCCTTCCCTCCCACCAATTAAGCATCTGTTAGTCATGAGAACTAATCCTCTTCTTGGAAAATACGGGACAAACAATGAGTTTTTTGTAATAAAATTGAATATTATTGTAAGTAGTCATTAAGGTGTCCTGAAATAAGGTGGAGCCACATTGTTACCTCAGGGATTTTAAGCACTGCAATTTTGCAAAGCTCCTAGGTAAAGGTATGCTGGTCAGGCCTGCTGGCTGTTGTGTACAGATGAGGTTTCTTAGAAACCCAAGACAGACTTGGTCGGATCAGGACTTCTCTTGTCCCATGTCTATTAAGGCCCAGAGCCAGCTGCCTTGAAAAAAAAAGCCTTTTTTTCATTCATCTACTTCTTCCTGAGGCAGGGCTAGCTGTACAGATGCCAGTCTCATCCAATGTGAATCTGTCTTTAGAAGCCTCACAGCAGAGTTCCCACCATTGTCCCAGACGATATCCTCTGCTGGTTCACTTAAGCAAGTTTGGTTTTTTTTCTAACCTAAGCCTCATTTGGTACAATTCAAGCTCACTGCCACTTCCTCTAGTCATGCCAGATGTATAGAATAGCATTTCCTTTTAACATATTTAAAGACAGTTCCCTGGTCGTCCTCAGTCTACCTTACAGACAAAATAACAGTCTCTTCAATCTGTCTTCACTGTTGCATTTTCTAGACTTTTTGTAATTAATGTCCTTTTTACCTAGTCTTACATAATGAAAGAATTACAAGATATTTACTTGTCACCATAGAGGGCTATAAAGTAAAAATAACAGTAGATCACAAAACTACTTTTTTTTTTTTTTGAGGCTCTTTTCCTCTTCACCCCAACCTTTGTCATCTCACTGTCCTTTGATTTCATCCACCCAACAGTGAGGCCCTGACACTTGTCATAAGAGTTGCAGTGGAAGTTCCCAAGGCAAAGTCTGAGATTAGCTAGACATGAAGAAAACCTAACTGTGATTGATAGACTCTTTGTGTGGATGCTGAAGAGACAGACATCTTACGTAGCACATAAGCACGCTAGATCTCAAAGAAACAGGGATGGGAGTGTGACTTTGTGCTCTGTCCCCTCGGAGCGAATGCCCACGTGGCTTCTGGGGCTGGTGACTAACAGGCACTTGTCTGTTTGGCTGGTGAAAACCAAGTAGCAGAAAACCTACAGAAAGGCAGAAAGCAGTTTTCTGTAGCAGAAAACCTGCCTACAACTGTAACTGTATTATAGGCCTTCGACAAAAGGCTCTAAAAGAGCCATCTACCGTGACAGCCTCGTCTGGGGAACACGCGTCTTCAGCCGAGTCTCCCACAAGCAATCATAAATGCAACAGACAAAAGGACAAGTGTGTACCATCACAATTTCAAGGTTATTTAATAGCTTTTTACCAGATACATAATTAAATGTGTTTCCATAAACATAGAACCGTGTACCAAAACAAGCTAAAAAGTCTACCACAGAGTGTACCCTCAGCAAGTTTGCAGATGACACAAAACTGGGGGGGAGTGCCAGATACACCAGAGGGCTGTGCTGCCATCCGGAGGAACCTCAAGGGGCTTGAAAAGTGGGATGGCAGGAACCTCGTGAAGTTCAACAAGAAGTGCGAAGTCCTGCACTTGGGGAAGAACAACTCCAGGCAACAGTGTATGAGGTGATCCTTCCCCTTCTCTTCTGCACCACTTAAGTCACACCTGGAGCGCTGTGCCCAGTTCTGGGCTCCCCAGTACAAGAGAGACGTGGGCACACTGGCGAGAGTCCAACACAGGGGCACAAAGGTGGTGAAGGGACCAGAACACCTCTCCTCTGAGGAAAGGCTGAGAGAGATGGGACTGTTCAGCTGGAAGAGAAGGCTCAGGGGGATCTCTCTGTCTGTAATGCCTGGAGGGAGAGTGCAGAGCCAGGCTTTTTTTCAGTGGTACTCAGTGCCAGGACAAAAGCAACAGGAACAGACTTGAACACAGGAGGTTCCCTCTGAACATCAGGAAGCACTTCTGTGCTGCGTGGGCGACTGAGCACTGGCACAGGTTGCCCGAAGGGGTGGTGGAGTTTCCCTCCTTTGAGATCTTCAAAACCCAGCTGGACATGGTTCTGGGTAACCTGCTCTGGGTGTCCCTGCTTGAGCAGGGGGTTGGACCAGATGGTCTCCTGTATTGGGTTTATGTGGCAAGGTTTTGGTAGCAGAGGGCTGAAGGGGGTGGTTTCTGCGAAAAGAATCCAGCAGCTGCCCCATGTTAGATAAGGGCCAGTTTCAGCCAGCTCCGAAAGGGACATGCTGCTGGCCAAAGCCAAGCCAAAAAGTGAGGTTGTTTGTGCCTCTGGGAGAGTACATTTAAGAAAGGGGAAAAAAAAAAAAAAAAAAGAAAAAAACCTGCTGTGCAACAGCAGCTGGTAGAGCAAGGAGTGAGCAGCAGCCCTGCAGCCCCCCAGGTGAGTGCAGCAGGAGGGCAGGAGGTGCTCCAGGCAGGCAGCAGCAGTTCCCCTGTGGCCTGTGCAGGGAGAGGCCCCTGGTGGAGCAGGCTGTCCCCCTGCAGCCCGTGGGTCCCACACGGAGCAGATCTCCACGCTGCAGCCCCCCCGTGGAGGAGCCCCCGGTGGAGCAGGTGGATGTGGCCTGGAGGAGGCTGCGGCCCATGGAGAGCCCCCGCAGGAGCAGTCCCCGGGCCGGAGCTGCAGCCCGTGGAGAGGAGCCCACGCAGGAGCAGGGGGTCTGGGGGGAGCTGCCGCCCACCCGTGGGGGACCCGTGCTGGAGCAGTTTGCTCCTGGGGGATGGATGGACCCCGTGGTACGGAGCCGTGTGGGAGCTGTTCTTGAAGAGCTGCTGCCTGCGGGCAGCCCCCACAGGCTCAGTTCGGGAAGGACGGCATCCCGTGGGAGGGACCCCACGGGGAGCAGGGGCAGAGAGTGACCGAGAGGGAGCGGCAGAGACAAAGCGTCAGGGACTGACCGCAGCCACCGTTTCCCATTCCCCTGTGCTGCTTGGGGGCAGGAGGTGGAAGAGGGTGGATGGGGGGAAGGTGTTTTTGGTTTGCTTTTCCTTTGTTTCTCACTGCTCTAGCTTGTTAGTAATAGTCAATAAATTGTACTAATCTCCCTACTCTGAGTCTGTTTTGCCTGTCATGGTAATCGGTGAGCAATCTCCCTATCTTTATCTCAACCCTTGAGCCCTCTGCATTGTATTTTCGTCCCCTTTCCCTTTGAGGGGGAGTGAGTCGTTGTGGTGGAGCCCAGCTGCCCACCTGAGTAAAACCACCGCACCTCCGGAAGTCCCTTCCACCCTCAACTGTTCTTTGATTCTGCAAGTCTTGTAGGTAATTTCTTAGCAGAACAGATCTCATCTTCCCAATAGCCAGGGGCCATTCGTGACATGAATCGTGAAAAGCACAGGACTGCAGCACATGCTGTTCTCATTCAATTTTTGTTTGTCCCACATTGGCCTTCACCATTCCCTTAAACCTATGGAGATTATTTTCTATTTTCTTCAGTTTAGCTTACCATCTAGATTCTATCTGCCCGCTTTATGCTTCTGTTTGCCTGGAGCATTGACGTACGAATGTGCTTAATAATCGTCTGTACTGGTTTGGCATCCCGAAAGCTCAGTGCCTATGGATCTGAAGGCACTAGTTGGACTGTTCAGGGAAAAGACATTTAATGTACCAATATAATTTTGGGACTAAAATCTGAGATTGTAATTCTCATAATGGAAATTAAATAAAGATGAAAAGCACTGAGTTACTGCCTGTGGACAGGATGCGCAGACATAAGAATCACTCAGCATTGGAGCAGAGCTACCACTAACTTTAGACTGGTGGAGGGGGAAAAAGAAGAATAAAAAAGTTCCCATCCAGAAAGCCAACAAAGTAAATCAAAAGAATCTCTCACTTTAATAGCAATTTATTATCATTAAAAGTAACAACAAGTAGGTTTAAATCCTTTTGTTTTAAAAATCTAGTGTAACACACAGGTCACTGTTACAGTTCTATGAAATCTATGGCAAAATTGCATCCCCAAATTACACCATTTTGCCTCATCTTCATAGGCATCCATGGTGTGTGTCACAAACAACATAGAAACAGACTGCTTTATACAGCGCTTGTGATAAGGATTATCATTAGGCCTCAAGATGCTACAAGTTATTCTGTAAAAACACTATGAAGTATAACTTTACTTTTCCTCTTTGTTAATATTGCTGAAACTATCAAATATTTCACAGGTTTTGGTGAAGCCATAAGAATCTTTTAAGAACTGTCTTTCCCCCTCCCCACCCCCTCCCCCAGTATTGCTTCTTTTCTTCTAAAGGCTTCCTCTTCCCCTCCTTTAGTGATACGGCTGCCCCATTCCACGCAGCAAAACCGCAGCAATGTTGGCAGTTGCTCCCCAGACAGCATTTCTTTCGCATTCTGAAGCTAGTGCTCAGGTCTAGCACTTACCTTGAACATTGCTAACAGAATAACCTGGCAGTATGTCGTTAAGGAATACTAAATACTCACGTATTTATCTCCAGCTTCGTGGGAGCTCTGCAGCTTCAGTTAAGCTCAGGATATTAGCATTACTCAAGATAGCTAACTTAGAGCTTATTCAGATTTGCCTGAAGGAGCAGCAGCCAGACACTGCTGGGCAGCTGCACCTGCACATTACAGCTGCTCAAAAGAAAAGCCTGAACAACTCATAATACTGTTCATCAGTCCCTTGAAGGAGCAAAAAGAAAGCCAAAAAAGTCTCCACATGCAAGCACACATGTTGGTGAAAAGGCAGGATGGTCTTTATTCTGTCAAGCATTTTCTGTGCTTAATTAAAGCTTACAGTCTTACTCAATATTCAAAAGTAAGCTGAGGCCTCTGAGTGAAATCCTGCTGGCTAGCAGCAGAAACGTGGTGAACAGGACACAGGTAAACTTTACGTAGTTACTCAAATGTGGCTTGTACATGATTTCGGAGACAAAGGAAGATCTGTTCTTTGGGAACAGACTCCTTGGAAGGGCTTTTCTGCGTTAACTTCTTCACAGTATCATGTGGAATTTGGGAGCTCAATGAAAAATCACTAGGCAGTTTCTATACCAACTTGATCTAGAGAGTCGTGGGAAAAAGTATAACCACAATCACAGGATAAACGCATGTAGGAGGTACCAGATCACCAGATTCTATGAACAGAGTCCAGTTATCCTACAACAGCAGTACACACTGTTCTCTAAGCAGACCCACAAGCTAAACTCTAGGAGAAAAAGGAGGTGTTACATTTACTTGATTATAAATACTTTTTTGGAGTTTGCTCTCAGCTGGATCTCTTGGAAAAACAAACAAACAAACCATGCTTAAAGCAAAACTGCAAAATTCTGTTTATTCTAAATTACTATCTTGCTTTGTAAATATGTCTAACAGCTTATGAATATCCCATACTTACTCAATAATACCTTAAAGACTTAACTGAGGTAGCCACCACACCATCACCGTACATTAACAATACCAAAACAGAGAGTTAAGCTCAGCTAATATGCTCAAGAATGGCTGGTTTGCTAAAAACAACAGGATTTGCTAATCAAAACATCATGTTCTGTTCTGCTCTTCTCCCCCTCACCCTTGTTTCACTTCCTGTTTCTCTCCTTGCCCATCTTTAACACACATAGCAACAAGGAAAAATTTAGCCTCCCAGTTCATTTGGAAAACATCACTGGACTTTCAATAGCAAATTTCCAAATGAAGAATCGGTCAATCTACCTGTAAATGAATGTAATTTAAAACACTGAGGGACAGTCTCCAGCACCAACCATGGAATGACACATCAGGTGCCAGTTATATCATCTTCCTGAACATGCCTAGGTACTAGAAGCTGTGGAAAGATGCCGACATGGGCAAAACACAGAAGTGGTGGAAAGGTCCCTTTCATTTTAAGTCTCATCCAATACAATGTAAACATGCAAAGAATCACCTGTCTAATCGCTGTCTTTCAAGTACTCAGGAAGTTAAAGTAAAATGGCAATTACCTTTCCTCAAACTAAGAAGTACATAGATATGGAATATTCTTGAGCTTTCTAGTGGCATTCCCTTACATAAAATGAAAGTACTTCCAAATGAATTCTGTAGTTATGATAGCCTATATTGAAATTCATCAGAAAAAGAATCAACTTTAAGGATAATTAATACTCTGGTAGGTTTGAAAACATTTCCAGATTTTTATTTTTTTTTTGGTGGTCCCTATTCACAGATCTTTTTCAAGTTAATTCAGAACACTCTCTGCCCACATCCAAGTCAACCAGCCAATCAAACAAGAAATCCTCAAGTGCAAATCAAACACCCCCATATCTAAGTTGTTTAATATTAGTGTTGCAAATATACCATCAGGTAAAGTTCTGTAAACATCCAGTTCTGAGTTCTTTTATTTGATCACTGCCTAAAATCTGAGGGTTCTTTCTATTGGCCAGATTCTTGAATGCAGTTACAGGGATGCAAACGTCCAATACAGATATACTGCATTGACCTAAAGCGGCACAAAAACGCCACTTTCAAGGTACATAACCCACCAAATAAACAAGCTGAAGATAAAAAACATGCTCCCATTGAAACACAGAGCACTAGCCAGTTTGGTGTGCATAATACTGGTTTCTCCATGTAGATCATCTGGTGTGTGCATATTACGAAATATAAAAATAAAATTGTACGAATTGCATGCAACCGTACATAGTGCAGCTTAAGCAATACTGAGGTGTTCTCCTTGTTTTTGTGAAGCAAGTGGACAGCAGCAAACTGCAGGCTGATACCTGTAATGCTGTCCTTGGGTTTCTTCTTCCACAGAGATACAACAAGCTACTTTGATTTTAAAAAACTCTAGCCCACAGCGGTGAGACATTAAACAATTTAGTCATGGTAACTGTCCTCCAAAGAGCTTCTGAAATTTCTTTATACATGTCTAAGTACCCAAATGTATTTTTTCTTGGAAGTTCTTTACCAGAGCTCCCTTTTCACAAATCACACCCCAAAAGAGGTGTTTTCTGCTTTGATTACATACAATTGTTCATTAGATATAAGCAGATGAAGGTAGCTTATTACATTATAAAACTAACCTCATCATTATGAAGCTTTTGTAATACACAAAGATTCCAGTTAAGCATCACCACATACTAATTGTTCATACTTGTATAAGATGATCAACTAGAAGCCATGAAATTGCAGTTACTGAAGCTGTGCACAGGCACCTTACTACTCCATACTTATAGTTCTCTTTTTAAAACCTTCCACAAACACCTGTGCATCTCAGAGATTTTCACCCATTTCATCTATTCAGCCGCTGTGTTACCACTTCTCGGTACATGATGGAGATGTATATCAGCAGGAGAAAAATGACAAAGAAATCATCCAAGAACCCCAGGATTCCAAAGAGGGCTTCAGGAAGAAAATCCAGAGGTGATGCCAGGTAGAGCAAAGCTCCAAGCAAGCAGAGGAATATTCTGATGCGAAACATCCAGAAGAGGCCCCCAACAGAAAACATCTCCCTGAACGCATGCCGCAGTAAAGTGGGCAGATCCATAATTCTTTCCATAATCTATCAAGAAACAAACCAAAGATTAATATTTTGCTTCAGCTACAGGTCCACGCTAAATGGGTCTTTTTTTCAGTATGAAGTTTCTATTACTACATTACAGCTTTGGTATCTCTTCATTTATAAGAATGAAAATAAAAAACAGTAAGATAAAACTCTCTGGATTTAATTTTACTAGGTAAGAAGTTAGTTTTAGAATATATATGTTTACAAGCAACAGTCAAACTGTATAACTCTATACAGTAAAATGTACATTTGCCTTACCACAAAATACATCATTATCTATTAAGAAGGGAAAGGAGTGACTATTAGAGGAAAACAAAATATGGAGAAATTATGAAACAGCAAACAGGGTAATTGGAATGATATATTGATCAGAAGGAAAGACAACTAGGGATTCTTGGAAATAAAAGAAACAATAGCTAAATTAGAATACATGGAATTTCTTCAGAAACACAACACCCTCTCCTATGGCATACAACCAGTGATTCTTATAAATCACCAAGGATCAAACTTTAAAGTAAACTAAAGAACCTTTAAATGAATCCATCCCTGGCTCCTTCCTTTTTTTCTTTTCTTTTTTTTTTGAGTATGATTCTGTCATCTTAAGTGAGGGACTGCTCAGTAGAAAATATTCAAGTATTTGTTGTGAGGCTTGGGGAGGGATGACCTTTGAATTTTACTTTATTTTTTTAGGTACTGATTCCATTTCTACTGTACACAGAGCCATGACATTAAAAGGACTTATCACCAAGGCTGAAAAAATCCCCTATAAAAGAATGTTGTACGTGGTTAAGGCAAAATACTGTGTATAAATCAAAAACAAATTATCTAATTCAGGTTAGGACTTTAGTGCAGACTTCTGGGATGACCTTGGACAGTTACTGAGGACCAGACGCAGAGCCCAGAAAGGTCCACTGGAGCCTAAAATGTACTTTCAATCTATTCTGGATAAAAACCATTCCTGTTTTGTGCTTTAGAACATGAAAAACAACAAAAATCCCTTCTGACAATTTTTTTCTTTTTGGACTGTAAATTTTCTTAGTAATGTTTTGTTACTATATCTAAATCCAATGAACAGGTGAAGACGAACAGTGTATCAGAGTTACTGGTATTCGTGTGCATGCATTTCACTTTCCAAATCAGGCCGTGCACACAGAATAAAGGGGTACAAGGTTGATTTTCTAAAGTTCATAGAACTTCAACCATCTCTTAGCTATTCATCAAAAAATCCTGTGTTCTTCACTCAGAGGGCAGAATAAAGACTGTAATATACTCTAGCAGGAAAAAATACCAAAACAGCATACAGCTTGAAATCTGAAGAAGAAAGGCAGTAGAACTTCAGATTTTTCTATTCGATTTAAACAGATAAATCAAGTGAGTATTCTTTCCTACAACTCACTTGTTTCATTAAGTATTAAGAAAAGGGAACTCAAGATTATTAGCAGTTCTCACTCACAACAAAAATAGTAGTTTCAATATAGCAACTACAAATATATGTTAAGCTTGTGGGCTTGTCTTAACCACAGAAGCACGAGTTTCCTAAGGAAAACCTGCATAGTCCCTATACATCACGAATAGAAAATTCACATTCCATGGGAAAAAGAAGTCACCAAAAATGCTGTTAATCTCCCCTGAAATCACTGATGTCCACCCAAATTTACCGCAAACTTACAGATCTGGGTTGTCCTGAGAATCTCCGATTGTAATCATTAACATCTTGCAATACTTGGGCTGCATCCTGCTGATCTTCACCGAAGAGTGGTAAAAACAATGTTACCTAGGCACAGCAGAGATTTTAGAACATGTGCAATTAAACACAGATATTGTCAATTACAAATGAGACAACAGTGACGTTCAGTTAACTATACAGGACAAACTTTGTTTTAGTTCAATACTTAGTAGCAGAATAAAATGAAAAATATTAATATTTAATACACGGATACTGCTTCTAAGTTTCAACAAATTTATTGCTTAAAACTATTTAAAGAATATCAATGCATTTTTTTTTAAAGTTTGCGAAAAGCAAGCAACAACAAACAACCCTCCTTCTAAGAGTAGCTTGCCACAAATTTTTCTCAACACCCAAATCTTTCATGTTTTAGAAGTGATTTGGATAATAAAGTTAGTTTCACAAATTAATCTAGTTTTGTTTCTTAAACTCAAAATCAAGTAAAGCATGCACTGAGGCCATTCTCTGCCACCTTTAGAAGGACGCTGCATTTCAGCAAACAAGCAACAAAATTCATGCTTCATGTTACAGACAGTTATAAGAAGACCAAAGAGAGTAACAGAAGACAGTGGAAAAAGATAATAGCCTTCAGCTCTCTGGTAAGTACAGAGAATTCGCTTATGTTCTTGGGTTAATTATCACGCAAACATAAACATATGTGAAGTCATATTCAAATATATTTTATTTTTCTGCATAAGAGTTTCTGGAAACCTAAGCCTTGCATTTGGAAGTATGTTTAGGTATAAAATGCGTATTATCAGAGCAAGCAGAAAAAGTCTTTATTTCAATTATAACTACTTTTGGAAGTTTCCTCTGTACCTGCCCAGTAAATATACATCTTCTAAGCTTCCAAAACCAGTGTATAGCTCCAATGGCTGTTACTACCCAACCCCATTTTGAATCAAAAAGAAAAAAAAAAAAAACAAAACAGAAAAAGCAACGTTCAGAAGGAATGCCCCCTCCTTTCTCCCAAGCACAAAACCATTACTCTGTAAGTTGTATGTTGAGCAATATTTATTTCTGAGCTAATACTAGATTTAAAATGAAGCATTTATTACATTTTGTGTCTAGATGTAGAAGCTTAAAAAACAAAGCTTCTTTAAGCTTTCTCATATTAACTCATCCGTATCTGTGGAATGCTTCAGGAGACTGGACTTTGAAAAGCTTTTCAGAGCATAAGGCAAGGGAGGATCCTGTAGGAGTTTTTACAGCAGTCACACTTGGCAAATAACAGCACAAGCAGATGTATATTCAACTTCTAGCCCTGCCACAAACCTTCTGCGTGACTCATGTCGTTCATGTATATACACTTCCATTCCCTGTTCAAGTGAGACCTCACTTTTCTTACCTCACAGGGGGTGAGAATGAATGCATAATCATGCAAGCAGTTCCACCCAATGTACTTATTACTCAGAGAAAGATAGAAGACCATCTATCTCCAGAGAAACATTAAAAAGCACTTAAAAGTATCTTATTTTCCTTTTTTCCATCTTTCTCACCCTTATTGTCTCTCTCTCTCTCTCCCCTCACTTGGTGTTGTCTAAACCCATTAATTCTCCCTCTAGCCATACATATTTTTCTTTCCTTCATCTCTCTTATGGTCACTTGACATGCTGATACACAGAATCAAAACAGGATATAATGTATGGGCAAGGGGGTGAAGCATGTTAGTAGCTTCCAATGAATTATATAACTCTGTAATTTTACTACTGTTAAAACACAGATGTACTTTTGCTAAAACAGACTGTGAGGCTCAGATTGAATGTTAATGAATTGCAAGGACATACTTCAAAATAACAATGTAAGTAAATTGTGTAGGAAGGAAGTAATATGCTTGCTCTATAAAGCTCAAATTAATAAAAACCAAAAATAGGAACAGAATAAGAAATTGACATGGATAGTTTTTGTTTTGGTTTGTTTTTCTGGCAAGGAGAACAGATGTACTTCTTAGAAACCAGTCATATTTTGACTACTGGCAGTCTTCCAGAACAGCCAGGTCTTTCAGATACAAGTTCTAGTTAAGAAGTTGTGTAACATCACAACTAGGAAGCAGAGAAGAACCATAGTTAAGGTCTCATGATTTTCTGTTTTCATATACTCCTTTACAGAAAAATGGCTGAGTTACCAGTGCTGTTCACTTAAATTTGAGTTGCAGGAACAGTCTTTATTTTTTTGATTTATCTGACAAAGCAAAATGTTTAAGAAACAATGTCCACCATCTATGTCTCACATATCCATATTCTTTCAGCTTCTCAGATTCCCTCTTCTGTCACTCTTAATACAGCAGTTCACATGTAATGCTTTTTTTGGTGAACTGTACAAGATGGCCAAACCATCGGGTCCGCAATTACTTGAATTATTACCGTTTGTCTGCAGATTGGACAACGGATTGCACCAAGCCACGATCCATACCTCCAGTATGCAATAATGCAGGAACCTGACAAAAATAAGTTACAGTTGTTGACATTTCTGAGCTGAAACTATTATTGTATGAAATGACAAGCTAAGCACCAAGCAAAACAACGAAGATGTGTATTTTTGTATACAGCACTCACTGAAGATACCAAGGACCATATTCAGCATGATTAATGAGAAAAATCCTGAACAGGTTCACATGCATTATTAATTTTAAGAAATTATTTCCTGAAATGACAGAAAACTTCTTAATCATTAACTGAAGAAACAAATAATAAAAAAAATTTCCAGTTTAAAATTCAGAAGTGACAAAAATATCAAGAGATGTAAAATTCATCCTGAAAACCTGGCTTTATCATCAGAGTTTCAATGGGTGAATCAATGTATGAAAATCTGGGTCCCCTTACTGTTTTCCACATTTATAACTTTTGTCTTTTAAATGACCAGGCATGGTAAGCATGATACATTCTGTAACAGTAGACAACCGCAGTGAAAGAATCCTACTGGGAAAGTGAAGGAGGGGAAGCAAAATGCTACATAGAACACTGATATATATTTATAAATTTCAACAGCTGGGCCTCAAAGAAAAGAAAATATTTTAATCATTGTAAGCTAGTAGCAACTCTTTAGGACTTGTAAGAAAAACAAACAAACACAAAAAACCACCTCTGTAATAATGAAAACACCAAGCAGATATTTTTTGTTCTTTCTAAACCAGCTTTTTTAATGGTACATTTCGAAGTGTACTTCAGCCTCTTCTGTTTTTCACTATCAGGAAGTAAATGATACTCTCTGTTCATAATATATTTAAATTAAATGCATTTCAAGCCTGATACCATAGAAAAAAATCCAGCACATTCTGAGAATGACTATTTATTAATATGCATTTTTTCAACACGTTATATAAAAAATTATTTCTAATGGACTTGCAGATAAGCAGTTAAAATCTAGCAAAGCTTTGCATTAGGGTAACAGTACCATTGCCAGAAGTTTGTATTTCTGTTCTGGTTTTATCAATGGGGTTTGGGGTTTTTCTTTCTTACCACAGAAGAGATGTCCACAGTTTGTTTCTATAGGAAATGTAGCTTGTTGCAAACAGACTGGACAAGACATATCTGTATAGAAGCGATGTCTGTCACCAGCAGAGGCATCCTGCTGGGACAAAAGAGAAATGGAAAATGTTAGAGATCCTATTTCTTATGAGAGAAGTCTGCTGAACTTCAAGTACATAAATAAATATATATGTTACCAGAAGTCAAATACTCAAATGCAAAACTATGTGAAATAAAATAAATTTCAATTCAAAAACAAACATACTTAAATGCAAAAGCTGTTTCACCAAGAAACCTTTTTTTTTTTTTCTGGTGACGAACACATTATTTTCCCCTCATATAAGTATGTGCTTCCATCCAATTAAAGACCACAAAAGAAGAACCTCCCCAATCCTTCACATTAAGTAGACCCCTTAGATTAGACACACTGAAGCATGAATAACAACTTAAATTCTAGACTTTTACTTTATTATTCTAAATAGCTCTGGTACCTGAACTGTATTGCTTACCAACTGCACTATCTAGGGTTCCCAAGGCCAAACAGGGACATCAGTTTGTTTATTTCACTGTGGTGAAATGTGTTTTCCTCCCCATTTTGCCATATTTTTCCTCCTCATAAATAAGCATTCTGGTCAAAAATCTGTCATTATTTCAAGTACTACTATCATTAAAGACTCTTCTGAACAGTCTCCAAAAAGTATGGGTTCTCTCATTTGAGGGCTGGGAATCAAAAATTACTGCTAACATGGCCTAGGCATTAGATTCTCTCCTACATGTCAGAATTGGGTGCAATTCCTGTTGCCCAGCTCCAGCTGTTGTGCCATTGTTCTGCTACACAGTTTATCAGTTTAAACATCTAACCCCTGTCCTGTGGCAGCAAGCTGTTCTCCAGATTCCTTTTCCTTAACACTAAGTTTCCAGGAACACTGCAGGAAGCACACAACACAATCTAACATACTCCACCTTGTGGCAAAAGCTGGTTTGAAAAAAGAACCAGTCAAATCTTCAATTGTAGACTTGATTTATCCATTAAAAAAAAAAAAAAACAAAAACAAACAAACAAAAAAACCTACATAACCTCATTCCTAGATAAATTTTAAGGATGCCTCTGAACAGTAAGTAAGGTCCTGAAACTTTCAACACTAGCTTCTTCCAGACCTTCAGAAGAGAAGTCTACGCTACCCCAAACCAGATAGGTGAACGATTTCAACACTTAGTAAAGTACCTGTTCAGTTTGAAGCTGCTGTCGAAGAGCTCTTACTAGCTCTTGATTTTCTGGGTGTATGTTCTGATGTTCGTTTCTGTGAGAGGAAATATAAGCAATAAGAAAAAACTGAACACTGTGAACCAACACTAAAAAATAATTGATTGGAAAACAATGAAACTTGAAAAAAGGGGGAAAAAACATTCTTTCCTGCTATAAGGGATTTTAAAGGAAGTACACAAATAATTAAGGAAACAGTACATTTAGTGTAGATCCTAAAATTACTCTGGCCACTTAAAGCTCTACAGCAGCAAAGTTTTTCAAATAGAGGCTCCATAATCAATCACTAAACCATATTAAAACTCAATTTTGTCATGAAAAAAAAAAATCAAGCCATTAACCTGCAAAAAAGCCAAGCTGCTTTAAAGATATTATATTCATCACTTAGAAAAAGTTTTATTTTTTCTCTCCATTCCAGTTTTTATGTTGTTGCTTTACTTATTTTTTTTCCCCACTCACTACAGAAGCTATCATCGAGTTGAAAAATCCTCACTATTTCAGATTTATCTGCTATATGAAAGATTAATCCACAAGATTTACATAAGAAGGGGTAGGCAAACTCTTAGCTTTAGAATGTTGACTTTATGTAACTATCAGCAGCTTGGATATAAAAAGAAATCACTGCAGACTCTACTGGCAAGAAAACTACAGGTTAGAAACACCAAGATAAAAAGGATTCAAAGGGAAGGGACTCTGAAGAAAGGAGGCTGGATATATTAAGAATTCAAAAACACAATGGGAACAGGATTGGAATTAGAAATTATGCTGACAACATTAAGAGATGTTGAGTTACAATAAATATGAGTCAACAACATGTTCAGAACTGCAAATTTCTGTGTTTTATTTATTCATATGGATTTAACTGGTGATAAATTCTGCTCAGCACTGTTGAAGTCTCAGCTGGATTGTGTCTTCCATTTTGAGCTAAATGCATAAAAACATGTAGAGAAATTGGAGGAATTCAGAAGAGAATTATAAGAACTACTGCCCACATAGTTCAAGCGTTAGAAAAAGACTGAAGAAATGGGAGCTTGTTTAGAAGACTGCTTATGGAGAGAAGAGGGGACAGGATAAGTCTTTTAATCTATAAATATGAGCAATTATTTTCCATAGTTATCCAAGGTTGGTGGAAAAACATTTGTAACTACTAAATGTACAAGGCCAGAAAACTTTACCTCAGGGTAAAGTGACTTATCTTTGACTAAAAGTTAAATTGAAGAACAGGTTACTCTGATTCTAGGGATGATCTAGGCAGGCTGATCCTGTGTCAGAATTAAATGGCTGAATTTTTAAGACCTTTTCGGGCTGCAGATCTATTTATGTAACTTCCTCAGTGGCTCCAGGCACATCTGCAATATTTTCCTTCATTTGATGTGAGCAATCACAATACTGCATACTGCTATCTTTAATGTTTTGCCTTCTTCATTCTTTTTTCAATGAGGAACAGACGAAACCCATATTTTCATGCTAGTAACAACCTGATTATCTGCAAAAGGTATATTTATTTAGCAGTTAAGTGGCTGACATACGAAGCTTATATGAGAAGAAGCTTACATTAAAAACTTTCTTGTTCTCCCTGGTTCTCCACAAATCACATCTTGTGGAAGTTGTCTGTTGTGCAAGTTATATGTTTAACAGTATTTTCCTGTTTAGACTCTACAAATTAGCATGCTTTGCACCTTCAGTTTGCCAGAACTTTGATATATATTGAAATTCAATGCAAATCACACACAAGTGGAAGGTGTGAATTATAAGCCAGTTTATCCTGAGTCCTTTATAAACAACTAATTGCAAATTTCTTACCAGATTGTTATCTAAAAAAAGTAGACAAAGTTACCAGGGCAATACTGGCATATCATCCTTATGCAAATATTACACATACGTGACTTTAGTCTGGTACCACATGCTGTGCTCAACATATGAGAGTGTTTGTAGAGGTACAGTGTCTGTCACCAATGCATAAGATGGTTCAGAAGCAGAATACTACACAACGTCCAGGAAGAGACGGGCATAGTTCAAGACATATCCCATTCAGAGCTTCTGTTGTGCAGTTAGTGTGAGAAAGTAAGTTGGAATAAACGAGAAACAGTATGGTGCTTTGTCAATTAAAGGCTTTTTTTTTTTTTTCTGGCCAAACTCAAGCCAGAAAAAAAATAAGTTTAGTAAGCACTTTTCCTCATTTCTGAAGTGTTAGCACTCCATAACTTGAGGAAAGAAATGCCATGAGGTGGCAAGATTTTGCTACGCCTCATGAAGGACCACACCAAACTATCATTACCAGGAGAGGAAGGCTGCCTACTCATTCAGTATGTGCTCTCATGTAGGCAAAGTGAAGGCCAGCACCTATGCAGACTGATTTATCACTGCACAATGATTGCCATTGTTCTTTTTCCAAGGACTAAAATCTGACTTCTGCTGACAATACTGACAGTTTTATAAACAAACCTTAAGTTGGAATAGAAAAAAATAGACCAAAAAAAATCAAAAACTACAGATTCATAAACATGGGTTTGCTAATTCCTGTAGGACATGCTGGGAGTCTCTGATACAAAACACTGGAGGGTCAGACTCTCTTTAACATGTTTCATAAAATAAATGTTCACAATCTCATTTGCAAAGTGGTAATCTACTTATTTTTGAAAGATGATGGAAAAAAATTGACTGCATTTTATCAAAATGTACAACTCAGAGACATTAAACAAAGTATCTTAAAGAAATACTGAACTGGTATCTCACTGAACTAAACACCTGCAACTTGATACATATGTTAGTTATTGTTAATAGATTTCAACACCAAAAGTTCAGAGACCTTCAGCTCATGCCCTGATATGATGCCTCATTGCATTTTCCCTGCTACAAAGAAGTAGAGCAACCGTATCCTTCAGCAGTTCTTTTCATATTCCATTTTTCTCCCCTCCATATTTATCTGCGTTTTCTCCCCTGCCTCTAGTTCAGTGCTAAATAAGTATTACTGTTATTTTGTACTGTACAGATTTTCCATCGTACTGTACAGATATTGATGGTGACAATACAAAAGAGGTATGGGGAAAATGCTGCTTAACACAGACAATTTTCAAAGGTTCCAGAAGGCACAGTGGGTATCTAAGAAGATGCTGGTAAGACCTTCAGTAGTCAGTCGTACTGTGTGGAAATAAGCTCGTTTCTAGACTTCTAAACTATTAAAACTTTGTGTTCAAGTTTGTTTGCCATTCCAAATAAACTGTCAAGGTGTGTAACAGGATCCACAGATCTTGTTACAGCTCATTCCACTGCACAGGTAAGATCTAACTAGCCATTTTCTCCTCCCTCAAGTAACTCTTCATCATCAATGTATCATCTCCCTGAATGCCCATCCTGAGTAAGCTCCCACTGCTCTTGCTCACTCCTGACCTTCCTTGCTTTACTCACTTTTTTTTTTTATGTTAACCTACTTTCCATTATGAAGTTCAAAAACAAAATGTTTAGTATTTAACTAAATGCTTCAAATTCAAGTCACATGTGCTATAAAAAGTCAACATAAGCACAAGAGGACAGAGAAAAGGCAGCTGAGGGAAGAGAGGAATCCTGAAGTCATCAGAATAACTGAAACAGGCTTGGCAAGAAAAGCACTTTGATGTGCATTCAATCCTCTGAGGTTTCTGTGCTATCTCCTGGTCATGAACAGTAGCACTGCCTTGTACTTCAACCAGGCTTTTCCAGTCCTGGTATCTTTCATGGCCTGCTCTCAAACACACCTTGCCCCACTAATACTTCTCACAAGGACACGTTCTCCTCGGTGAGCTTCATAATGCTGATGCATCATTAAAATTTAGTTATCTCAGATATTAAAACCGCTTCTGTATTCAGAAGTCCACAGAAGTGTTAAAAAAAGACATACAACAACAACAAAAAAACAAAGTAACAACAAAAAAGCCAATGTGAAGCTCAGATTTATTCTCCCAAAAACACACAGGCTAAGGTATTTGTTAGGTTGCAAGGAAAAACATTGGAACTACAAATAAGCTTTTATTAATTGACCTTTAAAATGCTTTATGGAAATGGAAAGCATGGAAAAGCATATTAAAGTCCATTGTTTTTCAAATACACACATTCATAAATAAATCAGTCTGTTCTTTTCTTTTTTTTTTTTTCCTTTGAGACTTCAACTAGCATGTACATTGGAGGATTCCATTTAATCTTATTTGTGGAGTCATTATTGATAAATCTCTGCTCAGCAACCAAGTATGACACAACAGCCATACAGACTGTGAACTCAGTCATTTTCAGTCTTAAGAAATGATGAACGTATGAAAATTTTACTTCACTTTTGAGCAACGCATCATTTAACTCTAACTGTGAATTAAATTACGAACTCAGACAGGCAGTTAGCTAAATAGAGTAAGTGATCAATCATTTCCTTAACGTCACAAAGTAAGTTTTGTATATGCAACAGTCGGTTGAGAAAGTTAGAATTTGACAAACTCAAGTACGTTGATTAATTCCCATCAACATATTCTCACCTTAAAAGCGTATATACCAGAGCAGCAATGAAAGTGAAACTGAGCACAACTGCCACCAGTACCTGGTCACTTATTCCTTCTATGACTGAATCATTATCTAGCTTCAAACTCTGAACTTCTGCCTGGTGACTGGCCATCACAGCTCTAAAATGTAAAAAGAAATATATATGTATACATGTATAGAGAGAGACATACACACACTTACAGACATACATTTTTAAACAGTTACAAATAATACGTATACGTATCTTTTCATATGAACAATAAATTCTTGAAGCAAAAGATTACTCATTGCTGGGAGAAAAATGGTAAACGAAGAGGAAACAGATGCACTTTACCAAACGGCTTGCTGCAGAGGACTACAAAACATTTGTCTTGCACAGTAGCAATAACTGCATTGTGATATAAGGTCTTCTTTTTTAAAAAAACAACAAAATCAGTCACATACTTTACCTGAAAAACTTTATCAGATATCTTGCTTAGGGACAGGATACCCTGCTGCATTTGCAATATTCTAAGGATAGTCCATTTATAAAAAGCATGACTCAACATTATCAAGATTTTTTGTTATTATATAACACATCATTGCTGCTAGGCTAAAACAATGTACATTTTAGAAACCTAATTTATTCCCCTTACCTACATGAATAATAAAGAAAGAGTAATATTTGCATCACAGGTAGTTTTAGAGTGTTAAATGGCCATTTGTATGCACAAAAACTATCTGATGAATTTCGTATTTTATCTGCTTTTTCTATGGTTTCAGCTGGAAATATGGGAAAAGCTTGAAAGAAAAATAGTACTTTCAGGCTTCCCTATTTAAACTTATTTGTTTTATACTCATTTCACATATACAAAAATCAGAATGACTTGCCAGCACTAATGTTCATTAACCTGCAGCTGAAGACAAGGAAAATAAAATAGTCTGCAACATGCTGCTGAATCACTCCTGTTGCAATCAGGAAGTGAAATGAACTACAGCTGTGAATATTACAAAACCAGGAAAGTGAAACTAAGTCTAGGAAAAGGTTAAAAAAAATGCCATATTAAAGATGTGTCCATACACACTGGAACTATTTTTCATACAGATTTGACATAAAAGCTCAGCAGCATTTTACAAGGTCAGGGAAGACTGGTGTCATTTACTTTACTTCCTACTCCAGTGTGGGTGCTTTAAGCCTGCGAACTTTCATCAGTGTCTCTTCCTAGTTCACAGCTTGTACGTGACTTTTGAATTTGAACCCTGCAGTCTAGCAAACATCACTACAAAAGACATTGTCTGGTCCTGAATTAATTGCAAAAATGAAAGGGAACACAAGCCATGGGGATTTTAGAACCTAGCTGTAATGCACTACCCTGGCAAGATTTCAACACACCAGTCTACTGCTAACAGAAAAATGTCATCTTTTCCATAAGATGACTACTCTCACTCTCCAGATCTGTTCTTGTAGGAGTTGTAGAGCTTTTTCCAAGCTTTGTTACATTTGTGGGAGCCACCTCTGCAGCAGCAAGGCAAGAGAAGCTAGTATATTCTAACATTACTATAAAAGGGGTAAGTGGGTATAATTAAGTACCATAATAGCAGAGAAAACATGGAGCATGAAGGGTAGATTCCTTTCATTGTTCTTATGTTTTTGGACTTCCACTGCGAAAAAACAAAATGAAATAATGAAGCATATATGAAGTTGAACATAAACTAAGTTACCTAACCTGCATCTCAACATGAACTGAGACTATTATTCCTGTAACCATAGTCATAATTTTTGCTAATGACAGCTTTTCACCCGCAGCTGTGTCATAATCTAACTACTGAAATGTTGATTAATATTTAGAAAGAATAAGTTTTCCTAAAGGTAGAACACCTATGACTCATCAAGAACCATGTTTGAAATAGGTCAATATTGACCCAGATTTCATACATACTAATGAATAAAAGGCTGTATCTTTGTGGAAAGGTCTTACGCAGGATCATTACCCTACACACAAGGAGCTACAGCATTTCTCTGTGTAGCTAGTTACACAATTAGATTGCTATAGCTAAAGCTGTGAGGCTAAGGTATTGTGAAAGTCTTCTGATCATCAATTCCTTGGCGCTGAGGGTCTGGATTTCTAGGCGTACTGTCATGCCTCAGCTCAACATGCCCAAACTGAACACTTGATTTCTTTTAAATATTCACTCCTGAAGAAGCATCTCTCTCTTACAATACATCATTCTGGGACGCCCATTTTCCACAGCTGTGTCTCAGGCAGAGTGCTGTTATTTTCATGTTTTCTCTCCTTAAGTACCATCATCACTGCACTAACCTTTACTGTCACACTGTCATTTCTGGGTTGACCACTCCATATACTTACAGACGTAAATGGCAAGGAACTGGTATGTGATGATTTCTCCACAGTCCTACAACAGCTCTGTCAGAACAGACCAACACACTAGTAACACCTACATTTTGTTAAGCATTAATCATTTTTTCAGAAATATATATTGTGTTTGAGAGACATACAGATGCTCTGATTGCCCAGCACCTTTAGAAGGTGTTTCTCTCTCTGACACCTGAAAGGCTTCCTGTATCAGTGCTTGCTTGGTGTACTCTGAATCCAACACACGAATTGTCAGTATCACACAAAATGAAAGGAATTTTCCTGAACAGCCTCCAAGGCTTCCACTCTAGAGCTCCCTCTCCTTCTCTTCACGCTCCTTGCAACAACATCCTTAATTCTTATCTGTTTATCGTTACACTGACTACATCTTCATTTCTGCTCATGTACTTTTACTGAAATACCCAACTGTGGTGCCAAGGTTAGCAGGAGAAAATGAATATGGAACAGAGATTCTCACTTTCTCTTCCTCACCACACACAATCCCAATTATTTTTCTCTGCTTCAGATGTTCACTTACCACATATGACTTTCCCAATGCCCATTTTAACACCAACTTACTGCCCAACAGGAATTCCTGCACAGTTTTGCTTTTCTACATAAAAGGCCGCTCCTCAAAACACTTTGTCTTCACTAATGTATCACTACTGTCAAGATATATAGGGGGAAGTGGAACCTCTGCCTCCTAAGTCTCTCTCCCTGCCGCTTCTATTACTAAATTCTAGAGAAGATGGGCTATTAATGTTTAGGACTCATGTTCATGTTTTAACTTTAACATGTTTTACTTTCTGCCTCTGGACAGCAAATGAGTGCTGTGCACATTCCCCTCATTACCTCTAGCACTTCTTCTGAATCAAACCATTGCACAAGAGGGCTGGCACAAATTGTGTAGACTAAGAAATATAAAGAGAAGCTTTTCAGTTCAAAAGATCAATACAGGCTTTCTCTGATGAGTCATTTAAGCCTCAGTAGACACAGCAACGATCTCCTCCTACTTTATCTCTGTGTGAGCATGTAAAAAAATGAACAACAATGGCTCCAAGGAGAACACTGCTGAAATATACAATGTGGAAACTGTCTGGTTGAAGGAGGAAGGAATTTTCTGATCTCAAGCCTGTTTACAACATTTTCCAACAAAATGCACAGAACTGCAAGCTTGCAGTTCACGTTTCTTCAAGTGCAACCACAACAGCCCATGAACACATCTGTAGTGGTTTGTATGCATAACAGACTAGCCAAGGCCTCACATAGCTTCTAAAGAATCTTGCCTTCCAGTGAGTGAGTAGGTCTAGCAGCAGTGGTCTTTCAGTCAGCACAATTAATAAACAAGCTATAGGAGACTTAGTCTTAAATGATATAATGAAGTTATCTTTTGTGACAACCAGTGCTGATGAGGACTAAGGACTGAAGTTCACAGGGAAGACTTCTACAAGAAAAAACTCTACCTATCTCTCCCAAAATAATATGCACTAGTAAGTTGATGCCATATAATAGCAACTTGATGTAATTTGCATTGAATTATTTTCTTCAACCCGTTTACTTTGATCCATTACATTTGTCTGGTTGTGCAAAAATAACTGTATTTCCTCAGCCTGTTCAGATCAGTCTTCGAGACCACAGGCTCTTCAGGCATTAAATAAAGTTGTTCATTCTTCTCTATATATGTATACTACTTTTTTTTTCGTTTTAATAATTACATAGGTTTGAAAATTTTCATGCTGTGTCTCTGTTCTTTTATACAATAAATTCGTTCTTGTCTATTCTAGCTTTTTATGAAAACTGTCACGTTAATAGAATGACTTCAGTTAAAACAGGCAGTAATAAGAAATAAATTAAATTTTAAGAATTGACTTTTGCTTACACTTGGAATTATTTTCCTCTTTTTAACCACTTAGCAGTGAGGTAGCTTTTTTACAAGGGAGCATAACCCCACCTTGTCTTCCAATTAAAGGAAGAAAAACAAACATCTAACATCTAAAATCATCTAACAATTTCAATCCCATTAAAATTGGATGGTATACAATCAATTTCAGAATGACAAAAGTACAGGTTGCAAAGTTTAAAAATCCAACAAAAACACTTGGCCTTTTTCCTACATTCAATGTAACAACAGTAACAAAACAAACAACAAAATTTCCAGTTTAACTTTAAACTAGTGGCACTTATTTGAAGTAAAACAGTAGGACTGCCTAGTAAGGAAAGAAAGACAAGTAGTTATTCCTCTCTTCCACTTGGCTTAGCTAAACTACAACTGGACTTTGCAGCACAGTGCTTAGATGGGGATCAGATTTATCTGCATCAGGATTCTTTATGGTTACAGGATGTAAACAACCTGAAATAGACTCATCTGACCACAGAATGCTTCAAAGTAGAAAGGAATGAAACTTTGTAAAATCATGCTGTTTTGTTTGCAAAACAACATTTCAGACTACCCACCTGCACATAAAATCACCTTGCTTGTCCTGTGTTTTGATGACTGATTACAGACAGAAAGCAATACTAATTTACAAACATTTCATATAAGAACCTGCAGGGCTTGAAAGGTACATTTCCTCCCACCTGATGGTTATGTATGAACAATACATGCAATTTTATGCAAAAGAAGCAAAATCATGAAGAGCAACATTGCAATTACGGTGGTAGCTTTTATTCCTGGAAACACATACAGATAATACTGAAATGTGGGGGCACAAAGACCCATAATAATGTGGATGCATTACCTCTTTTTTTTTTTTTTTTTTTTTTTTAAGATTTGAAAAATATTTTGAAGGCTTTCGTGTACTATATACAGCACAGTTAGAGCAATACCTACACTATGGTCTGCAAACAAATGAAAAACATGTTCTCTTATGTTGGCCACAATACATTACGTACTTTTTGTGAGCTAACCAAAATCAGAATATCCCCATAGATTTTCTACAGGAATTGTATTTTCCAAGTTCAACACGGAAGTACTACATGCTCATATACTCCCCATAAGACAGAGGACCCACTACCAAAGGAATATGCTATCTTAGAGAACTAAGAGGCTCTCTTCATCTTGGAGAAGTAAACAATGAGATAACACACAAGCAATACTGCTGTGAAATGCTGATTAGTAATCACGAGCAACGTTGACTTTGAGAGCAGGGTACAATTTGCTCACCATCTGAAAAATATGTTGGGTAACAACATGCCCCTTCAGGGATGGGCTGGGAGTGAACTGAGTAAGAACAACCATTCTACTTCATTTCTATTTCTCCTACTTTATTCTTGTTGCAGTACTGACAACCACCCTCGCTGCTTGAAAAAAAAATTATAAAATGAAGACGTCGGTGGTGCCCACCACCATTGGAACCTACAATACCGCTTGCCTGTTGTCTTTTAGTAGTAGAACCATTATTCCCTTTTTCCTTGCAAATGCTTCTTGTTTTAGAGAGAATAAGTGTTCTCCAGGATATGCTAATTCCTAACTAGTAAAATACTACTGAGAAACACAGGCTTATAAAATGGAACTCTTGGAAAGTACAGGTTATTCCTGTGATTCTGATTTTTGTTAAGTCTCCAGAATTTTATTCCATGGTAAAAGGAACTAAAACCAAATAAATTGATTTCATTTGTATCACCAGGTTTCCAATAAGTGACCTGCTTTAAATAACAAAATCAATGTTTAATAGTTTGAAAGTAGTAAAATGGAGCATATTTATCCTGTAAAACCCTCCCCCATGCGTATCAGCTTATATTGAAATCTTTAAGGCATGAATTTAGCTCTTTTGGTTTCACTGAAGAGAAAAAAAGACACAAGGTCCCCCAAATAAAGACAAATTAACAATTGCTAAGTAACAATTGAGACCTTTCTTGTCAGAAGTTATCCAAATACTTCCAACTTCATGGTAGTAGTAGCTCCTGGACATTGTCTGTAGTTGAGAATAGGACTTTGCTAATGGATTTGATCCACCAAGCTGGATCCTACAGTTATTTTCACTCTCTTTCACGCAGGATTGAAGGGCATGCCTACATTGCATTCAGGAAGCGTAATGACAGCAAGTGTTACGGATGTCCAACGAACATCAGTGAACATACAAATAGTATTGAAAGTACTTTAAAGTTAGTATACTGAAGCCGGACTTTGAAATAGCAGTGGACATATGAAATGTTTTAAAAGAGAAATTTGGTAATGACGGTGGGTGTACTCAGAAAAAGTCGTTTTGATGACGCAGGATTTATTAGCTTTCCATTTTTGTGAACGCACACTTACTAGTAAAAAGCACAGAATAATCTCTAGTACTAAGTATTTCCGTAAGTTTCAAAAATCAGGAGGAGACAAACCAAAAGGCACAATTAGTGAGGCAAATAAAAAATAAAAGTGACGTACAAATTGACAAGATATATTCTGAGAAGGTTAAAACAAACTCGGGAATATTAGAGTAGAACTTCATGCAGTCTGTTAATACAGCACTATTATGAGTTAGTGGCTACTTTGGAGTCATGAATCTGCTTAGCTGGTACAGCAAACTTATAGCCCAACTCAACCATATTGTGTTCAATTATGCTTTCGTCGTCGACCACCAGTACTTACAGGGTTATGCTGAATACATTTGTGTGCGAACGTAGTCATTGCAAAAGAGAAAGAAAAAAGCTTAAACAGTCTTGGTAGATTTAGTATAAAGCCAAAATAGTGGACAGAGTAATTTTAGTAGGGGAATAACACACATTTCTTCATTATATGTTAAGAACTGCCCAACCAAGGCACTTGCCTGATAAAGCAGGTCTCTGCAAGGTCAGAGGTCAGCAGCGCCTGTGGCACATCTTCCCTAAACAACAACAACAAAAAGTAGATATTTTGCTTTTCCTGCTGGAATCCCACCTTGCAAGTTAAAGATGCAAACTCCAGATGCAAATTCCGTACAGGAATCTACTCCCAACAGAGCCTCCAAACATTTTCCTATGAGCCTGAAACCGTGAAGCATTCCTATTTGGAGTATCTGGATGACGCACGATCTGTGTCAAACAGCCCCAAACCATGTCTGGAACTGCTGCATAAGGCTAAAAGAGACGGAAAGGTATGGAGCTCTAAGAAACACAGAGGGTAGAATGGGGTTGACATGAAGATGGGAATTTGAGGAAAGGCCTGTCAGTGCCTTCAGTTGGACAACTAACTTCTCTGGGCAGACAGGATGAGAAAGGAAGTAACGTTGCTTAATTATAATAGTTTACTGGAATATGGTAGTGTTTCAGCTAAGGCTGGAAAGGCTTTTTTTTTTTTTTTCTTAATTTAAATAGTTTGAAAGTGCCCAAGAATTGTTCATGGTGGAAAGCAGTGCTTCTGTACGCAACCTCACATCCCCAACAGCACGACAGAAAGCATGACCCTGCCTGCTTGCGTCAGCGCCACACAAAACTGAAGTTGCATGTCGCGACAGCTGACAAACCGGGGCGGGGCACCGGCACACCACGGGGGATCACAGCCGTGAAACACCGCTCGCCCCCCGCTCCAACGAGAGGAAAAAACCCCCAGAATAAACCCCGAGGGGAATAAAAACCCGTCACGCGGATGCTGCTGCGGGCCGTGCCGAGCCGCGGGCCCGCTACCGAGCGCTGGGCCGTGCCCCTCAGCCCGGCCCGCCGCCACCAAGCCCCCTCTCCCGGCGTCTCTCCCTCCCTTTCCCCCCCCCCGGGGACCGGCGCCCTCCGCCCCCACCGTCCCGCCCCGTCCCCTCACGGCGCTACCTCAACTCCCGCCGCTCGCCAACGGCCGTCAACGGCCGCCAACGGCTGCCCCGCCCCGCCCCGCCCCCTCGCGTCGCGTCTGGGCCCGGGTCCGTGTGGGCTCGGGGCGGCGCAGGGCGCATGCGCGGGCGGGCAGCTCTCCCCCCTCCCCCCCCCCCCCCCCTTCCTCCCGTCAGGCGGCTCTGACGTGTCTGCGCCGCGGCGCGGCCTGGCCCGGCCCGGGACAGGAGCGGACAGGGCGGGGCGGGAGGGCTGAGGGAGGGAGGGGGCCGCTGCCGCCGCCGCCGTCGTTGAAACCGACCGGGCCGCGCCCCGCCATGTTCAACGTGGAGAGCCTGGAGCGGGCGGAGCTGGGCGAGAGCCTCCTCACCTGGGTGAGTGCCCCCGCAACGCCGCCCCGCAGCACCGAGCCCCGGCGGAGCCGCCCGGGTGCTGCCTCCCCCCCACCCTCCCCACCCCCGCCTCCTCCGCTGCCGTCCCCGCCGGGGCGCTGCAGGGAACAAAGGGCCCAGCGCGGCCTCCTGCCCCGCAGCCCTGCCTCACCCCCACAGCCCCCCCCCCCGGGAACCGTGGGTGCCCGGGATTCGCCCCGGTGTGGTGCGGGCGCAGCGGGTGGCGGCTCGGAGCCATTGTGCGGGGCTCCTCCTTCCCCTTCCGCCGGCAGAGCCGCCGGGTGAAATGCCCGCGGCGTGAAGCCGGGCTGCTGAAACGTGTCCGCCTCCTCCCGAGGCTTTTAAATCGTGCGAGGTCGCGGCTGGGCAAAGCTGCGGCGGTGAAGTTACCGAGAAGCGGCAGGGTACGCTCCTCTCCGAAATCCCAAGGGAGAGGAGCAAGGGAGATATACGGTGGTTAGAGGTGAGCAGGTGGCCCAGAAAGTACAGCAGCCTGAGGTCGTGGGCAATAGTACAAATATATACATATTTATATACATATATATGTACACACACAGATCCCTGGCTGCCCCGCTGCGTTACGCGGGTCGGAAGAAATAACTAACTCCTTCTCTGTTTCCTTCCTTCACGTCCCTGCCAGCCTTTGTGTTTCCACCGTGGCTGGCCCCCTCATCCTGCTGCAGGCTTCCCATGCTTTGCTCTCTCAGGCGCTGGGAACGAAAAGTCCTCTTAGTGGTAGAATTTACGAGGAAGTGGCTGTCTGTGAGTCCTGGCAAAGGAGGGCTCAGAGCAAGGAGAAAGAGGTTGGCGTACCGGGGGCGATGGAGGAAGGTCCGTCGATGTGTGCTGCTAGTTTATCTGTGTTTTTGTTTTAGCCATTCTAGATACACTCCACTGGTGCGCTCTGGCAGTAAAGCAGCCATGCTCCTGGGAGAAGCGTAAGCTTAAATGCGTGCCTAGCAAATGATCATGTTCCCAACGCCTTCTGAACTCCCCAGATTCCCGAGTCGCCAACAGACCAGATCTTTCCTTTGAGCATGAGGCTACTGTGCCAGAAACACGTGAGCTGCTGCAGAATTTTCAGTCAAAGAGAATGAATTTTCTCTTGTAGGGTATTGGTCAGTGGTGATTTGAACTGTTGATCCTACCCGTTATCCAGTCGAAGACTAGACAAAATAATTAGACTTCAGAATGTTTTTGAAGCGTAGCATCTCTCTAGAAATCCGTGTCAAGTCTGAGAAGATTTTAAAACAAAAAATATTCCGATTTGCAGTTACGTAAGTGTGCCGTTCAAATTTCATCTTTAGGTGTTAATATTTCGGTGGAATTACTTCTAAAATCTCGTAATGCTAAGGTATTGGCTAGCTGGCAAGGGAGAGCACAAAATGCAGAGACACAAGGCAGCGGCTGCTTCCCTCCTCCCCAAAAGAATTCTTTGTACAACCAAATATGGTACCAAACAGCGGCTCGTGTGTGTTTTGAAAGCCTGTCTTGTCAACTTCTGCACGTGTTCAGATCCGGTGGGAGCTGGATTATTTACTTTGGTAGAAAGTAAAGTAAGAGCCACCAGCTCTTGTCCGTGGAGACCAGGAGGACAAGTATATTGATACAAAGTCTGTTCCACATTAGTAAAAGTTAATATTGATTTTTTTCTTGCATTATGGTAAAAAACAGTGAAAACAGCTAGCAATTTCTTTTTCCATGCTATATTTGATAATGCCACTTAACAAATCAATTGTCTCAATTACAAAACTTCATTGTTACCCTTGAAAATAATTTGCACTTCCTTTAAAATCTAAGCCATTGAAAACAAAATTACCTTGGGACAGAAAACTGCCCTGAAAATGTAGACATTTCTCTCTAAGCTTTCCATTTTTACCACAACAGTGGTAAAAATAAAGGTCTTGTGGGGTTGACCATCTATAGGAGTTATTACTCAGCCATATGGCCATATGACATATTTGGGCAGTAGTTAGCGTTTATTGTCTTTGGCCCTGAAACTGCATCTATCCAGTGAAGTCTGTGGTAATGGTCCATGCAGATCCCTTTACATTTCCACCCTTTCTACCCCATTAAATACTGGGATGTTCAAGAAACTAACTGCTGGCTTTTTGGTGAACAGAAACATTAGTAAATACTTCTTAAAAAGCATTGGAATTAGTAAGCGCATTTCTTAAAGGAGCGTATGGGATTGTGTTATTTTTTTGCAATTTCAGGATTTTCGTATGAATGTGACATTTTAATTGGCTCTGTTTTAAAAAAAAAAAACCATATATATATATATATATATATATATAGTTTCACTTTCTTCCAAGACAGGCAAAACTTGCAAAAAGGAAGAAAAACCGACGAAATGTTTAGCCCTCAGTGAAACTAGCTGTATAAACAATGACTTTTTTGCCTGGCCTTTCTCCCAAGTCCCATAATGATGCTTGGGAAACCACTCATTTAGATGGGAAAATAGATCTGTCTTAATTACCATTTACGCGTACCTCAGATGGCCGGTCTTTTCCATTGTGCCAGGGAAGTCGTCTGTTCTTAAGAACTGGTTTAACCTCCCAGATTGCTTGCTTCACATTCACACAGAAGTACTTGAACTGGTTTGTCTGTGTTTTAAGTAGAGCAGATAAGGCTTTCCACAGGTCTGAGAACCTGTTCAGCTTAAACTGGATGTTTGCTGGCACGGACACAGGTGAGATGAAACTGCTCCTCCCGCTGCCAACCTATGATTTTAAAGACTGGGGATGTCCTTCACGTCTTTCACCTTGTGTGGCTGAGATTCCTGTTGTGGTTTCTTTAAGCTAGACCAAACTGTTTACCTGTAAATATGTTCTGGTTTATTCTTTAATATTTCACTCCCACCCCCTTTTTGTGTTGCAGTCTAGCTTGGCATGTAATTTTCAGACTTCTAGCTCTTTGAGAGCTTTGCCAAGTGTGTTCCTGAATCGCTTTTGTTCAGAATTTTAAGCCAGGAGAGTTTTTGCTTCCTTCCATTTCAGCAGGTGACCATGATGATCCTTCAATGCAGCCAGGGTAGCAGCAACTAGGGTGAAGCCGAGTGAAGGACTGGGACCCAACTACTGGTGTCTCAAAGTTGGTATTTATACTTCAGCAGTTTTTGCAGCCTGCTGTAATTGCAGAACTGTTACCCTACCAAAAATCTCCCAGAAGCCTCTTCTGAGACTATTCTAGGCGCTGTGGTGTAGTTATCCAGGCAGTGCTGCAGCCAAAGCAGTCTAGAAAAATGTGGCTGTGAGGTAAAGCTGCAGTGATTTTTAAAATTGCTTCAGCGTATCTAATACAGATTCACACCACCTTTTCTAGTCAAAACTTGTGACAGGTCCACGTGAGAACACCTGGATTGTTTTGCGTTCTTTGTGGTCCTGGGAGTGCTTTTCACTCCGATGCATCACTGAGTCATGTCTTAAAACACAAAGAGCTGTCAGACATGCATGTGGCAGTTGCACTGTAACATGCCTGTAGCTGAAATCAGTGTGATGGGTACAGGCTTTTTGCTGCGGAATCTGGTAAGTTTTCTTAAACGCAGAACTGAGGTCCGATACTGAAAAGATTACTTAGCATTGGTATATAAACAGCACAACTCCCCAGAGAGGTCGTTGTTGGGTGGTTACAGGTAGCAGGTTGCTGTAAAGGTATCGTGAACTTTCTTTCCTTCATGATGGTAAGTAACTATTATTTTGCCATACGCTGCCTCCACCAAGCTGCCAGCTTGCCTGCTTTCTTTCTCTTCTCAAGGCCAAATAGATATGCTATCTATGTGCTGGTAGACATGTTAAAGCCTTATAAGTGTGAGTTTTGTAAATACTGTACAAGGCCACTGTTTTCGTTTCCTGCATTTTAAAAACACATCTGGCTCCTTATGTGGTATCACTTCTTTGACCTTTCTCCTTTTTGGCTGAACTATCTTCACAGTACAGTGTATCTCTGTCTTCTGCCTGTTGCCTTTTCCCCAGCTGGAAGGATTTGCCTGTGCTGGTTGGAAATCTAGACACCATGTAAACAAGTGCAGAAACAGAGATTTTGATTCTTCAGGAAGGCTGCTGGTAAACGCTGTTTAGGCCTTCTTTTCAGAGAGGATCAAAGCTGCCAGAATTTGCTAGTGAAACTCTGTTTTCCCTTCCTGTTCAATTATCCCTTTTTTATACTATGCTGTCCTTGATCCTTGTGCATCCATGCTTTTAAGTACTCATCTGATTTCTTATGGATGCAAAGATCGTTGGAAACAAGTTCAGCCTGTTTAAACTCTCTTTCAACCCTTGGTGATTGACCACAAAGCTGTAGGGTTTAATTTTCTTCTGATGATATCATTGCATCAGCATCTCTTACCTGCTGAAGAAAAACCATCATAGTTCAGGGGCGGTTGGTTATTCTGGTGGTGACAGCAGATCAGAAAATAGTTGGTTTTGAAGATGTTACTGTTCGGGCAGAGGAAGAAAACATTGAGCTTGCCTTGTCAGCATTTGTGGAACACAGGCTGATCGCAGCCCCTCTATCTGCTGCAGTAGACCAGTAGGTTGGGCTGCCTTTCTTTCTTTTGATGACCTCTCACTAAGATGTCAAAGAGTTTGTTGTTGCACTCTTTTAGGTGTGGTTGTCTGAGGGGCCAGTGTTCTGAGCATATCGTTTACTGTGTTTGAAGGAGCTGGGGTATCTAGCACTGTTGCTGGGTGATAGGGATTTTTTGACCTGTCATCGAGAGGTCAAGGAGGGGCAGAACAACTTCCCTTAGAGACTGCGAACAACTGATACAAGGCTGATAATGCGTGAATATCGTAATTAAAGATGATAAAACACATTCTCTATGTTATTTTTTTCGTCTCAGTCTCAGATGTGTCAACAACAGGAAGACAGGGTAAACGCAGAATTTGGTAACTGCAGACATTATTCTTCATGTGTGCGTTTTTATCAGTGTTAGGTTCTGGTTCTTCATGGCCTTGTCACAAATTCTGCCTTTTTTTTCAATTCACTCCTTTCTGAAGAGCCATTGTATAGTGGTGGCACATTCATAACAATCAGTGGTTCTCTGGAAGTAAAAAAAAAAAGTAAAAAAAAAAAAGGTAAAAAAAAAATCAAAACGAAAAAAAACAGCATTTTGATGTGATTCAGCATGTGCTCAGTTTCAGTTCTGCCCCCTCACTTTTCCAGGGGGATTGTGAGATGCTGCCAGGAGAAGAAGCAGGTTTTTCTGCAGAGAACCGTGAACCTTAATCAGTACAAAGGAAACAACTGCTAGCTTGTTAATCTTGAAGTGGGAGGTGAGGAGAGGAGCTTGTTTCCATCTTTTTGAAATAGTTAAACAGTCAATCGGTGAATATTTAAATTGGGAATTTGGCACAATTGTCATTGTCTTTATTCTGAGACTGTTTTAAGGCATTTGAACTAGAATATGAATATTCTGATGCTGTGTTCTTCCTGGACCGTCAAAAGTCTTTGCTGTGATGTGTTCGATGTTGGTAGAGCAATTGCAGACAGAAATTGTGGAGCAGGGGAGAGAGAAGAAAAAGGACCCAAGACTCAATTGCACTTATTGCTGTCTGTGTTTTTGAGTGAGCTGAGGTGCTGTGACAGTTCAGAGAGACTTAACCAGCTTTGGTTTTCCTCCAGCTTCAGAGAGACTTAAACAACTTTGGTTTTCTTCCAACTTCAAAGTTCAGGGTTGCTTGAGCAATTTAATTTGCAAGTCCAATTCACGAATTAAAAACAACCAAAAAAAAAGTTTGGCCATACAACAGCTTACGCTAGTGCAAGGTTAAGGCAAGAATGCGTGGCTGGAAGTGAGGGGAAGAGGATAGTAGTGTCCTTTTTGTGGCTTTTGTTGCCAACAGCCTGGTGGGTCCTGCCGCACAGGGAAGGGGATTAACTCCTTTCCAACCTGCTGGTGATGGTTTTCTGCCATGCAGAGCATGCACGTGCTGTTCTCCTGGCTGCCTCGCTTTGCCATATGTGACTTATGCATTCCCGTGAGTTCCCTGGTGCTTCTCGTTCATGCCAATGAACACAAGATAACATGGAAAGGAAGAAGAGGGCTTTGATGGGGAGAGAAGCTCTCTAAGTTCGGAGGAGCTAGCGTTACACTCCTGCAAGTGGCAGGCAAAAGCTTTTGAATGGACACAGAGCTGGAGTTTGAATGAGCTAGCTTGGGCTGTAAAGCAATGGCAGCTCTTCAGTGGAGGCGTGCAGGAAATGGTTCTGGGGTGCTGCGTGTAGTGGAGCAAGTATTGCACAAGTGGATGCAGTATAAAGCTGATGATAATGTGCTTCAGCCCTGAAATTGGTAGGGCTTTTCCACATCATTTAGCTGCAAGATTATTTGCAGTGCTTTGTGTCCTGTAGAAGTCCTGTTGACTGTTCAGAGCTACATCTCTCGGGATGGCTAAGTTTAGACACCTCAGCTAGATACTAGCTGTGCATCCATACCATGCATGAGAGGCATTAGAAGATCTGGGAAAATAATTTAATTGATTCCAGAGCTGCAAAGTATTAAATAGGCCTTTCTTCTGTTCTGGGGTTGCATAAGACAATCCTTTGAATGACCTTATTTGCCACGGTGTCAAGGTATCCATAGTTTCATTTCAGGGTAGAAACGAGTACCAATATGTTTACGTTTAACTGCAACAGATTATGGTTGTTTTATGAATTTTAGTGTCCCTTTGGTGCTCAAGGGAAAACAAACAAACAAGCAATGGGACTTCCACACTGCAAAGTGTTTTAGCTGATTTTATTGTATGGACAACACCGAAGGATGGCAGCTTGTTCCACAGTGACTCTGGTCTTTCTTGAGGGATCATGGAACTGGCGCAACCTCTGACAGTACTTGTTCTGCATACCTAAACAATCTCCGTGAAGTCCAGGAAAAAGTTTGCTGAAATAAAAATCCTAGAAATGGAAGAGGCTTGAACTGTAAGATATGCCAATTTTAGTGGTGTGCTATACATCTGTGTTACCAGCTGTAGAATCTGTTAAGTCTGAAATGTTAGCTTGATGAAAACTTACAGCAATCTCTTTCCGAATCCCATCTTTTAGGTGCTAAGTCACTCTTGTGATCCTGTGAAGACTGTGTGTTTCCACACTGATCAGAAAGCCTGTGCAGATGATATTTCAGTCCAGCTTGGTACTGTTGAATTCATCCTCTGTGCCTTTGGAGGAGAGCTCTTTATTCCACTTGTCAACAGAGACAGCACTTCTCATTTAAATTATAGCTGCAAGAAGGTGGAGTTGTAGGCTTTAAATAGGTATTCTTCTTTCCCTGTATCTTGCAAAGGGAAAGCTGTCATCTATGTTCATCTTTTTTTTTTAAATAATACTAGAAATGTGTATAAATCTGGACTACTGGTATGCTAAGTTCTTTTGTCTAACCATTGTCCAAGAAGCTAAAGGACTTTGCCTTGCTGCTTGTGCTTTATCTTAGTAGGGGTCAATTTGAGCATTTTTGCCTGATGTTATTCAGGTCTCTAGTAGTCTAGGAGTCTTCATTTAGAAAACAGGAATTTTCTCTTTTGTTCACAGAGCATTCTGCTTTTAGAGAACAGTTTCATTTTCCTTCTTTCACTAAACTTAACACACCACTGTTCTATGGCTTGCATCATCATACAGGCTTCTGTAAATCAGAGTGCTAACGACAGAAGATATTCTGTGCTTCCTGTGTTTGCTTGTTAATGCTGTATCACTTATCAACTAAAGGTGGTACAGATGTGAGTCTTTACACTGGCAGAAGAAACTGGTGGCTGGACTCCTATAAACCTTGCCATTTGTGTTTTTCCATGAGAAGGTGTTTCTAGTCTTAAGAGGCACTTTTTTTTTTGAGTTTATAAGGTTCATTGGTGCTTGGTGGAGTGTGAATGTGTGTATCCTATAAATCTGTGTGTTACGGTCATGTTCTGGCAGTTCCGCACTTACTGATAGCTTGTATTTTGAGGAAAATAATAAAAAGCATAAATGGGTAAATATTACTTTTAAATAAAATATGATTAAGTTGGTGGAAGCTCAAAAAAATGTTGATTTAGTGTACAACGTTAGGCCTTTGTGTTAGGTCTTATATTTTAGTTTATCATCACAAATGCTCTCTAGTATTCTTTTTTATCTGCTAGCATATCTGGCTTTCAGCTGAAAACAGGGATATGTTCCTTTTCTCCCTGGGAGTTCATAGATTAGTTTTTCTTCTCGTGCATGTTTCTGAAATGGTTAAACCAAACATCATTCAGACTTGAGTTTCTGTTCATTGTGTCTTAATAATGTGTCAGACTTGAACATTTGAGTTCACAGTATTTTAATGTCAGTGTCAATATAGTGCAGTAAGAACTGTTTTGTGATATCATGGCTCTCCCATCTCACAGTGCTTTAATAAGTTAGCTTTAGCCACCAGGGTATCTCACCTACTTTCTGCACTGTTTCCCCCTGCCCCCCAAAAAAACAGTTTCTGTGTAAAATGTAAGCTGTGAAGGGAGTATTTTGAGTGAGTTCTTTCAAAGCTTTGATATGACTTGCTCAAGTATTAGGCATCCAAAACCGTACATATAAAATAAGTGAATTAATATAAATAATATCCATCTCCCTGGAAGAATCATCATTTTGGCCAGTGTACTCGGTTTACCTGACAAGGTTTTGCTAGCAGGGGGCTGCAGGGGTGGCTTCTGTGAGCAGAGCCCAGCAGCTGCCCCGTGTCAGCTCCAAAAGGGACCTGCTGCTGGCCAGAGCTGAGCCAGGGTGAGACGCTGGTTGGGCCTTTGTGAGAGCAGATTTAAGGAAGGGGAAAAAATGCTGTGCAACAGCAGCTTGGAGAGAGGACTGTGAAAGTGTGGGAGAAGCAGCCCTGCAGCCCCCCAGGTGAGTGCAGCAGGAGGGCAGGAGGTGCTCCAGGCAGGCAGCAGCAGTTCCCCCGCGGCCTGTGCAGGGAGAGGCCCCTGGTGCAGCAGGCTGTCCCCCTGCAGCCCATGGGTCCCACACGGAGCAGATCTCCACGCTGCAGCCCCCCCGTGGAGGAGCCCCCGGTGGAGCAGGTGGATGTGGCCTGGAGGAGGCTGCGGCCCATGGAGAGCCCCCGCAGGAGCAGGCCCCGGGCCGGAGCTGCAGCCCGTGGAGGGGAGCCCTGCAGGAGCAGGGGGTCTGGGGGGAGCTGCCGCCCACCCGTGGGGGACCCGTGCTGGAGCAGTTTGCTCCTGGGGGATGGATGGATCCCGTGGTACGGAGCCGTGTGGGAGCTGTTCTTGAAGAGCTGCTGCCTGCGGGCAGCCCCCACAGGCTCAGTTCGGGAAGGACGGCATCCCGTGGGAGGGACCCCACGGGGAGCAGGGGCAGGGAGGGAGCGTGAGGGAGCGGCAGAGACAAAGTGTCAGGGACTGACCGCAGCCCCCATTTCCAAGGGAAGGAGGTGGAGGAGGGTGGGATGGAGGGAAGGTGTTTTTTGGTTTGCTTTTAGTTCTCACTGTTCTAATCTACTAGTGATAGGCAATAAATTATATTAACCTCCCCATGCTGAGTCTGATTTTCCTCTGGTAGTGATTAGTGAAGAATCTCCCTGTCTTTATCTCAAGCCATGAGTTTCTTTTCATCATGGTTTCTCCCCCTGTTCATCTGAGGTAGGGAAGTCAGAGAGCTGTGTCGTGGAGCTTGCCATCAGTGTGAAATCACAACAGCCAGTACTGTAAAGACCTTGTCATTTCATTGTTTAGCTATTTGAGTGCCTAACGTAAAGTTGGTTTGCAATTAAATCTTTGAGATTTTAGTAAGGAGAGTCCAACAACCTCATAATCACTAAAAACATCCCAAGATCTAAATCTGTGAATAAAACTGCTGCTTGTCTGAGAGCCTTGTCTGCTTTATGCAGTCTGCTGCTATCTTGGAAAGCAAGAAAAGATAGTAGTGTATGGCAGAAGATAGCAGTGCTGCCAAATGGCTGGAGAAAAATGGACGAATGAAAGAAACCTTGCTGAAGTGCTTCTGAAGCACTGTATCAAGTTACAGGATAGGAATCCAGTTCCCATTCTGACAGGTATGGGTCAGTACAAGAATTTGGAATTTGAGGAACAGCTTCCTGTATCAGGTAGTTAGCTTACCATCCCGAGAAGTATTAATGGTCTGTTTTTCTCCAGGCATTGAGGCTGAGTGAAATGTGTTTTAGTGGGGTACTTGCAAATCTCACTGACAGTACTAGGTGAATGTGTGAGGAGAGAAATATCCAGCCCTCTTACAAGTACTCTTGGTACTGGCTTGTAGGGATTTGCATCCATGCCACTGAGATGGGTTCTTGTCTTCCTCTTGCTCATTTAAGTCACTTTTTCCATCTTAACTGTGCTTTGTTTCATTTGTGGTGACAGAGCACTGATGTATGCTCTATAGGGCAGCTAGTTGTAATCTTGCACAGGTAGTTCCAAAAACGTAGTTTTTAGTGGATAAATGATTCTAAAGCAGTGTTGGAGAGTACTCTGCTCTGAAAAATAACTATCTGGAAGCTGGGGATTACCTTTTGTTGCCTTTATATATAAGGTAACCAGCGTTTCTATGAGCTAAGAACCTCTGATACAGATTTCAGGTATTATTACAAAAGAATACATGACAGATTTATTGTGCAGCTGTACCAGCAATAAAAAAACAAGCTATGGACAGACTGTGCAAAGAACAGGTCTTTCATTAACTCTAGCCTTGAGAAGTGAAGGGTGGTAGAGAGCTTTTTTGTCTTTCTATTTGGTTTGTTTTTCTGGTGTTCATCTTCTTCCGGCTTCATGAGGTGCTGGATATCCCATCACAAATTTTATTCTGGTCTTCAGCTAGGGTGTTTGAGAATAGAGTGTTTGTTCAGTTCTCTGACCTTCGTATAAGATTATTTTTTCATGAAACATGTTTCTCCCTCCTATCCCTAGTAGCTAACAAATCCTCACTAGCTGTGTGTGTAATGTGGAACTGTAATTCAGATCGTCCAATGTCCTGAGTTCCTGCAGCAATTACTCCCCAGTTACAGACCCCTTTGCGTTGAAACATTCACCTGCTACTCTTTTTCAGTTTTGTATAAAAATTGACAGCACATGCTCATGGCCTAGTGAATTGGTGCCCTGGATTAATATTTTAACAAATGAAATAAAACAACTACCATGTAACAAGAGAAAAGGGTTATGGAAAATGTGAAGGCCTTGCTGGGGCAGCAGCTGTGATACAAGTGGTGGTTTTTTGTTTGGTTGGTTTTGTTCATTTGGTTTTTGGAGGTTGTTGTTGTTTTTTTCCCCTCAGTGTTTTCCCCCATCTGTCTTGCCAGTTAGTTCATCTAGTTTGTCAAGGTTCCTCATAGTGGTACAAGATTTGGGGGGGGGGGGGGGGGGGAAGGATCGTAATAGGGAGTGGGAATGAATTTACAGCTTTGGGGAATAGGAAATAAGGGCAGTATTGCAAACACTCGAGAAGAAGGAACAGTTCCAGCAGGGTGAGAGAGAAGCCTTCCAGGGGAAGCACGTTACAATGCACAGGAAGGGCAGTGCGTCAACAGCCATTGCTGAATAGCTCTTCAGAGGCACACAAAAAATTACTTGCTACTCTCTCTCTCTGCAGTTGGACTCCGCTTCAGCATTGCCGCATTCTTGTCATTCTTCTCCCTTCTGGAAAATGGATTCTGCTGTTTCTTAAGAGATCCTTAGCTTTTTGTAGAACGATCTGAGAATGGACTAGGAGTTTAAATTTGACACAAGTGTTTAAAATTTGTGTAGTTTTGGAGGGAAGAAATTGTTCCTTTCATGTATCTGAAGGATATGAAAAAGTCACATGGCTTTTTAGAGCCAAATAAAGGTTTTGTAGTATGGAATGCAAGCAAAGACATTTCTTACAAAATTAAAATGTATGTGAAGAACTAAGTTGGGAAATTATTTTAAAATTTTCTTTCTGTTCTGTGTCATCTAATAAAAAGCATTATTGTCCTCAGTTCCAGTCATGCATGTGTGAGTGTGAAATCAAGAGTTCAGACTGGTAGCCTGAGCCGTTCTGCTCCTTGCTGACAGTTTTGACCTTTTTTTACTTATAAAGTATGATGATAAAAATTAGTTACAAAACTGCAGAGATTATGCACCTTGTTGTTCTGTGTCTTAGAAATAGGCTTGGCAACCTCCCTTCTTGGCTCAGTGTAGTACTGTCTCTTAACTACACTCCTTATTTAGTCAAGGAGATATTTCATATGTCAAGATGCAAAATAAATTTCAAGAAACTGAATTCGTTTGCAGTACATGTGAAGACCACCTTAATGTCAGTATTTCTTTATTTGAAAATAGCATTTTACTTTGTTTTTGAAAAAACAGAGTAAAGTTCTTAGGTTAATTTTTCATTTGGCTATTGTTCAGCAGACTAAGTGATTGAAATTATGGTAATTTAAAGGAATAGTATAGAAAACTTGAAGTAAGTTTTCATGTTTATGCTTGAAATTTTTACCCTTATAGCATCTTGAACTTCTTCAAGCATAAGCATCCACACTGTCATTACAACCTCTTTCACTGGAGAGAAAGTATTGTTTCCTGTTTTAAAGTATTTGTGGATTTGGCACAGAATTGGCTCTGTATTCCTTTGACAGTATTGACATAATTCAGAGACTATAGGTAAGTTGAAGTTTCTGGCAAAAGAGCAATTTGATTTTACATCCTGTTCTGTGGTGTTTTTCATGTTTTTATTTTGTTGTTGTTGTTGTTTTTGTTTTCCAGCCCACCCACCATGATTTTTGCCTCGTGTCTAGTTAATCTATTAGGGCTTCTAGATTCTCTGGAGGGCAAGTGACAAAATGTTTCCTTAGTGAACCTCAAACCAAGCTACACATAAATTGACTTGATCTGGTTACTTTGTCTGTTCTGGATGCCACACAGTAGATTTTGTTCTTGTACTCTTGGATCGTGTGCATCATTCATGACTTCATAGGTAGCTGCTTTGCCTGGTCACTGAACATGTTTCAAGAGTTCACTGGTTTTGGCCATTCATGGACATCATTGCTGCTTTTTCCTAATGAAATGCTAGGGTTTTTTCCTTCCTGAGTAAAGGGAAGAAAGGAACACACGCTGAGGGGCTCCTTCTCCAAATTAATTTTAAATGGCAATGTTGCTGAAGTGCTTATTTGATGTTATGAGAATCTGGATATTGTGCTTTTGATTTTTGAGAGCTTTCTCCACAAAAAAAAAAAAAGGTCATACACAATTTCTTATAAGGTGAATTGCAGTGTATAGTAAGATATGTATTCAGAGGGCATTTATTGGGAAATGGCTTGTACCAACATTAATATTTCAAGTACCACTGAAGTGGGAATGTTGTACAATGTGTTCACAAAAAATGGTTGGTATATCTAATGTTTATGTAGCCTGAAGTTGCAAGCTGTCTTGTAGGCTTTCTGATCTCTGACACATGCAAGTAGTGCTTCCTACTAAGAAGCCCAAGCTTCCCTGGAAGGAGAATAACAGCAGAGAGCACTAAGCAGATATTCTCCAAATGTCATGTCATCAAAACTACTTCCAGAAAACTCATCTGCATCCCTAAAAATTATTGTTCGTTTAAAGTAAGTGATCAGGTAACTTAGACCAGTTGAAAAGACTGTGCTGAAGCAGTGTCTTTTCCACATCATTGGAGAAAGAGAGAAAAGAGCTTTCCCTGGCATTTTTGTACATTTTCTGCTGCTGTGGTGGGGGGGAGGGTTGCAGATAGCTTGTAGGCTGTATGGATGTAAATGGAGCAGAAGAATAGAAACCATACAGAAATTAAGTGTATCGATGAGTGGGTTTTTTTGTTAAGAGATTGCTCTTGCTCCTGCATAATTCCTTACTTCTAGAATAATACACAGCATCCTTACAAAATTAGATTTGTCTCAGTAAGTGTGTTCAGTGCACAGTCTGTAGGGGCTATTTGTTATAAACTAGCTCATCTTTAGGCATAAGTAATTCTGTCATCAAACAGCTCAGTCATAATGGCCTTGCCATTCCCCTTTTATGCATCTGAATAACAGCACTTCTGTATCATTGCTTCCATCTGAAGATCAGAGGCTTCTCATGATATGGACTATAATGCCTGTCACTGTGTTAATTAAATGCACTGAAATAATTAGAATGCTAGTACTCTATGGACCTGCCAGGGCTTAGCAGCATTGTGCTTTGCTCCTTTATCTGAATATTTGGGAGCAGTTAAGTTTGGAGTATGTGTGTCTCTCTGAATTTGGTCTTGTGGTTGTGGAGAACCTGTGAGAATTTTGTGTAATTGGTGTTACTTTTAAAATATGAGTTTCTTACATATGTTCGTTGGGAGGAAGTACTTGAATATATGCTCCAGAAGTACTTAAAGGGGAGAAAGTCCAAGTAAAATGCTGTGGGAAAAATGCCTTTTGGGGAATGTCCTGTTGTCAAGCGAAGTTTACAGCATTTGTGCTTACAAAAACAAAGATGATAAGCCATGTCAGTAGTTCATTTCTTTAATTGTGATTAAACCTAAAGTTTCATACTTCTTAATATATACACCAAATGTGTTGAGTTTACTCTGTCTGTTTGCTCTTTGGTAGCTTTTTTTTTTTTAGTTTTAAAAATTTCTTGACATTGAAGTGAAAGAACGTAACTTTTTTTGTTCTCCCTCAGATCCAGACATTTAATGTCGAGGCACCATGCCAGACTGTGGAAGATTTAACGAGTGGGGTTGTGATGGCCCAGGTTCTTCAAAAAATGTAAGAAATAATTTATCTAATTATTTAAATACACACAGATTTATTTTCTGTATAAATTTGACTGATATTAATGTATTTTAGTTCAAACGTGGCTGGTATTTCATTAGGAGCTGTCTATTCCTTTGTTTAGATAGTAATTTAACCTGGAACATGACTAATACGCTTCTTCTCCAAAGTTTTCAAATAACTATCTTAAGGGCAAAAGAAAATATATTAAGTTTTCTTTTAGGAAGGTATTTATTCAATTCTAATCTTACTGGAAAGTAAATTGGGTTAAAAATAAGCTTGCAAGTTCAAAATACTTTTTTGGGGGGGTAAAAGTTGGAACCAGTGCAAGGTAACGTATCGACTATGATCATTGCTTGAAAAGCAGTGTACTGGTAATGTTAGAGTCAGTTTCAAGCAATAAAACTGGTGGTAAACTGAATAAAACTGTCGATTTGGTTGTTTGCAAAGATACTGCATTCTTGAGAGTAAGTGGAAAAAATAATAGTTGTTGCACTAGATAATGGTTTTGTTTTCTTGAACTGTAAGGGTCACAGGATAAAACGCATTAGTTCAGCATCTCACTGTAATGTAGGATGTGTTGGGGGAGTACAGGTAAGCATCTAAAGCGTAGCAGTCTATATCCAGATTTACTTACTTTCACAGAAACACAACTTCTTATTGTTCATCAGAAGCTTTAGCAGCACTTACCAAAGACAATAGTGCAAATTGAGTATGTCAGTCCTACAGACTTTTTGTTCGTTTGTTTTTTAAAAAGATACGCTTTATTTCCTTCAAATGTTAAGATGCTATGGTGGTTTCAGTCTAATGGACAACTGAACTCCACCACAACCATTCTCTCACTCCCCCATCCTCAAAGAGAGAGGGTGGGAGAAAATATGGTGGAGAAAAAAGGGCTCATGAGTTAAGGATAATTTAATTATGGAGAAAAGAAAAAAAAAAAAAGCGAAGGCTTTGTGGGAGCAAAAAGAGAAAACAATTATTCTCTACTTCCAGTCAGCAAGTGAGGTTTGGCTATGTCTTGGGAAACAGGGTCTCAATCTGCGTAGCGGTTGTTCAGGAGGACAGACATTGTCATAATGAGAGCCTCCCTTGGGTTACATCAAAGAGTCTGGAACAGGCAAAGTTGGAAGTCATCTCTGCAGTGCCTAGACCGACCCTGCTTCTCAATGCAGAATCTGCTAGAGGAGGCTGCCCAGGACTGTGTCCAGTTAGGGTTTTGAATGTGTTGAAGGATGGAGACTCCAGAGGTTCGCTGTGCAACCTGTGTAAGTATTCGGTTGTCCTCACAGTGAGAATGGTAGCAATAGCAACAAAATGAAATAAAAATTCCCTACTTTTAGATAGAAGTTACTGTGTTTCACTGCCTCTTGTCTGTTCGCTGATGCCACTGAGAGGGTTCAGGTTCCTTCTTCTTTAAATACGTCAAGTATTTATATACAGGATTGATAAGATTCCATTGACCGTTTTCTTCTTGAGGCTAAACAGATCCAGCTCACTCAGCCTCACCTCCTATGACAGATGCTTCAGTCCTTTAATCATCTTAATTGCTCTTTGCTGAGCTTCCTTCTATGTCTCTGTCTCTCTTACTGGTGAGCCCAGAAACAGTGCTTCGGATGTGGCCTCACGTTGTGGTTTAGCCTGGCAGGCAGCTAAACGCCACAGAGCTGTTTGCTCACCCCTCCACCCTCACCCAGTGTGAATGGGGGAGAGAATTGAAACGTGCAAGAACTTATGGGTTGACATAAGGACAGTTTATTAAGAAAAAGAACAAAAAAGGAGAGAAAGAAAAGGTGGGAAAGGAAAAGCAATAACAATAAAAAGAAGAAACAAATGCACAACGTAGTTGCTTGCCACTGGCTGACCAATGTCCTAGCTAGTCACCAAGCAAAGGCAGATCCTTGGGCCAAATCCCCCCACTTGTTCAGCATGACACCACATGGTGTGGGACATCCCTTTGCCCATTCTGGGCCAGCTGTCCTGGCTGTGTCCCCTCCCAGCTCCTGGTGCACCCCCAGCCTCCTTGCAGGCCAGCACCAGGAGCTGAGCAGTCTTTGGCTTTGTGTAAGCACTGCTCTGCAATAACTAGAACACTGCTGTTATCAAAGTAATTTTCATCCTAAATCCCAAACAGAGCACCATACCAACTAGTAGGGAGAAAATTAATTCTATCCCAGCTGAAACCAAGATGTCTCACCAGAGCTGACTAGCACTTCCCTTAACCTGCTGGCAGTGCTCCTCCTACTGCTGCTTAGGATGCCATTTGGTCTTTTTTGCCACAAGTGCACACTGCTGTTATGTGTTCAGGTCGGTTTCTTCCAAGCTCCCTTTCTGCAAAGCTGTTTTCCATCCAGTTGGCCTCCAGCAAATACTAGTGCATGGGGTTGGTTGTTCCTCCCCACGTGCAGGACTTCACGTTCAGTTTTGTTGAACTGCATAGGTTCCTGTCTGCCCATTTCTCCAGTTTGTCAAGTTCCCTCTGAACAGCAGCACAACTCCCCAGGTCTGTCAAATGCTCCTTCCAGTCTTGTGTTATCTGAAAACTTGCACGCTGTTCTGTCATCTAGGTCACTATTAAAGAAGTTAAACAGGGCTGACCCTTGGGTGTGCTGCTAGTGGACTGGCCTCCATCAGGGGTTCATGCTCATTCGAGGCTGGCAGTTCAGCCACTTTTCAGCCCACCTTATTTCCCACTTACCCATCCCATGCTTCATTAGCTTGTCTATGATCTAAGTATCCTGATCAGGTGGCCTGTAACAAGCATGTATAGCAACATCACCTGTGGTGGTCTGCCTGGTCATGTTAACCCATAACCTTTCAGCTGGCTCATCGTCCATCCCAAAGCAGAGCACATGCATTCCTGCTGCTCTGTCGCATTAAAGGCATCTCCCCCTCATTGCCTTCCAAACCTGTTCTTCCTAAAGAGCCTGAATCTATCCATGGCAGCAGTCTGGTCGTGTGAGCTATCCTACTGTGTCCCCATGATGCCAATGAGACTGTGGCCTTATAATTTTCCTGTTTCTTCCTATTTGTTTTCAGTGCTGCATGTATTAGGCACTTCACATTGACATGCAGTCATGCTGATTCCCAAGAACGAGTTTGAGAGCTTTCACTGTAATTATTTTCTGTAGACACTTTATTATTCATGTGATTGGAGTGACCCCACCTCAGCCCTGTTTTGTTGACCACGAGGTCTCTCCTGTTCATGTTGCCCTGCAGCCTTTGCTTGCCACCAGATGTTCGATCATCCTTTACCTCCTACATTGTTTCTTGTTTAAAACTGTTACCAGTTGCTAGCCCATCAGCAAAGATGCTTCTTCCCAGCACAGACAGGTGGATCCCATCTCTTCCAAGCAGTTCTTGATCCCTCAGAGAGGGTTCCATGGTCACAGAAACCAAAACCCTGCTGCCAACACCAGTTACACAACTGGTTGTAGGCCTGCAGAATCTGTCGACTTCTGAAGCCCTTCCCTTTAACTGGCATGACAGAGAGAAAGAACACTGCTTGGGTCTTGACCATTGCTTCCAGAGCCGTGTAGTCATGCTTGGTATGCTCCAGGTCTTCCTCGCTGTAGAGTTGGTGCCCAGGTGGAAGAGTAGAAGGAGTAACAGTCTGAGGGCAGGATGAGAATGGGCAGTTTTTTATGCCCTGGATTCAGGCCCACAGCAAGCAGCGCAACCTTCATTAGATGACAGGTCAGTCAGGAGATGGGGAGGGCCTCTATCTATTGCAGCAGGGGATTGCACCTGCTAATTAATGCTTATCACATCCCTCTGCTGCTGCTTTGTGGGCCATGTGTACTGGACACTCTCAAGTAGTTAATTGTCAAAAGACAAATTTACTGCCTAGACTGGAGAGACAAAATTTCTTAAACTATGTTATCCTTATTCCATTGGGAAGAGTAAACTCGTGTTTCTGTGCAGCATGATCCTTGAAATTCAGGTGTTTTTCAGCATAGCTGCTCCCCACCTTCCCCCACCTTTAGGGTTCTCCTGTAATGTGTGTACATAAAGGGGAGAGGAGAGAATTTTGGCAAGTTTTATAGGAAATGTCCTGATGCACCCAAAAATCAGTGTGTGAAAAGTGACTGAAATACTGGATTAATGCACCCGTTGAGAATTCCTCCCTAAAGTTCTCAGGGAATGAAGAAGATGCAATTGGTGAAAAACACAAACTGAATGAGGCAGAGCATTGACAAAAACTGAGGGATGTTGTTCTTGTCCAGTCATATGGATATACTTCCATCGGAGAGTAAGGATAGCTTTTCATCTAAAAAATCTAAAAAAAAATTCTAAAGTTTGAGGGTCTAAACTCACTGTTCTATTTTTCAACCTCTACCTTCACGGAAAGTTTCCATTGGTACTTGTGAGGGCAGGCAGTAGTGGAAACATGACAAAGTCACTAGTTTATGATGAGGAAGAGTTTCAGGGAATAATAATAAAAAAACTACCCATACCTTGTGTCATCTGTTCAGAAGAAGCCAGCAGTTCCTTCCATTTTGAAGTATGTTTTTCTTAATGTTTTTATGCTAAAGGTAGTGTCCCATGTTTGTAAGTAGGGACCATTGAGCAGAAATGCCAACTTACATGGCAGATTTTTTTTTGTAATAAAACTTCTGGAAGACACTGTGAGAAGAAAAGGATACAGAAAGACAATTACACCTTCAAAAGCTTTTCAGGAATGTAGTGTGTGATAACATATGGCAGACATTTGAATTATGTAAGCAAGCACAAGCATTTTACTTACAGATTCAGGTGTTAATAAACAGGTTGTGATTTAAAAAAACACAACAAACACTGGAAGACATCATTCTTTTTATCATAAAGCCCTTATTGTTGAATTTCAGGTTAAAGTGTCATTGAATGGAGTTCTCCAGTGCTAATAATTTTCTTCTAAGAAATACATTCAGCCTATGTTTTAGCCTATATTTATTGTATTATTCCTTAATATTTACTGTTCATTTGAGTTCAGATAGGAAAGTTGCTGTTCCCTCTGATTAAAATTGTACAGTAAGATAAGGTAAGTAAAGATTGGAAGCAGAAGCGGGTGTTCAAGTTGTCTGAGTAGGCTGTCTGGCTAAAATCATGTTGCTTATGCTGTTCCAAGCAGATAGAAGTGCCATAGCTAGCTTCCAGATTGCATCATCTTTTTCTGTGTGGATTTTTGCATTTACCACTAATATTGTTCATCTGTTTCTTACTGTCCACTGGTATCCCCATAAAAGCATATTACTCTGTTTTATACTATAGTTTTAAATTTTTCTTTCATCTCTCTCTGGAGACTGTTTAGTACCCGGTGTTCCTCTTCTTTTAGTTCTTTCTTTTTTCAGTCATTTGGGCCTTGGTAGATATGGAAGATGGTATTTGTTTTCATTTGTCATCTGAGCATTTTGCCCCCCTTAATGAATTATTCATTTATAATATTATACATTGCAGCATGCTGTGTATGTTTTGACACATGCAGAAAGCAAAAGCCATGCTTTTATGTGTCCCTAGTGGAGAGATCTCTTTGTAAACAGACATCTCTTAAAGCAGCTTACTGTACCACTGTTAAAATGAGTAATAATCATGTGTTATACTCCATGTTCAGTGGGTTGGTTTTCTTTTCTTCAGAAGAATATTTCTGTCTCTTGGCATCTATGATTTGGAGAGATGATTGCTTAAATAAAGGAAAATTTGCATACAAAATAAGATGGATGTGGTATAAATGAGAACTGCTGAAAGCAACATCACATGAAGTGATACACCATTGACAACAGGATAAGTGTCTTGTGCTCTGAAGAAAAGTTCCAATTACCTGCAGTGCTATTCAGAGACTAGGCAGCAATCAACTGATATACAGATGCTTTTATAACCTTGAAAGTTACCAAGTGCAAGAGATTCCCCAACTTTGAATATAGGCTGAGGAACTTCATCACTTCAGAATGCTGAGTTCAAGCAAGCCATCTCAATGTATTGATTATGCTCCAGTCAGTTTTCTGCTGACCTTGTTTCGTGCAGTACTTCTTCAAAATGAAGTGGAAGGTTCTGTAACCACAGCTGTTCAGTTCTCAACCACACATTTTCATATTTGCTTGGGTGATGCTTTTTCAAGCATTACTCCAAGAGATGACAGCATCTTTCCTAGTGACGTGGACAAAGGGAGTTCAAGAGCTCTGAGAATGTGGTTGAGTCATGATTCCCAAAGGTTTAGTAGAGGGAAACTTGTTTGCAGCAAGGGCTGTGAATGAACTAGTGCAGCTTTTGGAGGAGGGTCTGGAAGCTCTTTTAAAATGTATTTCTAGAAATTCTGGTGGAAAGCTTCTGGTTTGAGATGATTCATTCCATTGGTTCAATACGGAGAGAAACTGTTGCAGTTAATATAAATTCTGAACCTTAATAGGGCTTTTGAGAACAGGAATTAAATTAATCCAGTGCTCTAGGAATGATTCTGAGGTGACTTTTACATGAGGAAAGGGTGGTCATTCTAGATTTGCTCGGTATTGATGCCCACCTTGTTGCTTTTCTGCTTATATTACTGACAAAATATTCTTTGCAGTATTCTACTAGTTATTGTGTAAACACACTGAGATGCCCTAAAGAGAACTGTTGGTATTATTCTGATCACTGCTGTGTGTTAATGGTGTAGAGTGGCTTGCTTACCGGGTGCTGAACCCTGGATACTTCTGTGAGATTTGTATACTTAAAAAGAAAAAAAACTGTGAAATCTGTGGAAAAAGGCCGCCATACTTAGTTTAGGTTTAATTCTCAGCAGTCTTCTTTGTCTGATGATCTGTATAAAGGTGCAGATAGCCCAGGACTTCTATCAAGAAAGTGAGGGGCATTTTCTTTTCCATGTGTTACAGTAATTGCAGTAGTACCTGAGAAAAGCTTTTTATGTGCTATCAAAGTACAAGCATCCAGAGTGGAATTATTTGGAGCTAAACCTGAAATCTGTTTCTTCTTCAGTTGATGCCCTTATTATTGAAATGGGGTATGCAGCATTAGCCTGCCAGTTGGTCCAGAGTTCTGCCTGTGGACAGTTCCTCATGCTTAGTTATTTACAATCAAAATAGTAAATCGGGAGTTGTTACATTGATGGCACTGCAGCCTTGAAGTAGCTGAAGATGTTCATGACCAACTGCAATCTTTAAAATAAGATATGGTCCTTAAGAAAGTCCCCATGGTCTTTTTTGCTGGGGAGGCACAGATAACTAGTTATACCTGCTTTCTCACTGAGCTGGGTAGACACTTGGTGAGCAAGTCTGTGAGACACCAGCCTTGGTGACGTGAGTCTGTGAGCAAGGCTCGCTTGTGTTTGGCAGAGTGCCCATCCAGAATATACCAGGCTGCTTTGTGAACTCCAGACTTCAAACAGAAGCAGTTCAAGTGGGTCTCCTTGTTTTCAGCTAACAGGTGTTTTTTTTCCACTGTTCTCCGGATGATTTTGTTCAGATTGGTTGGAAGTTAGGCATAAGTAAGACCTTTTGCAAGGAGAGACTATTTAATGTAAAAACTGAATGCGAACTTTTTTTTCATCTGTAGTTGATCTTGTATGTACTGGAATCAATTTCTTGCTCAGATTTACCTGCCTCTGAGAGCAGAAGCTATTTGACAGCTATTTAAAAAAAAGTCCATTTCAAAACCAGTTAAAACTGTGGATAATATGTTGCTTTTTCTGTTTCATGCTTCAAGATTTTGTCATCTGTGCTAGAACTGCACTGTTTTTGAATGGGAGCAATTTGGAGTCATCAGCTTAACTAGTAATTAAAGCTGTTCTTCCAGCTATATGTTTGCGGATGCCATGTCAGAGGAAAAGAAATATGCCATAATCTTCACCAGTGTCTGTAACAGAATGTGTAAAAATAACAGTTAAAATGTTTCAGTAGAGAAATGTTGGTGTTTATGATCCTTCTCCCCTCCTGTGTATTGTATCATGGGCTGCTTGCAGGCATTGGAACATTGTGGAGAAGATATTGTGGGGAAAATGGAATACAGGAGGGATAATGCATCAGGAAAAAATGTGGGTACAAAGAATATGCCCTACTATAATTGCTGATACAGTTGCTGGCTTGCAACATATATGACTGCAGAGATGTCACTTTAATCTCCAGACATATTCATAATTTTTTTGAGCTTTTCCCATAAGATTTCATACAATCTTACCTTTTTTTTATTATATTTCAAAAAGGAAGGGTTCAGTTCACAACTCTATCTTCAAAGGATACAGCAGTAAATCTAATAGTACTTGGCAGTGAATGCAGCAGTATACTTCTAGAAATTAGAGTACTTCCTGTGAAACTCTAACCGGGCCTACCATGTTGACTCAAAAGCCTTATGTTTATAAAAAGTTTTTCTTCCCTGACAGTATGGGCCTTTCCTTATATTGTGTTGTCATTCTCCTTAAAACCAACTAGTTATAGTGCATTCTCTCTCTAGTTCTGAGAATAACGTTGTTGAAATTCTGTATGGTAGAGGAGAGATTTTACCTGAGTGTACAGTAGAAAATGTTAGTCTTTAGGTGATAAAGGAACTGAGGGCAAGAGAGTCTTAGGAGTTGTGTTTAACCAACAACCAAAGGAAGGTGCTTGTGAGAAAAAGGAAGAGAGGGAAGAAGTTTAGAGAAATAAAGGTATACTCTACAAAAAGTTGGTGTTTTTATTCTGTCGTTATCTTGATTGCCTTGTCAATAGTGCAGAAGATACAAAAAAATGTTAAGGAAGGGTGTTCGCAAAAAGATTTGTCAAAGATTACTGTGAAAAAATATTTGCAAAACCTGATAGTGTTTGGTAGATTGTTTTCTCAGTAGAAAACACTTAGCTGCACTTACGCTTTTTGATCATTCTCATTATATAGAGAGAATATATATTTTTTCAGTCTCAAGCTTCTCATTTAGCAGGGGAATGTTTGTAATCAGTGTATAGCAGTATGATTCCATAACATGTGAAAAAGTAATAAATTTTTGTAACACTTTCAAGTTATGCAAACATACTGCTCCAGCAACAGCTGATAAATTACAGGAAGAATTTATAGAGAGGGGAAAACTGACAAAATCCATTCCAGCAGCTTCTTCATAATTATTAGCTACTCATGGCACACAAATGAAGCTGTGCTGTGAACAGGGTGCAAGGACTTAAAGAAGTGGGTACTAATGGGATTCTGAACTACTGTGTACTGGCCGTATATAGAACAAAGATGTAGTCATTTAAGCAGCCTCAGCTTGAGATAGGGTCTTAATCACACTAAAGTATCTTCTTAGTTTCTGGAATCAGTTTTTAACAAATACTCTTTTTTTTTCTCTTTCAGAGATCCAGCTTACTTTGATGAAAACTGGCTAAACAGGATCAAAACAGAAGTAGGAGATAATTGGAGACTAAAGGTATTTGACTTATCTGCTTCTCTGCAGATCTGTAGTTCTGTCCTTAATACAATATTGTGTTTAAATATTAGCGTATTTCTAGATTAAGACCTTGCTTTATAGTACAGTAAGTTAAATTTAAGACAGTTTTTAATTACACTTGCTTATTTTTTGTTATTATAGTCCTGCATAGTTTAGCGAAGAAAACACATTTTGAGTTTTAAATGGGTTTCAACAATTTAAAAGAAAAATATTAAAATAAACATCATGCTTAAACTACCATCTGAAAAACAAAGAAATGTGAATGAAACATCTTTTGTTTTTAATGCAAAGTGTGAAAGTATGCTTCCATATAGAGGAAAAAAAGCTCCAACAAACAATTGTGTAATAATAGCAGACGAATAGACAATTTATTTAAATAAAAATGGTAAAATGTTATTTCATTTTACTTTGCCAGCTCTGCACAGCTAGTGAGTTTTAGGAGAGGAAGTGATGCTTTTTCTGTGTTGTTTGTACTCAGCATGTTTTTTAACCACAGCGTATTTGCTGGGTCATTTATGTCACTTGGTATTCTAGTACTTTCTCTGCAGATCTTAAAGGCAACAGGATTTACGCTGGTACAGCCATGGAGCATTTTGGTGTATAAAACCTGAAAAACACAATTTCATGTGCAGATACTAGTGTAGTTTCCGACCAGAGAATGATATATGTACCTTTCTGAATTGCTGTTTCCAGCCTGGTTTCTTCCTGATGATTTTCATTAGATAATATTGCATAAACACATTTTGTTCTGGCTCCCAAAAGCTTTTCTAAACATCTGTGAAAGGGCTACAACTGTGGGAAAAACTCAATGTTGCTGACTGGAGCGGGGGGAGATACGGTTAAGTGCTACCTGAGGAAAGGACGGAGGGTGTTGTTGTTGCCTATGTTGTTAGCAGATCTGTCAGCATGTTTTCTGCTGCCTGGCCAGTATGTACGAGTCTGGACTGTCTAGAACAGCTTGTCTAATAGCCTTACCAGCAAAATGTGGGAACATTGTTGAGAATATATTGATAGGCTGGTAAAGAAAAGACATGGCTCCTAAAAATAAAAAATAAAAATCTGCTGGTAGTAGAGCAGTTAATTTAAATTATTTTTTTTCAAAGAAGCTTATGAAATTGCAAATGAACAGCTAGATGCAAGGTTTCATTTTTCCCTAAAATAATACTGTGGCTTTTTTTCCTAAGGAATATTGAAGTCTTGGTTGTTAAACTAGGAGAACAACAGTCTGACAACTGTTTGTTATAATAGTATTTCAATCGATTAAAAATGGAGCAGCAACTTCTGTAAATCTTACAGAGCTTGAGGAAGAATTATTTTTTTCCTTTCTCTCCTGCCAGTGTGGCAAAGTCTAAGGCTTAACAGGTGTGAATAAAACAGAAAGACTGAGCAATCTAGTAACTTCATTATGTGATTGAAGTCTGGAAAAACATCAGCTCAAATTTCAGTTTCTTGCTGATGTCGTTCCTTTTTACTTTTCATGCTTCCGTGTAAATAAGAACTGAAGACTGATATTTTTTTCTTGTTTAAAACAAATGCATGTTACAGCTTTTTGTATATGTTCTTGTATGCCCCTTCCTTTAAAAGTCACAAATGTGGTATTTCTACTCCCATTCTTTAACCGTGAAAGTAATCTTCTACTATGCCAGCCGTTCTTCTTCTTTTTGTGTAAATAAACACCATTACTAGTTTAGTTGTTCAACTGTTCATCCATCAATCAGTTATTCATAGTCTTGCTCATAGGAGCATTTTCAATCCGTGCACTTACGTTGGTTTGTCACTAGATTATAAATGTAGGCAACATAGTCATGTGTGTCTCCTCAATATGATTTCCCTTAATATTTTAAAAACCACCATGAGAAACTATAATTAGGTTAGTTCAGTACTTCACAAGTCATGATAATGAGCTGAAGAACGTTCTTGTTGCTAAACATGGTTGCTCCTTGCCTCCAATATTGTGTGGTATAATAGTCACCACTTGTGCAAGCTCTCAGTATTATGAAGCGCATAAAGGAACAAGTCTAGTAGGGGAAGTAGGTTTAAAACAAAGAAAACATAATGTGCCTGTAATTCTTTGTGAAGCAGTGGTTAGGAGAGCTGTATCAGGCCCTCCTAACCACTGTTGAGAGAGATACTCAGAAAATGATGCACTGCATCATTGGATGCTGTCCTCTGTGGTATATAAACAAGAATATATGGTTGAGCTTTCATTAATTTTCTTGTTTAGCAGTTCATGAAACTTAGTTTACTTTTGATAACTGCAGGAATGCTGTCCTGTTAAAAATATTTTTCCCATTGCTTTACCAGTTCAAAACAAAAGTAAAAATTCACAGGGGGGGTGTTATACTCTTGGTTTTGGGGCAGGTTGTCTGACATTAGAGATTGAGCAATGAACAGGATAGAGAAAAGGAAATGTTAGAGCTCTAGGGACTTGCAGAGTAGGAAGTGGTCAACTAGCATTCTGTTTATTAAAACAGACCAGATCTGTTTGCCTACTGTGTTTAATACAGAAACATTTTGTTACTTATTTGGGGTTAAAATTTCTGGGGCACAGCATATATCAGCATGCTTCACAGTCTATTTTTTCTGTTGTGCAACAAAACCCACTATTTCTCACTCCTGGCCTAACAGCAATTATATGTTGTGGTTTAAGAAAAATACATAAAAGCACAGACTTCTATTTCCTGATATAAAAATGAACACTTTAAAATGGTTGGGGTTTAAACTGTGTACGCACTAGTGCTTCATGCTGAAGAAGATGACATTTTGAAGACAAAACAGCCTTCACTGAAACTGGAAAATGGTGTGGAAAATAAGTTTATAGCCAAAATTTTGCAGGAATGAAATTCCCTAATCAAGAAACAAGAATAGTTCCATATTGAGTAGTCCAGTAATATCAGTACCGAAAGTTTAAGCAGTTAATCACTTGCTACACACATCGTTTATTTTATCCATGTTTGTAGTAGCAAGCTGTGTTTGTTCCATTCCTGAATAGCACATTTAAACAGCATGTGCCACTAGATTTTCTCCAACAAGTACAGTTTGAGTGCTTTCTGTTTGATGGAATATTGCAAAGTGGAATAATCAGTGAAATCAGAGTACAGGCTATTTAGTGTTGTAATCCAAGTGAACAAACCTTCTTTGTGAGGATTAATTTTGACTCTAGCAGTAGTGCAGTTATGCTCACACTGATTTATTCCAGTGCAGGCTGGGTTGACTTGTATAGTAATGGAACCTAGTTTTCTGTGTATGGTATCATCCTTCTGCTACTTTTATATTCTCTGTAGAGAAGGGAACACTTATTCATGAAAAGCCATTTAGAGTTTGAGGGTTTGGTTGTTAATTTTTTTTTTCCTGATAAAGATAGAAGCCTATCTTGTGAATGTTCTTCTACAAGCAAGAAGTGGAGATCAGGCATTCTTAATAGTCAGCATGTATTTCTGTCAAAAAAAGATACTTAGCAGCTGATACATTTAATTCTTTTTTGTATATACTTAGTTCCTAAGTCAGCAATGTCTCTGAATATAAGTTTAATGTGGGAATACTGTTTGTTCACAGCCACCTTTTAATGATTTTTTTTTTCCATTTAAGTCAAGGATGTGTCTCTGTCTGTTTTTCCTGGTATTTGTTTTTGCAGAAGACAAGTTGGAGGGGGATAACTCCAAAGCTAATAGTACAGCCTCTCTCTAGGCCCCATTTATAATAGTGAAGAGACAGAATGCAGTTCAGAGCAGAAACCTAATGTAATGGGAACTACGCATACACACAGTCTCTCTTTTTTTTCCAATTTATGTACTCTTCTTGGCTGCACTTAGTCATATACCTGAAGCTGAATGATTAAGAGTTCTCTCATCACTGCAAGCCTGCCCTAGCAACACTTCCAGAGGTTATAAGGTTGTTAATTATAACCTGTAGGAAGAGAAATAGGTCTATGCATAATTACCCAGGGAAGATACTGTAGAATAACATTTCAACATTGGGGTTCCCATTTAGACACCTGAGTACCTGAAATGTACAAGGATAAATTAATTTACACAGGGTATTCTGTACAAGCAGGATTTCAGTCACGCATGTGATAAAAGGATAAATGGAAGAATGAGAACTGTCTGTTTGACAGCCATTTGACTGGTTGTCAAAATGTTAAATGAACAAGTGGTTATATAACCCTTGGTCCCTTTTTGTCAATCATCACAAGCTGAAGAGCATTTCTGCTGTCCATTACATTAGGCTTTCCTTTTGTTGCTCAGGTATATTCCTAAAGAGAGAAATGTAGACAAACTGTTCTTACAGACCCTCAATATAGAATTGGTGTTTGAGCTGCAATTAAATAAAAATAGAGATTTCATATGACGGGTGAGGAAAAAAATTTAGAGCAGCCCCAGCCCCCCCAGCATTAAGGTTTACTGTGCCAGATCGTGTGTTGTCTTCAATAAATCGTATCTCCTTTCATTCTAGTCCGTTTATCAGGTTAATGCTGTAGAGTACGGGTCAGTCTAATCAAATAGCAAGTGCTAAATATGTAGAATCTTAGAATCATTATAGAAATATAGAGTCATTATATCAATATAGAAAAGACTTCTGGTAATATCAATATAGAAAAGACTTTTAATATCATCTAGGCGAACATTTAACCTTGTACTGTCAAGTCCACCACAAAACCATGCTGCGAAGTTCTACATCTATATGTTTCCTGAAGACCTCCAGGGATGGTCACTCAACCACACCCTGGGCAGCCCATTCCAATGCCACACAGCCCTTTCAGTGAAGAAATTTCTCCTAATATCCAACCTCAACCTCCCCTGGTGCAACTTGAGGCCGTTTCTCCCCATCTTATCACTTGGTGCGTGGGAGAGGAGCCTGATCCCAACCTCGCTACAACCTCCTTTAAGGTAATTGTAGAGAGCAATAAGGTCTCCCCAAGCCTTCTTTTCTCCAAGTGAAACAACCCCAGCTCCCTCAGCCACTCCTCGTAAGACTTGTTCTCTGGACCCTTCACCAGCTTTGTAGCCCTTCTCTGGAGACACTCCAGGGCCTCGATGTCCTTCTTGTGGTGAGGGGCCCGAAACTGAACACAGTACTCGAGGTGCGGCCTCACCAGAGCTGAGTACAGGGGGACAATCACCTCCCTGGTCCTGCTGACCACACTTTTCCTGATACAAGCAAGAATGCACTTGGCCTTGGCCACCTGAGTACACTGCTGGCTCATGTTCAGCCATCTATTGACCAATAACCCCAGGTCCCTGTCTGCCAGGCAGCTTTCCAGCCACTCTTCCCCCAGCCTGTAGCACTGCTTGGGGTTGTTGTGCCCCAGGTGCAGAACCCAGCACTTGGCCTTATTGGACCTCATGCAATTGGCCTCAGCCCATCAGTCCAGCCTATCCAGATCCCTCTGCAGAGCCTTCCTATCCTAGAGCATATCAACACTCATGTCTAACTTGGTGCAAACTTACCGAGGGTGCACTCAATCCCCTCATCCAGATCATTGATAAAGATATTAAAGAGAACTGGCCCTAATAGTGAGCCCTGGGGGACTCCACTAGTGACTGGCCTCCAACTGGATTTAACTCCATTCACCATGACTCTGAAGGGGAATGATGGATGGAAAAGGTACTGAAAATGAATTGAGATGATGTTGAAAATTAATAGAGATTCATCTAGAAACAATCAATTGTGAGTTGTAAGTGCTTTAGCAGTGCAATAGAGTATAGTTGTTACTATTTTTTCAGTAGGTTTCATGTCTTTTCCAAGTGGGTATGGATGTGCAGAACGGATTATGAAAGGGGTTGGGAGGGTAGTATATGTGCTATGTATAGAAAAGGAAGAGGTCAAGTTGCTGATGCAACCAAATAGGGATCCCATGTGCTGATCTCCAAAGGATTATGGAGCACTCTATAGTCATGATCCATATTGGAAATTATATCTGTTGTGTTCTGCCATTGCACGACTTAATGGTCTTTGTTAACTGGTTGTAGTTATTTTTTTCCATGTGCTTAAGAAAAAGACAAAAACATCCGATAAACCATCACCTGCTGTGTTTTAGAATTCTATATGTAATCAGTTGTCTTTAACAATTTCCTGTGCTTTTCTCTGTTACATCTGTTGTTCGTTTTCATTCATCTCTGTTTGAAGTCTTCCTTATAAGAATTTATGCTATGACCTGGGAAATGCTAATGGATCCTCTGAGCTGAATCTGAAAACAGACAACGTTTGTGGTAGTTTCCCAGGATGATTCTCTGCCACTGGCAGTAGAACCATCTAAGTGTATTCACTGCACACTAGTGAAAGAGAACTCCCCTAGTAATACTGAAGGTTGTTGTTAAGTTTAAGCCAGTCTATAAAGATGCTGCTTTGGCTTTATAATTGTCTGATTGTGCTCTCAGTACAAAGATGGTGCAGTTAATTCCTGAAGGCAAGTTATCCCAACACTGCTGATTGGCAGTGGTTGACAAAAAAAAAAAATTGGACCTCAAAGACAAGATTATTTCAGTTTATTCGCTGTTATCTTTTTCTGAAGATGCTGTCCTATATGGTGTTTTTCTTGACAGATTCTGATCAATGCTGATATTGTTCCAGCATCTCAGCTCTAAGTTCTATGAAAGTTATATGGAGGAAGATAACTCTTTGTTTTTAAGGGATTTTAATTCAAAAAATGCTCACAAGAAAAGGGGAAAACAAGTATTTTCTAGCCTAGTACATCCTATTTTGTTTCTCATTTCTGGGATTGTGTTCAAGTTCAAGGTTCCTCACAATGTTCTCATCGGTAAACTGGACTTAAATTCTACAGCATGGCCCTTGGGTTTCTGTGAAACTTTCTGCAGCAGACGCAGGTAAATTACAGACTGGAAGATTTTAATGAATCAAGTAAGAAAATTATATTCCAATCAGTGCAGTATTTGTTATGGTGATTTGATATAAAAATCAAATGATTTATATTTCTTTAAAATCTTAAATCCGTTGCAGACTTTGGTTATGATCGTTCATAGCCCTTGAAAGATGGTGGTGATTGCTTTGGGGCAGACAGCTAGAATGTTATTGTAGATTTTAGAGATGTATTAAGTGGTGTAGCCAGTTCCTTTGTAGAGTTTCCTCCAGAAAAGGAACTGTATTTTTCTTTCCTCACTTCATTTTGTCTGTTGGCTGTTGGAGTGTTGAGTCTGTCGTTGGGCTTCAATCATGCCTCCAAACTGTTTTCTGCAGTGTTTTCTTAGGTCTTTTGGAAGGTAGATAGATTCTGTCTGCTGCCAGAAGTTCCTTATTGGATATTTTCAGAATAATAAAAAGTATATACGTAATTGGAAGTTTTAAGGCAGCTGGGATTTGAGAGTTTTGTTTTGATTTGTTTTTTTCCCTCTCTCCATTTTAGTGTCATGGTTTGCAACTGTGGCTACTATTGTCAGCAACATCAGTTCACAAATCCTAGTCTGAATCCTAATTCTTACACTACCTGTGTCTAAGATAAGATGAATAGAATTGGGAAGTGATTACTTAGTTCTCTAACCATCCTCTCATTTCTGCTCAGTCTTTATAGAACCCGCTTATAGACTTGCTGTCATAGGGGACAAGTGCACTGCTTCTGTTATCTAAATTTCTTGCATATATACATTGTTGGGAATCTATACCATTTGGTGGGAATCCATCGCAGTTATTTTCAAAAAAGATATCTTTTTTTCTAAGCATCACCTATAAGATCCACTGGCCTTTTTTTTTTTTCTTTTTCACAGTTTCTTAGAGACTTGTCCTAAGTCGTGGCTTCTGTGGTGGTTTGTTTTTTTTTTGTTTGTTTTTTTGCCAGAAGGGGAGCTGAAGAACTGTGACATAGACTCTATACAGTAGGAGACGTGTAACTGATGTTATTGATTATGCAGGAGGAACAAAAACTATCTTTGTATGGCATTGAAGAAATGTGAATTTTGCCTTGACACTATAAGACAAGCATTTGATTGTGAAAAACTGGGTTAGGGGGTATCAAACAAAAATGAAAGAACCAGGAGGATTAATTAGTGAGAATGTTAATAAGTTAGCCTTACGTAGGCTTGGTATAAAAGATGATACCAAGCAGTAGCTGGTTTCAGTTTGGAACAAAAGGTTTGCTTCTACAAACAGTAGATCACTAGCATATTTTATGACAAGAAGGAAGAAAAAGAATGTTTCAACTTACAGATAAAAATATATATATATATGTATATGTATATATGTGAAAATATATATATATATATGTATATGTATATATGTGTGTGTGTTTGTGTGCGTGTGTGTGTGTGTATATATATATATACATAACCAAGTATTCCAAAGAAGCTTGGTGCTTTAGAGTCTGATCTAGAGGCCATCTGAGAACATGTGTTGATCTTCATAAACTTAAATGGGTTATGTGAATTCATAAAGATTTGTGACCAGGTCTAGCAGTCTGATCACAATGGACTATTGCATAATTTCCATAATTCTACTTCAAACTGTTTAAACAGAAATTCTCATCATGCGAATTGATGTGATTGTATGATTCTTTTATGTGATTCTTCTGTGATTGCCTACTTTATGATCGTGTTTCTGCAATTTATTCTTTGCATTTATTTTATTTCCTTCCTCTTCTTGTCAAATAGGTAAGCAACCTGAAGAAAATTTTAAAAGGGATACTGGATTACAACCATGAGGTAAGAATATTTTAAAGTAATCTACATTTATGTTCTTTTTGTAAATATTTTAGTTAACCTATTTAATGTAAATTATGTTCTACTGATTCATTGACTTCGGACTTTTTCTTCAAAAATGTTTGACTCAGGGTGTTTCATGACCTGTTCTCAGTCTTTAGCCTGCTCTAAAACTTCTTACCTGCATTACCAAACACTCTAAGCTTTTAGAGGAATATGACCTGCAAATCCTGTCATACAAACTGTAGATATCTTTGTTGACTATGTTCTGATGATGGCCTTAAACAGTACCTCTGTTCAATATTTCTCTTCTGCTCCAGCTAAAAACTACATCTTTTTTTCCCCCTTTTCTTTGAAGAGAGAAAGAGAATTTCTATCATCTCCTTACATTACTGTTTTTAATCAATTGCTTTAATCCTGGGATAATAGAGTCTGCACATGTTCTCTGTTATGAAACTCGGAAATTAACCACTCTGGAGAAGAAACAAAACAGTATTTTTCAGTGGTGAATTTTCTGTTGAAATTTGCTTTTAGCTTCAGTGATGTTTTGAAGCAAATTGACCAGTACAGACTGCAGCACAAAATCCATAACTTGTACATTCTGGACATTGCTTGTCCCTCAAAAAAAAACAAAAAAACAAAACAAAAAAACCCCACAGTATTAGCTTCTTGGAAGTACTTCTGTGAGGAAGGTATTTGTTAATAAATGTAAGTATTTAAAAAGAAACAGATTTTCAGAACGAAAATGTTATACTCAGAAGTTCAGATTCAGTAAATGGCCAGCTGTCCGAGCTGAAATTAATTTTGAAAATTGATGGTGTGGTGGGTTGACATTGGTTGGCCACCAGGCTGCTCGCTCACTCTGTCTTCTCAGCAGGACAGGGGGAGAAAATACAATCAAAAAAATATCGTAGATTGAGATAAGGAAAGAGAGATCATTCACCAATTATAATCACAATCAAAACAGGCTCCATTTAGCTAAGATTAATCTAATTTATTACCAATAATAACAGAGTAGAGCAGTGAGAATTAAACTAAACAACTTCCTTACACCTCCCCTCTTCATGGGCTCAACTTCAGTCTCAGCTCGTCTACCTTCTTCCCCAAGTGGCACAGGGGCACAGGGAGCGGATGGAGGTTGTGGTCAGTCCATGAGGATTTGTTTCTGCTGCTCCTTACTCCTCCTTCCTCTGCTTCAGCCTGGGACTGGTCCTTCCTGCAGCATGTAGTCTCACAAGCTGCTCCAGCACATGCTTCCCATGAGCTGCAATTCTTCAAGAAGTGCTACAGCACAGGCCCATACGGTCCTTCAGAAAGAAAGCTGGTTCATAGCAGCCCGTTTTAGAAATAAATAAATAAATTGTTATAGAAAATTAATATCACTATGGCAAAAGTGATGCCAGCTTCATTTTGGATAGTTGGAATTTATGATGATTAAGTTTCTAGTGTGAAAACTTTACTGCTTCGATAAGCCAGCAGGTTTTGACCTGATTTAAGCTGATTAAGTACGCAAATTTATAAGTTTAACTCTATTTGGTTTGGTTTCTTTTTTTTTTCTGCTGATGCAATGCTTGTAGTGATATTGGGGATTATCTGGATTCTGCTACGAATCCTGGTTATGTTTTTCTTGAGCCTGATTTCCCCCTCCTAGCAGTCATCTTCTTTGCAATATAGATGTGAATATAGAAGAATTTTACCTAGTTAGCTGAAAATCTTTGAAATATCAATATGCTAATTTTTATGATTTTAAAAATTTTAAATATTCATACCACATCCAGTAGGACAGTCTTTCAATAGCTATCATACATTGCTGTCTTTATCAGTTACAGTAAGGAAGAACAAGAAGCTAAAGGTACCTATTTATAGCTTGCATGCTTTCTGATGCCCCAGTAATTTTGCTGCAGAACTCTGCTGCTTTAGAATAGAAGCTTCTATTCTTTTTGTAAAAGAATTTTTACAGTATTTTTAAAGTATTTTTGTATTTATTTGGAAAAAAAAGGAAAAATGCCTATTTTCATCTCATGATATTTATTCCAGAATTAATTTTTATATTTATTTTGTTGTTTTTCTTATTGCGTTATAATTGTATCTCATGGTTATTGCAAAATCTTCCTCTGTTTTCACCTTTACTTTGCTTGGTTCCTTTATAGTGTCCGCTGATACGCCTCTTCTCTTCAGCTTTTTCTCAACAGAAATTATATTGTCCTTAACTATAAAGCAGTTATGTTATTATTAATGTTAATCTGGCACTGCATTTGAAAGAAATTCCAGAAATACAGGTCCATACGTAAACACGTTATCAGACTTGTATCAAAGAATATTGTGTTTTACTGTGTTATCACAGTCCATATACAATGGTAATATTTTCTGTTGTGCTTAATGCATTCATAGAATTATTTTCTCACTAGAAAGACCTAAAGGAAGTCTTTTCATATAAGATTATATCAAGAGTTCTTTACAGTATACAAAGATTTTAGTTGTGTTGGTTCTCATTCTTTGAGAAGGTTGTTAATAATAAACAACCATATACACAAAGAAACACAGACCCCCAAAAATACAAAATAAGAACAAACTCAACCACAACTCCCTAGCCCTGGGAAACTTTTTAATGGCTTGATTTCTGTGTGTTCTTCATATATATATCTGTTGAATGTTTTTCATAAATACCTTTACTTGCTTTTCTGTTTTTCTCGAGTATTAAATCAAAAGGAGCATTCGGCAAACAAATGACTGATTCCCTCAGTAGTCATTGTTTCTTTATTGCACCCTGCTTAAGAAATGACAGTTTCTTTTTATCTGCAATTAATGTGTCAGAGATGTGTTTAATTCCACATTTCATATTCATATTTTCAGCCCCCTGAAAGTTCTTGGAGAACAATCTAAGGGAATTGTTTAATTCCTTCTACTGACAATCATTAATGTAAATCCTTCTTAATTATAAATCAGATTACATTAATTATAAGTCACATGTTTTCTTTTTTCTGTTTTTCAGTATTTTTTTTTATTTCTGTGTGTGGGCTGTTTAATTATATATTGTACTACTACCTTAAATTCTTTTCCATTAAGCTATTTTTTTTAGCTCTGGGAATTGCTAAATATGCTTGAATTTTCTGGAAGTGCGAGGTCAAGTGATCAAGTGTTTTACAGTCTTACATTTGTCATCCATCAATGCTAGACACATGTTTTGTAAAAGTGAAATATCTTAATTTCTACCTTTACAGTGGTATGAAATATGAGACTTGTACATAGTATTTTATGCTAGCTAAAATGTTTTTAGGTATTAGACTTTTTTAATGGAAAGCTTTGTTTAAAAAAAAAAAGTTATCCATATGCTGTTGATCATCTTTTGAGCCTGCCTTTGTTACCTTTCTTATCTGGAAAAATACCATACTAAGTTTGAAATGACTAGCTTCTTGTTAATTGGGACAGGTTTGTGTTTCACCAAATATTAGTTGTACCAAAGAATATGGGTGACTTACTACTCGGAGGTCTGTATATAAAATGGTGTTAGGCATTTTTGTTTGTTTTAAAGTTGGAATGAAAACTGTACTAAGGCGAAAAGTGAACACTTGTTGATTTCAGATCATGTTTGTCTGCTGAAATTTGTGGATCTGTGTATGTGTAGTGATACAGACATGTATGTACTGGCTTTTTATGCAGATTTTGGGGCAACAGATTAATGACTTCACGCTTCCTGATGTTAACCTGATTGGAGAGCATGCTGATGCGGCGGAACTTGGAAGAATGCTCCAGCTTATTTTGGGATGTGCTGTCAATTGTGAACAGAAGCAAGGTATTTAATTTTGAAAGAATGTTTGCTTCAAGACATTGAATGAAAATCCAGCTTATTGTGTAATCACTTAGGGGAAAATGATATTTCTCAGGTTGCCATTAGAGACAAGTAAGTATCGTTTTTATAAGTAATAACGTTATTTTGTCCTACAGATAAGAACTACTGTTTTGTTATGAGTTTCAGTAGTTTTGCACTCTCAAACTGTGGAATTGGTTTTGCTATCAACGTATGTAGTTTCAATTTTTGTTTGCTGAGCTAAAAAGGAATTCCAAAAAGGAAAATTCTGGAGCCCTTGCTCTCACCATTTATGAGGTAGCTCTGGGTAGTTAGGGATCCAAAAATATGATTGGTTTTAGGAATGCATTCCGATCACCTTCTTATTGCATGGCAGAGAGCCACCACTATGACTGGAAGCTGTTTTGAGATATGTTTGGTGTGATCTTGGAGACTGTAGTTTCTGAGAGTTTTTCATGAGACTGGCAAATAGGAATAATGACTGCTGGTGACCATGGCCTTCTCAGCAGATGCTGAAGACTAAGCATCAAAGACATCCAAAATGGCACTTAGGGCCCCTGTTAGGCAATTGAATCCCACATCAGCAGTCACTGAAAGACAATTCTGATTCTCTTGACTCCTGTGGTATCAACTGTCTATCTGACATGCACAGTTAAAATAGGGACCCTTTCATTTTTCCTGCAGATGCTGCAGAGGGTGTATTGGACAGTGGATACACTAGTTAGTGTCCCAGATCTCTTGCTCTAAACTAGCTATATCCTTGGGTGCTGCTGTGTGTCTTATTGTTAGACAATTACCTTAAATTACACTTATTTCAAGCCGTGTTACGATAACAAAGCAACCAGTTTATTCTTAATACTTAAAGCAGGGAGCATAGAAACATAGTTACTAAATACACAGGTGGATAAATAAAATGATGTTTATTTATTTACATTAAAGTTGCATTGAAGATCTGTCTCTTTGTGATTTAACTTGTTGCAGTTCCCTTTCTGTCAAAATGGCAGCTAGGCTTTCAGACCTTTTGTCTTCCTCTTGCATAGTGCATCTTAGCTTTTTAAACTAATTTACTTGTTCTAGTTTTCTCAGGTGTCTAAATTACTTTTATCTCTCACTACGAAATTGCTTTTATACTTTCCTTGATCAGGAGACAGTCTGGATACCCTATTAATTAAAGTAGAGGTGATTTTCTTCCACAAGTGCAGAAATAACTCCTTTATTAGACCGTCTGTCTTTTCTGTCTTATGTAAGATTCTTTCTTCCTTTTGGTGATAATTTGGCATCTTCAAGTGAGAAGTATATCTTATTCCTGTATTTCTTTTAACGTTCAAACTGACAGAGTAAGAGCATAAATAATCAAAATATCTGAGCAGTCTAGTTATGTGTTTTGAATGAGACTTGGCATTACATAATTAATCACTTTGAGGTGACTGATCCCCAGCATCTTCCTCTTTGGCAAAGAATGTAGGTGGCATGTAAAGGTGATCATCTCTGACTGGAAACCATACGATACTGGGCAAATTATAAATCCCTGACTTGGTCTAAACATCAGGATTTGTCATTCTAACTTGTCTCTTTTTGCAAAAATACTTACCAAGTAGCTCAAATGGACTTACAGGTGAGCGAGGATAAAGTGGAGGGAATTCAGTTGTGATATAGCACAAAAATTAAAACAGAAACTAAGAACAGATATGGAAATGACTTGAAATGAGGATGTAGAAAGGACATGAACCTTAAACTCACAGAAAAGGACAGTCTGTCCTTGGACTGTGTACTTGTGTAGCCTGAATAGTTCGGGAACAAAGTAAAAAAAAAAAAAATTAAGAAAAAAAATGAGTATAGGTAGAATTTAGACGTAAATTTCAGAATTTACATCTTTAAAGAGTGACATGCAAGAAGGAAAAAACAAAGGATGATAATCGTGTACTTTTTTCATTGTTGCGGTGTTCCAGTGCGCCTGGATTTACATCTGATCAGATTTTGTGATAAAGTCTTGTGTATCTTCTGGGGGTGGGACTTAATTGGTGGTTATGCATTTCTGTATCATCTGTGACACCTAGTCAGTTTGTAGGAAGGATACAGCTTCTGACCTCATGTTTTGTGTGTAACATTCCAGAATGCTCTTTTTTTTTTTTCAGAGTACATCCAGACCATAATGATGATGGAAGAATCGGTTCAACATGTTGTCATGACAGCCATTCAGGAGGTATGCCAGAGTACCCACAGTGTGCAGAAGTTCAGCTTTTCAGTGTATTACAAACATACACCTTTTTTTTTAACTTGGAAAAAAAAACAGTTAAAAGTAAATAAAATAAGGGGAATAGGTTTTGCCATTTTGCATTGAAAAATATTAAATTTTAGAGACACAAAGCACTAAAGTTTGCTTTATGTCATGGAACTCTACTTGAATGTCCCACTTTTCTTTAAATCTAGAAGATTGCAACTTCTAGATGTTTTTGATACTGGGTTCCCTTTCCTATACCTTTCCTACCCTGTGTGTCCTGAAGTACACTAGACTGCTTCTGTATGAGTGACAAATATGGTAGAATTTCATCAAAATTTGTACCTTGTAATCACAGAACTCCATGAACTAAAGGAGTTAATGTTTTCTTTACTGGACAACAAAGAGAACTGTATAGCAGAGTATTCTTTTGTCAGCTGTAGTGTTATGAATAAGGTAGTGAAGGTATTTGTGATATACGTTTTTACATGTTGGCAAGTATACTACTGTGTATTTTGTAAAAGTGCTGTTCAGTAGTAGGAAACTTGATTTGCTTCTGAGACTGCGATGGTTATGGTGGTTAGCCTGTAGAGTTCCTATATGCAATGAAGGATTTCATGCTCATCTGTCAGTGTTGAATCACATCAAAAATACAGATGGGCACATCAGAGAAGTAAAGTAAACCAGAGTGTTGATCACTACTGCCAAGAAGCTGCTCAGTGACTTCTAACGTGCCCAAAGTGCCTAGAAGAGATGTGCCTATTAGTCTTTACAGATGCACATTTACTGCCTGGAAGGCAAGTCAGGTAAGCAGGAAATCATTGGTAATAACCTTTCATCTGAGCCTGAATGAGAGAAACTACATTCTACATTGAAAACCAGGGTAGTTTCACTTTAATGCCTAAATACAGAAAGAGGTATCATTGAGCTTATGGGAACTCCAACCTCAATTATTACTTCGATTAATGCTGCATCCATGCAATTCTAGATCTTGCTGGCTGTTTATGGACTCATGTATGTAATTTTGCAGACAGGATTTTTGAAATGGGCGTTAAAAGAATCCTTATGCTAAATCATCTTCCAGTCACTGCTGCCAAGAGCAGGCAAGCACCAATTTGACTGAAATTTGAGATATTTTACTTTAGCTTTTTTTTTTTTTTTCAAACTATGAGATAATGTTTTGGTGGATTTTCTTACCTCATCTTTTATTAAACTTAGCTTTTAGGAGCACTTTATCCCTTATTGTCTTAAGATAGAAAAGCCTCTCTTATCCTTCCTCCTGGAGAGGAGGTTAAAAATCTCCTGGATGTTAACTTAATTTGATAAAATAGCTGGATCTGAAGTAGCCTATAAGTCTTGGCATTTGACGAATAGGCATTGAACTTGTTTGGTGTTTGTGCTCTGTCTCAGAGATTGGGAGTAGAATTGGGGAGAAATCACAGAATGATTATCTTGTCTGGAACACATTTTGAAACTCAGTGAATCAGAAGGTTTACTATTCATGGACTGGTCAGATTCTGAGTGATCTTAATGCTGCCTTCCAAGCTGTGATTAGAAATGTAAGGTATTTAGACCCAAATGAGGAGGACCTGAGGTGCTTAACCAAAGAGGTCAGAAAGTATCCTCAAAAACAAGATTAGGTCTGAGGAGACTTTTCAGAGCTGCACCTTCAGTCTTTGACTTTGGAGGGGTGAAACCTCATTGTATTTAAGGAGTTCTTCTGTTTCTTGGACTTGGAGCAGATCTCAGAATCCAAGTGACTTGGACTAAGCAGTATGTAGGAGACACCAAAATAAAGTGCTTAGGAAAGTAGCTATATATGCATATTTGAAAAGTTGATATGTCACCTAATCCAAACATTTCAAAGCACTTGACATGCAGTTACACTTTCTTCAAAATTAGGTGTTTAAAAAGACCTCTATAGGCTTTACTGATGTATTATGTAATTCATTTTTCTGTTTCAGTAAAGCATATATAAATGCCTTGATACTTTATGGGTTTTCATAGATCATCTTAGTCAAGAAAATAATTTTGAAAAGAATCATCTGCCTTTTTTCTCTTTTCTCTTTTTTTCATGAAAAAGCTGTTTTTAGATGGAAAAATGAGCATTTTGTTTTAAATTTTATTTGGTAAATTTATTTCATTTTTTAATTACTAGTGATTTTTCAGCACTTCTTTTCTTTGCTTTCTTATGTTTAAAATAAAAACATTTATAATAAAACATGGCTAGCACTCCATAAAGGTTTTATGAATTTAAGAATGCTTTGTTGGCACTTTATCAGTGAGGTCAAATTGATTTGGTTTATTACCACCGCCTAGTTCCTTAGATTCCAATCTAGAGATGTGCATTTCTAAATGCAGACAGTGTACGAGGTAGAGGAAGAGCAAGAATTATGTATCTATCAAAAATATTGGCAAAAAAGTATTATATACAATTATATATTATGTGCTATGTATTATGCAATATATTCACATATATTCCATTTGTAGTGTATTTTATTTTATTATTACTTGCAATTAGTATGTTATATTGTGTATAATATGAAATGTATTTTTAATTTCATAATTGGCAGATTTTTTTCTGAAGGCAAAAAATCTTTCCATACAGAAATGATTTTGGCTATTCTGTATTTTACTTTCCGTGACATCTTTGCAGAAAATAACAGGAGAATTTCCAAAGTCTTCTGCTTGGACTAAAGCAAGTGTGTTTTCCCTTTTCTGTGCAGGTCAAGTTGAAAGTCAGAATAGGCTCTTTACAGCAATATACTAGAGATTGTCAAAACTTGTATGGGTGCATAGCAAAAAGCCCTGCCTGTCTGGATTAATAGTGACTGTGTTGCTTCCACAAAACAGAAACTTTTGTCCTTTAAATGTGCAAAGGTATCAGGGGATTTTGAATAGATAGAAAAACATGTCATTGGGTCTGTTAGCAGGAAGGGAAAAGTCATGCTGCATTAAGGAGTACACACTATATCATTCATAGTGTTATATCTTTAAAAAGTAAATAAACAAGAAAGGAAAGCAATCCCCTGAATATAGAAGTTTGTGTGAATTGTGCAGATTTCACAAGCAATAAACTATCAGTTCTACAAGTATTTTTTTAAGACATTTTGCAAAGCTATGAGCTTGGAATTGTATAGATATAAAGGATTAACATGAACAGAATAGGAAATAACAACTGCTTCTCATAAAAACCAGACTAAGAGTTGTAAAAATTGTCACAGTGCCCAGGTTAGTGTGCCACATAAAATCCAGAATAACCTCTTTACCACAGAATAAGCTCTTTTGTATCTAAGTAACATTTTGATTGTTTGAGCTTGTGCTACTTTGTCTTTATTCTAACATCATAAAATAAACCAGAGAAAAGCGGGGAAATAAATGTTAGATGCTTGCTTTTTTACCATGCACAGTGCTTAAGAAGACTGTTCTTTTACTGTAGAGGCCTAATGCCTGTTGCTGGGTTTTGCAGGCAGTTTATTCATTTGCCTTTTTAAAACCTTTAAAATCTCTGCACATCATTGTTCATTAAAGGTAAATATTAAAACAGATGAAAATACTGTATTTAAGCTAAATTATGAGGTGAGAGCTGAAAGCCAGTTCTGGAGCTGCAAAATTGAAGACCTTTGTGCCTATCTGTAGTTTGCTTGTCAAGAAAATAAGACTTGCAGCTGTGGAGGGAGAATGAGAAGGCCACTTTCCACTGCATTTTGTTCTCTTGGGTCAGCCAGTTCAAATACTTGAAACAAATAAAATATTAATGGTTTCCACACTAAACTCAAAGTATTGGTGCTGACTCATACATAATAAGACCGTGTGTTCTAATACCACACTTAAGGCTGGATGTGAAGCAGTAAAACTACAACAGTATTTCAGGAGTTAGACTGAATGTGAGCATGAAAGTAAGGGAGGTATGGCAGAACACAGTAAGGATGTTTGCTTTTAAAATTAATAACAGTGTATTAGTAATAATGAATCCAGAAATGTTTAATATGCCATCAAGCAGTTAACTGTTAAAATGACCATTTAGGAGCACTGAACTTCTGTACTATCAGAGATTGATTGGCTAGAAACAATGTGGAGAACAGGGAAAATTAGGCAAACCTGTTATCTTATATTTCTTTAGATAGACAGAAAGTGTAGTATGCATTTTGAGTTGACATATGTAACTGCATGAAGTCCTAAAAATACAGCATTCAGTAAAACCTATCCTGAATTTTTCAGGAAGTCTTGTAGTAGTTTGTATAGGTGGGTAGAATGGTACTGTGCAAGATGTGCTGCTTATAGTAAAATGTTTGCTTTTAAGGGGGGAGAAAATAGGAAGAGGCAGTCCAGAAGCAGAACATAGCGAGGACATCTGCTTATATATACTGTTGTCCTCTCCTCTGTGTGGGAAAATGTGTTGTGAAAAGGTAGAAAAGCTCCTTCCTCATCCCTATTTACTTTCCCTTTTCATTCCACTTTTCCACCCACTTCTTAACATGAGTGTATTGTTAACTAATGATAAGTCAGATTTGTATATTATTTGTGAGTAATCTGTTGGTCTCATTCCCATTTCTTGTCTGGACACAATCCAGCTGCATAATTCCTTAGATTTCATCTTTAGAACACCCACCATGTCACAGATCAGAATATTGCAAGAATGCTTCCTGTCTTTCTGTTGTGTTTGTTCAGTCTCCTGTTGCGTTTGCGTGTCTCCTATGGCCCTTGACTTCGGGGCCTCATGTGCACTTCCCATGACATTTTTGTGCCCCAGATCCATGATGCACTCCATGGAATTCACTTCACAAATTTAGTTTAACATTCATCTACACACATACCATGTACCTCCAGTACCTAATTCTTCTCTGATCTGTCAGCTAATGTAGTTAACGTCACCCCTAAGTCTCCCTAATTTTCCCCCTGATTCTCCCTCCTTGTAAAGCCGTCTGGATGTGGCCGTGAGCAGGGAGGTTGGACCAGGTGACTTCCAGAGGTCCTCCCAACCTCAGCCATTCTTTGATTCTGCCCTTTTTTTTCTGGATGTTTCTGCAAGGGCTTCTCAAGTGTCGGAAGTTCTTGGAGAAGTGGCAAAATGTGCTGAAGAATAAAGGGATTGCATTTATTGGCCTCAGCTTGTTTCCTTTACAGTAATCTACAGAAGGGAGCAACATCACAGTGGCCACTAGTAGGTTGTACAGCCTCTTGTATTGCTCCTGCATAAGTCTAGAGCAGGGCTGTAAGCTGGGTTTCTGAAGTGGTAGTTGTACTGCATCCAGAAGGGGTATGTTGAATGTCAGGGGCATGTTACAGGCTGCGTGCAGCCTGGGACTTGCCAGCTAGAAAGTAGTTAAGGGCTTAAAGGGTAGTACTGACACAGTGTCTGGAGCACGGAGGGCGCGTGGTTGTCAACAGTGTTGTTGGGTATGCAACAGGGTGAATAGTTCAGCACATGGTTAGTCTTCACATCCCTATTAGTCATCTGGAAAAGCATTTAAACAATAGCTAGTGAAATGGAGCAATTAAAACAGGCATAACAACGCTAAGAAGAGAAGGATTGGAAATTTTTGTTTTGGATGGCAAAACAGCTTCAAAAACATGGCCTTGAATTAAATAGAAATTTGTAAAGCCACTATACATATGGTAATGAAAAAAGCATGTGATTTCATTTTTCAGGACAGCTCTGAGGCAAGAGACTTTCTAATTACTATTCCAGAGAATCTGGGCTTCATGGAAAGCTTCATTTCAGGATAGTTTGTCATTGTAAAGATAGAGATAAAATGGAAGGAATTCAGCAGTTAGCAACAAACATGGTCAAGGTCTGAGGAGGACTTCTGATGACAGATAGATGAGTTTAAACACACAGTATACAGCTAAATCCCAACTAAGGAGATGGGGAAAGGGAAAGAAATGTAAGTGTATAAATATTTGAGGAGTGTAAATGTCAAACAGAGATTTGCTCTCGCATACAGTGGTATAAACAGAAAGGATGCGGAGGTAACACAAGCCCTATGCTATATACCAGAAGAACTTTGCCAGTGGAAAGTTATGCAAAAGGCACTGGTTTCTGTAAGGAATAAAGGAAGCCCCGTCTTTGGCAAGAGCAACCAGTCTGGACAGGAGGCCTTGAGAAAATAGGGGGGAGGGAGAGGATGAAGGGGAGGTGGGGGGAGGTAAGAAATCTTGTGATTTTGGTTAGGTTCAGCTTCTTTTGTTTGTAACTTCTGTGAGTTGTGCCATAGGAGAAACGATAAAACATTTCATGTTTGGATAGAATCGCAGAAATGACAGTTATGTTTCTGTAATGCCTCCTTTTGAGATAGTTATGTAGTATTTCTTATTTTTTAACTTTATGTCATAAGTCACAGCTAAAAACAATGTATTCCAGACTAAAATTACTATCAACCATTGATCACTCAGTATACCAAGAATTTTATTACTCGTTCTCAAGAATACCATTTGTAGATTTATTTATTTACGTATTTATTTTGCAAATTGCATGTGACTCCAGAAAATGAAGTTTGATTGTTTTGCACAATTAACTGAAATAGGTATATCCCCAACTTTTGTCAGATAAATAAATAAATTGATACAAACTTCTAAATGATCAGAAAATGAAAACTAGTGGCAGAGAACAATTTATGGCAAGTCTTTCAAATGGTGATAGCTTCCATCATTCAATGGCACTTTGGTAAAATGTTCTGCATGATATACTGCAGGTTTCATTGTAGATAAGAATGCGCTTTTGCAGAAGAAAATGAGATGATGTAAGAATTTATATTGCTTTAAATATAATAAATTTCAAAGATTACTTTCAGTAGTTTTTTCTGAATGTCATATAAAAATGAAGTGGAAAACTTCATTGTTGTCAGAACGAAGCTCACAAAAGTTGAAATCAATCTGGTATTTCATTGAAGCTTAGGTTTTAATGTAAAAGTAAATCTTTGCTTTTTCTAATCCACTGTAATCTAATTGCAGTTGATGAGTAAAGAGTCTCCCGTCTCTGTTGGAAATGATGCTTACGTTGACCTTGATCGGCAGGTATCTAAGACTAGATGTTTCTTTTCCTTCAATCATAGCATATCAGTGCCCAATCATTTTGCTTTATTAAGAAACCTGTTTTTTTATAAGAGTCATGAAAGAATTTTGAGGGAAATTCATGTAAGGAGCAGAAAATTAAATTTCTGTATTTTAAGTCATTTTGCTTTATAAATTGAGTTTCCCATTTTGAGTATTTAACAGAAAAAAGTCATTTTGGAAAAAAAAAAGAGCTATATGGCATAGTACAGCAAAACTGCAGAACTGCAGATTGGTGTAAATTTCTGGGTAATGAGAAAGAAGAATAAGAATGTTTGTAATATTCATCAAAACTTTTTTTTGCCATCTCCCACTTCTAAAATTGGCTAAAACAATGTATAGATTTGGTTCAAAATCCTTAAAGCAGTCCTGAGAACTGTTACAACTTGTAAGAGAGTTAACTTTACAGCATTTGTATAAAAACATGCAAGGTATACATCTTTGAACATAAAGCCCTTTATGGGGATTACCTGAATACTTCCTACTACTTATAAGATTCAATGTCTTTTTTTTTTTTCAGAAGGGAGTAGGGCTCTCCATCACCATGTTAATTGTATTCCTGTTGTGCAGTTTGAAGTGACTAGAGAGGTTTTACCCTAATTGTCCATTCCCTGTATTCCACCTTCCAATCCTTTGTGTATTTAAAAAGTAGATTCAAAACTGAAATTACCCACTCTTCACATCCGTAAAGAAAAGTGGTATTGACAATTTTTTCAGTGTGTGCAGAATTGACAAGGTTTTCAGACACAAGTTCTTCAGGATTTTTACAGTCTGTTCATAGAATAAATGTGGTAATTGTAATGCTTTTTTGTAAGACCAAATACTCTTAAATATGTTTACTTCTGTCACACAAATTAAACAGTGCTCATATCTGCTTCTTTGCTTCTTCTTAAGAGCAGAATTGCCTCACTTTCAAAAAAAAAAATTCAATATATTACCTACATGTAGAAATAATTGTGCAGTCATGTAGTTCAGAATTTTTCTACCTGCTTTACAGTGAGTGATTAAGCTAAAAATATTTGTTGTTTATGGTAGCTGAAGAAAACTACGGAAGAATTAAACGAAGCACTGGCAACAAAAGAAGAAATTGCCCAAAGATGTCACGAGTTAGATATGCAGGTAGGTTGTCTATATTGTATCTATTAGTAATTACTGAGGAGGAGACTTATTAATTTTTAGGTAACTGAAGACAAGATGTATAGTATGGAAATCTAATTTGTAAATTGGAGAAGAAAATTGCACAGTAATTCTTTTGCTTTACCTGTGCTAGCAGAGTGAAGTTTATGTTCTCTCATTTTGATGCAATGTTGCCAGTACTAAGATGATTCATTCTAACAAAACTTTTATTCAGATAGGAAGGAGTTGAGCTCTGTGGCTCAGTGCTTGAGTTAGAGAACTCCTAGGAGCAGTGCAGCTATAACAATTACAGTTTCAACCCCAGTCAGAAGTTACTCTTGTCTACCAGCTCTGTATGGGTTTAGATTGAGCCTTACTGTAAAATTGAGCATACGTAATCTGGAAGACACGAAGAGGGTAATGAGGGAGCCCAAGAAGGCATTGTCAGTGAAACTTCTTGGTGCTGTAATTCAGCCTTTTGCCAAGCTGTTCACTAACTGTTAGAATTAATGAAGTTGTTTGCCTTGATTTGTGTTTCATGGTGGATTTTATTTGATGATGCAAGCTCTTAATGAAGCATTTCCTTCTGTTGAGATCTTCATATTTCTTCTCTTGCCCTCCTCCTCCTCCATATTTAATAATAGCTTCTATGCTGCTTACTAATATATGAACTCATGCTTCAGCTGCTGTTTGCGGCACTTCTGGTTCTCTCTGCACCAGTGCTTGTTTTCACAAAACTGTTGTAAACTGAGCCATCTTGGGATTTTGTTCCTGTTTCAGATCTGCTTACAGTTGGCTGCTGGATGAAAAAAAAAAATCAGAAGGGCACAGCCATCGCTTGGATATCCAGACTTGGATATTCTATGGGACTGATAGGCATTGTTTCATTTGGAAGTCAATTTTAAAAGCTTTCATACAAAGTGCTAATTTTACGTGTTTGGAAAGTATGCAGACATCAATATACTGAACTCATTTTCTGTGATAGCTAAGACTTTTTTGCCTGGATGCTTCTGAGAAGTACAGTTAAAATTACATTTTATGGGTGGTAAATTCTACCCCTAATGTTGCCGTATGTTGGTTACATCACATAGCAATTGAATACCTATTAAAATTACAGTTTGTCCTTTGTGAAATGTGATTATTGAAACCTGTAAATTTCCATTTGTGAGTTGTGTTTCTACTTTATTATGCACACAAGAAAATTACTTTTTAGAGCTGGATAGCTCTGTTATTCCAGTTCGTGTATCTGTTAAAACAGGTTGCAGCCCTTCAGGAGGAGAAGAGCAGCTTGCTTGCCGAGAACCAGATTTTGATGGAACGTTTGAATCAATCTGATTCTATTGAAGATCCAAACAGCCCTGCAGGTCGTAGGCACTTGCAGCTGCAGACACAGCTAGAACAACTCCAAGAGGAAACATTCAGGTAGAAGAGTTGCATGTGGGTAGATGGTTTGTTTGTAGCTGGCAGCAGACATGACTATATGTTTGCCAGTTGAAATTCAGGTAACTACATGAATGACTTGGTAACTAAATGAATGTACTGGACAGGCTTTAAGAATAAATAAATAAAAACCACCTCATTAGGAGCTCCACAGCATTTTGTTGGACAATTAGGTTAGTATTATTGAACGTAAATAGCTGAAAAAAATCGTAGGATAAAGATGTCACCTTCAAACCCTGTACAACCCAAGATGAAAAAAGGTGGAAATTTCTGCTTGAACATTGATTTTTTTGGATTATTATAACAGAAAAAAGTCAGGTTATCTTTCCATTAAAACATCACAACATTTTGACGTTCCAAATAGAAACACTGACATCAAATTGAAGGCATCAAAAAACTTGATCTGCTTCTATATTTTTCAGTAATCAAGGCATTTGGGAGTGTCTGCAATGTTGCACATTGGGCTTCTGTTTTCCTTTCCTGCATAAGAAGTCTGTTTCTAGCATTCTTAGAGAGGATGATGGTGAAGAAAGGTAACTGTTGCTCAAGCTGAGAAATCTTTTCTGTTTCACTTCATTTCTACAGATTAGAAGCTGCCAAAGATGACTACAGAATACGCTGTGAAGAACTAGAAAAGGAGATTGCTGAATTGAGACAACAGACAGAAGAGCTTACTACATTAGCAGAAGAGGCTCAGTCTCTGAAGGATGAGATAGATGTACTCAGGTACACACCACAAAATTCTGCTTAAATAAATCAATTACTTATATGCCTAATCAGTAAATATTAGCAAATTTAGCAATTTTATACCATCTTATGGCCATAACAAGTCATGTACTGGTCTCTGAGTGTAGACTATTCTATGATCATCATCACCTTCAGGATGTGGGTGTCCGTTTCTGTTGGGGAACCAGACCTTTTCCTTTCATGGGATTGTTCAGACTTGTGCTTTGGTTCATAATCATATAATATGAACATCATCTGTTACAGCTGTCTTTCCCACTGAATTTTTAGCACCCATAGCTGTAATGACTGACAATGGTAGGGGTTTATAAGGTGGGACAGCCTCTTTTACAACAGCATAGTCCTTCAATGGTGGTATCTTGCTGCCATGGATTATTCAGAACTAGTTATCTGTCACTCAGCTGTATCTTTTTTTCTACCAATTCTAACATGACTTATTTTAATACTGACTTTTCTAATTCACTAGCTTTCTACCAAAGACATTCATCTTTACCTTCTTTGTCATTAATATACAGAATGAACCCATTGTGCTGCCCAATTTTATAAATTATCTGTGTTTGAAGTTTGGGTTCAAAGAGTAATTCCTTGCCCCAGAGAGAGTCTCTGTGCTTTATTGGGGATTAGGGAGATTTGGGTTGCCCCAGGATCTCATAAATTGACCACCAGTAGGGGATTTTCCAGACTACATAGGAAATTGAGTATGTAAATAAGTTCTAAAATGAAGCTGAGGAAACAGTAATAGTTGGGAATAGGGAGGAGAGAGGGCAGGGCCAGTGCCATCCTGGCAGTGTACCAGGTTGTTCTAATTTCATTATGGGTGCTACTATGTGAACTTTGTCATTCTTTGAATCAGAGGGGTTTATTATATGGTGTTCATTTGATGGGGGTTCAGCACTCTGGATTGTGCCATGTATCTCTGTCCCTATCATCATCATACATAGCAGTCGTAACTTAGGGTCTGTTCTGTCAATTTGTAGCAGTTGTTGCCATTGCTACTAAGCTTCAGCAATGAGTTGGGGTTGTAATTTATTTTGTAGGTATTTACTCTGTGCTTACACTTTTTTCTGGTTATGTGTGTCATACTGCTTTTGGAAAGATTTTCTGTCTCAGCTTCTAACAAATAATTTTTGGCTTGTTTGTCTCTTATCATGTCTACCATAACCATCAAGCAACTTCAAAGAAACCATCATGATCCTGACTTGCTCTTTCCTTTATATGACTTTTTTTTTCTCTCTCTCAAACCCTGATCAAATTGCCATATGTTCAGTGCAGTTTTTCCCCCACCTATTGAGTAATTCAGTGCAGGTTATCATATCCTAACTTCATAAGCTTTTGCCTTCCATCTTTCTATCCAGCACATACTCCACACTTAAACTCCATGTTAGTGGTCCCAGTAGTACTGGTCTTATGGCTCCCCAGCGTTACTTCACCTTGTGAGTCACACTAAGCACTTTTATTGCTGAAGTTATGTTGGTCTGCCAGAAGGAGCATATTGTGAATGCCACTTCAATGTCACAGTCCTTTTCAGATCCTTCAAATGAGTGCACAGACCACCACTCAATTCTGCTTCAGTAAATTAGTTACTAATTACATATCTAATCAGTAAATGTTAGGCAACTTAGCAGTATTATGCTATCTGATGGCTGTAATAAGTCACTCAGCGGTATCTTGAGTACTTTCCACTCACCTACGCCACAACATGAGTGTCTACTGTCATCAGGGAGTTTGTATACTTGTAGCCTGGTTACACGTAATACAGATTCTCCAAATGCCCACTAATGGTTTTGTTTATATTTTCTAGTTAAGTGAGGGTGGCTTGGACCATAAACTCTTATCAGATCCCTTGCTGTCCACGTGAACAGTATGCAGTATGTGCAATTTTATGCTCCAGTTGTTGTCCTGGAGTTTCCATCCTCTGTGTTCTGGAACACCAGGATTTCTGTATTTATCTGTACCAGATAGTGGAGGGACTGAGACTCCATTATTTCTACTAATCACAGAATCATAGAATGGTTTGGGTTGGAAGGGACCTTAAAGATCATATAATTTCAACCCCCTGCCATGGGCAGGGACACCTCCCACCAGACCAGGTTGCCCAAAGCCCCATCCAGCCTGGCCTTGAACACTTCCAGGGATGGGGCATCCACAGCTTCTCTGGGCAGCCTGTGCCAGTGCCTCACCACCCTCTGAGGGAAGAATTTTCTCCTTATATCTAATCTAAGCCTACCCTCTTTCAGTTTAAAATCATTGCTCCTTGTCCTGTCACTACATGCCATTGTAGTAAGGTCATGGAGCATATATTGCAGTAAATACAGAGGAAACAAATGTGGAATGTGAAGAGGACTGCTGTGGGATACGGTTGCTCTACTTCTTTACATCAGGGAAAATGCAATGAGGCATCACATCAGGGCATGAGCTGAAGGTCTCTGAGCTTTTGGTGATGAAACTTATGATAACTAACATGTATACCAAGTTGCAGGTGTTTAGTTCGGTGAGATACGAGTTCTGTATTTCTTTAAGATACTTTTGTTTAATGTCTCTGAGTTGTACATTTTGATAAAAATGCATGTCAGTTTTTTTCATCATCTTTAAAAAATAAGTAGATTACCACATTAAAAATGAGATTTAAACCTTAGTTTATACAACATGTTAAAGAGAGCCTGACCCTCCAGTGTTTTGTATCAGAGACTCCCTGCATGTCCTACAGGAATTAGCAAACCCATGTTTATGAACCTGTAGTTTTTGATTTTTTTGTCTATTTTTTTCTATTCCAATTTAAGGTTTGTTTATAAAACTAAGTCAGTATTGTCAGCAGAAGTCAGATCTTGAATCCAGCAATTGGTACAGCTTGCACGTTTGACCTTGATGGAGAACAGTTGACCACACTGAACAAATGTGAAATGGGTGCCATGGCCTTCAAAATAATACAGACCTGTGTTCAAACAGTACTCTTTAAATGTGCTTCAGCAGCTTTTTGAGTTAACAAATGGTGGAAGGGAAGCAGACAACTTAGAAGTGAAAACATCTCGTAATGTGAGAATATGGTCATTTTCTCATGTTCCTCATGATGTCTCATAATGTCTTCTGCGTGAATTCAAAATAAAGGAAGCTTCAGGACATTTGATTTTGTTAGCTTTCAGAATATAAATCTGATACAAATCTGTCCCTCCAGGCATTCTTCTGATAAAGTAGCCAAGTTAGAAAGCCAGGTGGAGTCATACAAAAAGAAATTAGAAGACTTGGGTGATTTGCGGCGGCAAGTGAAACTCTTAGAAGAGAAGAATACGATGTACATGCAAAATACTGTGAGCCTGGAAGAAGAACTAAGGAAGGCCAATGCAGCACGCAGTCAGTTGGAGACGTACAAGAGACAGGTAAGAAAAGAAATCATCAGTGCAGCAGTTTTCTGCATTGTTTAATAATTCCTTGTTGTAACACAGCTAATATCTCAAAGTAAAAAAGAAAAGATGGACAGACAGCTCCATGCGTTTAGGAGAGTTGCTTGTTTTGTAGGCACTACCTTTTTTCTTCTTTTCTGCAATTCTTATCATTGTTTGAATTTTACCTTTGTTTGCCAGTATACAGTATTTTTTTCTTTTCAAAAAACCAACAGATGTTAACATTTTTTCTCAAATTATTCCTAAATCATAGTCAGTATTGAGGCTTGAGTTACAGCCTCTTCTTTAAGAAGTGTCCACTTTTCACTTAGAAATTTCCAGCAGTGAGGAACATAACATAGCTGAGGTAAGTTATTCCATTGGTTCATCAACATTTTTATCTGAGGTTCTAGTTGTGCGTAGATGTGAAGAGAAAAGGATGTATACCATCCTTGTTGTTTATATGCACTCAGCAGAGTACAAAATTAATCACCATCACTCTCTCTGAAGTGAAAGGCATTTATCTTGCTTAACAAGGCACCATGTGATCATGTTTCTGTAATGGTGGAAGATGCGCTCAGTCTTCTCTCTGCTTCTGCACTACACTGATATGACATCATTCTTGGATTCTTGTTACAGGATCAGACAGAGCTGGGTTTGTTAAAGCAGTAGTGCCCACTCAGTATTCCTATCTGATTGTGAACTCCAAGTGGTAGTCATGGTACAAGGGTCCCTATACATCAGCTTACAGCAGATTAAGAATGCAAAAGCCACCACCAACTACAGTGCAAGCCCTGATGCAAAGTGTGGCCCTGAGACTTGAGAACTTTTTTCATGCATATGGCCATCTTGGTTATTAGGAGAGTGAGCTTCAGCCTCTGTGGGCTAATTGTTAATACAGTCCAAGTGATTCCACTAGTAAAGAACGTGGGCAAGAAAAACACTGAAATAACAGACAATCAAAGGGAAAAGTAAATGCAGAAAGCAATGACCTTTCATATGCAAGTAGTGTTATGTTTACTAGCAAGAAATATTCCTTGCCTTTGAACAGTTCAGCATGTGATATAATTGTGTAACTTTGACAATCTGCATTGATTGTTCTCATTTTACCAATGGTAAGGATTTTAGAAGGGGCAGTCCTGTCATTTGTTCTGCAAGAAGTACTCCTCCTTTTTGCCATCATTCCCCATGCTTTATAGCCGGGATTTCACATCTAAGGAGCTGTTGATTTGTACAAAGGTGGTCTGCTTTGTGAGACTGAAATGAACCTCAAGTTTCTCATGTGACGGGTGTGAGTTTGTTTCATCTAACCACAGTGCCTCAGAATGAACACAGAGTGTATGTACCTTAATTGTCTGTTTGTTTGGGCTCCTTTAGAGATCTGCCTTTGAATCATGAACTGTCATTAAATTAATTCCTGTGAATCCCAAGTTTTGCTCTAAAAATTAAGCCAGATATAAAAATTCAGATGCTGTACCCTTGTTGAGCAGTAGCGTGCCACTGTAGTGCAATGTGTCTGGTCTGGTGTGTGGAGGGATCCAATCTGATTTAGAAGGATGTCATCAGAGGAGTTATTTCTTTGATTTAGAAGCTCTGTGCTGTGCAGATGTTGTGCAGAAATACAGTGGTATATAGTGATCTGCAAGGAAATTCCATCTTCATCTTACCTACTGGTTTCTGTGAGATGAGGTTGGTGATGGTATATTGTGCTGGGAGATGCAATAGCATTTACTTAGGAATTTTTGTTCACTTTTCTGGAAGTAAACACAAACATTTTCTAAGAAACCTTTTATTGCAGCATGAAGAATTAAAATGTGCAGATTCCAGAATTGTTTTCTGTGATTTTAATTCAGTCCCTTTGTGCATGTGCATTCTGGTATATTTTTAACAGTATGTCCTTCTTTTCTTTGCTGCAAGATGCCTGCTTTACTCATTCCACATGTCAAATAATGCTCAGTAAATGTGTTGGCAGTTCTTTTTTTTTATTTTATTTTAGTTTTCTGCATTACCATGTAGCTGTGTATCTGTCTATACACTCCCAAAATCTGATTCAAAATAATTTCCTGCTGTATTTTTCTACATAATTATGGCATGAGTGATTACAGACATTAATGCATTTATTCCATGTGAGGTGGGAATATACCTACTTTACAAGAGGGGACAATCAGCAGGTGAAGGTGAAGGCCTTCATTTTTTAATATCCTGAGTGATGGAAGTCAAATCTGAGAAATTCAATATTTTCAAGTCTAGCATTTTGATTTATTTTTCTGATAATCTCAGAAATAGCAGGCCTGTGTTTTTTTCGCAGCCTTTATTTTAAGTACGACAACAGCAGTGTCCTTCATTCTAAAATCTAAGACTGTGCAGTTTTTCTGGCCTGGTAGTTTTTTTGTTATAGCTATACGCATTGAAAATAAAAGGCAATTGGAACCACTAGATAGTCTTATGTAGGTACGGCTGCTGTTTTTTCTTCAACAATTTGTTAGTCACTCTCCCTGTAATCTGAAAGTCATGAAAAAGCCTTCGTATGAATTGCTTCAGAAGAAGCTGTATGTCTTCAGCTGAGTCATCATTCAGCTTACATATTTTCAGGTCAGTCTTTTTGTATCATCTTAAATCTTTTTGGATTAGTTGCTTCCATGCTCTCTGCATTATGAGTGTTATTAATGTCTGGGGATGAGCTTTTGCTAGTAAAGGTTGAGAGCTTTGAAATGGCAGAACTTCACTGATTTGCCTTCTGCTCACTGATTTTTTCTGCTCAGCTTTCAGATTTCTACTCATTTCATTAATTCCGTACTAATTTGTAGTTGAAAGTATATATATGACACTGTTAGCAATGTATTTCCTTCCGAAGTAAAGAAAACTAGTTATGAGCCTATGGGTGAATCTTTATATTAGTGTATTAAAAAAAGATGAGGAAAATCTCAGGTCAAGAGACATTGCCTGACTACATAAACTGGTGTTTGAGTTCTGAGCAAGACTTGTGAAACAGAGTTAACAAAAGGTTAAAGTTAAAGTGGATTTCTTCAGAGATTTTTCTTTTTTCTACACTTCTCAGATAGCAGGAGGATTTTTCTACTTTTCCTAAGCTCCTTGATCCATAGAAATATATAGCTTCTTTTTTTTCCCTGTAAGTCATGCTTGGGCATAAATTCCTGGTTTTAAATATACTGAACATACTTTACAATTTTTGCTCCTTTTGTTTATGGTGAAACCTAATATTTGAATGCTGTTAGTTTTGCTGAAGCTCAGAACAACTGATGAAAGGTTTTAGTATGTCCTATAGGTAAATATTTCACTTGTTTTACAAAATGACTTGTGGTGCATGGTAATTGGCTACTTTGTCTTGTGCATTTTGTTTTAATATTAATATTTGCAGACAAATTATTAATTCTTGTTCTCACAGGCAGTTGAACTACAAAACAGGTTATCTGAAGAATCCAAGAAAGCTGATAAATTAGATTATGAATGCAAACGGCTGAAAGAAAAAGTAGACAGCCTCCAAAAAGAAAAAGATGTAAGTGCCAAGGTGTTACTTTTTTGGTAGTAGTAAAAGCAACTTTGTGACTTTTATAACACAGGGATATGATAATGAAAACTAGACATTTACAGCAAGCTTTTTAAATTAGGAACTCTTTTTTCACATAACATTTCCTCATGTCTGATTCTTTTTAAATCTTAGAACTGTACAGCATGGAATAAAGTGACTGTACAAAAACATCTGCAACACATTTCTAAGAGGAAAAGCCTTCACAGTTGTGATCTGAAGTTGTTGCTTGCCCATTCACCATGGGAACGTTAATAAACACCCAAAGTAATTGTAATGTTTTCTGAATGACTATTTAAAACAGGATTTTTTGCAGTATTGTCCTAGTACTGAACTCCTGTTACTTTTTTTCAAGAGCTTTCTTTGAGGTACTGTCTGCATGCTTCTCTTTGTGCAGTCACAAACACTGCAGCAAGTCTTTTAGCAATCTTATAGGACATGTCCTTTTTCTTGCATTCTTACCTTTTATGACAGTTCCTCATTGATCTGTCTTGTAGTGTCAACATGGAAGACAGAGGATGGATACCAGTCCATTCTATTCCTCTCTGTCATTTGCTACTAGTGATTCTGAGATCAGTTGCTCTGCCCTCTTTTACTAAGACCAATCCTTCAGATTTTTCTTATTCTTGCATACTCTTGTTTATCAGCAGTTTGTTTCTTAGGAATGCATTTGCAGGTGCTTTAAAGTACCTGAAAGCATGGCTGGCACTTTTGAGTTACAGATTTCTCAGGCTTCTTCAAAGTATAAATCCATCTGTCCATCAGCCAGAATCTTTGTAGGCATTTTCTTCAATATGTCATATTTCCTATTAAATCGTGTCCAAATTTTCCAGCCCCTGCACTTGAATAGCACTTGAACTGAAAAATCTCAGTTATTTTCTGTTCACAGGTCCTTGTTTTCCATATTTTGTTAAATTTTCTAACTACTGTGAACATTTGACCTTGATATCACTTCCATGTGCTCTTCAGCTGAGATTGGAATGCTCATAGTAATCATTTTCATATTGTGCTTTGGCTTTCATCCCCGCTCCTTATTTAAAATTTGCTTTTCTAGTTTTGTTATGTTTTACAATGGTAAGATTGTGTTTGTGGCTTACCTGTTGCTTGATGGACCATTTTTTCTTGCACAAAGGATCTGAATTGCAGGTCATTGTCATACAGTTTTCTGTTTTACTGCCTGGCAAATAGCTTATTTTTTTTGGTGGATGTTGGTTTCCAGTACATTATTCTGAATTGACATGCACCTGTGAGAACTAGTGTGCAGTTGAAGAAGAATCTCAACATTTGGATTAGTGATTCGCCGCCTGTGTTACGTACTCTTTCTTTTCCCTGTTGTCACATACATATCACTAACATTGCCCATCACAGGTCACAAGCTAAGTAATGAATGGTATTTTGTCAGTAATATTTTGGAGGTAGCTACAGAAATCAGTTTTGGCCTTGTCTTTATATTCTGGCTAAGTGTGGTAGTGCATTTGATATCTTCTGTAGCTTGGAATTTCACTTCTGTGGTCTGTTGTTTGATAAGTGCTAATACAATTTGTTGAGTTGGCTTTGTCTTCAGTGTACAAATGCAGACCTAGAGCTTCTTCTATTCATTAAAATATTCTGGCATTTAATTAATCAACTTGATGTTTTCTGACTGACAGTAACAGACTGCTGAATCCTTGCTTTCAGCATCCGAGTTTGAGCACTCCTCTCTGTGGCTATTTTTCTGTGGTATTCGTAGTAAAAACAGTTTTTAACCTGTGGGGTTTGTGAAATGGCTTTCTGTGCTAATAGAATGCATATTTTACCCAGGTTGTAATAGTTGCACCAGAGTTCACCATGCAGGATTCAGAAATACAGCAGAAGCCTCTGTCACACCTCAACAAAACATTCTTTGTCAAAGTTATTCGAAGTTATGAATCTATTTAGGCTGAAATATAAAATATATTTGAATCAAACTGTAAATGGAATCAAATTCAAGGAGCTTGATAGCTGATGCCAACACAACTGTACATACACAGAGCTGAGGTCTGTCTCAGACCTTTTAGTGGCACTGGACATTTCTGATATTGGAGCAAATTACAGTTTGGATCTTTACATAATTGCTGTTCTCTACTTTCATATTTGACTCTTGGGAACCCTCTGGACTAAGACTTGATGTTACCTGTAGATTCCCGTTTTTTGCCAAAAGGAGACTTCTGCAAAATGGGAGAGTATTTACCTGATGGTACTGCGGAGCCCATCTGTATAGATCCCCCAGGATGGGCCTGTCCTGTTCTTCAGTTCTCTTTGGACTAAGCCTCAAGCAAATAGTTTTCTTAAATATCTGAGATGCTGGTGACTGGCAAGGCCAGTTAACACATGTCAGGAAGAGGTTGTAGATCTGCTGCTCACCCTTGCACTGTTGACAGAGAAACAAAACAAAGTTAATGCAGTTTGTCTGTTGTATTGACTGTATCCACCTGCCTTTTATTTCACTCTTGGCTAAATCTTGATTTCTTGTTGAGAGAAACATCTACACTCTCCTATCTCACTTCACTTTCCCTTGCAACCAACCCATGGTGAGGGGAAAAGGAGGGTGACTTAGTGGTCCCAGTACCTGCAGTTTACTACCTGGTACCAGAATTTTGTGTCAATAACATATCAATTGTGTAAGCTTATACCCTGGTATTTTTGCCTCTTTAAGTATATTGACAGAGCAGCAACCCTTCACAAAAATAATACTGTTGGTGTGGGATATTTGAAAATTATTTTTATTCTGTTATAAAATAGACTGAAGATGCCTTAATTTGAAAAATAATAAGGTGGTGTCAAGATTCATATTTATTCTCTTTCCAATTATTCAGAGATTAAGAACAGAAAGAGATTCTTTGAAAGAAACTATTGAAGAGCTCAGGTGTGTACAAGCACAGGAGGGTCAACTCACCACTACAGGTAAAGGACAAATAAGGAGATTAAATGCATCTTTTCTAAAGTTCACAGGACTTCTCTAAAGAGTGCTGAATGTGCTTTTGTGTAGCAGGGAATAAATTTAAGATCTTCTGAGAACAGCAATGAAAAGCTGCTTCTGCTACTCATAACTTTGGAAGTATTTGAGAACTTTAAACATGATCTCAGTCTATCATAAATTTTAGTCTCCTCCCCTGTGTGGTAGTTTTAGAATGTATTTCTAATGTCTATGTAGTTGATCTCTGAAGAAAGTTATGTAAGTTTTCTCATGTGTATATGATATTTCATGTGTTGCAATTTATTTTTGTTGCATTGCACAGCTTTTTAGATAAGCTAATGAGTAGAAAAGAAAATACACCATAAAATCACTTTCACCAGAATGGATGAAGACAGAAATAACGATTATTCGCCAAATGAAACTGCTGTTGCCTGTCTTGCTGTAGCCTGACTGTGTAATTTTCCATTTACTAGCATTACTCTAAAATTACAAGCTTGTAGAACAAAGTTTATTTCTGATCTTTTAAAATAAAGTAACTGGTCTGCTTGTTAAATTCTTTACTTTTCCTGACCCAGGATTGATGCCCCTAGGAACACAAGAACCTTCAGACAGTTTAGCAGCAGAAATTGTTACTCCTGAAATAAAGTAAGCTAATGTGTGCCTTGTTTTACTCATCCTTACAATGTACCCATAAATAATTGGTTCATTTCTTAATCAGTGCTATAAAGTTTCTACAATTAATATATACATATTTTCTCTTTTTTTGGATTTCTGCACAGTAGGAGTTTAGAACAAAATTAATTTGACCTCTTAATTTTTGTACGGTACTCCAAGACAACAATAACAAGAAACTCTTCATGCTCATACTGTGCCTCTTCTTTTCCTGCAGAGAGTTCATGTAACTGCACTTTATATCAGATTTAAGACAAAATTCCAATGGAACTTGCAGTTGTACGAGGAGAAAATGAATAAAAATGACATAGAAACAGTTGATTTTATAATTCAGTCTGTATTGTTGCAAATGATTACAGTCTATGAAAGGGAAGAACAGCCACGGCAGAGCTGAAAATCGTAGTTTAAAAGGTTGCAGGTGGTGCTTATCCTTGCCAGTATGCTCAGTATCACTGCAACTTGAAATTAAAGTTACTTAAAGGCAGTCACATCTCAGAAATCTATTGACCCTTTAGGAATTTTATTCTTTCACATTTCTACAAAAATTGACACAGTTTTTTAACAATTGGAAAGATCCTTTTGGGGTCAGAACATAATTTAAGTGAAGAAAGCTAACAGTAGAAAAGAGTTCTTTTCTTCCAGTTCTGTTGCTGCACCTTACTACAAGAGCAATTCTTCTAGATTTGTTCGGGAACAACAAAAGAATGCTTTGACGTAGTATTAGTGAATTATGGAATTATTACATAAACCTTTGACATGACTGCATGAGAGAGGACAGGAAGCATAAATACTGTAGATACCCAAGGTTAGACATGTGGTTTCATTATCTCTTCCATCTTCAGCTCCTGAAGATGAAATCTGGATTTTATGCAAGCATGCATCTATGCAGTCTGTTTGCAGCTGCTAAATTTGGCCTTCGTGCCTACCTCACAAAGATGGACTGTAGCAGTGGCTGCTGTAAGAGTACAGCTTCCTGATCTGAAGGTCTGGGCTGCTGCTCCTGCTGATGACAGGGGGAGACTGTAAGAAGCAGCTTACCCACTGGAGTAGCTGCTGCTGCTCTCTAGTTCCCTGTGAGGTGACAGAGCGTGGGTCTGTGCTCGAGCACCTTTCTCGATGTCTAGTCACATGGATGTGACTAGATGGGGGATTTTCATCAGGCAGGTCTGGGCTGCGACCTGTCATTTGCACCTGAGTAAATCAACAAGTTCAGTGACATGAGGGAAAACAGACCAACAGGGTAGAAGTGGCTTCCCCAGATTCATGCAGTAGTTCCATGACAGCTGAGATTACAGCCTCCCTTGAAACTTGTCACCGAGCTTTGCGTTCTCCACATTCTACCTATAAACCTGTCCTTCTGTACTCTGAGATCTAGTAGGGGCATTCAGGCAATTTTTTTCTGTTGTGCTTTCTACAATTACAGCTCCTTTAATTGCGTTTGAATTTGCGGGTTTGAAGACTTAATTGTTGTTTCATCTGTCTCTCTTAAATAGGTAAAGATGATCTTTATATTATCTTTACACCTTCTGTTTTAAACTGCTTTTTTCTTTAAAGAGATTAGTATACTATTTTCTATAAAACCGTGTTTCATGTCTTTAGGGAGAAACTCATTCGCCTTCAGCATGAGAACAAGATTTTAAAATTGAACCAAGAAGGTTCTGACAATGAAAAGATTGCCTTGTTGCAGAGCCTTCTTGATGATGCAAACTTACGGAAGAATGAATTGGAGACAGAGAACAGGTAAGAAGTATTGTCTTCTAACTCCTCTGTCCTCTGCTCCATTGACTTTTCTGACAATGCCATACACTTTTGACAGTACTGTGCCAATACCAGGTTCCCCAGCACAAAACAGACATAGACTTAATGCAGTGAGCTGACTGAAGGGCCACAAGGATGTGATTACAGAACTGCAGCGTCTTTCAGAGATTCTTTGTAGGCAGGAAGACAGGAGACTTGGGGGGAATGCTATCAATGTTTGTAAATATCTGATGGGAATATCTAAGGGAAATGGTCTCAGTGGTGGGAAGAGGCAACAGGCGCAAACTGTAGCACATGAAATTCCATCTAAATGTATAAGAAAATACTTTTTACTGTGAGAGTTTCTAAGCACTGGAATAGGTTGCCCAGAGAGGTTGTGTCCATCCTTGGAGATATTCAAAACCCAACAGCACGTGTTCCTGAATATAGACATACATGGCACCAGACTGCATCTGAGGGTGCTAAGGTAGCTGGCAGATACTGCTGTGTAGCTGCTTTCTATCTAAATCTTGGACAGGTAATGTTGATTGGTGAAGGTTTCTGAAGCCTGGGAAAATGTAAATGCCACACTCACCTTCAAAAAGGGCAAGAAAGAGGATCCAGGCCTCTACAGACTGGTCAGCCACAGCTCATTTCCTAGGAAGCTCATGAAGGAAATCCATCTGGAATGAATTTCCAGTTGCAAGAGGGACAAGAAAGTAGTTGGGAAAGGCTGATATTAATTTATTCAGAGCAAAGCGTGCCTGACTAAACGGATTGTCTTCAGTGAGATGGTTACCTGTGTGGAAGAGGTTGAAATACCTTAGATTACCTCAGATTTGGCAAAGCCTTTGGCACAGTCTCCTTTGTTATCCTTACGTTCAAAATGGTTACTTATAGGCTAAATAAGTGGACAGTAAAGTGAGTGAAAAATTCAGTCACAGTGAATAGTAGTGCTGTCAACAGTGTAGAGAAATGAGCAGATGGGGCCCTGTCCGTGTCTGGGAGGAGACCAGCAATGCAGGCTGGTGTTAGACTGGGGAGCAGCTCTGCTGCAAAAGCCCTGGGTATCCTGGCTGGGCAGTAAAGAGGGTGTCTCCGCTGGGAACCCTGCAGCCCAGGAGGCTGACTGTGATCTGGGCTGTCCTCACGAGGCTGTGAAGCAGCCATTTGAGGAATCCCATAATAGCATGTCTGGATATAGCATTCAGTTTTGGACATACAGGAGTGCTGAGATGAGGGACACTGGAGCACATGATATGTGGGGTAATACTGAGGACTAGGTTTGCTCAGCTTGCAGAGAAGATGGCATGTGGGAGATGGTTCTGCGATGTACATCTGCATAATGTGAATCTGTCAAGAAGACAGCTGGACTCTTCTCAGAGATTGACAGTAGAAGGAAAAGAGGCAGTGGAAACTGGAGTATGGGAGATTCTGACTCAATACAAAGGAAAAAAAAAAAGCTAAGAAACTTCCAACCTCTAGAAGAGAGGCTCAGAGAAATTGTCAGACTTTATCCTTGGAGGTATCTAAACCTCAACTGAACATGGTTCTGTGTTACACAGCTGCTCTAAGTGGATCTGTTTAATGGATCTGCTTCACAAAGGAAGTTGGATTAAGATGATCTCTGGAGATTCCTTCCAGCCTATGGGTTTTTAGGGTTCTGTGGCTGTGTAAAGGCAGTAAGCTAGTAGCTGTCTCATAGTGAGTCAGAACAAGTTAGAAACTCTTGTTGTACCTATATGGAAATAGTTTCTTATGACTTGCATCTATGCTGTCTTGGAAAAGTATCAGACTGTTATGGGAGACTACAAACTTTGATCTCTGGAGCTGTGGTACCCTCTCAGTTCCGTTGAAAATTTTTAGTGAATAAAATACAGCATTGCATCTCCTGTGTAGATGACCTGAAAACATTGGACACTAAAAGTCTCAGGCATTGTCTTGCAGTTTTTTATTGTTTTCTGAAAAACAAAATATTATCTATTTCCTAGATTGGTAAATCAAAGACTCCTAGAAGTGCAATCCCAGGTTGAAGAACTACAAAAATCTTTGCAGGATCAAGGTTCAAAAGCTGAAGATGTAAGTAGAAATGTGTATCAAGCTCACATTCAAGTAGTTTTGTTTCTTGGATCATCCACTTTTTGATAAAAGTTTCTGCTTGTTAAGTAGGGAAGAAATATGCAAATAGAGGTTTCTGGTTGTTTTGCATATTCACTGTTATGGTCTTAATACTAAATTATGCTTCTCTAAATAGAGTATAAGACATAATAAGACATTTGTGTAGAAAAAATATAAAAATCCTATGCAGAGAAAGTGTCAAATTTTGCTTAATTGTGTCTATTCTAATAGTAAAGACAGCATTGTTTAAAATTATTTAATTAGAATAGAGACTTTTGAAAGGCATTAAGAACATGTTAATTCTCCACATTTTAGTAAAATATCTGAAGCTATTTTTGTTTTGCTTAGTCGAAGGTAGGCCCTTTCCCGACAGTGGAAACCCTGTAATTCCTAGAGTAAGTGTATCTTGTAATGCCAGGCAGGCCAAAACTAAAAAAGGCAAATGATTAGTTGATTAACATATGCAGCAGTTTCTTTTTCCATTCACAGAGTTAGCTTTATTTTTAATAGGAGAATACCCATCGTGGCAGTTAGTGTGGAGAACAACTTTCAGTCTTCCACTCAAAAATTACTTTTGCTATCTCTTGTGTTTGAGACAAGAAGCTCTATAACTTTATTGAAAGCAGTGATTTGCAGGAGGGTATGTGCACAGTGTACACTCACAATACCAGTGTATTTCCCTGCTAATTGGCAACAAGTTGTAATGCGTTGCTTTCTATTTTTGTGTTTTTGTTTTAACTAATTCATATAAAAAATGAAAACTATTACTAGCTGCTTGTTTTCATTTAAGAGTGTATTTAATTTAGCTTGTCCACTTAATTTTCAGAATAAACTGTATAAAACTAAAACAACATAGTCAGGTTCAGTTAAGATTATTTTCCTAAGTAACTTAGAATGTGTTACAGAATGCATTATAAAATCATTTCATACTATTATGTGATTCTGAGGTGTTTCTAGGTTATTGACCAAAATCAGATCTTCAGGGTGAACAAGAATATGAAAAAATATATATTCTCAGGCATTAAGTATTGTAAATGGTCTCTATCTAATTGCATTCAGTTTTATTTACTGAAATTGTAATTCTGTCCCTTTTTATGGCTCTGGCTTGGGCTGTAATTTAGGATATGTCTGTAGCTCACTTATAAGAGCGGTTGCAGCCTGTGTAGGCATCATCTGGGGTGGTTCTGCTAACAGCAAAATACCACCGTCACAACACCGTGGTATAGCCTCTTGTGTATACCAGGCAGGCGTTGTCAAGCACAGCTGAAGTTCATGATGAAGTAGCTGCTTTCTGGGCTTCTGTGTAGGTCTGACAGTGCCAGTGGTGATTTATATGCACAAACCCCATGGCCTGTTTTGCTGAGCTTAGTGTGTAGGCCTTGATTTACTCTTAATGAAGCAAGTTAAGTGTAGAATCAGAGATTGAGGTTTCAAGAACCTCTGAATGGATGGGACACCTCATCCAAAATCTCACACAAATCAGAGCAAAACTCAAAGTTAAACCCGACCTCAGAGGTAGATCAAGTTGTGCAGGGACATCCTGAAGTTATCTTCGATCTATCCTTAAAAAGGGTGATTCTTCAGAGGCACGATAAAAAGGATAAGGAAGCACATGGCATACAGTTCATTTCATCATTTTGACCACGTTTTTTTCACTACTTTTCTGTAACAATGCACTTTTTCATATTTACAATGTAAAAGTGAACCACTCTGAAAATTGAAAGTCCTGTTTGTATTTTGATGACTTTTTTGTTTTGTTTTGTTTTTGTTTTCAAAGTTGAAGGGATTTTTAGACTTGCTCAAAAAGCAGTAAAAACATTATTGTAGCCCAGACGAATGTCCTTACCAAGATCTAAATGAGGAATGGATCAGTTTCATTTTGCAGTGAAGTTGCAGTGGGAGGAGGATGTTAGGAAGATGTCGGTGCCATTAGCCCTGTAACATGCACTGACGCATCATGTTGGGATGCATGATTGATTAGTCAGTCCATCTCGGTGTTGCGTTGCTAGACGGGGAATGGCCTCCTACCCTTATTTTCCAGACTACAGTATCAGGTCAGACATGAATGGTGTGGTCAGAACAGTAGGTTTGATTTGTTGTCCTTCAGAATGTGTTCATGTGTATCAGCAATCAACAGGTACCCCAAACAGCTATGATTGTCTTTTGCATGCCTTATTATCACTTCCTTTCTTCATGCTTTTCTCCCTTTCTCCACCCTAATGTACAAGTATTCCTAAACAAAAAAAAAAAAACTGCCTTTCGTTACTTCTGCCCCACTGGACATAATCCTGATAAATCTGTAGAAAATCTGGAGTTTCTCGTACCATTACATAGGCAATCTTGGCCTTATATGCTATTCTTGGTACAGCTAGTATGTCCCTCTGACTTGGCGTCTCCCTAAAAAGTCCCCAGAACTCTGTTACGTGTTCTGTTTCTTGTGAAGTTCAGCTGCTTTGCTCATTACTCTTAATGTGTCTGTGAAATCTGGCCATCTCTTATGGTGCTGTTTATAAGTTTTGTTAGCTACTCACATCAAGAAATTTTCTCAAGACACGTGCTATAGTTGCCCTCATCCTGTTAAGTTAGCTTAACCACAAGCCAGAGTATAGCCATCTGTCTGCAGCTTTAACATGTAGAACAAAACCAAGCTTTGATCCCCAAAGGGGGAAAAAATATTCCTTTTATCTCCTTTAAGTATACGAGAAATTTTCAATAAAAAGACTATTTTTGTAAGTTTTTTTGATGCAAAGGAAAAATAGCAATTAAATACTGAAAAGGATATCTATTTTCTAAAGCCATCAGTGGTTTTGCTGGAGTTTTGTAAATTGAACTTGTTAGCACTGGGGGGAAAAAAAAAGGCAAAATAGCCAGTATGCATTTGCTGATATTTATAGTTTTATTATAGAAGTACTTGTCTATTATGAACACATGAAAGATTTGAATGAATCTCAGTGTGAAGCTATCTCAAAATTAGATAAAACCTGCAGACCTGCAGGTCAAAACCTGCAGATACTTAGCTGCTCTAAATTTCTGACTTTGAAATCAGTGGAGTCATGTTGGATTATTTTACCTACTTCCCCCATTTATTCTACTGCAATAGGGAAATCCAATTTTGAAGTTGGTTTTCAGACTTGAATTTGGAAATCAAAAAAAAAAAAAAAGTGACCCAGGAATGTGGTCAAAGACAATATTTTGAAGTCTTTACGCCATGACAAAGCTAAAAAAAAAAAAATGGGGTGCACAGTGAAATTGTCCCTATTGGCTAGGTGTCTAAACCTGTGTTGAAAGACCACTGGAGGAAAGGCAATGAAGTCATTTTGTTAGTGATATTATATTTTCATGGTGTTCTGGAACATTAGTCACATGCTAGAGCTCCACCATGATTCGTATTGGATAAATACAAAACAAAAAGGCAGGTTCTGTTTTAAGTACTTTACATTTGTCTTGTATTTGATCTATGTGAAAATAAGACAATTCAGAATCACTCCACAAAAACACATGCATCTCTTTATTATGGTTGTAGCCCAATAGACTGCACACTTTCTCCTGTTTGTTACTTGTATCATTTTTGTCTTAAATGACTTTCCAAAACAGCAGTTGTTCTCCTTTGAAATTCTGGTTTAAATACGGTGACTTACAAATGTGCTTCTTTACCATTTTTATATTTTTTTTAGTGATGAGTTTTAGAAAATGTTACAGGATGAAACTGCTGATGAGAACAGAGGAGAAAAATACGCATGTCTGAAAATATGCATAGCTTTAACTTTTTCTGTTCGTGACTTTCTAAAAAGTTTCTTCTGTTGGCTGCTGTTTTGCTTTATACTAATGTCATCTCTGTTTCTTGGCATGGGCTTCTGCTCAAGGCTATTGTGAGTATGGCTTTCTATTTACTTAACACTACTTTCAGTTTAAAGACATTATTGGTATTGTTTTTTGAAAGATACTCACTGTGTATCAAGTGAGTTTAAGATTAAAATAAAATTTACTTTGAAGCTTTTATTTAAAGAGCTTATCTAAATGTGATTTAACCAGAAAGTGGAACACTGTAAGTTGTATGATATTTTTTACATGTCTGTAGTCAGTAAAGATGAGAAACAGAAAAGTGGTAAATGTTCTGCTATACTCCAGTCTAAAACACTCTATTCCCTCTAGTTTCTATGGGGACAGGAATTTGCTTCAACTAATTTATTACACATCTTGATACAAATTGTTTTGCAATATTGGTAAGATAGCTCTTCTAGCAAATTTTGCTGCATTTTCTAATTTCATATTAATTTATTAAGACTAATTACAAAAGTACTGAATCATGAAGAAATTAAAACTACCATAGAGCATTATAATTTATGGATCTTGCCTATATTGGTCCAGTTCCTGGGGAAATATTTGTGAAGTTACAAAGCATTCTAATTTCAGGATAGTCACATGGCTATGAAGGAAAGGATTGCTACCACAGAGGATGGATTTACAATCTAAAACTGAGTGAAGTAAAAATGTGGATTTGGGTTTGAATGTCAAAATTGTCTTAAAAATAATTTTGAAATTATATTAAAGCACCCCAATATGTTAAAATAACACATTTAACTTTTTGTTTTAGTCAATTCTTCTGAAAAAGAAACTTGAAGAACATCTGTAAGTATTTTTTCCAATATTGCTTGCAGTTTGAAATTACATGTTTTCCTTATCATACGGAAGGCAGACACTCATTAATAATGTACCTAGAAGATACACAACTAAGAGAAATGATTTAGCACAGAAATGTTAGGGAGTCTGCTATTCGGATCTTATTTTCATTTCATAGAAAACCTTTGCCAAGTAATAAGAGCTGTGAATAAAACATCATTTTGTGTTAGAATACCTTGCCTAGCATTGTATAAGAGTTGAGAGTAGTAAGTCATTTTGTTCTGGGGAAAACACTTGAATTTAAATAAAAATAATCTGTTTACTTTTTAGGTAACTTAGGGCATAATACATAACATTTTAGGGAGTGTTACCATTTTTTTCTATTATTCTCTTCTACTTCCTAAAATGCAAAAGACTTCGCTTTTCAACTGTCTTACAATAAAAAGTGTAGTTTTTGTTGCTTGTGGGTTTAGCAATTCTTTTGTTATGTAATCTCAGTTAAAAGTATTCATTTTAGGCATGCATTGTATAATTTACTGTAAGTTCTAAAGTAAATTTGTCATTTTGGACTGAGAATGAGGCTGTTTGCCGTTACAGTTCTCCATGTACTGTAATTCTTTGCTGTAGTATGTTACAAATATTTCCACAGTGACATTAATAACACTTGTCTTTTGTCCTCATCCCACAAAGGAAAAATCAGTAATGCTATTAGAAATATATTGCTATTTGAGTTGTTTTGTTGTTGTTGTTGTTTGTTTTTTTTTAATATCGCTTAATGTTCATTCAAACTCAGTAAGAATATTTGGAAAACAATATGTGCCTTTTATGATTTGTAACAGTGAGAAACTCCATGAAGCTAATAACGAGTTACAGAAGAAACGAGCTATTATTGAGGATTTGGAACCAAGATGCAATAACAGTTGTGAGTTTACTGCTGTGCACTCCATTTCTTTTCTTTGTAAAGCATTTCATGTGTGAAGTCTTTAATTATAATAGCTATAGAAGGTGCAAGATAAACAAAATGCACATTTTAAATGTCAGTGATAGGTGTTAATTTCTCTGAAACTATGGTGACCAGAAAGATTGTTCTAATGCTTGAAAAGCAGGAGATTGCATTTTAGAGACCACCATAGTAAGAAAAGACAATGGCCATAGAAATACCTAGTCATTATCATACCTATCATTGAACCTCAGCTGTTCAGAACTGTCATGTCTCCTACCACCTTAGTTTAGAAGATCCTTGCTGCCATCACCGGGTTATCTTTTACTAACAATATATATTCCTTCAGTATGTTTTCAGGTAACAGAGTAGAACTGTGTTGTAATTTGAGAATATTTTTGGGCGATGGTCAACACAGATGTAGGAGTTATGTTGTATAGTTATAGGTCAGATGGTTTCTAGAGCCCAGCATCTAGCTGTTAATGATTGATTTTTAGCATGGTAATACTATTTATTTCTTGAGAAATACTGCAGGAGCCTGATTGTTGGTTTTGAAGCTTACTCATAATAGAACAAGGCAAAAGCTTGGAGCCGATGTCAGCTTCTCTGGTTTGTGCCAGAACAATTTCAACCATAAGAGATCCAGGAAGACTAAAATGTAGTTTTACTATTCATTACATAAATTCTGTATCCAAAAGGGATTTTAGTTACGCTGAGCTAAAACTGCAGGGTATGCAATAAAGTTCTATGTCTTAGAAAATGTTTGTACACCTGGAAATGAAGGTTAGGGACTTAATAAGCAGCTAATAAACACATGATCCTGACAGTTTAGATAAGCCTCAGTGTGAGTGTAAGAACGTTTTTCTGACTCTCAGACTTATTAAAAAAAAATAGTCATGTTAAAGCTTCTGTAGTTGTCTTACTGAAATTACAACTTGCTTTTTACAACCTAGGTCTGAGTTTTGTCTTGATAAAATAAAAATGCTTGTACTTCTTCCTTTATTCTCATAGTCAGCATAAAAGGTGTGCGAATTATTTCTTCAGATTCTTTTAGCTGTCCTGAGAATGGCCAAAAGGATTTGGTATTTTACAAGAATCACAGAACATTTTGAAAAATTGATTCTTGTATTCTTGGAGACAATCTGCTATTGACTCCATCACTGATCAGTGAAGACTTTCGGCAGGTCTTACTTTGTTGTGTTGAGTAATGATCAAGATGACTTGATCCTGTTTACTAGCTTAGTGTTTTTGAAGAGCTTAGAGAGAAAAGTGTAGGATAAACATGAAAGAACATTTTAAAACAAAGTTGCAAAACAAATGGACTGAGGGTTTCCAACTGTCTCATGCTGTATGAGAAATAGACACAACTGTTACGTGTTATTTGATCCGGAATGATGGAATTGACCTTCTTCGAAGATGTATAGTTTGTGCTTTAAGTGATAGTGGCTCAACATATTTTTGTATCAACACAGGAAAAGCCTGTGTGAAACTGTCCTGCTGATCTGCATTGCTGCTTGAGAAAACGTGGAAAAAATGAAATTGACTATATTCATGTTACAATTCTGATAAATTATGTCCAGTGTTAAAATTGAGCCAGTCTAAGTAAGAATTGTACCTCATGAATCATTCCTCTAACACAGAATAAGTAAACTCATTTTTATCTGAGTTGCAATATGAATGTAATTTGAAATTTGTAATGCATTAAGAAACTAGTTTTCTGAGTCTCTTCAGTAATGGCAATGATTTATGATTCCATTTCTCTTTATTTCTCCATAATTTTAAAAGCAAAATTTGTGCACAAAAACCAATCTCTTGATATTACATGAGTACATGTTTTTTTTATGTTTCTGAGCTGTTGAGCAATTAAAACTATGGTATCTGCTATATCACATTCCTTATGTGATAAGAAGTGCGGTATGTTCTACCTGTGCCTTAAGTGTCTGTTTAAACACACAAAAATAAACATAATATAATTGTTATTTCCCAATGTGTGCACCTCCTGACATAAAGCACTCAAAATTGAAGAGTTACAAGAAGCCTTACGGAAAAAAGAGGAGGAAATGAAGCAAATGGAAGAGCGTTACAAAAAGTATTTGGAAAAGGCCAAAAGCGTAAGTATATATGTTCCATGATAATTATCATAGAATCAACGAATGGTTTGAGTTGGAAGGAACCTTAAAGCCCACCCTGTTCCAACCCCTCTGCCATGGGCAGGGACACCTCCCACCAGACCAGGTTGCCCAAAGCCCTGGCCTTGAACACCTCCAGGGATGGGGCATCCACAGCTTCTCTGGGCAGCCCGTGCCAGTGCCTCACCACCCTCTGAGGGAAGAATTTCTTCTTACCATTTAATCCAAATCTTCCCTTTTTTTTGTTTAAAGCCATTACCCCTTGTCCTATCACTACATCCCCGACAAGGAGTCCCTCCCCAGCTTTCCCGTAGGCCCCCTTTAGGCACTGGAAGGCTGCTGTAAGGTCTTCCTGGAGCCTTCTCTTCTCCAGGCTGAACAACCCCAACTCCCTCAGCCTGCCTTCATAGGAGTAGGTGCTCCAGTCCTCTGAGCATCCATACTAGGATTGGTAATGGAGAAATTACCGAAACAGCTGTGCTGCTCTGTTTCAGAATCAGAGAACCACTTATGTAAACCAAGTCAAGGGAGGGAAGCTCGATAAACAAAAGTACTCCTTAATTGGCATTTTTGCTGAGGCTTCTGGGGACTTCCAGCACATCTTCCCTGAAGAGTTATGCCTCTTTGTACATGCAGATGTGGCTTAGTGCCACCAAGTGCAGGCACAATTGGACCAACAAACAACAAACCAACAAAAAGCTTTTATCAGCTTTTCTTCTTTTTGTTGAAGAATAAGAGGCAGAGAGGGAAGAGGAAATTTGGGGTTCTCTGCCTCACGGGAGGCTGGATCTATTTGTGTGTGCTTTCGGATGGTGTAGGCTTCTCACAGTGCTCAGTCAGTAATGTCTCCCTTACCTGAAGCAGATAATTTTGATACACCTTTTTATCAAGGTAGCTTTTAGCTGCTTCAGATTTCACTGAATTCTTATTGCTCACATAAATTGCTCGTCTTTTTTTTTCTTTTATGGGGCTTCTGACAAGTTCTCTCAGTCGTAGCCCTTAGAGTTTACAGCCAGAGGTAATTACACACGTGGCAGAGTCATTCTCACCAATTTAAATTGGACTTTGCTTTCTTTGTTCATCTTTTGCCCCTGGTTTCTTTCTGTTCATGTCTTGGTTTAGCTAACTGGTTTAGAAACCATTTTAATGTGAACTCTTTTAACAGATGCTTTTTCTACGTAAAGTAATATTTTTGACTGAACTACTTACACAAGCTGTTAGATTCTCCTACTGATGTTTAGTATTGCTTTTCACCTTTACTATTTAATGTATGCTTCGGGCTAGAAGGTGGCAAATATTTGAATATGGTATTGAGGGTGTGGGTATACTACCAGCTTTAAAATGGCAGTATTGTGGTCTCAACCATAACCCCATTTCTTCTATACTTTCTATATTTTATTTGAGTTTCTTAAAAGCATGCTAGCATTTTCATTCATCTGTTTCATGTGTTCATGATAACATCAAAATCCCTGCTGTGTCTGGATTGAGTTAAATGGGAATCTGTAAATGGGTTCCTAATCTGTCAGAACTCTAGGCTTCCTTCCTTTATTTCTATGTAGTTTTCTCGGTGACTACTTCGAAGATGTTTTAAAGGCCTTCTGGAGAACTAAACAAATCTTTTTTTTTCCTTTTTTCTGTTTTCTGTTCTGCATCTTATATTCTTAGAGTATTCTGGTGAAAGACAGAATCCTGATTTCCCCCTTCAATAAGATTTGTTTGTATGTACTGTGTTACTTTATAGGGTGCTTTATATAACAGTAACATTAATTTTTCTTCTTAGGTTAGTTTTTTGTGATCTCATCAACTTTCACTTTTTTTTTTGTGAAGACTAGTACAATCATTACAGCCTTCCACTATAGAAAGTATATCTAAGTCTAGAGTATGTTTTCTTAGAAACTTAGTATACTTCTATGAGCCTTCTTCCATGAATACTATTCCGTAAAAACAACTTAGTAAAACTGAAAGCATTGTTTTATTTCAGCATTTATATATCATTCTGAAATGGTTAGGAAGACAAATGAGAAGTCTCTTCCTATATATCCCCAGCATGTTAAAAACTTGTCTGCCATTTTCTATTACAGAGAGCTTAGGTATCTAAGCATTTTGCTGGATTTGTTCTTAGCTGAGCTCTGTGGTTGATAGCACTCAAATGCTGCCTGCGATGGATGCCACACATGGACATAACTAGGTGTCTGTTCATCGTATTAGTAACATAGTGATCGTGCATGTGCCACAGGATGCTTTTTGGTGTAAGTCTTCTAGAAATAGCAGCACCTGATACCGCAATGGTACCCCATGGCACCAGGTGTAGTCTTTCCAGATTGAAGTGGTCCATAAATTGAAGGGGAGGAATTAACAGGGAACATGTAAGTAAACCTGAGCTTTTGGAACCTCGTAAAAAGTATTTGAGAAAAGATTTCCACCACTGTGGCCCCAAGGTAGTGTAACCAGAGAAAGGACCTGTATATGTGAGTCTGGGATAGTGAATTTCTTAAGTTCTACTTTTCCTATTAGTAGTTTTGTTTCATGGTCACATAGAAGAGAACCAGTTCAGATTCTCCAACATACCATGGCTGATGTTCAGAGGCAGAGCCTCTGTCATGCTGTTCAGCAAGATTGTTTCACGGGAGTCAGCCTCTTAAGACTGCACATCCCTCTACTCCACATCTTGGAGTATCTTTTCTTACCATTGATATGTTTTAAGTCACTTTTTGTTTTTTAATCAGCTTTGCATGGTGATAATTCTTTGATTTTTTTTTTTCACTTAATTAGATTGCTTTTGCAGTGTTTAATTTAAAACAATCTGTTTTTCTCTTACAGGTCATCCGCACCTTAGACCCTAAGCAAAACCAGGGTGCAGCTCCTGAGATTCAGGCTCTGAAAAATCAGTTGCAAGAACGGGATAGAATGTTTCATTCATTGGAGGTAGTAATCTTCATGTTTCCTGGTAGATGTGTGTTATTCTTGTGGTTTTTTAGGTATAGACTAACACTTGTTGTACTTTGTTTTTAAATGTATGCTTTTTTTTTTTTTTATAGAAAGAATATGAAAAAACAAAAAGTCAAAGAGAAATGGAGGAGAAATTTATTGTTAGTGCCTGGTATAATATGGTAAGAAAATCCCAAACTTTCAAACAAACAAAGAAAAAAAAAACAAAGGGATTAATATTAGTTATTTCAAGGTTGTTCATGGAATTCTTCATTTATTTACTTTTTTTTTTTTTAAATCATTTTCCAACACACAAGACAGAAACAAATGCTTTTTAATCATTCTAAGTTATTGTTACATAAGACTATATTCCTATGTTAACCTTGGGGTAAGTGAGAAAGAACATTTTTGTTATTTTTCAAATTTTAAGACCAGAAATGGCATTTTATAGAGGGAAGGAAGGTTCAGATTGAAGGACTAGAATTTCAAGATAGCAATTATGCTGACTTACAGTGCTCAGATGTACTTTGATTCTGCAACCGTCTCAGTGTTTCAAATGAAGGGGCACAAAGCTTACTGCTGCAGTAAGCACTCTGAGAAGCAACCTCTTTAACCTAGGTACAGGTTTAGCCCCAAGTGAAGGGCAAACACAGGTGTGTGGCCCTCCCATAAAATATTCGGAGTATAAAAAAGCAGCCACACAGCTTTTGCTGGGCATGTGTGCAAGGAGATTTTTCACCTTCAGCAAATGTGTTCAAGACTTCTCTTCGGTAGAGTGTGGCTGCATTGAGTCTGCTGTCCTGGTAGAAGGAATCCATGACCCGTGTAACGTTCATGTTTCCTTCTCCTTCACCATAGAGTTCAAATTCCTCCTCACTGTCTTCCCTGGGCAGGGTCTTTCTTGTAATTAGCCTCTGCTTTTGTACACAACTATACAACCCATCACAGCTTTTTTTTATTTCTTCAAACTCTCATTTCCTCCTTGCATTCATTCCTGCTGAAAACATACTTTCTCTCAAGGTGTGATCCTGCCATATGAGCTAGCGTAGAGATGGAAAGAATTTGGTTTCAGAAGAGAAGTACTCTTCTCACTCAGCATGCTAAAGGGATCTGGGGTGACAAGGGGAGGCAATTTTGAAAAGGTTTGTACAGTCGCTGTGTTTATGTGGGGAAGCATTTTGTCAGATGTGGGAAACCGGGGGACATGCTGCTCAACAATGTATTCCAAACTGGACAATGACTGGGGGAAAAAAAAAAAAAAGCACATGGTAAAAGATCTTGAAGGATGTTTTTGCCTTAGCCTTGAAAATGTGATGCTTTGTGTTTGAAATTCAAAACAACCTAGTAAGTGTTGGTGAAGAAGAGGCAATAAAATGTAAATGAATGAAGTTGTTGAATGTTAAATGTTCTATTTTTTTTCTAAGAAGTTTCTCTTTTCCATAGGGAATGACTCTGCATAAAAAAGCAGCAGAAGACAGACTAGCTAGCACAGGCTCAGGACAGTCCTTCCTGGCTAGACAAAGGCAAGCCACGAGCACAAGGAGATCGTACCCTGGTCATGTCCAGCCAGCAACTGCAAGGTAGAGAAGCCTTGCCCTTAGAAAGAAAATTGCCCTATGATCAAGGCCACTTCTGTTGCAAGTAACACCGTTCAACAAAAAGCAACCAGCATCCTTTCTCTTTCTCCCTTGTTACCACCATTATTTTACAGTTCAGGAAAGGGTTTTATTATGGTTTCCTCATCGTTTTGTAATGCCCTTTGTTTGTGTTTTTTGAAGTCCATCTGTCCCTTTTTCTCTCTGCATTTTTCTGAATGTGCCAAAGTTTTGAAAACATCTAGAGGAGTGTTGTACAATAATGGAATCTTTTAAATTTGTGTAAAGCCTGGTCCCTTACAAAAAACCTGGTATGGGCTGTGTAACAATGTGAATTTCCTGTCACAGTTGATACATTTGTGCCTATAAGGGTTGTGATGCTTTACAAGACTGCCTTTGTTAAAAGGAATTAGGCTTTTGATTTTTGTGCCAACCAGTTGCTTCAAGGAAAGGCTGAAAACTCATCACAAAAATGCAAAATTAGTATATAATATTATTGTAAAATATATTTACAGCTAAAACACGTATCGGCAACAAGAAATATCTTTTAAAAGAAGAAAAATCTATGTATAAAGTTTGCTCTTATTCTTGGCATTTAGTAGGGAAGCAGGATGATTTTTAAGGCTTTTGTTTGTCTGCTGGTTTTACCTGTTGCTGACAGAACTGAATATTTTCAAATGGTTTGTCCCACTCTTCTAGATCAAGTGTGTGGTTAATATATAGTATAAAAAGATGGAGAAATATTTGAAATGCTACTATTTGAAATGCTAATATTTGATATGCTACTGCATCATCCATTTAAAAAGAAAAAGCGTTTGTATTAATTTTTTATAATTATGGACTAACAGTAGATAATGGATCGAGGCCTAAATTAACGTTGTTGATGTTAACATGCTTCAGTTGTCATCCCCTACTAAGCAACTTGCTTTTAATATATTGATTCAGGGTATATTTGTATCAGTTGCCTTACTAATGGTACCAGTGCCTTCAGGTGAGCATGTTGCTGACTGTTGAAAACTGGCTGTAATTTGTTGTACTACCTTCTTAGCATGTAGCTAGTTGATCATATGTCACTCTCTGTAGCACCTTCATGTTGATCAGTGGGGTGGCAGATGGTCCCTAGTATTAATTTAGGCCCTGGTCCTATAAAATTCTGCTTTTTCCCTGATCGATTCTATGTTCTGGCTATTGTTTTTGTCAAAGAATTGATGGACACAGGGGACCTGAGTATAGGTTGAAGGCTTCAATCTATTTTGTGGTGATTCAGTTTTAAACATTTTTCATTTAGAGACTCTTTGGTCCCCTAAATGCACGTGCAGTCTGGTTTCTGCGTTTATTCTTTTACCTTATTTTGATGCCCTTCCCAGTGAAGACATTTCTTCATAAATAGCTTCAGAGAAAAGGCATATTAGCATTTAGTAAGCATCTGAAGACCTGTATTAATTCACAACTTCAGTGGGTTGAACAAAGGATAGTTAAAGTGATTACATCTAGATTAAAGGGTAAGGAATAGGTGGATGGCACTTGTAGGTACTCCTTTATCCTCAAGTACATCATCTGTTTTAATCTAGGCTAAGAATGCTTTCAATATGTGTCTGAAAAATGTAGTTGTTTTTTTTTTTTTCCCAGTAATACAAAAACATATGAAGTTCATTAACATCATATAAGTTTGTCTTTTACGCCCCACATTTGGAGGAAAAACAATTTTCTAAAAATTCTGCTCTTTAATTCATGATGTGAGAAGTCTGGGCTATACTTGCAAGATAAAACTGAGACAGCAGAAGTATCTTTTTGTGTGGAGAAAAGTTAACAATGGCAGTTAGGCAACAAAGGCAGTTTAGGACAATTTCTGTAGTTCAGTGAGCTGATCCTCGTTTTGCTGTCTCTTACTGAGATACCAAATGCTAACAGATCAAAGAAGTTTTATATATTACGTAGCAAGATGACCACAGTTTTTCTGTGAAATCCTTTACTGATCTTTTTGTGCAATCCATTCAAGTAATTTGAAGAACTCTTTACTGTATGCCATGTGTGAACAGGAGCACATAACCAAATTCGATGTTCTTGCTTGAGAGTAGAGCATTATGTGTCACCCAGAGAACACTGAAAACTCCATTTTTATTCTAATCTCACAGCCTTTGTCTGTTATCAAACTGCCAAAGCCTACTTGTGAAAGAAAGGAACACCACGACCTTAATGGGAGGGTTTCTCTCTTAAATTTATTTAATAATTTCATTTACTGTTGCTATTAGTTGCATGTCTAAAATCACTTGAATGCAATCTGCACACTAGAATAAAACTACTTGCTTTAATTATTGTAACATATATTTTACTATTTTGCCTCCAAAGTTCTGATGACAGACAAATGCCCCTGATGGCTGGGAGATGTACAAATGCTGATTAGAAGCTTTGTCTTTAAGTTTTCTCTGTCATGGCTTCTCTCCCTCCCCTCTTTCTGGTTGTTGATTTTTATTTTCTGTTCTGTAGTTTCTCCTCTTTCTGTTTGGACTTTCCATTTTCCCGTAAGACACTGAAGCGTGTATTCAACAGAAGCTCAGAGCTTGTGTTGAATACAAAAATCTAAAAATGTATTGCAGTCTTATACCTATACATCTAAAGAGCATCTCTCTCTGTCCAGTTCCAATAAGTCATTTCTTTGGATTTCTAATGGTAGTCAACGAAATTTAATTCTGCGTTATTTAGCATTTTCCTTTGATTATCTGTTGCATACAGCAGTTCTTAATTGTTTAGTGTGGGTGGCTCTGAAGAAATCTTGCTTGTTTTGTAGTTTTGGAAGTAGCGTGCTATTACAAAACAAGGGCTGAGAGAGTGACATGAGGTAATAAGCACCTGTACAGAGCTAGCCGTGAATGCTGTCTATTCTTTGTATCTTCAGTAAAAGAATATAGCAAAAAAGCCCTGTAAAACAGAATTCTCTTAGTACAATACATACTTCAAAGAAACTTCTAGGAAGACTTTTTTGGAGGCAACAAAGACTATTGACATCAAAACTGTAGTGACAATTGTTAAATTATAGGCTGTCTTGATACACTACAGAAAAAAAAACAAAAAGCCTGCAGACTGGTCTTAAAAAAAAAAAAAAAAAAGCTCTTCAGGGCAGTGATAAAACAGCTAAGAAATTCATGAGAATACGTTCCTTAAGTACTGTGCTGAGGATATGCCCAGAATAGTCCTTCTGGGAGATTTAAATTAAATGCCAACAACATGTAACAGTTAAATGCACATGCATCTTCATTGTTTAGAGCTGAAACCTAGTTTCTGGTCTTACAGGATGTGTGTGCAGTCCAGTTTAAGTATTTCCATGTTAAGTTGTTAGCATGTGTGATCAGACATTACAGAAAAGAGTATTCATGTTCCCCCAATTTCCTTACAGCAACACTTAACCAATTGGATCCTAACATACATTTTCCAAGCGTTGTAATCTAATTTAAGGGTTATGTGTCCCATCCACAGTGCAGAGGAAAACAAACTGTAGCACGCAGCTGTATATATTGTAAAATGAAGTACATACACATTGGCTACAAGGTGTTTTTCATTATCTCTTTGGAAATGACCAACTGGTAATCCTGTGCTGTTCTGATGATGTCCCTTGAGGTGGTAGTATTAACTCTGCAAGTTCTTTGTGGCCTTCTATTCATGTAGACAGCACTGTCAATTTTATATTCAATGTGTATGAAAGAATTAATATTGACCAATCCTATTGCTGCTTTATGATATCTTGATAGTAAGTGGTATGTGCAAGCTGTCAAGAAAATTTAAGGGGATTTGTAGATTTTAAAGCCCTTGGTATTTTGACTTACGCGCGTAGCCTTTGTTTTCTCAGTTCTCTAGTGTATGAGGCTGTCCATAGCTTCCTGGATGAGCTGTAGTGGGTTTGATTATCTTGATATGTTGACGTTTTCTGTAGATATGATAATTGGAAAATATCTTAACTTCAGAACTTGATTTTCTTCTAGTTAGTGATTGGAGGAAGACCGTATTGAATGTGGCTAGTTTTTCTTTTTCTTACAAAACAAAACAGTTCCTGAATTTTATTCATTTTATAGTGTTTTTCCCCCCCCCCCCCCCGGACATTTTGACATTTTGCAAGGATTGATGAGGGAGCTATTTTTGCACTCAAAGTCAGATATGTAATACTGACTTCTTGTGGTTTTTTTGCACGTGTTTTAGGTAGAACGTGGACTCTGTTTTTTGCAGTAATACTATGTTGATAAGCTTTGACATCTCCCAACCAAGTTTAGCAAATTTTGGAGGCATTTTCTCACCAGTATTGTGCAAATAAATAGCTAAAAGAGGCTTCCTTTACAAGAAATAGTTTCAAGCGATGTTTTTTCCACTTGGAAAAAGTAGTTGTACTTCAGGTGTCACCTGCAGAATAGATTGAAAGCTGGATTATGACTGAAATGTGATCTCAGGTGATATGCTTAGAAGGAAACCTCATCAGAAGCCCTTCCTTAGAACAGCTGTGTTAGCTGACACTGGCAGTGTGATACATGTAGTGTTCTGTTAAAATGAAAAGGTGAATCATAAACATAAGAATTTAAATGCGAAGATCGGGTAAGCATGGAATTTGATGAATGAGCTCTTGAACCACACAAGCTGCACACAGCCCAGGCATGTCCTCTCTCAAATCTGAGCAGTCCAGCTCTCCTCTGCATTGGCAAGGCTTTCCTACTTTGTGCCTTTCATCAGGAGAGAGAAGTGTACTCTTACATTATTGCATATGCTGATAGAGGAGCCAGGAGTGGCAAGGAATGAGTCTCATTTGCACTCAGAACATCTTCACAAACCAGATCCTGTTCTCTGGGGTCAGGCAAAGGCAGCTCTCAAATTCTGTGTCAAATCCTAGCCACATCTCCAGTTAGTCACTTCCAAGGAATCCAGAAAACTTCCTGACATCACTGATTCTGTAGCTTTGCTCCTGTGATGCTTCTTCCCTCTGGAAGACCAAAAAGGGAGCAGAAGCCTGTCAGTAGTTTGCAGCATGTAAGTAAAAATAAGGGTTGATTTCTTCAGTTTGAAGGTGGAGAAGACAGACAAAAGCAACCATTAAATACAGAAATCTGAAGAGCAGTGCGTCTTTCACTGTTCTGCCTTCTGGTGGTAGTTTAAAAGTAGTAAAATGAAATCTGAGCCTTTGGAGCTGTTTGTTTTTCTAATTAACTTTGAATTGTAGTTGATAAAATATTGGAGGCTTTTCCAATGTCAGTAAAACAGAAACTGTCACTATCAGCATCCTCAGACTTTCTTTCATCTTCTATAGCAAATCCCTGGAGATTTTGTCTCCATTGACAATCTCACTGCAGTATTTGGAGATGCTGAGGATTTCCCTAGTCCTGTTCTCTCTTTTTGCTTGATTTTTATTTTAGTGGATTCACTGAAATACTGGGATTACAAAGGTCATTTTTTAAATATATCATCAGCTTATTGAATTGATACCTAGACCAACTAATGAATGTAGATTGAAAATGAATGAATGTAGATAGAGAAGTCCTAGAAAACTTGACAAATCATACAGTCCTACAGGACATTGTACCAACTCGTGGCACTGTAGCCAAGGCGGCTTCCCAAACAAATCGTTCTGGTGTCATAAAATACTTGCAATATTATAACATAGTTGCAATAAAACCATTAGGTTATTTCTTATTGTCATTATTTGAATGAAACATTCCTTATGTAGTACAAATTTTATAAAGCAGAGACTTTAGTCCTCAGTCACCAAAGGTTGGTAACCAGGAGAATAAACCTGTTTCTTGAGGGTGTCAGTGGTTTTGAGGGATTTTTATGTTTGTATTTAGCAGTATCAGTAAAATATTGAAATAGTAATAAACGTGACATTAAAAGGCCGTGCTTCTTATAATTTATAATCCACTTTGTATTCTGTGATTGTAAGAATTACAAAAATTTGAAGTGGTGTTAACACAGTTCTGAAAAGACGCTATGTTAATAGGTTCTTTTAGGCCTAAAATCTAAAGGAAACGCCATGAAGAAAGGAAGAATAGATGCAGGAAAGAAAACAAACGTTAGCAGTAGAAGCCATTAAGTAATTTTAGAAAATCTGCAGGAAGAGAAATCTGGAGACAGTTAACTTAAAGCAGAAGCTCGGCAGGAATATTTGGGACGAGTGTAGTGTTAGACTTTAAAGTAAGAATAGTACTAAGTAAGTACTACCCATACTTTCAGGTAAGTACTATCCTTGTTTGCAAGTAAAGATGCATTGCCCTGATGACTTTGGTGATTCTGTTACAAAATACTAGTTATAGACAGCGGATAGCTACAGAAAGCCTTGTCTCTCTTAGGACTGAACATACACTGAATATAAAAGCAGTTCCTTAGAAAGAACATGGGGTTGGGTTGGGTTGTTTGTGTTTTTTTTTTTTTTTTTTTTTTCATCAGGTTTGGCTTGTGTGAGCACTGTCCTGAAGTAAGTGTGCTGATAGGTGCCTCCAGAGCTGGTCCTGTGAGTGAGAAGGAGAGGTTCCCATCCCTTCTGAGGCTGTGACGTGCAGGAGTCGTCTGTCATGTCTGCATGTGGAAAAAACACAGGATGACAGAGAGAAGTTAAGGAGGTTTTAAGTCACTAATTAACCACTTACAGTGAAGTGGAGCTAATGAGATCTGGTGCTGAATATTGAAGGGAGATGTCTCACCAAGAAATAATCCCCCAGGCTAACACCAAGCCATCAGTTACATATAGCTGAAATATTTTGTACTGGTAAGAAAAGGAAAAGTCACTCCTCTACAGGCAAGTCATATGCTGAATAAACTATCTCATTCTGAAGGTGCCACAGGAATAATGACAGGTTATGCTGAGTGGATTTACGCTCACATTTCTGTCATGTTCTGGAGAGCTGCTGCAACAGGTAGCTTCTGAAAGCATTGATTCATTTTGAGAAGTTCCTCAAGAGAAAGAAATTAACAGACAGTTATTTTAGAACAAGATAAGAATTTCAGGTTTGATAAGGGCACTCTCAGATGAACCGAGGTATTTGTACGTCCTCAGAAGAGAAGAGAATACACTGTCCAGAATTTACAAGTCCTCTTTAAAAGTACTAATGTCCTGAAGAGAAACCTGTAATGTCATTTCTGTTTATGTGCATCAGGTCACTCAGAGCATTACAAAACAGTAAGTCTGAGCTGTGTAATAGCCAGGTGAGATTAAAGGAGTAGCCTGTATTCATTTATGCATAATAGAATAGGTAAATTCTTATGTAGCTTGAACTTTTATTTTTTTACTGACTAACTACAGTAATCTTCATATAATTAATCCTGAACTCTGTAACTTTCTGCATCCAGGCAGTGCAAAGCAAGTATAACAGCACATCTCAAACAGACAGTAATTACTCCACATACTCTCCCAAGGTCTGCTTTGAATGTGTTCTTTTTAAGCATTTTCTGTTTTTATTCCATTTGATTTATGTATGTATCTTTCTGTTTGTTTTTTCAACTGTTAGTTGATCAGTATTCTGAGAAGGAAAAAAGAGGGACATACAAGCTGCAGGACTTGCAGCAGAAAGACCTTTTTTCGCTCTAAGACCTTGAGTTTAGTTATAAGTATTTTTCCTTGTGTATGTAACCTGGGTTTTCCTGTCACAGGAGCTGTTCTTAGAACTGTGCTTGACTAGTGCAATACTACGGAGTTGGAAATGGGGAGAGAAACGGTTTGCACAGTGCAATTTCAGTTGGGTGAAGCTACTCTACTCTTTGCGTCATCACAGTGAGAAGTGACAAGTGAAAGTGAGAACGAGCAGTTAGTGCTCTACCAAGCTGTGTAAGGGTATTTGTGCTGCCTGGGGAACCTGAAAGCACCGTAGCTGTGTTAGTAAAGCATTCAACCTGTCAGTCCACTGGCCACAAGGGAGAGTGTATCAGCAAGGATGGAGCAGTGTGCAGCCTGTCCAGTTGTCCTCCAGACTTAGGTTCACTTAAGCAATATTGTGATGTGGTCTTAGGGCTCCTACTTGGTGTGTTTTTACAAGGATATGTGTAACTTCCTTGTGATTAAAACCTGCATGCAACGAATGAGTAGCGCTTGCCAGTGTAGTATGACAGTGATGTCATTTTAGTGTCATGCACAGAATGATCTTTGATGAAATATAAATGCTTGAAGTTTATTTGCGGTGCTCAGAGCTTGAAGTCTCAGGCAGAGTCATTTTGACCTTGATGATTGTCTTTTAGTTTGTAACCATGCACAGTATTGGACAGGCACCTTTCACTTTATATTGAGTTTGATTTTTATTTTTTTTTTCCACTAGTTGTCCTCACAGACAGCAGGAACGCCAGAGATTTTCATAGCTGTGTAAACTTAGTTTCCATAGCTATGTTAGCAGAGAATGGTGGCCTGCAGGACTTCACTCAGAAGTGTTTAAATTTGTCCGAACTGTGTCTAAATTTTGAAATTGTTTGAAGCTATTTTGTTGCTGTTCCCAATTTTTGGCATACAATCTTCCTGTTAGTTTGAAGAGCTGCTCTGGCAAAGATGTTTTTCCCATGAATTTGCACAACTCTAAGTAGAGACGGCCTTACTGAACTGCTTTGAAAATACTTGTTCTGTTCTCTGTTTTTTAAATGGTGATGTTATCTGCTTTTTAACTTTCTCTTTATTCTTTTATTTGCAGTGATGTGGTTGCATGACCTGCAGCATTGTTATAACAGGGACTGTTCAGTGCATGACTTGCTTTTCTGTCCAGACTGCATAACCAAAACTTAACCAGTTCTACACTTAAGACTCATGGGCATCTGATTTCAAAGGGAGATCTACTTGCAGAGAAGCCTACCATCTTGGGAAGTGGCTTTCCCACTTCCTGCTTCCGTTTACTCTTTCTCTTCACAATAAGTCTCCTATGAGGCTAAAAGAGAGGAAATCCAGTATTCAGAGCTCTACAGGAGGCGTTCTGCAAACTGACAGAGCACTGTCAGCTCTCCATTTTACTTCTGTCTGTCCACTCCATTTAATTCTGATTAACAGCATTAACACACAGACCTCCTGCAACATTTTCATATACTGAACTATAAAAAACTAGTCTTAATGAGTTCCTAAAAATGCCTTTTGGTTACTGTTAAAATTTTAAAGCACCTGCACCCTTAAAGGATATACTTTGAATCTTTAAATAATTAAAAGTAAAGCCAAGGAGGTGTTTTACCGGGAGAAATGACTCATGAATTGCTGCTTGGCCAGCCCATCTTCCTTAGAAAACCAGGCAAGGTTCATCAGATAATCTCTGAGACAGGCAAACTACTGTGCAGTCCTTTGCTCACAGACACTGCCTGCTTCCTTACTATGTATATATGCAGTAGTTTGTGGCTGTTGTATTTTTCTCTCTATGTTTTAGCTGTGTTGTCTGTTTCTTTCGGAAACATTTTTTTTTTCCAATCTGTGTACAATTGTTAAACAATCTGAGGAAAGAATGTGAATGGAGATAAGTATGAAAGCTGTCTACACCTTCAGTATTATGCAGATTGTCCTTGCCAGTTTATAATTTGGGTTGTTTATATTTTACCTGTACTATTTCTTTTCTCATTATTGCAGTCTTAGCTATTTCATTTCCAATTGCACTAGCTTGGCTGTTTCTTTGTATTATGAAGTTTAGCTATAAGATTTGCAATATTTAGACAGTATAACTCAAAATGCTTTGTGCTGACTATATTAATTTAAAGAGCTGCTTATTTAATATTCTTAAAAATCTGCACATTTGTACTACTGTATCTTTGTTTTGTATTGGACATCCAGTACTGGCAAGATCCAGAAGACAAGGGGGTACTGTAGTGGTCTAAGTTAAGACGTTCGTTGTACAGGGGTTGGTGTGTGAGAGGTGGGAAAAGAGGGCTGCCCAGCCACAGGCCGTGCCGCAAACACCCAACAGAACCTGGAAGCAGAGTACCCCGAGCCGTGCGGTTTAAGCCCAGTTTTAGGGAAACCCCGTTCTCGCTCGCCTGGATCCTAATCCTGCAAAAACATCCGCACGCACGCTCTCCGGGAGCGGCACTCGTCTCGGGGCAGCGGCGCTGGGGAGCGGCACCCCGGGCCCCGCAGCACTCGGGCACAGGGCGCCCAGTCCTGCTGCTTGCAGCTGTGGGCACGGCTGTGTCCGAGTGTCTGTGTCCGTGTGTCTGCGTGTGCCTGGGGCCCTCGGGGTGCACGGTGCCCTCGATGCCCCTGCCTCAGCGTGTTGTGCCAAACCAAGCCGCTCGGAGAAAGGCAGAGCGAGACCCACCGGTCTGTGCAGCGGGCGGGTGCCCCTGCAACAGGGGACGGGACCGGGGGGTTCCCGGGGCTGGGCTGCCCGTGCTGGCGGTGCTGCTCTGCCTGACAGCGCCTGGTGGGTGAGGACCTGTCCTCCGGGCCCGGCAGCGCCTGTGGCAGCGCAGCCCGAGGTGGGCTGCAGGAGGGTCCGGGCAGCGGCACTCCTGCCGGCCCGAGTCCAGCAGAGCTGAGAGGTTTGCGTCTTTCCAGGTCCCAGCCATCGATCCCTTTGTTCTGTGTCAGGGCAAGCTTTATTAGAAAAAAAAAAAACTTACTTTCCGTTGTGTGTCCCAGGCATAGTTCGTCTCCCATTTGCTAGTGCCGCTTCTGTCAGGAGCGCGCCCTTCTCCAGGCCACGCTGGGCGCGGGACCGCCGAGGACAGCGGTTCCGCGCGGGGTGTGAGGGGATAGCTGCTTTTGTCACACCTGCCTGCAAGGGCGCCCCGAGCCGAAGCTTTGCTGTACCTCATTTATCCAAGTGGTCTGTGCAGTTTAGAAACTATGTATCGGTTGTTCTTGAGCCTAAGACATTTATATGTAACTGTGTTTAGCTTGACAAAACTTGAGTTCACTAATGCAACAGAGAAACTTAAGGTAGCTTTCAGCAAATGAGCTGGCTACTTTAATTAGATTAGCGTAGCATCTCTGTCACGAGGTGATTGCGAGCTCACAATGCAGAGGTGATCTCCAGCATGTCTCTGATATACTAACTTCATTTATGCTGCATAGAAAACTCTTTTACTTTCTTAATAGCAGCTTGTTTGACAGTCCAAAATTAAGTGTTGACCAATTATCAAAGTAACTGTTTGTGAAGTTGACAGTGATATATTTTCTGTAAGAGAATGGATTCCTAGAGTGTCAAAACATCAATTTCCCATTTCGGTTCATCTATGAAATGTGTAACTACCAGATTGTCATGGTAGCAGTATTTATATACATATCTGTATATAGACAAAAAAAAAAATACCCGGTGATGACCATTAGAATCAAAAGGTTTAATATTTTTTCCCAGTCAAATACACTAATGCTTCCAAGGTTACAGAAGAGTGTACAGTTGTTAAACAAGTTGTAAATAAAGGCTTATATAAAACACGAGTGCTTGCTTTGCCTTTGTTCGGTGCTCGGTTTTAAACTGAAGCCAATGCACAGTTGGCGTTGAAGCTTCTGGTTTGTGTACATGAGAACACTTTTGGTGTCAGCTGGTCTGCCCGATTCTGAGATATACCAGTGGCATCGTGCCTCGTTTCCCAAGGGCTGTGTGAAGTAGAACGAAGGGAAGGTAGGCAGCAGCAGGAATTCAGCAGAAAATGTGAACCTCCTCCCTTCTCTTGGAAAGCATCCACTGTGGCTGGCCCATCACTGCAAGGGTTACCTGCATGCTTTGCCTCTGGAAAGACCAAGGCTGCTGAAGTAATGAGACTTCCTCTCGCCGGTGGAAGTTTAGCTATAGAGGTAGCTGTATGGGTATGGACAGGAGCAACTGTCCTTCCCTTCTGCATTGCTGAACAGCTTTGCTGTTTGGGGAGGGGATGCAGGGGGAAGGAGCAGGCAGGCAGCATTAACACGGGTAAATTTTGTTAGTTGCGAAAGAGAGGTCAACAGTCAGCAAGAGATACTGAGCCTGCAACTATCCTGTGCGAGGCTGGGGGTAAAGGGATGCGCAGAGGCCCTGTAGGAGCCTTTCAGGGCTGCTTTGTACAAGGTTTAGAGGGAGTGCAGCAAGAGAAGGGCAGCATGCCTTGTCTGCATCCTCTGTCAGCGAGGTGCAGCCCTGCTGTGGCAGTAAGGAGTCCTTCTTGCACTGCAGGCACTGAGAAGACACCCCTGGGCAAGGGCAAGGGGAGGGGGCGTGGAGGGGAGTGGGTGGGTGACTGGGAAGGGGAGGAATGGGGCACAAGAAACCCAGTGAGTATTCAAGGATCACCTCCTCTAAGAGCACTGCATCACACACGGTGAATAGGAAGTCAGGCAAAAATGCGAAGGCCTGCATGGTTGACCAAAGGGAGGGAATTGAGGCCTGTCCCACACGAGGAGCTTCTATAAAGCCACGGCCAGAACCATGGGTGAGGGAGGAGCAGTGGGTGTTTGTCTTCCTGGACTTGCGTAAGGCCTTTGACACCATCCTGCTTATGAGAGCCACAAAGACAGGCTGCTGAAGTACGGACTGGATGAGCAGTGGGGTGGATCAAAAACTGCCTGAACTACTGGAGCCAGAAAGGGGAACAGCCCCAGGCTCCAGGACACGTTGGGGATGCCCAGGTGGAAAGCAGCTCCGCAGAAAAGGCCGGGGGGGGGGGGGTGGTCCTCATGGACACCAAGTTGAACGTGAGCCAGCAATGTGTCCTAGCTGCAGAGGAGGCTAACGGTGTCTTGGGCTGCATCAGGCAAAGTGCTGCCTGCAGGTGGTGGGAGGTGATCCTGCCTTCCTCCTCAGCACTGCTGAGGCCACACCTGGAGTAACATAACGAAGTGCCTGCTGTTCTTCTCAGTCCCACCCCAGTCCCTCCCATTCCCCCGATCACTATTTCCACCTCTCTCCTGCCTCAGGCCATCGCGCCCCCCCTGCTACCCTGTTGTTTCCCCCACTGCCCATCACTCTTTTTTCACCTCCTCCCTACCCCTGCCCTGTGACCCAGGCTTCTTCCTGCCTCACCCCCTCCCGTCACTTCACTGCCCTGGGGCCCTGCTTGGCCTGCAGCACCCCCCAGGTGGGCATCGGCCCTGTTCTCCAGCCCCCGACACTCTGGTAAGCACGGATCATCCTTCTTAGGAGCCAAGAGAATGAAGTGACCTCAGAACAGCAGTGTGTCCTATTTATTTGGCAAACAGCGCAAATCAAGACGTTAAACTCAAGTGTGCCAGGGTAAAGTACAGGAAGAGTAAAGTGATGGATGTGGAGGCTTCACCCATGGATCCATGGCTTCCAGTTCAGGTCTTCTGAGGCCCAGCAGGCAGCAGAGCATTTCTGCCTCCTAGGATTTCTGGGTGGTGGCAGAGAATTACCTTTTATTCTTCCCAAACAGGCAAACAACTCAGAACTGCAAACACATACATCTGAACACTCGGTTTCCGGACCACACGAGTGCCCACAAGTTCCCTGAGACCACACCTCCATGCCTACCATGAAGGCCTTACAAACCACTCCTGTGGTAAAGGAGGGCGGAAGAAAAACAAAACAAACCCCCCCCCCCCCAAAAAACAGCCCACACAAACACCCACCCCAAACATCCCCAAGTGAAGGCAGTCAGAACACTGGCAAATGACAGGAGGTGGATGGAAGCTAAAATGCACTTTCGTTGTGTTTGTCATACCGAACTCACAGAATTTTGCGAATACAGAGTACTAAGGCTTGCTTTTATGAAAGGGTAGATCGCCCACTTCCACCCCCTCGGGGGGAGGGGGGGGGGAGGAGGGAAATAAAAATCTCCTATCAGATGCTTCTGGAAAGTTTCTGAATGCTATTTTCACTGTAGCATGTATTTTCCAGATTCTATGGACAAGTGTTTGGGAAACACCCAAGAATACAATCCTGAGAAAGCCCACACTGTGAAGGAAAAATGCTGCCCTGCAAATACAAAGCTGTAGCCTACTAAAGTAAACACTTTCCTAGTAGCCATTTTGTATTATTTCTAAACTTAAAAAAAAAAAGAAAAACAAAACAACACAACCCCCCCCCCCCCCCCCCCAAAAAAAAACACGTGCAGACTTCTAATCTCTGAAGGAATTAGTCTGATGCCTAAGCATACCTGTACATGCAAGTCAGCACTTACTCAGTCTAAACACAGATAGCACTGGTTTGCACCCTTCCCCAAGTACGCGGAATGTGGGAATGATGTGATGCAAACGTCCTCGAGAGACCAACCACGCAGACCCCGAAGTCCCAACATGTGCTGAGAAGAACCTGTTTAAAATTTATTTTTTCCTATAGAAAGCTGAATTCACCTACCTGCGAAGAGGCCTGGATTACTTACTTCATCTCCTGCCAAAGTGTGCAAGTCATCAAGCGCATTTACATCAATTACCCAGGATTTTTACATGAACTAACTTTCTATACAGCCGGAATTAAAGACAGCTACAGAAAACTCTGGAACAAAACTGTCTGCGTAAATACATCAACAACAAAGAAAATCAACTGAACAACAGTCTTGAAAATGCTTTATTGAACCGTGTGTCTTATTGTAATGTGCAGAAGATGTGTTTGAAAAGACTACAACTTGAAAAACTTTTGAAAATCCTCAACAATCAATAAAAAAAAGTCCCTACTTGGGGTAATCTAAGAATAACCAGAGGCCTCATGTAAATTTTCCCTTAGAACATTTTCTGTTGCAGAGACCAAAAGAAAACAAAGCTAGTACTGCTCTATGTGGAAACAATCAGGATTTGAGGATTTTATTATTATTATTAAAAAAAAAAAAAAAAAAAAAAAGGATGGAACTTAAAACCTCAGTCTATAGGGTTGCTTCTTTTGCTGCTGTTATTTTGGATTAGCATACACGTCACAGTTCTGCTGAGAACACCACCTGGTGTTCAAGTCTGTAAATTTACTCTAAAATGCTAGCAATGCTGCAGAGATGGAAGGATACAGAGAAAGAGAGAGGGGCTGAGGTGAGAAAGATCTGGAAAGACACCATTATGTTATAAGCCTAGTTTAATAATAATAATTATTATTATTTTTAAATCAGAAGCTGTGTGCACTTTTGTTTTTATAATCTAACTTTACATTCAAAACAAAACAACAAAAAAAACACAAAACAAAAAAGTAAAGAAAGCCAAAACCAAACACACCCCTTCTGTCCTTGTCTTGGGGTTATTATGAACATATATGCACAAGAACGCTGCACTTTTTTTTTTAAAAAAACCAGTAGGGCTAGTATAGGCATGTAGGTGTCAACGATTCAACTAAAAGGCTTTTAGAACTTTTTGGTTTTTATACCAGCAAAAATAACCAAAAGAAACAATAAATAAAAGGTGCTAAAGTTAGCATTAAGAATTCAGTTGTAATATAATGACAATCTGGGGATCCAAATCCTCAAGCTCTCCTGATACTAACATGTCTCTGCAAACTATTAAGCAAATACATAAATAACTCAAAATATGATTGAGGCTGTGAAAGGCTTTTTAAACTATGACAACATGATCCAGGTTAACTTTTTTTTTTTTTAAACACAGTGAATATATGAATCATCTACACCTGAATAAAACATGTTTAACAATTAAAAAAAAATTAACAACCACAAAAAAGAAAAACTTTAAACAAAAGTGAACATCATTTGATTTCAGGGCACACAAAAGCCCTTTGCAGTAGCTTCCAGCAGTGGTCTTATTGTTGTGTCTCCTACAGATGCATAAAATGAAGTTCAACTCCACATTGACGTGATGAATAACAGGGCAACATAACGATCACATATAGCAAAATGCCACACCCTGGTCACGACAATATAACCCACTGCAGAGTTTCCATCGTGTGCAGGAACAGCACATACAGGTGTCATTCTGTCACATATTATTCAAAAGCTACTTTGTGGCCACAAACTGCACTAACCTTTTTGTTACGTAACCTTTGAATAATGGGAAAGCTTTGGGTTTTATAGTTTTGCTCCTTGTATTTAAATTTTTAAATGACAAGGTCACTAAAACTCATGCACGCTGCAAAAAACGTCATGCAGTAGTTAAGGTAAACCATCCAAGCAGTTTTTATTCATTAATATTCATAAATACACACAGCAGCTTCATTAGAGATTTTTCATTTTTTTCCTCTTCAGTTTGAATGTGGAGTATTAGGAGAGCCTTTTGCATGTCAAGGTACAGGACACAGAGCTTTTTGCTCTGCACTGCAACCTACATTTACCTGCTAGAAGTAAAAATTAGTTAAGTGGAAATGATTATCATATATATCTTTTTTTCTCTCTTTCTTTTGAATGTACACAATGTAACAAGAGTGACAGACCTGAAATTACAATCACCAAAACAAACCCAAGATAGTTGTTGTCCACTTTCATTGGCAAATACAGCACAGAGGACATTGTCTGCAAAGTGGGATGTCATCAAAGAGGAGGTGGAGGAGGCTCGTTTCCTTTATTACTCTCTTTTAAATTTAGGTTTTCTAAAGCAACATCTAGAGGCATAATATCTACACAGCCCATAGCACCAAAATCGGCAATTTCCCCCCGCTCATCCTCGTCTGAGGAGGAACTTTCTTCCTGTATCAAAGTGGACAGTAGGAGCTCTTGAACAAACAGGCTGCAGTCTGCCCGTTCGCTTTCCATTGACTGACGCTCTGCTTCTGACATCTTCGGATCATTCAATCTGTACAGCAGCAGGGGAGAAGAAGGGACAGGCAGTTGGTGAAAATACATTTCGCTGGTGGCACTTCTGGCACGTGCTGGAAGGCACACAAAGACCTCTGCCCTGCCTCGGGACACTCCTGCCTGCTCTTCGACATGCACGGCTCCGAAAACCTCTGGCTCCTAACAAACCACCTGCTCCTTACCTGCTCCTGTTCCTACAGCAGCCGTAACCACGACTTAAGGAAAACACAAGCTACTTGTGAGTTTCCTGATACTCAGAGGAGCCTTTCGGGGAGGGTTGACGGGACTTCATAGACACCCACTAGGTGCCTGGTTTTTGTTTCTAGGTCAACTTCTAAGTTTACACGTGCCACAAAATACATTACTGCACATGTAGTGCCTACGAATTCCCAAAGCATGATAAAAAATTCTTTCTACCACTTCTCTTAGGTGACAGCGCATGCCCTGATAGGAAAGGAAATCGCTCACTCACACTCTGGAAGTAAGTCTGGGACATTTGCACGTACTTTGATTAAGTTTCTCAAATAATAACGAGCTGCTGATTGAAAGACATCACATAGTATTACTTTGAACTTAGATAAAAATCAGCAAGGCGTAACAGCTTGACTCAAATCCAAGTTTCTTCGCACAGGAAATGCAAAGAAATGTTAAAATGCCCATAGCTCTTTCACACTATCAAACAGAAAAACAGGAGTATGTCAGGGGGACTGTGGGGGAGGAAGGTGGGGGAGCAGAAGAGATGTGGAAAACATTGATTTCAGGTCAATATCAAACTTGTAAAAGAATTGTAATGACGCAGTGGGCAACTCCTCTTTAAAACAGCCCTGGGATCTAACTATAGTTTCTAAAGCAGTTGTGTGTCCTGTTAATTAATGGCACCCTTTACTTGCTTTGTGATTAAGTCTCTAAAACACTTTATATATAAACTCCTACTCAATCTTCAGCTTTTAATACAGATTAATTTCCTGTTAAACAATACTATCTTCTGACCTCTCCCTCTCTCTCTCACTCTCTCTCTCCCCCCATTATAGCTTAAATCTACATGCTTGAATCACTGGAAATGCTCCTTTCATTGGACATAGTCAGAAAAACAATCACAATTTAGTCATGTAATATTTTTGTTCCTCTTGAAATTGAGATGCAGCAATTAATGTTTACCCATTGCTTAGGAGCAGACAGAAGGTTTGAAAAGATGCTACAAGTACAAACAAAAGCGCGGTATGTTAACTACAGACTCGATGAGGGATCTGGCAGAAGTCTCCTGCCTGGAGTCACAAGTAGCTTATAAAGCCAAAACTCAAAAGTAGCTTCCTTTCAGGGTTTGCAGAAAGCCATATTCAAGCCTAATCCTTTAAAGACATTTGTAGTTGTGGGAAAAAAAAACAAAGAAACAAACACCACAGTGCACTTGTGAGATTGTCTCTCTTTTTTGCAAACGTTAGACCACTACAGAACATATCCAAAAGCAGATAAAGTCCCTTCAGGCCACCTATAAACTGCTACTCTTGGATATTAAATTACTGCTAAAAGTTTGGATCAGGCAAGTTTTTGATGAACATTTTATACCTTTAAATATGAACATCTAATTGCAGATAAAAACAAATGGAAAATTTCCAAGCACCACATTTCTTGTGATTATAATATACAAAGAAATGTGACATTTAATACTCTTCTGGTATTTTGAGTATTTGAGATAGAGTAGTCTACAACCACACTTTTAAGTACATTTGACAGAGTAAGCAGATGATTCAGTGGACAAAAATCTTTCTTTTAAGGGTGGCACATTAATTCATTGAGGGTAGCGGTCTCCTTTCAGGCTTCAGTTTATTGTGACCACTGTTGAGATCTATCATCAACATATTCTGTATGATTAATTAGCCTGTTAATTCTGGGATAAATATGATCACAATTAAAGACCCTGCTTTACTAGGGCATGTGTCTAATTCCAAACACGTAACAGTTTAATTGAGCTCCGCCTCCAGAAAAACCAAGGAAAACTGAAGTGGTAAGAGGTAAGTATTGAAGTAAACATGCAGAACAAGTTACCTTGTAAGAAGAAACTGGGAATTCTGGATAGTCTGCTGACTGTTTTCTGTGTTAGATGTGTTGGTGGTTGTTGTAGATTGTGTAATAGTGGTGTTGACATTGATCGTGTTGGTACGCCTAGTTGCATTGCGCGCAGTCTCCAGTTGTTGTCTCGCTGCCTGTGCATGTTGTCGTTCCAACTGCAGTTGCATCTGCAGCTGCTGTAACTGAGAAGCGGAAGGGCCAGGGGAATTGAGCTGTCCTCCTGCAGAACGCCTCACGCCTGATAACTGAGATAAAAGCTCTGCCAGAGAAGAGAAAGGTATCTATGATGAAATACGTTAAGTGACTATTACACAACAGAATGAATACACCCTGAATTCCAGTGCATCAATTAATTTTTTTTCAATCAACAAAAATAAAGTACTAATAATGTTGGAGAGCCCATGAAACTCTTCAAAAAATTCCAAACACTCAATATCTCAAAGGGTAAGGAAGATCAAGACTAATTCTATGAAATTTTATTTCAAAGAAAAAGTCAAAGTTTAAAGCCTTCTAAATAACAAGAGAGACAATCCATAGACAATACCCAGTGAAGGATGGTACCCTCTGCAGCAGTTCTCTGAAACTTCAAGACAAAATACCAAATGACTAGGAAAATACTTCATTTTGGCTTTGGTTACTGATTGTATTTTAGCTTCAACAAACATGCCCCCAAAACATAGGTTTTGCCATCCTGGTATCATAGAAGGAGGCTGTATTGAGTAAGAGAGAAATATGTGCTGTCAACTTCAAACATTTAACAACATGTATTTAGTTAAGCAAACTTGTTCAAAAATTGCTTCACAAAACTGTTGACAAGCATGTTTGCTGTTAAAGCTTTTACTCCGCGATCTTCTAGAAATTAAGAAGTCCATCCTTAAGTCCTCCCTTCTGAATGGTGCAATGTTTTTAGCAAATTTTGTCTGAAGATTATTTTTTGAAACAAATACTAGCAGTAAATTACTGTTTGATGTCTTACTGCAGGATCTCTTGTACACCCCAAAGTTGTGTACTCCTTAGCTGTAGTTAGTGCAAGGGCAGAGGAAGTAGGGTACGAAATTGTGGCATGGAGGAGAGTGCAAAATTATTATAGGTCATGATAATTTTCCTTCCATTGCAGTAATAAAATACAATCCTTTTAAATAAGTCTTTCAATGGGGGAATAAAGCAAAATGGAATTCTTTTCTATGTCAGGAACTCAGAATGGTCAAGTTTTTTTTTGTTGTTTTGTTCTACCAGCACTGATAATCCCAACCATCCTAACTTCTAATTCCATTTTAATTACTAGAAAAGGCCACAGAGGGAAAAATATAAGAATGTAACAGATACTACAAACTCCATCATTTTTAAAACAGAAAACTTCTAGACATCTTTCCTATTCATCGTTTTACTAAAAGGGAAGAAAAATCAAACTGTCAGACAAGATTTAGATTCATTTATCCTCACTTTAAGTTAAGCCTAAACTAAGGCTTAGAGAATAAGCCTATAGCTGAACAGTACTTTGGAAGCAGATGTGAGCTTGAGATAGAGGCTTGATATGAGGAGACCCAGGCAGACTGCACTGAACTCTAAATGCTTTTGCAAAAATGGCTTACTTAAAAAAAAAAAAAAAAACACCAAAAAAATGAAGTTGAGAAGAGTGCTGTTTTATCCAGTATTTAACTCCCTTAAGAGGGAAGGCCTTGTGAGGCTGAAAACAAACCTCAGCACCTTGAAAACCTCCAGTGACGGGGTATTCCACCATGTCCCTGGGGAGGTTTTTCCAGGGATTGACTGTCCTCACTCTAACAGATTTCTTTCCTACATCAAAACGAAACCTCTCATGGTGCAGCTTGTTCCCACTGCCCCTAGTTCTTTCCATGTGACTCCTTGTGAAGAGAAAGCCTTCGTCCCCTCTGAAGCCATCCTTTAAGTACTGGAATACTGTGATGATGCCTGCTCTTAGCCGTCACTTCTCCAGGGAGAAAAGACCAAACTTCTGCAGTCTGAACCCTGGGAACCGCTGCTTGTGATAGGATGTGGCCTAAGGAAAAACCACTGATCGCCACCCTTTGAGTGTGACCCCATTTAAGCTGTTTTCTACTTTTACTGGGTTACATTAAATCAGCTGGGGAAAAAGTGTTAAAGCAGGTCACAGAGGGTCAGCAGAGCACCAGAGCCAGCAGAAGGAAGGAAAGGAGACTCATTTAAGGAAGGCAGCTTCCCCTTCAAGGGCAATGGTTAATTAAGCTGGCTGGTTGGCTACCTCTGTGGAATTAATAACCTAGAAGAAGGAAGTTCCAGTTTAAGCATTTATGCCTACTCAGCATCTGAAACAAAGGTGGATTACAGCAGGAAGTTCTGATGTTTCCCTAACACATTGGCATGGTCAAAAAACACAGCATAAAAATGTATTTCCAACCAGGAAAAAGTTACATTTTAGAATTGTTTCCATTCCATTTTTTTTTTCTTGTAAAGATGTTATTTTCAAATCAAAGCTAAACATACACTAAACAAATTGTTCTGGAAATCCTAGAAATATCTTCACATTTTTCTGGCGTTAAAAATGAGACAACCTTCCTTCATTCACAGGTTTTCTAAACTTGACCAAAATATGCTACAAATGCTTGCTTGCAACAGTACATTTATGTAAGAACTTACAAGTACACCTAAAAAAACCCTCCGATATTAGCAAGTCTGCCATTCACACAGCCTGAATGCAAGCTGAACATATTTTCAACGTCTGTTAATAACATTCACGTTGATCTGATTTCATTGTCACCAGCTCTAGAGTATATGGTTTGTGCTAAAACAAACTGAGAAAGTCTCCTCCATAAACACCTTCATACTCATAACAAATTAAAACTAGAGGTACTGAAGTAGGCGATGAAAGCAGGACACAATCATGTGTAAAAATAAACAGCACCTGTGAATAACAGGCTTTGGGAACCAGCCTTGCACTCTCTGGAATGAAAGGTGCAGGCTACAAGTGGCAGTGGTTTCAGCTTCAGAAGACCCAGGCATAGGCCCTGGGATAACCCAGCACAGCACAACATTCATCGACAAGCAGCCACCAGTCGAAAGCAAAGCAACCATTTATCATCTTGAACTTTTCTCCATCTGTATAAGAAGGACACTGGGGTGAAATCGGTGGTTACAGCTCTTACCAGCTATAGGATCCATGGCTTCTCTATTGCTTGGAGAATATGAACTCTGAGAAGATGAAAGCCCACCAGTGGAACTGCTAGTAAAGTGCATGTTTGATCTACGTGCACGGGGTCCCCCCAAACCCCGGCCTGGGTGAAACATTCGACGTACATGCCGAACACCACTGGATTCATCGTAAGAAACGAGTTAAGAAAACAGAACTGTTTTGTATCGACTACTAAATAACAAGAGCATTTGCTGGGTGAACCACTCAGGTACACACATTCCTAAAATAATCATTCAACCTCCAAAGCAACGCTAAGGTGCAGTGTAGCTATGGTGCAAGTCGGACATACAGATCTGAACTTGAGACTGTGTACGCCAAACTCCTATTTCTTCAGCTTTTTACTATGTCTTAGAAACATCTTGAAGGATTTTTTCCTAAGATCAAAGTCTTCTGCTAAGTAATCTCAATTGACATCACATGTTCAGCCAAAGTTATCAGAGACATGGACTTATTCCCCCTCCCCAATTCCTATATTAAATACTGAAAATAAAAAGCTTATTGCCTAATAAAAGTACATAGCAATTAGTGTATTCCTTTTGACTTTTGTACTTCATGCCAGAAACTTCATCCAAGAAATTTCAACACTTCAGTCCTTAAAACTTTGCACGAATTCAGCACATTCATCACACTCCTTTGTTTTACCTTCCCTCTTTTAACCAAACAAATACCACAAATTCCAATTATGAGAATGACTTCTTTCATTTTCCTTATTCCCCCTCACTTCCCATCTGATGCTTAAATTTCAACTCATGTGTTTTTACAGGCTCTCAAATTAAGACACCATCAACAAATAAAATAGACTTTGTTACAGAACATTAATATATATTGTATGATAACATACTATGTAATATAAAAACATATATTACTATATATATTAATGTACATTACATTGTTAATGTACATTCTTCCAAGACAGTCCAGTTAAGATTTCATATTATCTTAAAAATCACTAGTACAAGTAACTAGAGCAAAATGAAATAATTACCTAAACTTTTAGCTCAAATCCTTGTTTCCTATTTTCCTTGTTTCTAAAACAGCATGCTCACCACTTGTACGTAATCTACTACAGCGTAAGATTATTGCCCAATGTACTTTTTACAAAACATACAGGTACAGTGCAGAACGTCAGGACATTGCAGAGGTCAATAAATTAAGACTGAAAAAAATGTCTAGACTTCTTATGGCAAGAAAGAACGTACGGTTATTAAAAGAAAGTTTACAGAATGCTTGCCTTTCAAACCTACTCTGCTACAGTATAAAATACAACATATATGGTGCAGGAGGAAAATCTTCCTCGGAAGAAAATACAGTTTTTCCAGTACAGAGTGCCTTCCACCTCTAAGTGTGCTAATACTGGGTGCTACTGGATGCATTTCCCTAGCTTTCTCCATAACCAGACCTGATAGAAAAGACCAGTTTCTGGAGATTTTTCAAGCTACTGTGGGGTAGGTTTGCTAACTGCAGCTTTTAAAGTGCTTTAAGATAAAAAGTAAAGTCTTACCAGCTACGCTAGGGTAAGAAAAATCTTTGTAAACCCTAACTTGTGACAAACAGATAAGCTGAACAGCCATGCAAGAGCTACATGGATTACTAAGGCTGAAAAGATACATTTAATAAATTTTCAAACATTTTCCTGCTGAAGTAAGAATCTATTTGTCCAAGAAAGATCCCTTCTGGGATGACTGACAATGAAGCATTACCCTGTACATGAAAAGACTGATTTTTATGTTTCTTTTTTTTTTTAACCTATATAGCTAGCAATAAACAAACACTCAAATTGCACATTATCTGGCAGCATCACCAATATGGAAGGGGAGCAAAAGGTGCAGAAACATGAATTCCAGTCGAACATCACATCATGAATGTCAGCAGGAAATTCTTTTCACTGTATAACTGGTAAAATTTAGATTTCATGGCCTATATTAATGTTGGAGGCCCAAAATTTAACCTTTGGTATATCGCTATGCAGTTGTTAGGGATGCACATTTTGTTAGATAAAGCACAATTAGGCAGGTGTTACAAAAAACACTTAACTGGTAGAAACCACAGAACTGAACTGATATATGCGCTCAATGACTTGTTATGCCAATCAACGAGCAACAGCTCAGAGCAGTCCACAGGCCAGGAAAGACCCAATGGTCTGGAAGTTGGACTATAAATGCTGGACTACATATATCTCCAAGAAAGATCCATTTTGGAAAGGCTGCCACTGAAGCCTTACTCTGCATTTGAAAAGGCTGATCGATGATGCCTTCCTCATCAGTCTCATCCCACCTCTACCAAAAGGGAGGATGGCACAACTGCCTTAGAGGACGGACCGCAGACTGTTGAGGACCTCCAGGGACACCAGGGACCAAGCTCACATGGCCAGAGCCCCCACACTCAGCACCAGCTCCTCCCTAATGCTTAAGAGTCCTGCTTCCACCCACAACGAAAGGGGAAGCAGGCATGATTGCTTTCCTGTAAATTTGTAGTGTCCTTTGCATTACACATTACTCCTTCACAGAGGCCATGAACACCCAAATTCCTTTACACTAATCCAATTAATGTGTAGTAATTAACATGTGTGTTTAGCCTGTCCTGACCCTTAAACTGTGATAAACATTAACAAGCTTAAATGCAAACACAGTCATAACTGAAATGGAGCCATCTCCTTAAGTGGTGTCTTCCTTCTGCTAGCATAATGAACTTCAGTTGCAATGTGTTTTTTTCCCCCTTTCTAAATCTTTGAACAAAAAAGGCATTAGCAAAATAGTAATGTAGTCTTTTTGTCTATTTGTTTATATGAGATGCACAAAGAAATAATTCAGACTACTTAGTTTAAGTACTCTATATAACCTGGAGATACTCTATATAACCTCATCTAATAATAAAAAAAATTAAAAGCATCAATTAACCCTAGAAAAAAATAGAGAAAAAAACATATACCTAGAACAAAGAAAAAAAAATTCTTTCAGCTCCCCAGCCATCAAATGTAGTTAAATGTGCATAATCTGCAGCTAAGGTAACTGAAAGACAGCCACTTATTTCCCAGGAATTCTGAAAGTTTTCCTTGTCATACTACAAAAATATCAGCAGGTAACACTAGGAAACTACCTTCTTAAAGCATGGTGATAGAACATTTGTCAAAAACAGCTAAGCTCAAATCATCCTCAGATCACTGTCTTCATGTCACAAATAGTTAAAAGCCACTATTGAACCTGGATGCATAAAATCAAGACTAATGACCAGGCAGGATAAACCACAATGTAAGTAGGGAAAAAAAAATTTAATCAAAACACACTGTGAAACATACCTATAGGCTATTCACCATCTAATATTTATGGTTTTGCTTTGTTTTGTTTTTAATAGAAAGCAAGCAAGTTTTTGACATACAAATCTCCACCAACTTTTAAGTTCCAAGAAAACCAGAGGTATAACCCCTTGATTAAAAAAGGAAAAAAAAAGTATCAAAACAAGTAGTCATGTCTACTAGATGAAGAAGTCTAACTTCTTCTGTCTGTCATCTTAGGAAAGGATATTAAATCTCTAGGAGCTCTGTGTTCCAGTGTAAGATGAGCTGCAAAGTCATCTGTGACATGATTGGGATCCCCTCCAGGTAATGCTGCACATATTGGACAAATCTGAAATGACAAACAGAGAAAAAACAAATTTATAAGTTTTACACAAAGTAGAACTCATATCACTTAGTCAGTCACTACACATTAATTCTTAAACTTTAAAAATCACATTTCAGGCACCCACAAAATGAATAGTCACATATTTAAGAAAAAAACACACAGAAAATATTTTCTCTGCTCGGCTCTCGTGAGACCCCACCTGGAGCACCGCGTTCAGCTCTAGGGCCCCCAGCACAAGAAGGACAGGGACCTGTTGGACTGAGTCCAGAGGAGGGCCCTATTTCCTTACGGGGCATAAAGCTACACTGATCTTACAGAAATCCCGTTACTTAATGGAAGAGACAATTTTCTCCATTTTATTCTTGAAGAATACAATCTGAATAGCTCCTGTTTCGTTATTGTGAGAAAAGCTCTCATCAACTTTATCAACAACATATCAACAACCCTGACCTTGCAGCTCATTCACAAGGAGCCTAGTTACTTGCCTCCTGAAATGGGATTCAAACATGACATACAATGAAGTTTTTAATTTTCTATTTATTTATTTTTATTTACAACACTAACAGACTTCTAGCTGAATGCTGTATTGTGTTCAGTACGTTGGACTGAAATGAAACCCAACACCAATGGTATCATCACACCAATATCCAGATTCTTTCGCAAAGTTGCCCTATAATGCCTATTGTTACCCTTGGGCATTTACTGGTGAAGAAATACTGGCAGTTACTGAGGTTTTGGTTCTCTACAAAAATCATAATTTATTCCTTTTACAGTGTGTAACCTTACAAACCCTAATCACAAAATTTCCAATCTATACCGTAGATGCCAGTGTAATTTTTTGATTAAAGTACTCACATTAAATTATCTTTTAAGAAAATATTGTCAAACTCTTCCTGTCCACAAGTACCTAATATTGTTACATGTACCAATGCCAAATACACGAGAAAATAAGCAGAAAATCATCATCTTATCTGTACCACTCTGAATACAAAAGTGGCAAAATTAAATCTTCACTTTTCGAAATTATTAACAGTACAATATTTTATTTTTATTTTGTTAGATTTCTTCCCTCTGGTGGACCAGAATTCTTTGTGCTTATTCATTTAAAAAGATGAGTGGGAAGGGAAGAGTGACCATAAACAAAATAAAAGTTGCTCCATCCCTGGAAACCTTCCTAAGGATCTCAGGTAAAAAACAGCTTTTACACTCAGATCTACTACTAGGACTAAAAGGTCACTACCTAAACAAAAATAGTTGCTTGGAAATCCAGGATCACAGAAGTTTAGAACCCACAAGATTTCCTTCTCAGTTAGGTGATGGTTTTTCACCATCTGCAGTAAGTCTCCAGTACCCAAGCAGTCTTACATCTTTTGCGCACTAAACATTTACCAGAAAAGCTAGTCAATACTTAACACAAACATATGCAATTATATTCAAGGATTAAAATATTGTCCTTTATCATTATTTGAAACAGAGATGATAATTTTGCAGGCTGACTCCAGAAAACTAATGACTAATTTAACACTTACAACTCTTTCAGAAATCAGTAGGGTAGCAGGTGTTTAAGATCACAAATTTGGACTTTGTATATGGAATTCTAGAAGTTGCAGCCACAAACAAGGACATGCCACATTTATAAACCTAGAATCTTATAAACCTAGAATCTGAATATTCTGTGTCATGAACATACCACTGACATCCAGTGGTGCAAATCAGAACTACAACGCCAAACCACAAAAGAAAAGTCATCCAAATGTGGAATTTTCAATTAGTGACACTATGTCTGAAAGGTGCAAAGTTAAAGAGAAAATCAAGGAGATGATAAAAGTTTCAGAGTGTCACTACGATAACTCATGATCCTACAGCGTCACTGCTAAAAGTAAACTGTTTCAGTTCATAAGTTGTCAGGAAAGATCAGAGCCTCAAAACAGCTGAGGAGTTGCCTCCCCCCCAGCATTCCTTCTCGCAAGAATAGGTTTCAATAGGCTTGAAGATAAAAGGCTTATCTTCTTCCACAGAATTCCTTGAAAGTCAGACATCTGCTGCTGCTGCACACCTTCCTCTGCCTTAAGAGTTACAACAGACTGGTATAGGTCTTACAGGCCACTGTCAACTCATTTGGCAATTACATGCAGGCTGTAAAAAGGGAGACACTGCTATACAGAACAACCAGGAGAACACTTTAAATATCGTCTTACAGCATAATAAGCTCCCAAACATGGTAGCCTTTACATTACAGCAACCAAACAGCTATTACAAAAGAAATGCAAGCTTATTATCCAAGGATACCCTTAAAACACAGAAGAATTTAGATGTCACCACCAAATGTAGGTACATCTTAAAAAGCATTTAAATGAATTCATGCTTCACGAGAGATATTGTACCAGTTTCCCAGAAGACTCCTTTTCATGTTTTTCCACCACAATTAAAAACCAATTCTGAAGCTTCTTACCACTTCTGTTGATGTTTCTGCATGCTCAGAAGTAACATGTTCTTGAAGAGATGTTTCCGTATAACCCATTTTTCCACAATAAGGACAAGTAAAAGACTGTGGCTGCTCTACAGAAAAGGCTTCTCCACCATAGTACAAATCTGGAACAAAAATTATTTAAGTAGAAGTTACTTCACAGCAATAGAGTCAATTACTTTGTTCATGTAAACCTCTGTTTATGAATGTACTTGAATGCAATAACTGCCAAATTAATCTGGTATTTAACTAAAATGGCTATTTTAATATTCTGTAAAGGCCATATGCTGATAGTCAAAAAGTGTTCAATTACTGATGACAAAACACAGACAGACTACATTTCACTTTCATTAGCAAACATAATATAATCTTCTAATATTCAGTAGAAGCAAAGACTCCTCTGTTGCTGCCAGATCTTCACTTTTCTACCACCCTTGTTATCCCTGGTACGAGGTCGGTCACCTTTTCAATCACGAGATTAGCTCTCAAAAGCTTAACTCTGAACACTACTCTCTGCAAGTTTAGATTAAAATTTAAAAGTCCTCTGTGACTCCATACATCAATACTTATGCCATAGCTGAACCACTGTTTAGTAATAAGAACTTTTAGAAATGTCTTAAATAAAAGTTATACAAGAAAGAGAAATCTGATTATGTTACATGCTAGTTTCAAAACTGTGTTGAATTCAAGCACTTTTGCACTACCTATGAAAAGCATGCACTTTTGAGTTCAAACTTAACAGTTCTCCATACTTATCATGAAAATTTAACTAACCATGAAAAAAACGTGGTTTTTTTTGTTTTTTTTTTTTTTTCTCACTCTTCCTCTGCAGGGGTTATGTATTCTACAGGAAACATGAATAAACTTCAAATTCACATCAAAATAATAAAGAAGTGACTTTTGAGGAACTGATTTAAAATCTTTTTACTGAATTTTTTTCTATGACTCAATCAAAAATAAAAATTTTCAGAGAATCGTGAGTAGTCTGCTGTAAATTAAGAATTGGATTAACCTGAATAGATACAAGAACTTATGTTCTACACCCCAAGGCAATATCCATCTAATGTGCTAGGAACGTGTACTTCTGCCAGAATAAGTCACCTCTTACCAAGGTTTATTGCATCTTCTGCTATTGATCTGACTTTAGGACACAGCTAGGAAGAAAAGCATTTTTGTTTCTGTAGCCATACAAAAGACAATGCTGAAGTTAAAAATGTACATATCCATAGTCTGTTATATTAACAGGTAGGTAACTTAAGTTTTGAGGGCTAACACTGCAAGACTGCTTTTACGGAGAAAATCACCTTCAGTAACACGCTAATACACACAGTTAAAGATACATGCAGCTCCACAAATGGAACACGCTGCAGACCAGAGTTTATGTTCAGTAGGTCCCTGTTCCCTTGTTCTGAAAACTGCTTCCAGAAAATTTCCAATATGGGATGACAAGAGAAAGATGCCCCTTTAACACACATGGTAAGAAATGCCCAAGTAGACAGCAAGTGTTGCCCAAAAGGAAACAGTACCTGACAAACTGAGCATTTTAACTGGTTCATCCAATTAATTATCATGCTCAGCTTGAGAACCATCCTGAATCTAGGTTCATTTATTTAACGCATGCACACGCACTAGAAACTTATGTCCACCAATCCAAAGCAGAAAATTTCCATCCTATAGGATGAATCAAACAGAATTTATTTACATGCATAACTATCTTCTGGCTTGAATTGGTTCTCTTAAAATCACAGTATACGTATTTTCCACGTGCAGACCAGTCTTGTTTTGCTAGTCTTCTGTACTCCTCTTATACATGATATGCAATATAAAGTTTATGACAATCAACCTGTTCCAAGACTGTCTTGAGGCGGTACAAAGGCTGTTTCAGATACAACACACAGATGATGCACATAATTCACAAGACTTCAAGATACTGGAGTTTCCAGACAGTGCCACTTCAGTGCACATATTTCATTGCGCACTCTTCTGAAAGTTTTTTCAAAATTCACAGATTCCTACTCTGATGTTGCTAAAAACATGAGTGGGGGTATAAAAATTGCCAATATGCTGCAGCATACCCAAATATGAAGAATCTAAGTATGTTGTTGTTTCAAATGAGTAAAGCAGGAAAAAGGGTTTACACAGGACAAAGTTTTAAGGAGTCACTAAAACGGTCTCTGAATAGGTCAATCGTACACAAAGTGGAACGAATACTCTTTCAGAAAAATATTTTGAAAGGCAAAGGATTCAAAAATGATAGTTGAATAAAACAGATAAATGCAAAATGCTCTAGTGAAGACTGATGAAAGAATCCTCCTTAGCATTGTATGAAGACAAATTTTAAGTAACAAAGCTCATTACACAACTCACTACAGCATGTATCAAAAAGGAGAAGCATGTACATCAAAAGTAAAAACATTTTTTCCACTGTTTCATTGCACAGAGGAGAATTGAACTTCAGTTCTCATGTTATTTCATGTCCTGAAGATACAAAAAAAGTTGGGACGTATATAAAAATTCTGGGAACAAAATCAGTGAGAGGGCCAAGCTTTTGAACTGAATAGTAATAAGGAATTCCAAATTAACTGTATTTAATCTGCCCAAAATAGCACAAGTAAACACTATCCTGTTCGGTTAAAGTAATGCAGCAAGAACTTCTGCAAAAAAGGCTGCATACTTGTAGGAACAACAAAAAAGCCAGTCAAACACACATGGCAGAAGCCACTCACCGAGGCCATCGGCTCTGGGGGGAGCGGGGGGTCGAGGCGGGCAGGGCGGGGCGCGGCAGGGCGAGCAGGGAGGGCCCCTCGCCGCTCTCTTGCAGCGGTCTTTCCCTTCGGTACTTGTAACCTGCCTGCGAGGAACCTGGCCATGGTATCAACCAGGCAGAAAACAATGGCCTCCGCATCTCTTGCGGCCTCTCCAGCCGCAGTCACCGATGTGGCTACTCAGAGGGAGGGCTCGGGGAAACACGCAGCCGTCCAGGTCTTGGGCTGCAGGGTGTGCCCGAGTCTTCTGTCAGTATCTGACAGCAGCGGCGAGGGGTATGCCTGTGGGAGGTGTGCCCAGGTTGAAGAGCTGCTCAGCCAGGTAAGCGGAGCTTCGGGAGGAGGTAAGCAGGCTCAGGAGCATCAGGGAGTCAGAGAGGGAAATTGACTGGTGGAAGGGTACTCTACCCTCTCTGAGACAGACTCAGGAGCCAGCCACAGCACAAATGTCTCCTGCTACACCAAAGACAGAAGTTCCCTCATCCCGCCAGGCAGCAGGAGGGGACATAGGCCAAGGAGGGGAATGGAGTCAGGTTCCTGCTCAGGGTGGTAGGTGAGCCCTGTCCCTGCCCCCCTCACCTTCCCATCTAACATTATATAACAGGTATGAGGGTCTAGAACAAGACAGTCAGAACAACGATGTAGACAAAAGCCCGTCCCAGTTGGAGAGGGTGCCTAAGGCAAGGCAGCCTATCCCCTGCATCGCTACATCATCTGTCAAAAAAGAAAGAAGGGTTATGGTCATGGGGGTCTCCCTTCTGAAAGGGACAGAGGACCCGATATGCCGACCAGACCCAACCCACAGGGAAGTCTGTTGCTTCCCTGTGAGAGAGAGAGTTAGGAGAATCTTACCAAGTAGAGATAGAGCGCTGATGGCATTAAACTAGGATGCTACTTAGTGTCTTTGCTAACTATGGTGCATTGTGCAAATTAACTAAAGCAAGAAGCAGCCTTGGGCCCCTTACCAAGGTCAGTCTCCTAATAAGAGTGTGAGCCCATCTTAAACTAGCAGAAACTGGTCCTGCAGATGGACAAGAGCCAAGGAGCAACTGAGTCTGCGCAAAGACAAGAGGTCAGCTAGCAGCGATGAGGAAGAGTCATCAACCTTCATCCCCATGACCCCTGATGACCACCACCAGGAGACACTGTGCAAGCGCAGATGGGAGGAGTTTATGGAAATGACTCCTTGGAACTGATTTTAATACGAAGCAGGGACAGGTTATGAATGTGTATAGGCATACTGTGAAACTTCATGCATATGTAACTCTTTGTTGCATATAACCATGGCAAGTTGCCATGTCAGGTGCACACGACTTTGGCGGGACTACTCCCCGTGCTGCCCAGCGCTGAATAAACATAACTACTTCACTATCTTACTGATTGTGGAGTCCGTTTTCGGCAAGTCACCTGGGGCTCGGGTGAGAGACTTTGCTAAGAAAGTCAAGCGCCTGGTACGGCCCAGCGACTATTACCTGCTACTGGTCTTTTAGGCCGGTAATGACGAGGTAGCAACTAGAAGTACGAGAGTGATCAAAAGGGACTTTAGGGCTTTGGGGCGACTACTTAAAGGATCAGGGGCACAGGTTGTGTTTGCCTCTGTCCTTCTGATAGGGGGGATCGATGCTGACAAGCAGACTCATTAACACGTGGCTTCCAGACTGGTGCAACCGGCAGAATTTCAGGTTTTTTGATCACGGGAAGGTCTACGCGACACTGGGCCTGCTGGCACCAGATGGGATGCGCCTCTCTCAGAAAGGGATAAGGATTTTTGCCCAGGAGTTGGCAGGGCTGATAGATAGGGCTTTAAACTAGAGTCAAAGGGGGAAGGGGATAAAACCAGGCACGCCGGTAATGAGCTAATGGATGGTGCGCTAGAATCAGAGGGACTGTGTGTTAGTGAGGTCCTTCAGTCAGCTCTACAAGGTGCTGTGCGTAGGTAGGTGCATTTGAAGTGCTTCTACACAAACACACGCAGTGTGAGGAATAAAATGGATGAGCTAGAAGTCTTGGCCCAGTCCTGCAGCTACGACATCATCGGCGTAAGCGAAACCTGGTGGGATGAGTCCTGTGGCTGGTGTGTTGCAATAGGTGGTTACAGGCTCTTCAGGAGGGACAAGAAGGGTAGGCGAGGTGGAGGGGTGGCGATCTATGTGAAGCATGGGCTGGATTGTGTGGAACTTCAAGTTGGCGATGGCAAAGTTGAGAGCCTCTGCGTAAGGATTAAGGGATGAACAAATAAAGGGGATGTCATTGTGGGAGTCTGTTACAGAACACCTGGCCAGGACAACAATGCAGATGAATTATTCTTTGCAGAACTAAGAGATGCCTCATGATCAACTCCCCTTGTCCTTATGGGGGATTTCAACTTGCCAGATGTCAACTGGGATCACCACACGGCTGACACGAGCAAGTCCAGCAGGCTCATAAAGCACCTAGATGATAGCTTCTTGGTGCAGGTGCTAAGGGAGCCACCTGGGAAAGGTGCCCTCCTAGATCTGTTGCTGGAGAACAGAGAGGGTCTTGTGCGAGACATGGCAATTGGAGGCCGTCTCGGTCATAGCGACCATGAAGTGGTTGAGTTTAGAATTTATGGTGACAGAAGGAAAACTGTCACCAAAACTTCAGCCCTAGATATGGGGAAAGCAGACTTCAGGCTGCTCAGGGAACTAGTCAGCAAGGTCCCCTGGGAAACTGCTTTTGAAGGCATTGGCTTCCATCAGGGCTGGTCAGTCTTTAAGCACTGCCTCCTAAAAGCACAAGATCGGGTGATTCCAAAATATTGGAAGGCAGGCAGGCGGGGCAGAAGGCCGGCCTGGCTGACCAGGGATCTTCTACTGGAGCTTAGGCGAAAAACAAAGTGTACGGCTGCTGGAAGGAGGGTCATGCGATGAGGAAGGAATACAGGGATGCTGTTCGTGTTTGTAGGGAGAAAATTCGTGTGGCCAAAGCCCAACTAGAGTTGAAGCTGGCCATGTCTGTGGGAGACAATAAAAAGGATTTTTTTAGATATGTGAACAGAAAAAGGAGAACCAAAGAAAACATAGGTCTGCTACTAGATGGGGAAGGTCTCCTCACAGACAATGACACAGGCAAAGCAGAGACGTTTAACGCCTTCTTTGCCTCTGTCTTCAACACTGATGAAGGGCTTCGGGACCCAGGGTGCCCTGAGCTGGAGGACCGTGATGGTGGGAATGACAAACTCCCAACTGACCCTGAAAGTGTGTGGGATTTGCTGCTTCATCTGGATCCATACAAGTCCATGGGTCCAGATGGGATTCATCCCAGCGTGCTTAAAGAGCTGGCTGACATCATCGTGGGGCCTCTCTCAATTATTTTTCAACGATCTTGGGAATCTGGAGAGGTCCCATTGGACTGGAAGCTGGCAAATGTTGCGCCAATTTTCAAGAAGGGTAAGAAAGAAGACTCTAGCAATTACAGGCCTGTCAGTTTCATGTCAGTGCCTGGTAAAATTATGGAGAGAATGATCCTTGAAGTTATTGAAGTGCACCTGGGGGACAATGCAGTCATTGGTCCCAGCCAACATGAGTTCATGAGGGGTAGGTCCTGCCTAACAAATTTGATCTCCTTTTATGATAAGATCACCCATCTAGTCGATCAAGGGAAACCAGCTGATCTGATCTTTTTGGATTTCAGTAAAGCTTTTGACACAGTTTCCCATGGGATCCTACTGGACAAAATGTCCAGCATACAGCTAAACAAAAACATCATATGATGGGTGAGCAATTGGCTGACAGGCAGGGCTCAAAGTGTTTGTGGTAAATGGGGCCACATCTGGCTGGCGGATGGTCACTAGTGGGGTCCCTCAAGGCTCCATTTTAGGGCCAGTCCTCTTCAATGTTTTTATAAACGATTTGGATGTAGGACTAGAAGGTGTTTTGAGCAAATTTGCCAATGACACCAAACTTGGAGTTGTGGACTCGGCTGAGGGTGGAAAGGCCTTGCAGAGAGATCTGGACAGATTGGAGAGCTGGGCGATCACCAACCACAAGAAGTTTAACAAAAGCAAGTGCCAGGTCCTGCACCTGGGACGGGGCAACCCTGGCTATATGTACAGACTGGGCGATGAGATGCTGGAGAGCAGCCCCGCACAGAGAGATCTGGGGGTTGTGGTTGTCAGCAAGTTGGATATGAGCCAGCAGTGTGCCCTGGCAGCCAGGAGGGCCAACCATACCCTGGGATGCATCAAGCACGGCACTGCTAGTCGGTCGAGGGAAGTGACTGTCCCGCTCTACTCTGCGCTGGTGCGGCCTCACCTCGAGTACTGTGTGTAGTTCTGGGCACCACAGTACAAAAAGGACATTAAACTGTTGGAGAGTGGCCAGAGGAAGGTGACGAAGATGGCGAAGGGCCTAGAGGGGAAGACATATGAGGAGCGGCTGAGGTCACTGGGCCTGTTCAGCCTGGAGAAGAGGAGGCTGAGGGGGGACCTCATCGCAGTCTACAGCTTCCTCGTGAGGGGGAGTGGAGAGGCAGGTGACCTATTCTCTGTTATCACCAGTGACAGGACCCACGGGAACGGTGTTAAGCTGAGGCAGGGGAAGTTTAGGCTGGACATCAGGAAGAGGTTCTTCACCAAAATGGTGGTTGCACACTGGAACGGGCTCCCCAGTGAAGCGGTCACTGCACCAAGCCTGTCTGAATTTAAGAAGCGATTGGACTGTGCACTTAGTCACATGGTCTAAACTTTTGGGTAGACCTGTGCGGTGCCAGGAGTTGGACTTGATGATTCTTATGGGTCCCTTCCAACTCGGGATATTCTATGATTCTAGTGATAACTCATTTAGTTAATCATCCAATTTCCCTCGTGCATTGGTATGATTTGTATCATGATGATTAAATACCTATTTAATGGTTGTAAAACTGGGATTTTCCACTGCTGCAGACATACACACGTTAGAACTTCCAAGTCAATTTTTCTCAAAGTACTCCTAGCTGAGCAGTCTCATTTTCGTAGATTTTCAAGTTCTGACACCTTATATGCTAATCTGGGTGAAACAAGAAGATGACGCAAAGTGGCAAGCTAACACAAAAAGGGGCAAATCATCTTATTCTTTAGAGGGTTTGCATATAAAAGTAACATCTACTACCTAAAAAAAAAAAAAGTCTCTTAAAATTATTAAGTGGTCTAAAAGCCTCTACCTACAAACCTCACCATTTCATGAATGGAAGTATTTTGAAGTAAGGGACCAAAGGGCACCAGGCCATTACCAATCTGAAGAGAGTGGTAAATAGGATAACATGCAGATAAAAATCTCTCTCCCAAGGATACGCTGTTAGCTCAGTCCAGATGTCAACAATTCCAGTAGTACTGTTCTGTCACAGAGGAGAGAGGTTCGACAAGTGCTGTCAAATCCTGTGATTCTGGTCCTTGCTTTTACAGAATCTGAAACAAGCCATTTATTAATTAAAAAAAAAATCCAAGTTCCTTCCAACCTCTTGATTATGCTCCCACATGTTCTCCCACTTACACTTCATTTCACATCTTTCTTGTAACTCAAAGCAAACATACATGCAAATGGCAATTACGTATGCCTTCATCTGAAATAAAAGATATATTTAAAAAGGCACCTTTAAGAAGTGAAATCAGTTACTGGCATATATGAGTATTTTTTTCCTCTGGAAGTTCATATCTTCCTTCTTATTCCTCAACTTTAATCTCCCTCCACCTCTTACAATCAAGCTTCTGAGCTTTTATAACCTGATATGTTTTATTTTAAACAGCCTGTTCTAAAAAAAAAAAAAAAAAAAAAAAAAAAGGTTGGTAATTGTGGTATCATCCACCTTTTTTTCTCTCTACCTGTTTTTATAGTACATGAACAGTCCTAAAAATTATTACCATAGTCATATTACTGATGACCGAAGGCTCATGTGCTAAGGAAGGCCCGAATGATTGGAAGCAGTGTGGGGAAAATGAAAAGGCCATGGCTCCATTTATTACTGCTCTGATGCAACTATCTCATGACCAAAGAATTATCCCTTGTAGTGACAAAGAAATCTTTCAGATAATGAATTCTGATTCTTTTCAAATGCCCTCCTACACAAAATTTTGAGGCCATAACTCTTCAAACTCCTCTGGACCTCTGCAGCCCTCTTCTCAGAAGAGCTAGGAAGGCAGATAAGGTTGCTCAGTAAAAAGAAGACAAAACCACCAGACCAGATCACATTCCTCTAGGAGAAGATTCATTACTCACATGGCTGATCAGTTGCAGGAAGAACGCAAAGGAATAGAAGAATCAAAATACTGTCTAAAAAGGAGTCAACAATAGCTTATGAAGTTAGATTTCAAACTTGGTGTTTATAGACTATAGCTTTTCTTGAAGGAAATGAATTTAATGTGAAAACTCAAGCAAAAATATGAGCAGTTTTGCTTTATCATCCATCCAGACTACTTGTATTTAACATTTACATCCTCAACGAACACATTCTGAAACTTGGCAGAAGGTTAGAAATGAGGCAGAAGCACAGTAAGATTCCTTAGATAAAAATCAGTCTTTGAAAGGGATGATTCAGGACTACATTTTACAACAGCTTGTACTTGTTTACTGTTTAGACATATTTCTTTTACAAGGGTACACGAAAGTCAGGAATTTTAGGTTTGTTTTTTTTCCATGCAAAATTTAATTTTAACTCCATACTCACATACAAATAAAAATGCTGGTATTAAACAAACTGTAGTGTAATTATTTGAAGTATTTTTTTTATTGGTGTTTTAAGAAAACAAATGGTGGCAACACAACACATCAAAAAAGGGCCTGTCTGGACCCTTCTGGTAGTGGGGAGCCATCAACAAACTGAAGTGAGCTCAGCAGAAGGCCTTTGAGGTGGTGGGGCTGGAGCACTGCTGTGAGGGGAGGCTCCAGGGCAGGGCTGGTTCAGCCCAGAGCAGAGGTGGCTTTGAGGCACCTGCTACCACCACACCTACAAGATGTGAGGAAGGAGACTAAGCCAGGCTCTTCACAGCGGTGCATTACAGGGGTATAAGGAAAAATGTTTTCCACCATGTAGATCAGCAGTGGACCAGATACCCAAAATACAGGATGAATAGGTTCAGTTATCAGTGGCCTACGAAGAGCATTAAGTCCAATTGTCAGACTATTTCAGGGCTGACCCAGAGTTAAAACATACCATCACGAACATTGTCCAAATGCATCAGAGATGGGTATGGAGCAACTGCCTCTCCAGGAAGCCTGTTCCAGTGTCTACCTATCTTCTCCAGAGAGAAGTTTTTCCTCATGTCTAGTTTGAATCTCACCTGACACAGCTTTAAGCCATCTCCATCCTTGGAGGTTTTCAAGACTGGATAAAGCCCTGATTAATGCTGGCCCTGCCTAGGGTTGGACCAGAGACCCCAGAGGTCCCTTCCAACCAGAACTACCTTCTGACTGATCCTATGACATAACGATACATAGCCATACAGCTGTGTTAGTCATCTAGATTTCAGCATTTTGTCTATCACAAATACTGTCCTGCATTACAGACTGGAGGGACATATTCCCAAGCGGCAGGATCTCTCCTCACCTACTTGGAACCCTCTTTTCACCACCAATGCAGTGCGATCGCCATGTTTGCTAGAATAAAATGCCAACTCAAGTCAGAGCTGAAAGCAACTGCTAATTCCTTCCAGCCAGAGCATCACTGCCTCAACCAACCAGCAGGTTTTCAGTACAGCCGTGTCCAGTATGAAAAAACAGCACATCCTCCACTTTTCTTCACATAGTTTCACCAGTTGCCAATCTCAGTATATTGAGCGCAACTAGACAGTGCTAGGCTAACTGCTTCAGTGTGAGAGACACTGCGATGACAGTATGACAGCGATTACAGAGCACATTCTCAGTTGTTTGTCCAGCAGCAGCTGTACATTTTGTTTCCCCAGCAGGTGTTGGGCTCTGAGCAGACATACAAGCCTTAATTGCCTTGACCAGCCTCAAAGCAGACCTCCACACACACTCCCTCTCTGCCTGTGGGCTACATGTAAGGTCCAGCCATCTGGCCATAAACCCTGTTGTAGCTGTGCCCAGACCTCCTGCTGCCTTAGATGGATTTTCCCCATGGACCCCCGACCTGAAATGTTATACTTCCTTTCTCTGAGACAGTCAGCAGGACCTGATCCTCTCACCAAACCTGCCCTCCACACCTTGGTTGAGTAGTACGGGAGGATTGCACCCTCCAAGCGAGGAGGCTGACACTTCTTGTGCTGTGGTCACTCAGCTCTCGACTTGCTCTTCGTTGCGGAGCAGCCCTGGTTTTGCTGCTTCCCAACAGTAAGCACCACATTCTGAAGTCATGAACAAGCACTGATACTAAGGAAGGTTAGAGATGATTTGAAGTCCATCTGCCAATACTGAGTAGTGCCAAAATAGCAGCTGCTGCTTAGAGACAGTGTACGCTGGGGAGCAGCTCTGCTGAACAGGACTGAAGTGTCTTGGTGGACAGCAAACCAGCAGTGCGCCCCTGCATCAGTGAAGGGAAACCATGACCTGGGTTGCATCACAAAAGAAAGTAACGATCAAATTAAGGGTTGTGATTATCCCATGTTACCAGGCATTTGTTAGGCCACAACAGGAATAGAGGGTCCAGTATTGGTCTCTCCAGTTTAAGACAAACACACGCAAAAATGGAGCGGTTTGGGGCAGGAGGTGGGGAAGACACACACGTGCATATGCAGATGTGTCCACCAAGATAGGTAGAGGGTTGGCGAACTTGACATAAGATGACAGGTTGCAGGAACAGCAGCTCATTTTGCCTAAGTGTTAGGCGACTAAAGGTATCAAGACCTTCTGTTACGTGAACGTCGGAGCTGGAAACCGAATGTACACTTTTACAGTCCCTCTATTAAAGTAATACAATAGGACTCTGGTAGAGAATTCTATCAACAACTTGCATTACTTTGCCAGTATTACCCCTTTGCAACAGTGGTATTCATGTAGAAGTTATAGGATTAAAATCATAAAGCATCCTAATTGTTTAAAATTCTTCTTCAGAAAAAAGGAAACGATGAAAAGTGCTCTGAACTTCTACATTGTCCTGGCCAGTACCAACAGACTACCTGGTAAGTATATCCCTGTTTTTACACAGACCTATTACAGTTCTGCTCTTTGACTCCTCAGAAATAAACCAATTGGTTTTATGCTTTAGAGGTCACCTATCTTCATATATCAAACTTCATACTGTATTTTAATCTCTGTCACTGTTACGGCAGTCTATCACCCTTTCTGTGTAAAACCATTTTCTTCCAGCGTCTCTGTGGGGACTAAAGAACACCATCACTATGGCTGTTTTGAATCCCATCTACCTTCCAAAGTAATACGAGCTCATGCAATGATTTCCAAAAGACAGATACTCCAATAAGATGGTTCAAAACTGAACACTGGTGTCACCAGAAATCACCAGGGCTTTTCATTCATTTTCAGTGTTCTTGTAAGGGCTCCTATACCAGTCCAAGTCTCTGGGAAAAAAGCGCCTTCAAGGCACCTGAAGGAGCCCATCTTCTGCCATATGCTTTGCAACTTTATTACTGTGCCTAGGAACCCTACAAATTTACTAGAATTTTCATGGAGGTAAACAATACATTTTTTTTCTATGCTGAAACTATCCCAGATACATAGGATTGGTCCATGTGATTAGCTATCCCCTGCAAACCCAAGCTTGGTCACAGCTTTAAGAACAGAGTACTGAGGTGAATCCAGTTGTCTGCACACAGACAGTGCTGGTCAGACGGGAACTATGGATACCAGGGTCCTCATCATCACCTGCAGCTGGATCTCCAGCAAGTGGCTCACTGATCCCTTTTCTCACTTTTAAAATCAGTAAAGTAACACTGACTTTGTCTGAAGTGCTTGCTTCAGTTTTGCAACAGAAGGATCCCCCTTGCTGCTTCCTTCTCCTTGGCACAATACTCATATTTAACCACCTGTCCTCTCTCCAACCCAACATAAGCAATACCTCTAAGTTCACTCTTATAAAAAACAGTTTTCATACCTTTGAGTCAAACCTGATCAAAGACAACAGTACTGAAGTTTGCTGACCACCTAATCTAGAATTCATCTAACTACCTATACTATGAGACTTTCAGTCCACATTTCTACTGAAGTTTTCCTTACTCAGATATTCCCTACCCATCACACATTAGAAGACATTTTCCTTTTCTTTCTTTCAAGTTCAACTTACCATGTTACCAAGAAGAAACTGAAGAATTGACTACCTCTTTGCTGTTTAGTTTAACATTTCCAATCTTCCCTAAGAGATTATTTTCTTTTAACCTGTTAATGTATTTCCTTTACGATTTTTAAATTCACTGGCATAACTATCCTAATAACCTTGGAAGAGGCCATTTTAGACTAGTTCTACCATTCATTATAGATTTTTAATTTAAAACTTAGAATTTCTTAGCTCCTAAATTTTTGGATGTTCTTCAAAGTCATATGATCTTGCCTATAGAGGTCTCTTTGAAAAGTTACCACAGTTTCTCTTAATAACTGTAACATACTGTAAAGCCATGCTCCTTTATGACTGACGTTCTACAAGGAATTGTAGAATAAGAACATTTTAAGAAAGACATTACAGACCTTCCTGACTCCTAAGAAAATGTTATCTATAAACATTCCGTAGTCCATGCAATGGTGTATGTTTCCAAGCTCAGTAGTACTCAGGTGCCCTCTTGCATCAACCACTGCTGTGACTCGGAATCTAGCAACGTGCTCTTTCCTATTATTGTCCTACGGTGTTAATCCAGCAAGTAGTCTTGCTGTAGTGCTGAGATGCAGTAACAATCCTCCCTGACACTGATTCTGTGGGAGCAATGCTCAGATACCAAGCCAAATGAAATTTCCAGAAGTCGTTTTGTCATCTTTAACTTAAAGAAGCCACAGTAGCACGCACACCAAACAATGCAGGAGTAGCCCTCAGAACCCTATTACCCGCCTGCCTCAGTACTTCACTGCAACCTTCCACCTCTCTGTTTCCTCCTACAGGCTCAAATGACAAAAAATAACCTCTCCCTCCCCACCACAACATAGACAAATGAAGTATGTTAAATCAAAAGACATGCTCGTTTACCAAGGACTTCCAAGAGAGAAATATTCAAGCTGCAAGAAACAAAATATATTTTCTAGACATTCCTACATTCTAATGACAACTATTTTTAAGAGGTACGTGTCTAGGAGAAATTTCCCCATTGCATGACATTCAAAGTTTTGGCATTTAACATCAACTTCAGGCTCCACAGAAAGCATGTTTCAGTCCTCTTTTCCCTGTGAATTATGACCATTTAATGTTTATGGCAATGCTGTCATTTTAGCCTGTGAGAAAAATCCTAGAATAGCCACTGCTAGGGGACAAATCAGTTTGAATTGTGCATCTCCAATTCTGACCCAAACTCTGAACTGTTATGTGGAGATTTTTAACTCGTAAGTAAGACTTAAAAAAGAAGCATATGCAAATAAAAATGATTGTATGCATTTTTGATAATGAAATGAATGCTTTCCTTCCAAACCCTAGATTCCCAGGGCTTGGATTTTAGAAGTCATGACCAGGCATTCTCAGGGGAAGCAGAGGTCTGAGAATTGAGAGAAAGTGAAAGATATCCAACAGCCATTTTGAAAGAGAAACAGTACGTTTCTATATCCGGCTGTTCTCTGATGTTTAAATCAATAAAGAAGTAGACTATTTCTGTTTTCATCAAGAACAAAGAAATTACCACCTCTCAAGTGCTCAAAATGTGAAGAACAATACAGCTGGAATCACTAAAAAATAATAAAATGTGAGCCCTGTGGGCTTGGAATATATATATTTTTTTAAATGTCCAGTGACAGCAACATCTTACGGTAGAGGTTTGATGCAGAAGTGTTTCCTCAGTTACAACCCCACTGTTACAATGATGCAATAGAAACAACAAATGGGATAGGAGAAATAAGAACTTATTTTTAAGTATTGATGTGGTTTGACAGTAAGAAATAATTTTGAAATTAGTGAAACTTCAAAGGAGTCCCAAGAAGACTACATGCTAGTCCTTGCCACATTCAGTACAGCCAGACTATCATTACCCTGCTGTACCAACATTCCCACATAAACCACCAGAGAACAATTCTCCTCCACAATCTCATCATTTTTCTGCTTCTTCAGTTTCACTTAGTTACAACATATTGAACAGGAAAGCTCGCCCCATTTTTTGAATTGGAAGTTAATTAGAAGTAGTCATTGTTATCCAATATACTTAATAGTCTGATAACCTGCTGTGCACTAAATTAAGAAATATGTAAGAGTTTTTATATGCCAGAACCAAAGAAAACATGCCTGTTCTTTAGAAGACGGGAATGTGCCCTTATTTTCAGTGTGCTAATGGAAGAAAAAGCGCTTAGTAAGTAGAAATATGAAAAATCCATATTCTGTTTACTAACACAACACAGCACCAAATGACTGGAGTCTCAAATTACCACTTACCAAAATCTACTCTTGTTAGTATGCACTGCATTGGATGGTCAGTCGTATGCCTTGTTGTTGTTGCACCACTTTCATAACAAGTTGCACACAGATCGTAATCGTAGCAAATTAAACACTTGTATCGTCGACCTCGGAAATTTCCTTTTAAACATGCATCGCAGCTGACACCTGTAAACAAAAAAAATTGTTTTAAAACAACAATAAAAGCTTTTTTTTTTTTGATGAAACTGATTTGTTCCTGTTCCCTCTCAACAACCAAAAGAAATCAGCCATCTCTGACACCTACAGCTTACATACACGACTCAATTTCTAAACACATTTACGTCTCTAATTAAATACTGTTCTTGAAAATTAAGCTCTTGAATTCTAGAAGTAAAGTAAGGGCAAACTCAAGCATCTGAAATGATAACAAATTGTTATAAAATACCTTTAGACACACCTTCCTGCAGATATCTTTATTTGGTAGTAGGACTAGTATTTGACTATTCAGCGAGAGTTTTGGGTCAAATACTCTTAATAGCTAAACAGCATACTGGTTGATCAAGGAAGAAAAAAAAAAGACAACAAACACCACTTACAAAAGTCTACGAGCTTTTCTGCCTTTACTTTCACATTTTTCCTTACATCCTAATTTTCAAGAACACCACAATCATTCCTGGTATTACTATGTGGGGTATAAAGTAGGACTTTTTTTTTTCCATTTTAAAGAATGGGGAAAAATTAAAGCTTTTTTTGAGGGGGAGAGAGGGGGGAAGGGTAGTTAGGCTGCATCGGTGCTCTCTACCTTACTTCTTTCTGGAGCTCAGTATCTGCGCTTGAGGGTAGTCATACTGTGTGTGTCAGGAAAAGACTTAATAGATTCCAGAGACTTTCATTTTTTTCTGTGTGGTTTCAGATCTCTCTTGGTTACTTGGTTAATTGCAGAAGTATCACCATTTTGTAATCTGTCACGCCCAACAAACTTCCTTCAATTGCAGTGGCAAATTAAGGGCCTCCAGGAAAGAAACCACTGTATACACTGCAGGCAAAATTTTCATCAACATCCTCTTTCACCATCAGCTAATGCTTGTTCTTCACTGCTCCCTTCAAGCACAGCCTTTAGAGAAACAACATTACCAGAACAAAATAGTTACACCATAACCCATGGCCTATTTACCTTTTTTTTTAAGCCTACTTGCCAGAGGAGGGCTGGTGTTAATTACAAAAAAATTCTTGCATTTCTTTTTGTTGTGCTACTCCACTCTGTAGCACCTGAACAGAAGCCTTAACACGGGAGTACAGAAATGCAACAACCAGTTATTTCTTTTAAATCTCTGCTACTTGTTCAAACAATTAGACAACTAGTGGACAAAATTTTCTTTTTTCTTTTTTTTTTTTATTAAAGTTTCTCCACCTACAGGACTACCTTAAGGCATTATCTCATCATTTCTCAGGTCGAAGTGCTGTGCACTGGTATGAATACTGAAGCTAATTCTTTAGTTGTCTTGCTTGGTATGTAGCTTGGGTGTAACCGTACATGGAAGTTTATTCAGAAGAAACTGCTTCAAGAATACCCTTGTTAATAGCCTAAAAGAACTAAATTTTTTAGGACTACAAACTTTTTAATCTTACCCCCTTAGCATGCTTTTCTCTGATTTTTCTTCTATTAACTCTGAAGAATCTGGAACAATGTTTAATAATTTGCATACTGTGAGCAACCTGATTTCTGAGGACATCTGCTCATTAACCATGTAAAATTTCAATGTTTCAGTCCATTTGCTTGCTGTTTTCATACTGAGATGTACGAAGTTTTATACATGCAGCATCCAAATTTCCCCAACAATGCATGTTATACAGAAAACACTTATCAGCTACTGGCAGCACTGCAAGCCTTTTTGTTGCCTACTAAGCCTTCTAGAAAGCGCTCGATCAGCAAGTTAGGCATCGTACTGAAATAAGCAGACTAGTTTAACATACAGCCTGTGTCAGACACCAACAACTTTCCAAACCAAGTATTAAGCCATGGTTCCCCAAAAAGCGGGGAAGGTACAGCTTATTTCTTTAAACTCGAAGCAGTTGATTTACTGCAGATGTATGCTTCTTTGCGACTGCCAAACTCCTCCTGTCACATGCTTTCTCAAACATCTAGACAGTTCCTATTTGAGGAAAGACATGTTTTTAAAGTTTTCCTTTACAAACTTTCCTCCTGCCAATACATTCTGAAGTGCAATGCCCCTCCTCCCATGTATTTTGTGATTATTAATTTTTCTCTGGAAAAATTCAACCACGAACACAAATCACAATGTAATGTTTGTTCTTAAAAATAAATGCAACAAGGTCTTCAGACAGCAGATGTATTTTGCTTCCTACAATCAATTCTCTACTGGAAAGTACACGATCTGAACTTAACAACAACAACAGAATTCAGGTTAAAAGAATAATGAAGTCATGCTTTCTACATCTCTCATAGTCAGTATTTTACCATGACCCCAAACTACCACTTCCTTCCCTTGCAGAAACAGGCTGACAGCACTGGATGGATGTACCAAGCTACTTTTGTATGGTGATTTTTTTTTTATGTAGCAGAGAAAGAAAGCCCCTAAAGGAAACTGGTTAAAAAAAATAATAATTAAAATAAAGGACTTAGATTGGGAAATAAACCCATATTTAAATTTGCTATATCCCACTGAATCCTTTTTTTCTAGTCACTTATTCTTATTCTTCCCTTTTAAAAGCAGTCCCACCAAAACTGAGGTCTATTGCAGTTTTTCCTGTTCTTCTCTAAGCTGATTACCTGGCTGCCAAAACCTCACTCACCTATCTAAACTGGGATCTGGAAACTGAAATACCCAGCCCAGTAATCTCCTCTGACCCTACCCCTTCTATTATAGTAAACACTTTCACTTCCTTATGGAAGCTTTGTTTTTCATTTTTCTCTACTTTAATTTTTATGTCAACTGAAATTCCCTACAAAACCCCCAAGCACTTGAAGATAACATATTCCCGTTAGCATGGTATCTTTCACCAGCTGCCAATCTTCCAACATTTCACTGCATTTACCTTATATTGCAAATACAGCATGCATATTACAGATTCAAGAAAGTCAGATTATACTGGATGCATCCATATTAATCACAGGTTTAGAGAAAAAAACAGGCTCTGGAAGGATTCACTTTGAAGTGAGGAACAAAAGCAAACAACCAACTGAAAGAAAAGACTGAACAACATGTGACAAAGATTTAGATAGTCAGCATCCAATTCTGACTGGCGCAAAATTCTAATTAATGACTTTTAAGAAAATGCTTGAGTGAAATCCTCTTAGCCCAGAAGGAATTGCTATTCAAGGAGAACTTTTGAACACAGAGTAAGAAATAAACATTTTAGTTACATTTTAAGTTTTCAATTCATTACCATAGATTATCCCATTTCTTCCTCAAATTCTCTTCTACGTTGTTGCTGCTACGCAAGTACTCACATACACTGCCTAACATATTAAGTAAAAATTTCCTGCTCACTGACAAAGGCTGGGTTTTTTGTTCTGCCCTTTAAATGTAACTCTGTTCCACTAGAGGGTAGCATTGTGCTAAAAGCTAAAAAGGTTCAGTTCATTCTACCTTTAACTACCCAACTCCAAATCCTGAAGGCTTCTTCAACAGCATTCCTTTGCAATGTCAACAGTCACAACTTTGCATTTTGAGTGAAATGAATCAGGAGATACTTGACAGTCTCATTAATATTTTTTTTTCTCCTTTAATACAAAATTCTTACTTATATATCAAATCATTCCACATCTTCACCTAATCAAGGCCAACAACTTCAGGAAGATATTGTCACACCAGCATTTTATACAAAGGATACTGGATACTAATATATTTTTAAAAAAGCAATCCTCCCCCACACCCAAACTCCTTTGTCACTTTGATCCTGACAATCAAAAATTCTTTGCTCTTATGACAAACAAAAAAAATAGTTTTGCTAGGAATTATCATCAAATCAACCTCTGCTGGGTTTAACAGAGTGACCAAAGAAGGCATATGATCTAATTTCATAACGGGAAAAAAATGCTGGACAGACATGGTTCCAATGTTACGTATGTTGGGACTAATTTGCTTTTACAATTGCAAACAAAGCTAAGGTGTAAAATCAAGTAAGATGTTCTGCATGTCAAAAACCAAAATTACTGCCCTGGATAGATATAGATTTGTAACAGAGCAAAGGGGTTATTCTGCCCCACACACACACTCTTGGCTGCCCAAGACACTATGGATTTTTAATATTATTTTGATTGCTCAATAATCTGTTCCAGATAGTTTTTATCTGAGAAAATGTTTATACAGCACACACAAGACTGTTCAGACCTACCAAGAGACCTCAGAAGGAACATTACACAAAATTTACGGCCTAAATGCGGCAAAATCTTGAATACATTTGTAAGACTGACAAATGAAGCAAGACAGGCATTACTTTTTTCAGTATTTCACATAGGAAAGCACAGAGGCTGAACTCTACTCACTACTGGACAGAGAAAGACCACAACTTTGACGTTTTTCCCAATGAAAAGCAACAGCATTTGCCAACAGCACTCAAGAAGTAATTTAAAACCTAGTTTAGATACCTGAAGCTGGAGACATATGATCTGGGAACAAATATAACACGTGTACAGCATGAGAACATAACATGTGTACCTCAGAGAACGTATGCACAGCATGCAACTGGTTCCCTTCCTTTCATAAAGCTGACTGGCTTCCTGCTCAGGATGGACAAGATTTTAATGAGGAGAAGGTAATGGTTGTCAAGTAGAGCATGTAAGTCATCCCTTAAAAAAGCAAGCTAAAAGAGTTTCAATAGATGTACTTTGCAAAGCAACAGTATGAAGGGCATACCCACACAATGCAACAGATTTCTTAAGTATTAATTCTCTTCAAGAGCTATGCCGCCAGATGCAGCATTTCTTGCATGTCACCAGGAATCTGTCTTTGAGAAGGAAAATCTGAAGTCATTAGTAAGACTCCTCAGAACTTCACCAGGGCAAGAGACCTATGCAGCATGAGACGAAGAACACAGGAGAACCTGGCAGGGTTTTTTGTTTGTTTCTGCTTATAAAGAACATATAACCGTACGTATGCCATACAGAGGTACTAGAACACGTTCCTATCTCAAACAACAAACTTCTAAACTTTTAGCAATACTCTGGATCTATCACATCCTTTAACTTTTAGAAATTAAGTGGACAAAATTCAAGGCTCCTGCCTTTCACAACTACCTTTCAGAAATCCCAACTTCAGCATGCAAATGAAAAATAAAACATAGCTGACCCATCTTTTACGGTATAAAAGTCTTCAATCTGTATAGTGCATTTCATTTTTATATTCTGAAGGTCGTAAGTAACACTCCTTTTAATATGTACCTGATAATTTTCAGTGTAAGATGTTCTTTCAGTGGGTTTGTTTTTTAATAAATTTGCTTGACATTAACCATCTCATCTGTAGTCTACATGTCAACCTCTGACCTTAAAGCAATAAATTCTGCCCAATTTTTCAGTTCCTTCTGGGACTGAAGCTAGGAAAATATATGCCATTTGATACCATTAAAAGAATATTAAGCCAAACATTTCTTACTTTAGTATCCCCATCTCTCAACGCAGTCACTACTGCCAAATTTGAGAGGTTAACTTATAGAAACAGCAATTTTTGTTGTTCGTGTGAAAAATTCACCAGAAGTTCAGCAAAGCCAGCAAAGTCTGATTTTAAACATCTTAAATGTTTTCCAAATCAGACTACAAACACAAGCATCAAGGAGATGTACTACACTGAGCATACTCCATCATTCTTGCAGCTCCAAGTGCGGAACAGAAAATCCATACACCGTGTCCTATAGCTACTCGAAGTAACTAAAAATGCTCCATCCCCTCACGCATCCTGTGAGTAACAGGACTGAACATGCAGCATCTTCCTACAGCAGTGTGTAAGAGGAAGCAGCCAGACTAGCACATCTTCAAAAAGAACTAATAGGACTGAAGTTGCTGACAGAGATGATGTAGACTTGCATTTGGGAAGAAATGGGGGAGAAAAGGAAGAAGTCATGGCTGCATCAGCCCAGAAGGGCAAAAAGGCTTTTGTTTCCTGAACTGCACCCTTCCTCCCTCTCCATAGGCTAGAGCCTATGGGAGCCCCCAAGTTTTGTCATCTCCCTGACACTGACAAGTTTCACAAAGTGCCTGGTACTCGTCTAGAGCTGGCCTACGGAGGGAGATCACGCAGTACTGCTGACCGACCCTCCAAGTTTCACCTTGATCCTAACACACGAGTGCCAGCAGGCTGCCCAAGGAAGTTTTTCCATTTATGCTTTCATATCCCACATTGCGGAACCTACACACAGAAAGGTTTAAGTCATCTAGTGCATTAGTAATAACAGACAATTAGTAAGTGCCCCAAAACTCGCTCAACTCTATACAGAAACCACGTGGCAGAGAGAGCAGGATGGCTCCCCACAGCAACAATCACCTATTTGCCTCTACCTTTTCCCCTCTGCAATTACCCAGTTCTTTGATCACGCCTTCCAACTGTTACACCACAAGAGCCTTACACAGCTGATTGCCTACATACTGAGCTCTGCTTCAGCTTCAGAAGACCACATCCCGTGCAGTCAGGGAGGACTGTCCCAGACACAAACTTGTACCTGGCCAGGTAATTAAGCAGATTACCTTGAGGCATGTGTGCAAGGCATGATGCAGTTGTACTACTTGGCCTCATTCTGCTTTCTCCTAACTAGAGTTTGCGAATGTTATAAGTCATTCATTTCTATTTGATTACACAAATGGTTTTAATAATGCTGTACTAGAATTAGCCAAAGAACAAAATAACCATTACAATAATATACGTTCCCCTTAAACACCACAAAAAACGCACCGAATACTGACAGAAAGTCACTCAATGTTTCACTCCCCCAGATCCAACTTTGAGAGGGAGGCTGTAATATCTAAATGCAACAATTCAGGCTGTTTTTATTCCTCCCAGAAACGTCCTTGAAAACTACCAAATTACTTGTACTTCAAGATCTTAATAAAAAAAAAAAAATCAGAAGCAGTTCTGATACCAATCACGCTGCCCAGCAGATGGCATCACATCACACCAGTGACATTTACGCGGCAGGTCCAAGAACAATTTTGCCACCATTAAAGCAAAAATAAATGCGAAGTGCAACATTTTTTAAAAATAGATCCCAGAAACAGCAGTGGTTTCACTACTACAGCAGTAGCTGAAACCGATCAAAAGAGGGAAGTTATTTTCTTACAACCCCAGGCAGATGACATAACAGCTATCTCATAAACCTTGACCGTGAAACTTTTTCTTTTAAATATCACCTTTCCCAAACGGAAAAACAAAGAACAGCAAAATCAATATAAATTTACTGAACACTGTCCAAAAAAAAAAAAAGTGATAAATTACTCACATCGTAATGTACATTTGCCCAACTACCAATTCACCAGAAAAGGTGATAAGACACAAATACTTCTGTAAGATGAGCTTTAACTATTATTCATTCTGTCTTGGAGCAGACGAAAACAGGTTCTGCACACACACCCATAACCTTGATCAGTTCCCAACAATACTAGTCATATATTTTCTCTGCACAACAAGAGCAACCACATCCTTTCTAAACATTTCTCATACAATCCTGATATTCTTTCATCTCTTCAAATACACCTGTGGGACATCATGAAAAAAAAAAAAACAGGAATTGCTCTAGGAGCTGCTGGAGACCTTTAACTTCCAATGTAGACATCATTTTACTGAGAATCACTGTATAGTCTACGCTCCAAAACAACTACTTTAATGACAAGCAAGGAGGAATACTTTTGCACCCTCCCTAACCAGAGAATGACAAACTTATCAATACTGTGGAGGAAAGGCAGACAAAACACTGCATATCCCTGTGCCAAAATACAGAAAGCAAGCATGGATTAAAAGGAGGATTTTAACAGGCTTGTAGGAGTCCTGGGCAACCCTCCCAGGTAAGAGGAGAACGCAGCTGCAGGAGACCAATTCTAAAAACATTTTTTTTTTTTTAACTAGCCTACCCTGTTTCTGTCTAAGGAATTATTTATATTGTTTAGCAAAAACCACTTTGAAACCTCCTACAATAATATTTCCTATGCCTTCTGTTTTATTATTTTTACAAGTTACTGCAAATACCACAAAAGACAAACCATTTTCTCCCAGATACATTAGAAAATAAAAACAAAACACCTTAAACGACAAAAAAAAGTGTATTAAATACCATCCTAAATAGTGAGTTGTGTGCTTCCTACCCTGATCAGGCTTTTCGCCAATTGTTCCTTGAATTCACTGAGAAAACTAGTTTATAGCTTTAAGCCCTGGCCTCTTAAAGCACACAGATGTCGTCACTGAGAGTCCCACGGACTTCTGTATTTTTAACAAAAAATGTTAAATGTCTTCTCAGATGAAAATATTACAATTAACATATCTAAATATTTAAAACGCAGCAAAATTCTTAACATGTCATGAGAACTGATTCACAGTCAAAGGCGTGCTAGACATACCTAACAGACCTTTGAAGTAGAACCAAGAACAGCCTACCCTGCAATGACATATGATTGAGCAAATTTGGGTTTCTAACTGAATATCTGATTTAAAAAAAATGACAAAAATAATTTGATTTTCGATTTGATAATTTGATACAAACTTTGGTAACGTTTTATACGAATCTTATCCTTCAATTAATATAATTTAATTTGACCTTCAAAACCATCACAACGTGAAAGCCTGCTAAAATACTGTAAACACATTAAAATTAAACAAATTTCAACACATTTATTAGGGCACAGAAAGTTTTTAATGTGGCAGCAAAGGAACTGGCACCAGACACAATCTTATTTAACAACGCTGTTAATCTGGAAAATGGCACACAGCATGTGAATTCTATTAACAGAAAAATACTTAAACTGAGGAAAGCTGTAAACAGTGCCAGGGCTAGAAAATAACAGCAACAGCACTGGGCTGTTACTACTTATCCTGTATCTAGTAAAATCAATAGCAAAGTTTCTTATTTAAGAGACAGAAACAAGTTCCTGAGTTTCTTTCAGGCTAAAAAACAGAAATATGTAAACACCAACTGAAAGGGAACTGGGATGGGAGGAAGAGTATCACACAAGAGTTAGTTTTATCAGTGTTAAAACCGTGAATAAACACTGAGCAAGTTCTGAAGAGAAGTTAAACAGAAGAACTGGTACTTCTCTGTTGGGCCCTGCAAGAATTAGATGCAGTCTTCTCAGAAAACACCCTGCATATTTTGATTAAGAGTGTTATTTAAGAAGAGTAACAACGAAATAAATAAACCACAACAGGTAGAACAGGACATGTCCAATCAGGCACTGGAGGGCACCAATTAGCATGGCTCAGCTGAGCAGATGAGTAGAAATACTTTATGGCTTGACAGCCTCAACTCCTTTTTCTATGAGCCACTGTTATAGACAGGTAAGAGAAAAATATCAATATTCAGAACACCTGGAAGAGTCAAAGTTCATCAGCTTTCCCTGCAAAATTTTGCAAAAGGCTTAGCAGAAATTAAATACTTAATCAAGGTACACCCTGAGCGTAGCTGTTGTGTCCAAATGATATACTCAGCTTGATTTATTTTTTTATCTATCAGACTCACTCCCAGCCCTCTTATACTTAAAACATTTACAAAATAAGAAAAGCATGGCAACCTTTTCTCCCATCCAGCATAGAGAAGAGGTAAGATTTAGCACAAGCAGCAGTGCAGCAAGCACGTAGCACTGTCTGGGCAACCACAGGGCTAGAAGGAGAAGACAGAGGTTTTCAAAAACTCTCCCAGTAAATGCCTTGTGAGAACACGACCCATGATAGCCAAGACTTACAGGAGAAATTTGCACAAAGTGGTTTGGAAATGCGCAGGCTTTTCATGTCAGGAAAACAAAACCTGAAAGCAGCTGGAAGAGGGATGGAAAGAAGAACAAGTGGTTCTCCTCCTCACTGAAGTGTATCGGCAACATCCAATACATGGCAGGCAGCTGTAGCTAGATTCCTCCCTGTTAACCCACCAGGTTTATAGCGACAAACACAGTAACACTTTCTAATTTACAGCCTACTTTCAACATCACCATGGCGCAGAAGAAATTTACCTTTCCTTAACACCACAAGAGGTCTCAGAGCTTATAAAAATAATCCATTTTTTCCAAACACAAAAGAGAATGCTAACATGAACGTGTTTTTAAAATGGCAATAGGAGGTTAAAATCCTACAGCGTATTCGTTTCAGTAGTGGCAGTGTTTTACTCTGGGCTCTTCCTCAGGCATTTTTCTTACTATGAACATAAACCAACTGCCTTGCCAACCACTGCTACTCCAACTCTCTGTCACAGGGAACAGCTTCTCAGGCAGATAACACGCCTGCAGAAGCTACAGTTGATCGTGATGAAAAAGCTGAAAAGTGCTGTGGGAAATGTAGTCTCCCAAAGCAAAAAAAGGTTTCACACCTCCTTCAGTCAAGCTTTGAATCTGCTCCATTACTTTCTCCCCTTCTTTCCACTTCTTTGCTGATTGTTCATACGTTCCCTGGATTGACAACCCAGACATACCAAGTGCCTACCTTGCTCTTTCTTCCTCTCAGCAGCCAAAGCTCCTTTTGCTTTATTACATGATTTTTTTTCCTTCTCCTGTTATATCACATACACATAAAGAACCAAAGGTTATCAGAGTATCATCTTCTAAACACTTCCCTTACAGACCCATCCATTTTTTTTATACATACAACCAACTTATTTTTCAGAATAATTTACTAACAACCCTAACAGGGTTGTGTCAGAATATGTGGAATCAGACCATTTTCCTAAATAGCTACCTATTACTAAACACTCTAAAAGCCATTACTGATCTACAAATCACAGTTCATGAATCTTCAGTAATTATTGCTTTTACTGTAATAAGCTCTTTTTTTTAAAAAAAAGAAAAAACATTTTTTATTTTTAATACTTACATTCAAACCCATCCTTAAATGTGATTCTCAGGAAAAACACCACACAATTGGATTTTTAATCTAACACACTAAAAAAAAATAATCACTTGGCACATATGAAAAAAATTCCCATGTCTGCCAAACCAGATACAAAGGGATCAATTTACTGCAGAAGGTACAAAATAAGCTCATCAACTTCACTATGATTGTGCCATAAAAGTCCCAATCATATTAAGAAATTTAAGGATAGGAAAGGAGAGTTCATTACTATTCCTAGAACAGAAAATAACCACCCACCATTTCAAAGAAAAAAAAAAATCAATCTGTCTAGAAACTGAAGATACACTTAGATCAGTATTTAAGGAACCTATTTTCAGCTGAGGTAGGAAGGGACAACAGCTGTGAAGGAGGACCCTTAAAACAATTACTGTGGTTTCAATATAGCTGTTCTGTTTAGAAATATATGGTATATATAGAAACACTAAAAGATACACTAAAATCAAGACAAAAACAAAAAACAAAAAATAACAAAACCCCACAAATCTATTATTCTGTCCTGCCATAAGCCAATCTCTCAAATCCCCATGATAAATTTCAATGAAGAAACTTCCTAAGCTCTCTCTTCAACCTACACCACAAGAGTCAGACAGGTACCACAGTTTCACCACCTTCCTTCAGAAAAAAAAAAATAAAAAAAACTTTCTGCAGCCTTGTGTCCTTCCTCTGAATAGGAGAGAATCAGTCACTCAGCCTTGCTATAGAACATAACATTCAGGATTCAACGACATCAAAAACATATACAAAATTGCATTCCCACAAAGCATCAATAACCAGATGAAAGAAGTCTGAAATTTACAGTTGCAAAGCAATACTTACTAAGGGAACCTAGTGTAATGACTGTACAACAATTATAATAAACCACCAAACTTAATTCCCACAGAGATCTAAAAATGTGGAAACTAAGTTTTAACAAAAAAGACAATTTTTGAAGATCAGGCAATTTTTTAAAAATTAGAATAGGCAGTAATTTATAGACGTTTCACATTATTTGCTGATCTGAATACAAGAATAAAACACATACTTAGCGATACAGCATTTTACCAGAGCAGACAGATATGCTGCATCATAATTTGAAGAAAAAAGGAGAGGTAGTATCAAAACCGACTAGGTTTCACTACGTGTTACTGCAGGCTCATGTGCCACACTGCAGTTACAAAATGCATAAAATAGTATGTTAATGATTAGGAAAAATCAGCTGTACAAACAAGTCTGACAGATCTTCATTGAGAGAGTTTTATAAATGATCTATTAGGAAAAAAAAAAGAACTGAACACTATAATATAAATATAGTACTGAAGAAAAACCTAGATATAAAGCTGGGGAAGGCAGAAAGACGAGAGATTTTCACTGTGTTACCTCACTGCTTCTTCTGCACCTCAGAAACAGATATAGTTCAGTAACGACACAAACACACAGCTTTCTTTACACTTTCTAACTAACTTAAAGTTCTGTTCTCCATTTCCTACCAGACTCTGCTTGACCACTAAACTGCTGAGCTATCTTGAGTTCTCAGGTGCTTGTGAGAAAATCACTCACCCTCACGTGCACTTCTTCAAACACAAATATTTTTAAGACTGCCTCACTACACAATGCGTTGGATTCTTAAGTCTGGCTTACGAATGGATGTCAGAAACACGCAGCTAGTTTTACCAGGAAGACAGCACAGCCTCCTAGCCTGCAGACACCCAGGACAGAGGTTGGGTATGAGCTTGAAACTCTATCCGTTTACCTTAGCAGTTCTCAAGGTGGTGTCACCGGGGCGCAAGGATGAAGAGAGACCTTCAGCCCATCCAGTCAGAGCCATCTGCAGTATGGCGTGTCTGCGCTCCTAGGACAACTTTAAGCCAACTGTTATTTTAACAAGTTTTCTGAGCTCTCCGTAGATGGTTACACCACAGCAGCTCCTACAGGAAACAGTAAGCATTAGCTGCTTTCCTTCCAGGGTCTTCTGCATGCACTAGAGCTGGCACCTACCTTACTCCTCTGATATACCTCTCGGCTGACCAAGTCAGCACTTCATACCTTCCTACAGTTTACAGACCCTACATTAACTTTGTATGACACTGTCATACGTATATTATACATACATATATTATACATACATGCATTTTATGTGGACCTTAATGTCCACATAAAATGTATTTTACAGGCAGAGGCTTGAAACATTTTTGTTTGTTTGCAAGCATCTTTCAGTACCCACAAATACCAACTTAGAGTCAACGGTCCAGCCAATAGAGTCAATTTTCCTTGGGTACAACTGGAAGACACTTTAGGATCGGTACAGGAGGAAAACAAAAGGATTCACAATCCTATTAATGCACATGCACATTCTTTAGCCTTCTTGTGCCCTAAGGTCTGCTTTGTTTTGATAATAGTTTATTGGATCATTCAAAATACTTCCTCTGTAGTTTCTCACTTATGAGACATTCCTCAGGTTCCCAGCAGCTTCGCTAGAGTTCCTGGATCAACAGGAAGAAACTACAGTATGGACCTTTACAACTGCTATACACTGTCAAGACCTCCAAATGCTCAGCACCATGAAAAAGCATGCAGGCAGCACCTTCTTCCATATTAGTGATGTTTAATGCAATGACACATCCAGTTAAGAAAGTACCTGCTTCTTCAAAAGTAATGATTTATGAATTAAAGAGAAGGAAAGATATGTTTTGAAGAAGCTCGACACAAAACAGTGCAAGGACTATGAACAGTATTCATCATTTGCTGACCTGAAATATTAGCGCTGAAACAATACATCATGGCATTCCTCAAAGCCAGAGTCAGGAGTCTTCGACCAATTAACAGCCTGGAGTACTTTATTCTTGACTAGACAACTGTACTCTGGCACGTAATTCTCAACAACACACTTCTTCAGCTCTGTGGTCACCCTCCTTGCATTCTTAATGCTTTCAGGAACAAAATATTAACTGAGCTAGTTACAGTAACTAGCTCCAACACTTCAAGGCTGAATAGTACCACAATAGACTACAAACTCCACCCCCTCCAAAAAAAATATAAAAAAATATACATATGAGTGGAGGATTTTAAATGTGACATCATCAGTTAAACCTGAAAATTTGCTTCCTGCAGATCCTCTGCTTCTAAATAAACGTCAGGCAGCAGTTTGGGATGCAAACCACTGCAAGTCTGACCAGTAAGAGTCAATTAATCTAAAGACATCCTTCACTTACAAAGCCACTCTTCTACAGCAAAATCTCAGGCTATTTTCTCAGCCCCCCATGAGAATCTTCCAGAATAGGACAAACTTGCTGTTCTCTCAGATCCTCCCCTGGCAATTTGCAGGCCTTATGCCAAAACAACTGGAGAGAAGATCACAGCATCCCTTCTTTCTGCAGCCAACAGGGCAAATTAACTTTTCATCTTTACATGTAAATAGACAATAACCAAGGCAGAAAAGTGTTAGAAAATGTTATTTGACATAATTGTGTACCGAGACACTCTGCATAGTTTTCACTCTGTCTTCTTAAATTTGTAAGGTATCTTATTAATGTAAGTAACAAATGCAAGTCTATACAAAACAACAAATAATCCTGGTCGTTGTTTACAGCAGGAGTAACACACTCTTCCACCTGTATAGTCAGAGATCAAACCATGCCTGCTGGCATTCTCATCTTATGGGGGACAGGTATGAAATTAATTTCATGTGAGCAATCTTATGCACATCTAGGTTGGAAAAACAAGAACGTTATGTGCACAACATCAGAAGCAGTGCAGTCTCTACAGTTTACTTTTGCCAAGTTCAGTCGTCTTTCTTCGAGGGCATCCTGAATGTTCCTTCTCCATCTTACTTCATTTCCACAGCCAGGTTTAGGGAGAAAGACGACTCTGGACATATGAAAAAAATAATACTAACAATAATTCAGGTGCTAACGGACTCACATTTAGTTTTGGAATGTATGGTGACGAAGTCCAAAGAAACTGCAAATCGCAGTGGTAAAGCCATGCTTGTGTAGTCGTGACCTACGTTCCACCATCGTTACTCCTGGCAAAGCTGTTCTCATCAACCTGATTTCACCAGTGAACTACAGGCTGCCTCTCACTACGTACATTTTCCACTTGCAGTGACAATCCACAATTCAGCTTGCAATTTTGCATACACATAACAACTGTGCACTTAACACCATTTGTGTTAAGCACATCACCTCATTACCACCCATTTGAAAAGCACATGCAAATAGTTTCAATAATGGAAGCATTTGCTTTGTTGAAGTGAAAGCGAAGTGATAGGACCCTAAGCACAGACAAGCCCTTGTGTCTAAACCCCAGATTTCTTCAGAGCCAATTTCATTCTAACTATCGTAAAAAAAGAGTCCAACCAAGAAAGTTATTTATTCAGACTTCGGCAATTTCAAATTAAATGAACATTAATTTCTAAGCATGCAGCTAATACACAAAAAAAACGAGTTTTTTTTAAGTTACAAAAAAATACACTGCCATAGATTTGAACACTATTCCTTGTCAGAATTATTTGTATGGAAGCAAAGACAAGCTGACAATCACAGAAGTCATTATACGATTATAACCTAATAAATTCCTGACCTTGAAAATCTTGCACGATCTATTGCTGCTGGGGCAGGACACTTCAGGTAGGTATCCAGAGAATATCACAACTTCAACAGCTCACAGCACTGCTATCCAAACAGCCACATGCAAGACACCTCCAAATAACCCTACTGCCATTCCAGGCATGTACCTGGATATTTGCTTCCAGGAGCTGATGTTGGGTTCCTGCTATATTATTAAGCATCTGAAGAACAACTCAGTTGGTATGTGGAAGTGCAGAACTTTAGAAACTGGTTTAAAATTACAATTCTGATATGAATACTGATATTCTCAAAGAACTTCGTCCCATCTGTCCAATTAATCCATGCTAATTTCCAGACCGTTTGTACATAAAGACTTCACCTTGCCCTTTCAATTTTCGATGGTAAATACAATCAAGAGAGCTGGCCAACAGCAACACCCCTCAGACAAGAACACTGGCTGCTTTAGTATCAATAAGTTAACACAAGTGAGTCCATATATACCACCCACACTTGCAATCCACTGTTAATGAAAAGTTTTTAAACAACGGCCCTCCTCAACAAATACTGTAAGAATGGTTTGGTGTTACCTGGCAAGGAAACACTTTCTTTTTTTTACTCCTGAAGCTGTCTCGTCTCATCTGAAAACAACAAAACACGTTCATGTCTACAACAGCCAGAGAACCCACTGTCTAGAAACATTTTGGAAATAGTTATTTTCTTAAACAGACCAGAGTTAGTTGTGTTACCAAGAAATACTAGAGCTCTGTTTTTCAAAGAGGCTCACAGAGGCAGGCATTAAACTTCTGTTGCATTCAACTCCGACAGGGGCCTACGGCATCCACAGACCTTTGTGAAAATCATCCTCTTTAGGAACAAAAGTAGGAGAGAGACAGCACAGCAAAGGGAAAAAAAGAACAATGACAAAGAAATAAGAAGGTGACAGATAAAAGTTCAAAGCCAAAAGGAAGGAAAACAAAGAAGAGAATTCATCCTACCAGAGACAGCACCTCTTGTCAGTCAAGACAAGAAACATTGCCTCCCAAAAAGAATCTGGCACCAGGACATGGCAGAAGTGATGGGGGAAGACCAAATCTGACCTGAGATAAGAAAGAAAATGGAGTTATGATCCAGATTTATATTTTTGAAACTTCACCTGTTACTTCATCCATATCTTGCAGGATGTTTTAAAAAAAATCTATGTTTTTTTTTAAACTGATGTCTTTCTTCAGCTGCATTTTGTCAGTGATTGCACTGGGATGCCTCAAATCAAATCTGGAGCAATACTTTGATAAAAATGTGAAATTCTATGTGAATACTGAATTAAAAACAAATCAGGGGGAAACCATAGGAAGTAATAGCTGGAAACAGTGTATGCCACTGAAATGTTCCAGTGAGTCACGAGCTCGTAAGAATGGATTTGGACCTATAAATCTCACTGAAATGGAGTACAGAAACACTAATCCTCATTTTAGTAGAACCTCCTTGGTGTCTTCAGGAAAGGGAACTCTCTACCTGGATCCTGCATGTGCAAACAGAAGAAAACATCACTGGTTCCCGTGTCCAGGCTTCCTGTTTAATCATAATAAAGATTAAGAAGATTTACCCAGGTCTCCAGCTGCAAACGGGAGCAACTTTAAAAGCAAGTCTCCTAGAAGCTCCATATAAAGCAATCACGATGAAGAGAGTTAATAAATTCATGAAACTCATTGCAGGGTGACAAATGGATAGTAAAAATGAGAATTCTGGTACTTGGCCAGATCATATACTAGGACTAAAAAAAAAAAATTATTTAAATATCTTAACATTAAAAAAATAGAAGTTTCATGAAACAAATCCAACCTCCCCCTAACACCCAAACTACACTCTCAAAACAGGTAACATGTATATTTTTCTCCAAGTACTTTGGAGGCTCCAGTGAGTTCTACCCGTACTTAAAAATGAATCCCAACTGAGAACCCATGACTTCCAGTGCTAGAAACCAAGTGATCACCTGTATGCACCTTTGAAATATTATTCTGAGACCTATGGATAAAGAGAAATCACAAGTGATCGGAAAATTGTACTGAAGCTGAAGACATTTATATGATAATTCCCCACAACTTTAACTTGGGACAGACCACACTCATCAATTTTGTAAATGTCAGTAACCTAAGACAAATAAAACTTTTTAAACTGCTCTAACCTGAAGCCTTGATTTACACACTGTCAGCCAGTAAAGCTACTGAGCTTTTCTCTGTGCTCTTCACTGAATTCAAAAAAGACCTATTTCACAGTGTCAAAGTTTATTGTAATGTTGTGCAGGGATGAAGATGTGAATAACCACAAAGACCATAAAAACAAAAGATGATAGGAATAAGTTCAAACCAGATGTTCAGGTGTTGCTTCAGGGACAGGTAAAGGAACCAAATGGGACATCAGACTTGAGATATTCCACAGCCACATTTAAGTCTGAAATAGTCACAAGGCCTGATGCGTGAAGTTTAAGATAAAAACCAAAGCTTTAGCTGCTTAATCTGGATACTTGTTATCCAGACTCAAGAACCTTCACTGAAAAAAGTTCCACAATCTCTTTACATACTATATGAAAAAGCACTTATATTCAGTTTTCATCACTTTCTTGAATATATTAAGTATCTCCTTCTCATATTAGGAAATAAGAATTACAGACTCTTATACAGAAAGGAGTCAAGTCATCTGAGGTAAACACGTTGCAATTTCTATCCATGCAGTAATTCTTCCTCACACATGTCCCGAGTTGCTAACATTACTCTGAGTTCTCTGAACTCGGTATACCCAAGCCGCATAGTGCCTTACAATGCCATTTCTGTATGGGGGACTGACATTTCTGCCTCTAGTTAAGCTTGTAAATCTCTTCTCCATTACGACTTCATTTTCAGAACACAGCACTACCAAATCTGCCCATCTAGTCTAAATCTGGCAGAGGCAAGAACGCGTCCTGCATGGAGGATTTAGCCTCCTAAGTGATTCCAAGAGCAAAAAACATGGAAACTCAAACCCTTGCTGGTATTAAAATACAGGCATCTGAGTATCAATCCGTGATCCAAATCCACAGGAGATGCAGTCTTACACAATTACACGTCTTCCTAGAAAAACAGCACCTCGCTCAGTGCACCAGGGCCAACGGTGTTCAGCGAACAACCAGATACCCGTTTTATCATCACGGGGTCAGCCTGAGCCTTTATTTACCACACACTTTTAAAAATTTGCATCGACAATGGGTTTTCTGATACAGAAGTGCTTACAGGGAAAAGGCAGCAAGATTTCCATGTAGCATAAATATCAGCGAATTAACTTTCACAGCACTTCTAAGCCACTTTTTTCCCCATTGAAACTGATGGAAAACAAGACACAGATTAAAACCACAAACCTACCAAATCTACTTGCTCAATCTGGGATGCCAAAGGATCATTTTTTCGGAGCATTTGATTTTCTCAGGTCAGGCATATTTTCAAAGCTGATCACTTAGCTACTACAACTGCAGGTGTAAAAGCTCAGATCCCCCGAAGCCCAAGTCAGGCCTTCCTAAAATAAGGAACAAACATCGAGCAGCCACCTCTGTATTCTCTCTTTGGTGATTTGCCTAGCCCTCCATGTGAGCTCTGCAGCGGAGGAAGGAGGTGGGGTTGATCCAACTTTCCACAACAAAACTCTGCTGTCACCACCTCGACCACCCTTCCTTTCGGCAGCACCCCTACCTGCTCGCTCCCCGTACGGTCCCAAACGGGGCCATGCTCTGACACACGGCAGCCCCCCAGGCACCCCAATGGGGGCTGGGGTAGCACAGAGCAGATTATACACAGCTGTGTAATTGCACAATGCGGATACTCACAGAAGCCTGGATTACAACCATCCGCAGCCAAATTCTGACATATCCCAGCTCCCGGGGGGCTCAGCGGAGAGCTCTTCTTCAAAGGTGCTGCTGTGTCCAGCAGCTTCTTAAACATATTAACACTTTCTGTATTAGTCATTGCGCTTAACAAACATAAAAACGGAGTAACTGAAGCAACAACGACACAACTGTGAATAGTGACATGAAAAACTCTCTCAAATGGTATCAGCACTGTAAATAGGCAAAGTACCTGAAAAATTACTTAAATAAAATCTTTTAATTTAAGATGTATCAATTTCATTTGCCCAGTACTGCTCACAGAACTTGCGTCTCTCTCTGCACACCTCCCCAGAGCCCCTGCTAGTCACCATTAGCTCAAACAAGCATTTGTAACCAAGAGTTATTTAACCACTCTTCTCCCCACACGCACACCCAGTGATGTTAGACATATCATAGTTCTATACCCATTTTTCTGCTTAAGGTGTTGACCACCAACCTTTCAACACTGACCATTTAATTTTTTTTTTTCGCTGTCTCCCATAGAATGATCCATGACACTAATTCTTACCACAAGCCTGAGAGAAAAAGTGGTCTCTCTCTACACCTATTTTTGGAGGACCTTGTTCACATACGCTGCAGGGACATCATCATACTGGTTCACATGCAATATGCTTCATAAGCCATCATCCATAAACCTTTTTTCTTCTTAAATGAAAGTGTAGCTTCCTCAAAACCCGAAAATACTGTGGCTGTTAAATATCACTGAGGTACCCAGATCTTTTTTATTATTATTATTAAATGATGACTCAGTTCCTTGCTGAAAACAAACAATAGTTCAATAATAAAGCAAATTACTGTGATCCAATATTTTGAATCACATTTGCAGCTGTTCAGGTTTAACATTAACATATTGTGTGTCCTAGACATACTCTTACTAGATAAATTATCACGCCAGTGCACATTCAGGTATTGTACCAAGTTATAACTGGTCTCACAGATACGTTTCTTCATTATTAAATGCAATACTCCATCAACGCAGTGCCTAGAGTACTTTATATGAAAATTGTGCAGTTCCATTACCTGAATTAAGAGTTTTGCATGCAAAAGTACATTAATTTTGCATTTGGTGGCAACTGTATAACTGACACTACATGAAATATTCACAGTTATATATCAGCTGCCACACGTTATTTGGCTTGACAGAAATTTGTAGTTTCACTCTACAGCTCAAGTACGATACACATATGGTATAATTTGGAGGATCAGGTGTTACTCTAGTCTTCAAAACCTTTATTATGGATAACATTTTATGTATGTTTTTTATCCTGACCATACAGAAAATGTTATTGGCCCAGACTCCCAGTCTTTCCATGGTACAGCTAAAAGACTGGAGCTAATGCTGCCCTGACATTAACCATTCTCAAATGGTTAGCACATGTAGTTCTCGAGACTTCTAGGATGCATTTATTTACCCTCCCATTACAAATAAAGAACTGACTTAAGGTTCGTACCTTATTACCACCCACTTGTAACTTTTCTTCACTTGGAACTGAGATTACTTGCCTTGCAAAGCTCTGCTGATCCGTAAGAAGTGCTGACAAACGGGCACCAGTAAAAAATAAACAAGCAAAAACACACACAGAAAAAAAAAACACACTACAAGCCACTTGCACTGCTACTAGCTTTTTGAAGCTTAAAGAATACATCCCTAAATGCATATAAGAAACAAACTATGGAAGAGAGTCGGGGAGGAGGGGTACAGAGTGTGCAGGAGATAGAATCGAGTGTTGCCGGGAGCCCTCTGGAACTGCTGGGACAGGAGAACAGAATCCAGCCCCTTGTACGACCAGTAATGCTGCAGCAACCCAGTTTTACAAAAGATGTGCAAAAGAGGTCTTCTAATGATATTTATGGGAGTTATAATTCTGTTTTATGCTGTCCTGTGTGCTGTGCACTGTTGTACGAAACAGTCATGACTCGACGCACAGCCATAGAAAGAAGATTTACAATATGCAAAATACCTTCTGCTATACTTTCCAGAATATAAAAATTCACCTGTCTGTTCCTTGTAGGCTGCCAAGGATTGCACCACCACTCACTCCTAAACATAGGGACTAACGCAGAGAAACACAGTGGATCACTCCTGTAAAGGGAATGACAAGAAAACCAAGAGCAGGGGGTGACCTCACCTTGTGTTCTACCAAACCAAAGGCAGGGAATAACCAGTTTCCTAACACCAAGTCATAGAACAGGGATGGTTTTAAAAAATTAGAAATAAGTAGTATTAGCAAAAGGTGGATAAACACTAACAACTACTCTTGACAGTATTACCACAAAGCCTCTGAAACACAGAATGAACATTTCAAGGAAGAGGAACAACAAATCATGTTATACTTGTGCCTATTTTCCTGAAGTGGGGAGAAATGTGAGCCCAGAGCTCACCTGCGAGAAGCAAACACAGTGGAAAGGGAGACTGCAGTTCCATTTTTTCTAAAGGGTACAAAAATAGTTAAAAAAGATGCAAGAAAATCTTGCACTTTTGTAAGTAAAACTGCAGTTCTTGTAAAAACTGCATTTTTATAGACAATTACACCGAAGAAGACAGTCAAGAAATCCTAATGGAGTGTCAGCTTAAATCTCCATCTGATGCTTTTATGGCCTATTTAGGGTCCCAAGACTTTGGGGTACCAACTTCTCTAGCATTTACCCTACCAGAGACATCCCTTCCCATCACGCAACTGGTACAGCGTTCCAGATTCTGTCAGGAGCAATCAATAAACCTTGTTTGTAACTCAGAGGAGGGGTCATTTTTAAAGGGAACACACAGAAAAGGTGTCAATTCTAAAAACTTGCTTTTCTCCCTTGCACCATATTCTACCAAGACACATCCTCCCGACTAAGTCGCATTGGATCAAAATTGTCAGCTGTGAATGACATTATACAGACCTGCAGCAAGAAGTAATTTTTTGTGAATATTTCACTTCTAATGATTTCTGTATATGTAACAAAATCAGGTTTCTAAGCCTCTTTTCCAGAAAGTTGGAAAAGCACGCCTCCTACATTAAGAGGAATTATTCTAACCCCATAAGTAAAGTTGACTAAAACAAAAGATCCGAAATATGAAGTAAAAGGAGTAGCAACGAGAAATTAAGCTAGATTTTTATAAAAATCTATCACAAAGATGCAGCAATACATGTCCTATTTAATTTCATGGTACTCTCATGGTTTCAGTCATGCACATGCACACACACACGCACACTCAAAGAGTCTACATCCACAATGTGAAATTACCAGAATTCACGCTCGCCAACCGATTTTCTTTCCTTGTAAGTGAAGTATTTCAGTTTTTCAAAGTAAGCACAGCTAGAAAGAACAAACACTGAAGAATCTGGTTCAGAAAGAAAATACTAAGCTTGGTTTTGTTAAAAATCACTCCTAAATACCAACAAAGCCAGTATCCAAGCACAGGGATATAACTCTCACTGCTACAAACAAAAATTGCTGCCCACTAGGGAAATTTATGATGTTGCCTCCATCAGAAACGTACTTGGAAGGAAACCTCTTACTTTCAGATTTTCCCTGTCTTAACAGAAAGGCTGGTCAGGACTTTCTATATTTCTAACTTATTTTATCAGGACTTCTTAAAAAAGACACTAAAATACCACAGCAAATACCACAAACTTCGAAAAAACAATGCCCATGCACTTATCTCTGAAAAGCATGAAAACAACACACGATATTGCTTCCATAATTTTTACCTGTTCAGTCTAGAAAAGTTTGCTTCCTACTACTGTACTTTAGAGAGTATCGTTGCTACAAACACTATCGACAGACTTACAGAGCTCATCATCACGCAACGTCACTAACGAAAACTCTGTGATCAACCCTCATTACACTCATTATTTTTCAGCAACTGCATCTTTAGTCACGCACAAATCCAGCATCTTCATCTCTGCCCTCTTGAGAAAAGAGGTATTTCATAAGGAAAGGAGGTGGGTGGGAGGAGAGAAAAGGGAGAGCTGGTTTGGTACCCATACTAAATTTTAACTTCACCAAATAAAAGATGGCTTGTGGATTCTGGCAAGACAATTGTTTGATAAACAAGCGTGCTTACTCGCGTGAAGAAGAAGCCTGCAAGCTATGTGCAGGCCGTACACCGAAAATCTCCTGCGCGCTGTTGTCCAGCAGCGAGCCACCGGCTAGAGGCCAGCCACACTACCCACCAACACCGAATTCTCCTGTAGCGTTTCTGCCGAAACATTCCAAGACTGGGTAAAACAGCCGAACGAGATAAGGGAGAAAATGGAGACAGGTGCTGGGCTAAGTTCCTAACATGGCAGAAAGTTGTATTTTTCAGGTGACCGGCCGCGGCTTCGCGGCGTGTTTCCACGCTACGCTCGAAGCGCCTTACCTGCTGCGAGACAGGCTGGGGGAAAAAAAAATAAATAAAAATAATAAAAAAATAAAGAAACGGAGGGGTTTTTCTCCTGATACCACGTAACCGTCCTTTTTCTGCTCGAGTCCCCCCGTTGGCTTTCGGTCCTCCCCACCCATCCCCTTTCCCCCCCACAAGCTCCCCCGCAGCACCCGGCAGCCCGGCGGCCTCTCTCCGGCCGCCACCGCCGCGGGCACCACCGGGCGGCCCCGGGGGCTACTCCCCGCCCGCACCGCCCCTCTCTCTCCCTCTCCCCCCCGGACACGTCGGCACCGCGGGCCGGGCCGGGCCGGGCCGGGCCGGGCCGTGCCGAGCCCCCGGCGGGCCCGCAGGAGCGGCGGGGCCCCGGTCAGGCCGCGCGGGGCCCGCTCCCTGCCGGCGGCCGCCTGCCGCCCCCCCCCCCCCGCCGCCCATGACACTGCAGAGCGCGGCCGGGCCGCCGCCCTCCGCCGCCGCCGGGGCCTCTCTTCCGCCGCCGCCGGCTCCGCGGGCCCCCTCCCGGCGGCGGCGGTGGCGGCGGCGCCATGATGGTCCGCCCGGCGGGGCGTAGCGCCAGGCCGAGCCCCGGGCCCCGCCGCCCCCGCCGCGCCGCTCACCTTCATGTCGGGACATCCTAGTCCGGAGGCGGCGGCCCAGGCCCGTCCCGGGGCTCCCGCGGGCTGCTCGGGCGCCGCTGCGGCCTGGCCCCCCCCCGCCGAAGCCGCCGCCGCCGCTGCACGCACGGAGCCCCGGTGCGAGAGGAGAGGGGCCGAGGGCAGGGCCGAAAGGGGGCCAAAATATGAGAGGCGGCGAGCAGCCGGCCTCCTCCTCCTCCTCCTCCTCTTCCTCCCTCCCTCGCTCGCCCTGCGGGGGGCGGATCCGGCGGCGGCGGCTTCCCGGGCGCCGTGACACGGTGACTCCGGGCCCCGCCGGCCCCTGGCGCCGCCTCCCTCCGTCCCTCCTTCCCTTCCCTTCGCTTCCCGTCCCTTCCCTTCCTTTCCTTTCCCTTCCCTTCCCTCCCGCTCCGCCCGCTGCCGCAGCAACGGCGGCGGCGGGGCTGCCGGAGCGCCGCCGGCCCCTTCCTCTCCTGCTCTGGGAGGAAGAGGAAATGCAGGCTCCAGCGGGGCGCTCGGCGCCGCCCAGGCCCTCCCGGCGCGGATCACGGGGGGAAAAAAAAGAGGGAAAAAAAAAAAAAAGAAAAAAAAAAAAGGGGTCCTGCCGGGACGGGACGGGACACGGGGAGCCCGGCCCGCGGGCGGTGAGGGATCGGGGCCCGGCGGTGGAGGGGCCTGGCGGCTGAGGGGCTCGGTGCGGCCCCGGGGGTGAGGCTGCCAGACCCGGCCTGGCTTGGGGAAGAGCATCCATCGGCTTTTTATTAAAAGAAACGTTAAAAAAGGGAGAACCGAGACCACCACATGTCCTCCAAGTCGCTTATTGTTGCTCATTCTGGACGTTTTGTGGAATGGTTTGTTGTGGACTGTGTGTCAGGCACTGCATCCTCCTCTTCCCCGTTATTATTATATTTTATTTTATTTTCATCTTCTCTCTTTCTCAGGCCAGCAGAGTATTCCAGTATTCCTGCCAGAAGCATCCTCCTGTCACTCCCCAGCCCAGCGAAGGACACGGAGGCCCCACATGCCGTCCATCACCAAAGTCCGGACAAGGCTCGGTTTCTCTGCGCAGAGAGAACTTTCTGTCCCGTCACGCTTGCTTTCTGTCCTGCCGTGAAAGCGGTCGGTCTTCAAACAAGTAAAAACTCGTGACGTGGCTGTGCTCCTTCCTGGTTCAGATGTACATTGGGTATATCAAGTATCCTGCTGCCATGCTGCCTGTCTCACCAATTTCCTGTTCTTCCCCCAAATTTCTTTCTGAACAGCACAGTCTCTCCTTCTCAATCCGTGCTACTTCCACCTGCTTTCATTTTACTCTGCATTTTCATCTCCTACCCTGCTCCTAACCCCACTCTATCTTTTAACTCTACAACCCCAACACCTCCATATTTTTCACTACCTTCCCTTCTTCCTGCTAAAGGCTTTAAGTTCAATTCCCTCTTTGCTCTCTCCTCCCCAGTCACCATTCCGTGAATAAATTTACAATCTACCCCCAGTTTCCCCGCTGCACCCCACATTGTGCCACAGGCCCTGTGTACCTGCCCTGATCCTGCAATCCCTGTACATTCCTGGTGGTGAAGTACCTCTATAGTCTGTTTTGAAGGCCAGGAGGGCCTACAATCCAGAAAGCCAAGCACCGAGCTGCAAAGAAAGGCTGAAGCGAACAGTAAGTGCTGAAAGGAGAAAATGCCAGCCTCATTCCCTGCATCACCCCCATGCCAATTGTGTGATGCCTCCACTTCTCCCCCTGACGTGTTTGTACACACTTCTCCCCCTGTACTCTGCCTACTTGCTTCACTTCTATTACTCCCTTGCCTGAGTGCAGCTTGATAACCACAGTGCCTACTGAGAGTGTAACCCAGATCCATCCTGCCTGAAAAGATGTGGGCATCTTCATGAGAAGCGAACAATACCTTTGTATGGAGAAACCGAGTGACATTTTGGCTGAAGAGAGTCAATGGCTTCACAGCTTCTGCAAGCAGGGCAAGAGTCAACGGCCTTGCAATGTTTGCAAGAAACACCACAGATGAAACAAAGCTGACGAGAAATCTGCAAATGTCATAGAACTCCCTACAAAAGAGTGAAAGGGGCACCTCCAAGGCCGTGCAGGGGCGAAGCTGTCCCTGTCTGTCCACCTTTTCACAGCAGCCGTGCACAGAGTGGGGCAATGGGTCACGTGTCCCACTACTGTATTTTAGCACGAGCATTTTTAAATGCAAGCAGCAATTGTCTCACCACGGTGGAAAGTGCAGACCATCAGCTGCTCTTAGCTGATGCTACCCTTCAGTTTCTAGAAGAGCTCTGGAGTAAGTTGTCATGCAAGATGCTAACTCTGCTGGCTGGCAATATCTTGTCCCCTTGCCCCACCCTGAGCACTCTGCTGCCGTTTTGACCCATGTTCAGCTTTATCCTTTTACTGGTAGACTCACCTTCAAGATGAGGAGCTCCTTTCCACGCATCTGGTAAAACACAAACTGCAAATAAGGCTTTTTGGGGCACCCAGAAGATTCGGACTCAGTTCTTGGTCTTGCAAGACCTTGGGCTACTCACCTCATCTCTCCACGCTTCAGTTACAAATTGGCTTAATAACCCTTCCTGTCCCTGTTAAGCGTTATTCACATGAAAGTCCCCTGAATGCCCATGTTAGTCCTACACATGTTGGGGAGCTCCCCAGCAAACAACTTCTCTGAAACAATCCTGGAGCCTGTGGCAGACAAGCAGAATTATTTATTCTATATAACAGTAATTATATACTGCTTTCTTGCCTTAATGCCAGTATCTATACTAAATGAGGCAGGATGGGTAAAAGCCTTGACACGCTTGGAATCACATTATAATATGCTAGCATGTGCAACAGTACTTAAAAAAGGTACCTGCTTATATCCTTCGGTGGGGATTTTGCTGATTATCTGCCCTGCAAAAGTAGCAAATACGGTAAAGGTTAAGGCACCCATGCTTCCACAGATGAGCATGTGACAACTCCAGCCGGGTAAGGACAGAGGCACCTATCAGACAATCTGAAGGTCCTTTACAAGGTCATGGCCACCAGTCAAAAATATTCTTACCACCTCTGCATTAACTCGGTAGTTAATAACCTATACTGCCCTTGTTTTGAGCAGCATTTTTCTTCAAATCCGTGCATTGTTACTCCACAGGTAGAGTAAGAAAGAGAGATTTTATTGAGGTTTACAAAGTTCTCATGGAGATGGATCCCTCTGTCCCTGAGGGAAGAGCCTACCATAATCAGGTTTCTCATTCTTTCTCTCCCATGTGGCAGAATAATCTATAGGTGAGGCTCGGTGTAGGGCCGCAAGGAAAAAAATGTCGACATGAGCGTTTTCCTTTTGGGTAAATGCAAGCTGAGAGATGAAAATTTACTTACCCAAGGTCACTCAAGGTCAGAGGAAGGCAAGGGATTAGAGACCCAGATCTCAGAACTAATTAGGCCACTGTATAAGCCACAGTGAGAACAAGGAAGAAAAAACATGACTTTTCCCAACATGATACCGTAATACGACAAAATTTGTACCCGAAAGCAGCAGAACCCTGTGAAATAGGGAGGAGGTGCTTTTGTAGTCGTGTGCGTTTCCTCTCCCTGCCACAGCAGGAGAGCTCAGTACCTGGAGAGGAGCAGGACAAGCGCAGATAATGAACTGAGTTCAGTCATCCTAGAGGTGACGTAAGTGATAAAACCATTAGGTTAGGAGCCGCTTGGTCCATTAATCTACGTGAAATCTTTCACCCCTTTGCAGGCTACTTGAAGTGATGGTTTTGCTCGTATCAGTGCTATTCCCACCAGACTACAGCCACGTGAATATGTGGTCTCCTCAACACTTTGCTTGGGCTTATTAGCGAGGCTGAGCATCCTACTGCATGAAACACTGAAACCTCGTTGTCTTCATTAATCTGCTCGATGATTCCGCTTCACGTCCGGAGGTAAGATGCGCTGTCATCAGAGCAGTCTGTAACTTACATAAATCTGTTGGTTGGATGAGTCCAGTCATCGTAAGACAAATATGGCACTGTGACTGCTCACACACTCAAGTGAACCTTATACACGGGTGCACACCAGGGTCTCCCACTACACTTTCCCTTCTAACTGCTGCTGTCCTGCCTCCTCTCGCTCAGTCGTCGTTCGATGTGATGTAGAGCTGCTTGCTGGCTGTGTTCAGCAAGCTCCGTGAGGAAAGCTTTTAAACCGAAACAGAGGAAAGCAGCCTTGCTATTTTCTGATTTATAAGGAAAAACCTGAAAGAAGTTTGCCTACCAACCTTACTCTGTTTTGTTTTGGATCCTGTGCCAAGGACAGCTGTTCTGCCATCATAACGGACCAGAAGACACAACGATTCTGGGATTCCTGTGGATGGATGCTAGACAGGAAATGGTATTTCCACATAAATACTGCTTGTAAACGTAATCCTCTTTCCTTCCAAATACCCAGGCCTACTGATGGTGTCGTGCAGTCCAGCCTGAAGCACCCAAAGCACTGAGGATCAGCACAAACAAACTTGGAGTCACCAGGAAAATCAGACGGCTTTGCTTGTTGGTGTCCTTTGGAGTACAAGCATTCCGCTGAAAGAGATATCCCACTGGGCTTGACGTGTCACCAGAGTCATCCCTCCTCTGGGGAGTTTATTGGGTGTTGGGGCTAAACTGAACTGAGCACAACCACGTGTGCCATAAGATGTTCATCACCAGTTTAAACTTCTATTAGAAATCCTCTTTTCTGAAGGTTGGACACTGCTGGGATGCGCAGTGTCATCTGGCGGCACCCCTGTGTTTGCATACATGTACCCTGAAATCACTGCCTTCTCCCCAGCCCGTCTGTAACAGATGTTGCATGCTCCCAAAACCTCTTTGGAAGCCAGACAGATGTCGTGGGGAATTTAAGCTGATCAGCACTCGCACACAGTCAGACATAAGCAAGCAGGCATTGCACAGAGTGCTAGAACTGTGTTGCTCTTTTCCTTACACCAGCAAATGTACCCAGGCTCCAGGAAAAAAAAAAAAAAAAAAAAAAAAAAAAAAAAGCAGGAACTCTTTTGCTGTTCTCCTCACTGTTCCAGAACGTTCTAATTTGGAGTCACCTTTCAGAGGTTATTCCAGATCTGTCCTTCACTAACGAGAGCTTTCTTCGTTTCTTCAGTTTCTGACGCTGGTTAAGACACCAGGTGTTGATACAAAGGTTACGGTGACCCTACTACCTCATTTTCTTCTGCTTTTCTGGCCAACGCTTCATGAAGAGTTTGAGCCAAAGCAAACACTGAAAATTCATCAAGTCATTCTGTCCTCTTACAGAACTATTTCTCACTGATTGCATACCAGCACCAGTGCCTTGTCATGGCATGGTTCCAGCAGGCACACTGTTCTTACAGGACCTGAAGTCGCATGGTATGAAGAAATAGAAACAGCTCTTAAAAATTCTCCGAATTCCAGCTCTGCTCCCTGTCCGAAGAGGACAAAGAAAAAAAATAATTTACCATTTCTCAGAGTTATAATGACTGTTCCTTTGGAGGTTACCACTGAACCAACCAGTATTCATCTACTTGATAACCACATATGTTGCTGTTTTGACTCCATTCCATGGGAATGAATCAGAAGCAGAGAATCTCAAGCGCTGTTCCAGCAAGGAGGAGATACCCGGGTGTATCCTGTTTACTTACAAAGCCCTGTTTCAATGAGCAGGAGGAAGCAAACAAAACAATATCTGCTCATCATTACAAACAGTTCTTCCTCTCATTCTCAGCTATATTGTATGCACATGTTTCTCAGAGCCTTGCTACAACACTGCTGCTGGCTATGAGCTCAGCTTTTGTGGCTCTCTGATCTTCTTCTCAACGTTTCTTCCCTGCTGTCCCCCACCTCTTTCAAAATGACATCCACTCTTGGGCGGGTTCCCTGGGAGTTCAAAGCACCGAGTGGCCCTATCTGGCCTTTTTGAGTCATGCTCTGTGCCTGTTCTTGTGGTTGGATGCCGTTTGATACCAGAGACAAGCTGCTCCTTGCGAAGGATAGTGGTTAATCTCAGATCTATGTTTCTTTTCAGTAAAATTTAAGCCAACTGCTACCTTATGCAGTGCACTGAATTTGCTGGGGCGGGGGGTGTTCTGAGTACGCCAGGGGGTTTCAAACATGGAAAAACATATTGTTCCTGCTGGAAAGAGCCCATACTATAAGGTGATATCAGAAAGCTGGCAGCATGGGGTATAAAACCCAGGGTAAGGGGGTCATGTCCTGGCCATGGATACGGTATAGCAATCCTGCAACACAAGGGGCTATATCTCATCTTTCCCTTCCTCATCTCTCCCTATAAATTTTAGCCTGAATACCTCAGTCATGTGCAGGGCCATCAATGCGTTAGCAATTAGAAAAATAAATGAGAAAGTCAGTACAGCCTGACCTGGAGGGAAAGCACTGCTCTTACTGAAAATGCACAGAACTGCTGGGTGTGCTAGGCAGCTTTGTCTGGCTCTGCAGCAGGCGCCTCTGCTGAAACCATTTGCTGTAATATTTTTAGCCGTTATTAGTGATGCATGAGTAGTAATTTCAGATTGCCCCAGACCCAATCATCCCTCATCTTCTTCTTTCTTCTGCAAGGACACAAGAGAAAATGTCAGCAGAGGGACTTAGGTGTGCCTGGGAGACCACTAATGACAATTAGAACTCACACACTTTTGGGGGTTTTGTCCAGACATCTCCTTCTAATAAAAACTGAGGTCTTATTTAAAACAGATCTCTCTCATTCAGTTGCACTCTCAATATCAGAAGCCAATCAGTTTTCTATTCTCAATTTCCAAGTTTTTGTTTTTCAGTTAAAGAATGATCAACATTACATTTGAAAATGTGCTTTTAAAAATGCATGTTTCGGGTTCTTCTTTGCCCATTTAAAATACTGAACACTCAATTTAATGAAGCTTTCAGCAGAGCTCAGCCTTTGTGGACTAGACCTGCATAAAGGACTGAGCAAGGTGGTTGGCACTGCCTCTAACCAGCAGCAGAGAGCTGGCAAGGTGCTGCAAAGGGTTACTGTGACTGAGAGCCCTTCGCACCTGCTGTGCACATGGGCTACAGGTTGGCACCCGAAAGTGGTCATTTTGGCTCAATTTGCAGTAGAGAAACTGCCAATGCAAGAGGCAGTTAGTAGAGCCAGAGAACACCTCACACGATGATGTACAGAGGCAGTGTATTTTCATTATCGTTTAGTAAGGCCATGAGCAAACTCACATTCAAGGTGTAGCTGTAAGCTGTAGCGGGAACAGGTGTATGTAATCACCTTGAGTCTGAAAAGAGAAGAAGGTTTTCTATCTGCCATCTTGTTCTGTGACTGGCTTTGCCAGAAGGGATAGGAAAGGGCTTGTGCATCAACAGTGTGAGTACAGACCCCTTTTCCTTTTCTATTCCACCTCCTAAAGCTTCTTGGTAGCGGCCCAAGTACTTTTTTGAGCTTTTTTATTGAATCTGCTGGAGAGACGACTTACACAACAGACAGGACAGATTAGGAAGACAACAAAGTACTTGGAAAAAAAAAAAAAGAAAAAGAATTCGAGAAGTCTAGACACTGCAAGACCTCTTCTGTAATAGCAAGATCCTTGCTCACAAGCAGTACAGATGTAGCAGCATTTCACTTGCAGAAGCACCAGAGCCAGCTTTACAGGTGGGCGTGGGTGAGAGTAGCGTGTCCTGGCAGATCAGTGCCTACACACATAGGAAGCAGTCGCACCTGAGCAGCCCGGCATTCTCCAGCTGGCTAGGTGGCAGTCATGCACGGCATCCCCTCATCCATGTAAAACCCCTCACTGTGGTGGTGGCAGCTCACAAGACTCAGTTTTGACAAACATATGGGTAAGGAACGAGGGTGTGTCTTTGCCCTGCTTCACTGAGGTCCTTGGTTGTGCTTCCTGACAAGCAGGGACCCACAACAGCACCCTCAGTTTCTTCAGCAGCCCCAAGATGTCCCTTGACTTGCAAGAAGCAGGGGCAGACCCTCTGCCTTCAACCACCGTTAACAAAAACAGCTGGCAATGCCCATCCTTCTGTTGCAGAGGGACTAAAGAAACTTGCCATAATAAGGACAATAAGACAAAACTTCCCAGCTTTTGAAGGTGCTTGAAAATGTGACTCTGACTGTAGGCATGTGTACAGAAGTTGCCAACTGACCACAAAACCCACCCTCCAAGCAGAGGGGCTTAGTCACCCAGTTATTTTGGAACACCAGGAGTCAACAGAGTCCAAATCCGGCATCAGCTCTCCGCTGTCAGGGGCAGCAAGGAAATCCTCTGCATCACTTCAGTTAATTAAAAATTGGTCTCCAATTAACACCGCCGCTTTTTACCGAAGATGACCACAGGGCCTTTGCCAGAGTACTCGTGCTTGAGCCCTCTGCGGTACCGTGCATTCACTGGCCGAGCAGCTGCTCTCCCGTGCTTAACGAGCAGGTGTGCAATCCGATGCGCCGCACGGAGAAACAGGGGGGTCCCTGTCACACCTCTTCCTGCCTGCACGCAGCCGGCGACCGTAAGCTCAGGGTGAATTTCACACTGCCACCTAGCGACTAAGGCCGCCTTTCCCCGCTGCACACCCAGCAGAAAAAGGAAGCGGCAAGGATTTTGACTTCCCAAAGCTAAAATATTACAAGCGCTCATGCCCCATGGCTTCTGAGGAACAGTGTTGGGTGACTTGTGATGGAGCACAAAGCATCTCAGCTGAACGGATTTTGCATAGGACAGTCTACATAGACACCTAGGCATCCTAAAGTGCTATTACCATCTAAATCTAGTAAAACTTTCCTTTCCTTTCCTTTCCTTTCCTTTCCTTTCCTTTCCTTTCCTTTCCTTTCCTTTCCTTTCCTTTCCTTTCCTTTCCTTTCCTTTCCTTTCCTTTCCTTTCCTTTCCTTTCCTTTCCTTTCCTTTCCTTTCCTTTCCTTTCCTTTCCTTTCCTTTCCTTTCCTTTCCTTTCCTTTCCTTTCCTTTCCTTTCCTTTCCTTTCCTTTCCTTTCCTTTCCTTTCCTTTCCTTTCCTTTCCTTTCCTTTCCTTTCCTTTCCTTCTTTCCTTTCCTTTCCTTTCCTTTCCTTTCCTTTCCTTTCCTTTCCTTTCCTTTCCTTTCCTTTCCTCTCTTGCTTTTTCTTCCTTTCTTCCTTCTTCTTCCTTCCTTTCCTTTTCTTCCTTCCTTCCTTCCTTCTTCTTTCTTTTTCTTTTTCTTTTTCTTTTTCTCTTTTTCTTTTTCTTTTTCTTTTTCTTTTTCTTTTTCTTTTTCTTTTTCTTTTTCTTTTTCTTTCTTTTTCTTTTCTTTTTTCCTTTTCCTTTCTCTTTCTCTTTCCTTCTTCTTCTTCTTCTTCTTCTTTCTTTCTTTCTTTCTTTCTTTCTTTCTTTCTTTCTTTCTTTCTTCTCAAGAGCAGGCACAAGGAGGCACAGAATCTGTAGAACTGTCCCTCTCACAGCAGTGTCAACATCATCATTTCTTGTCCAGAAATAGACTCCTTATTTTCAAAACGTCTTGTGTCTGAAGGACTTTATGTTTTTAAGCCAACTGATGCACTGAAATGAAAAGATACTAAGCAGAGAAGAAACGAATAGAGAATATGAGCGTATCACTTTTACAGTGTGACTTCTGCTGGGTACAGACCATCCTTATTTGAACATTCCACCATTTGATAACCTATTGTGGAAACAAACAGCTGGTTGTCTACAGATTTCCATTCTCTACTTCAGAGATTTCATCTGCTGTTCATCTGCCTTGAATGGACACCTATATAGACTGTACTTATCTAAACGTACACAGAGTCCTTTAAGATAGCAATGTTATTCATGACCTGCATCATACAGACCAGTACAAACTGCCCAGGATTCTGGGAAAGACCTGTTATGGAACAGAAGTGATATAGATGTTAGGTTCAAATGCAATTTTGTACCCTTTGCTGTTAGAATGTGTTGTACCCAAAGCCTGCCAGTACAGCCTTGCAGGGAGATGAAGTATTTTCAAACTGAGGTTCTTAAGAGATATGGTCATTTACAATAAAAACTAAGCACTGCGGGATATTTAATATGTCTGGAATAAAAGTAAAAAGCTGTACTGCCACATTTGCAGGATTGCCAAAACTCAGCCAAACATTGGCTTACTCAAGTTTTCCAAAACAACCTATGCTAAGCAGAAGATATACTAGGGAAACCTGCTGCCACCCAGACAGATGCAGGGGAATCACCAACAAAACCAGAGACTTAAATGGAAACTGCAAAGCCTTATCCCAGAATGCCAACGATTGCACGAGACACAGATGTTCAGGAAAGGCCATGGGCTCAGCTGAGGAACATTCTTCATTGAGCTGCACCCACCAGGCTGTATCTGTGACAACATCTGCGACATGTGGCTCAAGGCGTTAATAAAGATATTCTCTCTTCATTCACATGCACGAGGCAGAAAAACTGCAGCTGCAGTGTCTCCACTGCCTATTTGAATCTGCACATAGTCAAGTCACACCAGCATTTGCAAAGCCTTTGTGTGATCCCACACCATCACATCACATTGTTTCTTTACCCCTTTGTTCTAAAAGCCGCAGCAGCTTTAAACCTTTTTGCACCCTCGTAGGGGCACAGCTCTCCACAAGCCCATTGTCTTCACTGCGCTCTATGAATCGCCCGCTAGTGCTTGGACAGAAGTGTTTCGCATGGCTGGACTGATTAGAAACCTTACTGCTTCCCTGCTGGAGAAGAATATTGCTCCCACAGAAGATCCAGCAGAACAGAGTGCTCCTAATCTGTCTCAGCACAGCTAGACGGCAACTGATAAAAGTGTTTTGTGCTAGTTGAGGTGGCTTTGTGCTGAATAGATTAGGAAGGAATTGCACACTGTTTTGTCAGCCAAATTGCACAGACAATAAGATGCAAGTCTGTGAGAGATTCAACAGATAGGCACAGCTAGACCTAGGCAATAGGTCTATTTTGTCAAATTTTGACAAATTTTGTCAAATTTGTCATCAGCTTCTGACAAAAGCAGGCATAGGAAATTATTTCACGTGCTTTAATAGTTCTCCGTATTTCACTTGAGGTTCCAATAACACAGACTTACAAGGGATAGTTGTACCAATAATTTTTTTTCCATTGACACAGCTCTTCAGTAGTAAAATTCAGTACGCAAGAGTCACACTGCTACATACAATCAGTTACAACGGTAACTTTTCTTGTACAGGATAAAGCGGTTTTGTTTTTCCTGATCACAGCAGTCAGTAGCAACGCCGATTGGTTAGTCGTCTAACACTTCCTACTGTAAGATCCTGCTCTGTATAGCTTATATACTTTGTCAAGCACTCACTTCTATGACAAAGATCCTGCCTCAGACATTTTAAAGGCTTGGTAGCTGCAGTTGCAAGCTGGCTGGGCAGCCTGTCATTTTCACAGCTTTGACAGCTCAGTATTTCTGAATGTGGTTGGCTACAATAGGACCAAGGTGTCTTTTGAAAATAATTTTAGAGCTGCCTTACACTTGGAATGAGAATAAACACAAACATTAGAATGAAAAAAAAAAAAAAAACACCAAACATTTCTGCTAAATGCACTGCCTTGTTACTTTTTTTCTTCTTTTTTTTTTAACTGGACTCTCGCCTGGTCTCTTAGCACTTGCATGATTTGTTTAATCATGTGCTTTTTACTTGAGCCAAGATTTTTTTTCTGTTACAGTACATTTTTGGAGTGCATATCTGTTTATTCCTCTTTTGGTAAAATTAGCTATTGGAGAAGAGGATACTTGCTTGTATAACTACTATAAAACCCTGTTAACGTTGTCACCAGATAATGACAGCTCACTGAGTACTTCTAGAAATCATCTTCATGAATGAGAAGGCCAGAAGTTGACCACATCATAAGATTAAACAATCTGAGAGACCTGCCAGAGCACCCCACTGTACTGACAGAGAAGCACAATAATGGCTGTATCTAAGCTCTTTTGTCAGACACAAGAGGTCACGTGTGGAAACACTGTCCCAGCAGACACAGTTCATCATCCTACATTAGATTAATTATTCTGTCTGAAACTCATGCTGGTGTCTAAAAAGAATCCTCTGCCTTACTCATTATCAAACTGTGTTTATAAAAACTGTGGGAACTTAGTAACATCATATACAGAGACAAAACTAATTCTCTGTTCCCTCTTGATTGATGATGTTTATTTTAATGGTTGCATTTGTGTTGCACCTCTGTGAGCTTTCTTGACTGTTAATGGCAAATACATTACTTTGCCGTGAAGTCATTGAACATACTTCTGCCTAAGTAGTATTACAAACTTAGCGTAGTTTCTGTTAGGAACAATTTATCTGAGTAGAAACATACATTTTTTGTTTTATGCTCGAACTTCAACTGTGGTAAAAAAAATATATACACAGTAGATAAATCTCCAGAAGTCTGAAGCTCATGTTCACTTTTAACATTCATGTGTCATGATAAAAATGCTTTCTCTACTTCTGGAAAAGTGGCAAGACATTAGAAGTAGTATATGGATTGTATGTACTAACTCAGTTCCCTGTGAATAGTTTTAAATCTGAAGAATACATAGAATCAACATATTTCAAGCTTCTGAAATAATCTCCGCTATTGTTTAATTATGGCAGCAGCTCTTAACAGTTAGTATCACAAAGACTGTTCATATCATGGAATAAATACTATTACTTGTTCCTTGTATGATAATTTGCAAGAAAATACTGGGTATCAGACAAGCACATTATGCTAAGAACAAAGTTTACAACAGTCATTTACTGAAAACAGGGTAGGTAGGTATAGCTTCTGTACAGGTATACACCTCCTTTGCAGTTCTGTATTTCAGGTATCTTGCATCTTTCACAACTGCAAGGAAAAGTATTTTTTGTCTGAATGGAAAAGACATGAAAAAACTACAGAAACAACAAGGTCACGGCATTTAATGCAGAGGTCTGCAATAAGTGTTCCTTCCCTTCCAGCCGAGTAAAGATACATAGCATAACCATTTAGCTACAACCACTTCTGATGCATGACTTCAGACTTCTCTGATTACAAAGGATGAAAACAAAAACCACCTACCGCCACCACATACACACACTCAAAAAAAACAAAAAACAACAAAACAACAAATCACCCACCCACAACCAACCAAAAACAAAAAACACAAAAATTTCAGATTTTCACTTGTCTGCACAGAACTTCATGAAAAACTAAGCAAATCTTTGGGTCCCCAAACCATTCTACACGACTGTGCAGACAAGAATTCAAGGATACCTTGAATATATCTAGCATATTTAAAAGTATTGTAGTAAGAATACACCAGAGCAAAAGACACATAGAAGCAACAGAGTCCAGTGTACCTAAAGGGGATATTCTATTTTTATCTCTGCTAGCATCTGAGAAGAACAATAACACCCAAAGATAAAAAAAAAATCACTAAAAATTTCAGACGAACGCTTTAAGTTATCTTTTTTTATTCAAAATGACGGTGTTAGTTGCATGCAATAGCACATGCTGCCAATGCTGCACAGCTGCACCCACAAGAGGCAACTAGAGCACCTACCTGCACTGATCTGAAGCAGGTTACTTTATACCATCTACACCTAGTGTTACTTGCAGTCATTGCTGCAGCACCTGATATGGCTGTTAGGAACACCATGTGGATAAGCCTAGATGTGAGAAATTGGTTTAGTGCTTTATAAATAGCACATATAGCTTTATATATTTCCTATTATGAAATAAATCCTCTATTTGGTACCTTTAAATAATTAAGCCTTAATTACATTTCTCTGCTGCACCCAGAGCTATCTATCACCAGTAGCAGCGGTGGCCCAAGAGACTATACTGCGCTCTGCACTTCTCCTTCATTGCAGCAATACATCTTCGGCCAGGGAAATACTACGCTGGCTTTTACACTAGTCGATGTCCTCTACTTAGTACTCTTTTACAACAGGTTGAGAGCTTAACACTGCTTCTTCCAAGTTCAGTTACTGCTGCTTGTCTGTCAGCGTGCTCTGTTCAGTGCCGGAGCTGTGCTTGTTCTTAAGGGACCTTCCAATGTATCTCCAGTACTCCTTTCGGATGGTGTCTTTTTCTTTAGCCAGAATTTCACAGAGCTAAGAAAGAAAATTGAGAGACTGCAGTGTTATACCAAAAGCTTAATTATCTTTATAAAATACAATCAAAGGATGGGTCAGCCAGTGTTACAGATACTTTTTAGCAATACTGTTTTATTCACAAGGGTTTTTTGTTTGTTTTTGCAGAAGTACAATGACTTCAAATTGATGCCAGCTCCAAAGAGCAGTTAATCAGCCTGGCGGTGAACAAAAATCTCCAGTCCTATTTCGGTTGCTACTGCTTCCTGTCACTCCTTTCTGTGCCTATGGCTTGCATCTATAATAGTATTCAGCCTACCGCATGATACAGTGTCCCTTGACAAAACTGTAGGCTATAGATCACTTGATTCAAACAAAAGAAGGAACACTGTACTTTTGATTCTCCAGTACTCCAGATGAGCTGACAGGAGATATTTCGTTGGTTTTCCTCTCAGCAGACTCTCCTGAAAGGGTTCTCAATTCAAGTCAGTGACCCCCTCCCACAACTTGTTAGAGCTGGTGCTATACAGGTACATGTTCTGACTTTTGTTTTATTCTCATCTGGGTGAACAGCTGGGTCAACCCCACTCACAGGACATGATGTATAAAATATATATGGTGTGAACACTACCCACAAACACTCTGGTCAATTCCCTTACTGTGCAGATGACATTGTCTTTTTTAGTGAAAGAAAGTGAAGAAATAGCAGCTTCAATGCCTGAATATATGAAGAAACCAAACTTAGTGAAATAGTATTAAGGGACATGAATCTGGGAGGTACAGCTACATTTATTTAGATTCCGGTCTTGGAACACAACAACGGAAAATTGTTGAGAGAGAACGATGTTGGAACACAGAGACTCCAGGCAAGAACTGCAGCTCTAATCACAATGAGTTCCAATCTGTCCCAAAGTGAGTGAAAAAAGTGAGTGAAAAAATTTTTCATATAAAAAACTACACTGCGAGCCACTGGATTCCCCAAATATGAAGCAAGGGAGATAAACAACATTGCTAGAAGTCATTTATTCCCTGTGAGGAATGGTGCCCAACACTCCTTACCGACATTCCTAGCATCTGCTGTTTTAAGCTAATTCCATCATTTGTCTTAGAAATAACTAAGAAGTGAAAAGGGAGCTTGAGCATCCAATCAAATACAGACAGTATGAGAACAAAATTCCCTAACCTACAGATTAAAAAGAAAGAGTTTATGCTACAAAGCTAGCATTGGAAACTCCTCTTATTCAAACATTTATCTTCTTCAGCAGGTGGTATTAGAAACCTTCCTTTACTACCTGGTGAAGAAAAATTACAGTGATTTAGTAACTGGTGTGTTACTATTTATAGATAAATAAACAAGACCCTTGTGATTATTTCATGTCCAATTCTTTGCAGTGCTGCTGTGATTAACAAGTGACCCGTTTGATTTACAAAAACTAATTTTGTCTGAATATAAAATGAGAGCAATAGACAGCAACCCCGAAAGCAAACCCAAGCTCTCCAAATGTACCTCTAATGCCTTGTTTAGCGTTTCTTCCTTGTTATCACACTGGTTTTCAAGCATATCTTCATAGATGTCCACGAGAAAGGCAATCAGATAGGGCGAGCTGTGGCTGGGCTGTAAACTCAACAGTTGTTCTAGCAGATTTGGATACTGAGAAAGACCACGATCCTGCAGAATCCTGGAACAGAGGCCAACACACTTCAAACATAATGCAAGGATGCAAGGATATCTGCTGTGAAGAATTATGGTTTAGTTACAACTCCTTTACTTGAAGATCAGTTTTGAAATAAAGGAACAAATACGAGCAAGGCAGTAAGTAGGCAGTGTAATTATAATGCGGCAATAATATAGCTTAATGTTGTAGTAAGCTAGTATACTTATGCCCAGCTCAACAGAAAGTACACTGAAAGCATGCTTGTTACTTTCTACTCTATGCTCTGGAGCCAGTAAAAGTACAGGTCTACTCTTCAGAAGTCCTTGCAATCCTCCTACAGGAACTAGAGGACCAGAAACTTAATAGAAAGATAGAGAGAAATTATGTATCACACCCTTGCAGAGGTTTTGCCTGTGGGTTTAAGCACAGAATCCTAGAATGAATAGCAACAAGCTTTTTCCGGTGAAGACCTAGGCACAAGGCATGAGGAGTCATACAGTTTATGGCACCTTCCTTTCATAGAAACTCTCTTTCCAACACAAAGGATGCTCACCCTTTTAAATAGTTCCAAGCACTCTCATTATGTGGTACTGCTGTGATCATCTCAAGCGTGTATCTGTGAGAAAAAGAAAACAGATCATGTATGCAGACACTAACAATTCTGTTAGAAATTGCCTGAATGTGCTCAGATACTCCTAAGCACATCCCTCCAGTCTGTATTTCAGAATCTTTTCGCAGATCACCTCAGCTAGTTTACAGATCAAAAATGTCTCGCAATATAATCACCACAGGCCTCAAAGAGGCAGATATTACTGGAACTGTTTTAAATTCTGAAGTGTTTCCATTTGTTGTATTTTATACATTAACAAAACAGCTCTCAAAATAATGAGTGTTAATGCTAAGAAACAACATGATATACTCTCCTGGTATGCTAAATGACTAACTTGTGTCTTTATGTTCATCAAGTCTGAATTCAAATGACAAGGGGCTGAAGAAACCCACAGTGAGATATTTTAATATCACTGGATATTGGTTCTGTACCTATTTGCACAACTTCCGTTAAGAGGCTAAGTCTAAGCAAGCCCCACAGAAAGGGGCAGCCTGAGCTCTCAGCTCAGAGCCTTCTGGTGCAGGTTCTGTTAGAATAGCAGTTAGGTAACTCCGCTACGAACAAAGCAAGAATAGGCACTGGCCATACAGTGGAAAAGCCATGTTTCGTCTTCACAAAACAGCCTCTACCTACTGCCTTTTCCACAGCACTGCCAGGTGTTCAGCTGACTTCTAGAGACAGCAGACATTGATAAACAGTTCTATAAGCACTACTGAAAAAAAAACCAACAACAACATATATTTTGTATATATATATATATATATATTTATCTATATATACAAACATTTTCTTTTTTCTTTTTTTTTTTTAAACACTTCTGCAGTCACTACCACAAGGACTGAGTTTATCAAGCAACAAGCAGCCCAACTACTGTTCTATAAAGACACTTGGGAAGTCTTAATCTTAGATAGTCTGATTCTTAAGATGATATCCAATTAAGATTATCTTGGTCATAGCATCACCTTGTTATACCATCATGTTATGTATCAAAGGAGGAGGGCAGCTCTAACTTTCACAGAGAAAAGGTTAGGTCTGGAAACATCCAAACCTAAGTTATGGAAAGGGTTCAGACTCATTAATTTGCAAGAATGTCATAAACTGGAAAAGAAGTAAAATTTACATTGGTTTTCTAAGACAACCATGAAAGGTGGTGGAAGGTGGGATCCTCTATCAATGACATACCAATTGACCTATTCACAGCCTCAGTACTTCTTCTAAAGAATAACTCAAAAAAAACCCAAAAAACACTACTTGTTCTCATTGCTTCCTCACTTTGTCACCTGCCAGTGTCACAGGTTTTCTGCAGGTTGATCCACTATAGCGAGTTGACTATAAAAAGCCAAGTTTTGCGCTCACAGTGAAGAGCAAGGTAGGAAGACACATTCACGAGAATAGCCTGTCAAGGTTAAGGACAGCGTGCCACCTGACAAGTCAGTGGCACTAAACACGTCTACATGTGCACTAACAATTGATCTACCGTCTGTGAGAGGAAGCCCAAATGCTACTTTAAAACAAAACAAAAAAAAAAAAATCCATGCCCACAACTGTCAAGGCCTGTCAAGGTATTCATTCACTTGCATATAATGGAGAATGCTTAATGTGGGAATGAACAGTATTACTAACTGGACTTCTCTGTCTAGGACTGCTGGATCATCATAGCCAGTGGTGTTGAAAATTACAAAGTATCTTTGGTTCCAAACAGAGTTGTTTCTGACATCCTCCCTCAGAAGTTGGTCTACATATTCCAGTTCGTTGTCCCATAACTTGAACTCCTACAAAAAGGGAAGGAAGAGAGAAAACCACAATGAAAAGGTTTTATTTTTTAAAACGCATTCTACTTCATACTAAGCTCTCTGAACGTTAGATACAAGGACTTTTTAAAAGAAATCAACACAAAATTCAAAGAAAAGTAAGGAAGAGTGTACAAAGAACTTGCTATGTTATTCAGTTACACACAATGCTATTAGCTCATCATTGAATTCACACAAATAAAAGGAAGCAGCTGGTAGCAGATATTTTTGAGCTTGTTTGCTAAAAGCTAGGTGATATCTGAACTCTACCACCTACTAAAATGCAATTGTTTTTTCCTTCAGCTTTAAGAAACAAAGTGCAGAATGCATTTAAGATGTAAAACTGCACAAGGTGAGCAGGTTATTTAGAGAATAAGCAATTCAATGTATACAATACCTGAATAACCCATTGTCTGTGTTGCCAAGCATGGTAATTTTTGGCATCCTGGTTAAGAATGTCAGCTATGAACTCAAGCTCTTGGGATGGATCCTGCAGCCACTCTACCAGCACTCGTCTATGATGCCTGATGACAAGAATAGGAAGCTATTTTTAGGATAGTCAAGAATTTGTGTGAATGTGTGGTCTGGATTAAAGCGGCATTTAACATCTGTACTACATACATCAAGAAGTGCTAGGTAAAAGAAATACACCAAAACATTTCACTTGTCTCTGAGAAATACACAATGCAAACTTACACCATCACAAATTCTATATAATTAATACTTTAACTACACATACTCACGGGTCAATCACATCCTTTTAGACAAGTTGTGTTTATCTGAAGTACCATGTTCACACTTTAATACTCATTCATGGACAAAATCTTCAGCAAAATTAATTTTTCTCACGCTACATCATTTTTCTAGTAATAACAACGTGGTAGGATGGCTCCCATGACCGGAGTGTTGAAATGGGAGGAGACTAGGAGGAGAGGGCTCTCTACATCAACAACCAGCTGGACTGCATGGAGCTCTGTTGGGGGACAGGTGAGGAGCCGACGGAGTATATGGGTTAGGATTAAAGGGAGGACAGGGCTAGGTGACATCGGGGTCTGCTGCAACCTACCTGGCCAGAAAGAGCAAGCGGATGAGGCCCTCTACGGAGGGATAGGTGCAGCCTTATGCTCACAAGCCCTGGTTCTCACTGGGGTACTTTAACCAACCCAGTAGCTGTCGGAAGGACACCACAGCAGGACAAAAACAGTTGAGAAGGTTTTGGAATACTTTGATGATTATTTCCACCTCCAAGTGGTAGAGGAGCCTATGAAAAGAGGTGCTGTGATGGACTTCTTTCTCATCAACGAGGAAGGGCTTGTTTGGAATGCAAAGGTCAAAGGCAGCCTTGGCTGCAGTGACCAGGAAACAGTGGAATTCAAGATCCTTAGGGCAGCAAGGAGAGCGCGCTCACAAACACGGACTTCAGGAGAGCAGACTTTGGCCTTTTCAAGAATCTACTTAGTAGAGTGCCAAGGGATAAGGCCCTAGAGGGAAGAGGGGCACAAGAAACCTGGTGAGTACTGAAGGATCGCCTCCTCCAACCTCAGGAGCGATGCATCCCAACAAAGGAGAAGTAGAGCAAAAATGCCAGGAGGCCTGCACGGATAAATAAGCAAGGAACTCCTGACCAACCTCAAACACACAAACACAGCCTACAGAGGATGGAGGTAAAGACAGGTATCCTGGGGGGAAAACAGAAACACTGTCCAAGGTTCCAGGGGCAGAGGTAAGAAAGCTAAAGCCCAACTGGAATTGAGTCTGGTTAGGGATGTCAAAGGCAACAAGAAAGGATTCTGCAAGTCCACCAGTGACAAACAGAAGAGGAGGGAAGCACAGGCCCTCAGATGAACGAAAGGAGAGACCTGGTTATGGGGCAGTGAAAAGGCTGAGGTACTGAATGTTGCCTTTGCCTCAGCCTTTACCAGCAGGGCTGGCATTTGGCAATTGCTGGTCCCAGAGGCCAGGCTGGAAGCAAGGAGGACGTACCTCTGGTGGGAGACGATCCGGTTGGGGAACACGTGAGCAAACTAGGGGCACGTAAGTCTGCGTGCCCTGATGGGATACACCCACGGGTGCTGAGGGAGCTGGCAGATGTCACTGTGAGGCCACTTTCCAAAATCTTTGCTCACTTGTGGCAAGTGGGAGAAGTGCCTGGAGACTGGAGGAGAGCAAGCGTCACTCCTGTCTTGCAGGAGGACCTGGGGAACTACAGGCTGGTTGGTCAGCCTCAGAGTCACCTCTGGGAAGGGGACTGAATTCTGGAAAGCATTCTCAGACACGTGAAGGAGAAGAAAATCACCAGCAGTCATCAGCATGGATTTGCCAAGGGGAAGTCAGGCCTGTCCCACATGACAAGCTTCTGTAACGCCACAACCAACCCCATGGATGAGGGAGGAGCAGTGGGTGTTGCCTTCCTGGACTTGCATAAGGCCTTTGACACCGCCCTGCTCGTAAGATCCTCAAAGACAAGCTGCTGAAGTATGGACTGGGTGAGCAAACAGTGGGGTGGGTTGAAAACTGCCTGAATGATTAGAGCCAGAGGGTGGCAAGCAGTGGTGCAAGGGCTGGTTGGAGGCCAGTGATGAGTGGAGAACCCCAGGGGTCACTGCTGGGTCCAGCCCTGATTAACATCTCCAGGAATGATCTGGATGATGGGGCAGCGTACCCACAGCACGGCTGCAGATGACACAGAACTAGGGGAGTGGTTGACTCACCAGAAGGCTTTGCTGCCATCCAGACCTTGACAGGCTGGAGAGGTGGGCTGCCAGGAACCCCATGAAATTCAGCAAGGGGAAGTGAAAAGTCCTGCACCTGGGGGAGAACAGCCCCAGGCACCAGGACACATTGGGGCTGCCCAGCAGGAAAGCAGCTCTGCAGAAAGGCCCTGGGGGTCCCAGTGGACACCAAGTTGAACGTGAGCCAGCAATGTGTCCTAGCTGCAGAGAAGGCTAACGGTGTCTTGGGCTGCATCAGGCAAAGTACTGCCTGCAGGTGGTGGGAGGTGATCCTGCCTTCCTCCTCAGCACTGGTGAGGCCACACCTGGAGCGCTGTGTCCAGCTGTGGGCTCCCCCATACAAGAGAGGCCAGTGGAGGGCCACCAGGATGATCAAGGCACTGTAGCACCTCTCCCCTCCTATGAGGAAAGACTGAGAGTTGGGGCTCTTCAGTCTAGGGAAGGGGAAGCTCAGAGGGGGTCTTGCCAATACCTGAAGGGAGGGCAGAAAGAGGACGGAGCCAGGCTGCTTTCAGTGGTGCCCAGCGCCAGGACAAGAGGCAATGGGCACAAACTGGAGCACAGGAGGTTCCATCCGAACATCAGGAGGCACTTCTGTGCTATACAGATGACTGACACAGGCTGCCCAGGGAGGTTGTGAAGTCTCCCTCTTTGGGCATGGTCCTAAGCAACGTGCTGATGACCTCCAGAGGGCCCTTCCAACCTTAACCATTCAGTAGTCCTGTAACACTGCTCTTTTCTTTATTTCCCCTCACTTGAGAAAAACCCTATGATAGGTAAGTGAATTCCAAGAGCCACTAAAAGAAAAAAAAATATTTTTCTCATGTATTTTGCCTTTTCATCAGTCATTATTGTTCTGTCACTTATTTTGACAGCTTAAAAATTTAAGTTAAAAGAAAACGACCTTTTTATCATATAATAATAATTGAGATTAGAACAAAGTGCTAAAGAGGACTTTGGCTGTGACAGTGATGCAACTCCATCTTACTCCTCTGCTTCTGGCACTGTATTACACACAGGGAACAACTCTTAAGAACCTTTAGTATCAATTAGCACAATTTATTCTACAGAATTAAAAAAAAGATCTGTAGAAACTTTAAGAACTGAAAAGAAAATGTGGTTTTTACCAGACTTGGTAGTTCTTTGGTTGGTCTTCAATAATAGCTGTAATGTACTTAAGTTCCTCATAAAGATCCTTTCCTAAGGACTGCAGGAGGACCCTCCGGAAATGCCTGTACAAAAATCAAGCATTCAGACACTGCAGCAGACTTTCCTAGAATTCATAAAAGAGCGTTTCTTTGCAGTTCTTCAGACAGATACTGAGCCTAAAAGAAGTGCAAAGAACTAAGCCACATATCCAGTCCTACTAAAGGTCATTCAATCACTGAACAGCAGACAGCTGGAATATGACTGGTTATAACAACATGTTATCTAAAATCACAGCAATCCTAGGTTTCAGGTCAACCTCTGTCTACCCACACTAATTTCATCATTGCAGAATCCATGGCTTTGTACTTGAAATAATGTAAGCTTTCTGATTCTATGCAAGATAGTGGGCGTAACAGGGGTATTTACTGGCATTCATGAGTTAAAAAGCCCTGCTTTGAGTATTAGAAATTCACTGCTTATTCACCATATACGTATTAACCAGAGAGATTTTTTAAAATGCACTATTTAGTATTATACAGCTATCCAGCACTGAAGCAGTAACTACCATACTTCCATGCCTCTTCTTGAAGTTACCTGAAGGAATCTTCACCATTTTGCCAAGGTCACGTTGTTTAAAATTAAATCACTTACCTAGTGAAATTCTTTTTATAGCTAATCCTGACTTTGCTCGGTAACATCCTCAAAACACAATGAATGAATACCAGTGAATCAAAACTAGACACGGAAAATAGTGAACATGGGCTTTCTTTAGAAGCTCAGTGGGAGTGTACAGCATTCCCCCGCATAAACTCAGCTAGTTGTGCCCCAATTATACTAACAAAATTGTTTGAGATGTAAGAGGCTGGCAATCAACTGACAACAGAAATAATCTTGGGTAATAATCTTAGTGATCACTTACCATACCGTGTAGTTTGCAGCATTTAACTCAATGGCATCTGCTGTTAGCTTGAAAGCTCTTTCACTTCTCTCATCCCGCTGCAGAACAGCCCGGAAGTAATCATAGACATCTCGAACTAGATAGATAAGAGCATCTTACCCAACAGTACGAGAAAATGGCCTGACTAAGGGGTAAGGTTAATGACCCCCATAGAGTTACTTCCTACAACTCCTTAAAATGATAGCTACATACTGATACGATATGCCTGTTGATTGAAGCCTCTAGTGACACTGGTATACTGAAAAGCTGCGAGAGTATCTTAAAACACACTATCTGAAAAATACCCAAAACAATCTGCTTTATGGTGCTTAGTCACGCTATTCCCCCAGATGCAGTAATTTCATACATGTCTCTTCTATACGTGGGTTAGAAATGCCTTACTGTGTGAACCACACTGTCTGCTACAGTCCTTGAGCTGCACGATTTTAAAATAAAATTTTGCCTATTGACACCTGACGTAAAGACTCAACTTCAGAGATGCCCGTTGAAAACATCACGTGCAGCTGCCTTCACATGTGAGATACTAACCACTTTCTTTTTACCTGGACAGGTCCTCTAGCAAATATATTATCTGAAACACGGAAACGTGTTACCTGGAACTAGTGTTGCTTTAACAGTGCTAAGGACAGATAAAAATTTAATCCCCTTATGTTTTCCCTGAAGAAAATACATACATTTACAACTTACACTTTTCACTGTAGATGATCTGAACCACGGGATTCGGCCCGTCGTTCTGAGGAACCGGTTCAACGTCTGCCCACTCCTTCCTGTCCCTGTAAACAAACTTAATTTACTTCCCTGTCCCTTTTGAGCCACACAGGGCCCCAGGCGGGCTGCAGGCGCAGCGGCGGCTCCCAGGGACCCTCTTTCGGGTTTGTTTCGGTGCCGGCACGTTGGGCGCCGGCCGGGAGCACCCGCTTCCCTCCGGGCCTCGCCTTCCTCCCCCCTCACCCCCCCCCCTCCTCCTCCTCCTCAGCATCTTCCTCATCCTCCTCCTCCCCCCCCCAACGCCCCACAGGTGAGGCACCGCCGCCAACCGTCACGGAGCGGAGAGGGGCGCCCCGTCCCGTCCCGTCCCGTCCCTGCCGCACCTGTAGAGCACGTAACCGGCATCTTCGCCCTCCTCGTCCTCCAGCAGCTGCCCGAAGCCGCCGCCCTCCGCCTCGCCGCCGGGCTCCCCCTCGGCCTGCAGCTCGGCTGCCGCCGTCCCCTCGTCCGCCATGGCGCCGCCGCCGGAAGGGGAGGGAAGGGGGGAGCGGGGACGGCGCCACAGCGCCCCCTGGCGCCGCGGGGAGGGGGCACATGCGCCGTGCGGCTGGGCGGGAGGATGGAGTCATCCCGTCAGGCGCATGCCGCTGGGGGCGTCGGGAGGCTGGGTGTTAAAGCACTGGCACGGTTGTAATCGACAGTGTTCACCAAGGGTCTGCGTTCCTATTACCTACGCAATGCTTTGTTTGGGCTGATATAAATATAAATCTGAACGACAAGAAGTGAAGGAAAAAGAGGCACTTCACAATCCAGCAGTAGTTCTTATTCCTACGGGGTCCTGCCCTAACACCAGTATAACTAGCGATAAAACCAGAGGCAGTGGCCCCAAGTTGCGCCAGGGGAGGTTCAGTTTGGAAATGAGGAGACATTTCTTCTCAGAAAGAGCAGTCAGGCACTGGGACGGGTTGCCCAGGGAGGTGGTGGAGTCACCATCCCTGGGGGTGTTCAAGGACAGGCTGGACGTGGTGCTTAGGGACATGGTTTAGTGGGTAACACTGGTGGTAAAGGGATGGAGCAGATGATCTTGGAGGTCTCTTCCAACCCTAATGATTCTGTGATTCTATGATTTTATGATCGGGGTTTGCAGGTGCAAGGCGTGAGACCAAAATCACCGGAATAACCCCACAGTATTACACGGGAAAACTGCCACAGGGGCTCTGGAAAACACTGCTACAGCAGCTGGTGTGAAAAGTTACAGAGCTGCAGGTAGCAGATCCCTAGCATCACTGATGCTAAGGCATTTAGGTGCACCTCTACCAGCAATATTCCCCCCACCGTGGAAACTCACAAAACGAAACCATTTTCGAGTTGGCCTTGTGACAGTTCAAGGTTGAGAAATTTGGTCTCTGTAAAAGGTGGTGTTGGAAGGAGGCCTTGAAACAGCCAGTTGTGACCAGTGGGTGAAACTGGGGAAGTCAGCAGATCCACTGAAGTGACGTTGGTCAGTGGGACAAAGCAGCTAGGGGAGATAGTCCTTAGGAAAAGCAGCTGACACGGTGTTACAGGTTTGCAATCCATGCCATGCTGAGATGCTTCAAAGAGGGGAGGGTTAAAAATCAGCAGAGCACAAGTGTAGCAAGGGCTGTGCATGTGTCTGCACCTCAGCAGTGCTGACAGGATGGTAGGAAATGATTCCACGTGTGGTGAAAAGGATTATAGTCTCAAAGTCTGAGGTGCCCAAGTTAAAAAGAGCTGTAGGTGTGTCCCTGGTTTTACAAAGATTTTACAGAAAGAAGAGTGGTGTCAGAACAACAAGAAAGGAATATAAAGACAGGGCTGGAAATCAAAACACAAGATCCAGGACAATGAAGAATTGGGCCCTCAGGTTCTTTTTGTGGCACTGAGCAGCTTTGTCTCCTTTAGGAAGTCACTTGACCTCTTGCCTTGCCTTGCCTTGCCTTGCCTTGCCTTGCCTTGCCTTGCCTTGCCTTGCCTTGCCTTGCCTTGCCTTGCCTTGCCTTGCCTTGCCTTGCCTTGCCTTGCCTTGCCTTGCCTTGCCTTGCCTTGCCTTGCCTTGCCTTGCCTTGCCTTGCCTTGCCTTGCCTTGCCTTGCCTTCCCTTCCCTTCCCTTCCCTTCCCTTCCCTTCCCTTCCCTTCCCTTCCCTTCCCTTCCCTTCCCTTCCCTTCCCTTCCCTTCCCTTCCCTTCCCTTCCCTTCCCTTCCCTTCCCTTCCCTTCCCTTCCCTTCCCTTCCCTTCCCTTCCCTTCCCTTCCCTCTCTGCCTTTTTCCTGCCTTATCTATTTTAATGATACACTTGGGGACATGATCTGTTTCTGCCTGTATGTTAATTCAATGACTGGAGTGCAGATTTTTTTTGGTGCATCTGAGTACTACAGTAACATAGAACGTAATAATAACATAGTGGAGGGAAAAAACAAAAACAAAACAGCAATCTATTGAAAGGTTGCTTCAGATTACAGAGATATGAATCAAACAGAACAGGAATGGAGAAAGACATACACAGAAACTGAGAAGATACCCAGCAGTACCTAGGTGAAAGAAAAGAAGCTATAAAATGCAAAACATTATTATTACAAAAAAAAAAAAAAAAAGAGCCAAGACTAATTCTTCTAAAAAGAAATAAGGAATATTGAAAATATAAACAAATCAGAGAAAATGCTACAAGAGTGATCACGCTGCAGCAAAGTTACTGGGTGACCTATTTCATGGTGGAAGATCACAAGATGATAAAAATGGTTGAAATGAAGAAAATCCCAGATTGCCAGTGTAAAAGAAGGGCAGAAAAACTACAAAGCGGTATGTCTGTTATGTAACCAGACTAATTAAAGAGTAATGAGACTTACAGGATAACCAGGCTCTATCATTGCTGGTCCTTTTCAGAAGACAGCCTTAGGCACAAAGGTTTTCTTTGCTTACTGAGGAGAGCAGGAACTCATTCATCATATTACTGTCTTTTACATGGTACTGTAAGTAAATTGCCCTTTTCCCGCTTTTGCTAAGGTTTTTTAAATATCCAAGTGCAGCGTTCAGCCTAAATGTGCCATTGAAAACTGCTGCTGTGAATGAGGATTGGAGATTTGTTAGTCTTTGTGGTCTAGTAAGACCATTCAGCTTGACCTATGTTTCTCCTCTAAAAACTTGCGAATATATGTCTGAATGAAAGAGAGAAACATCAAAGGCAGCAGATCTCCTTGTTAGCGTGCAGAAGGGAAAGGCACGTGCTGACCTGTGGAGGGACAGGTTGCCTTGTGATTTCATTAGATAGCAGTGACTCTCCATGGGCACAAAACACTCGAGACACAGATCTTTAGGAAGTCTGGTTTATTAGCTCTGCTTGTTGGAGCAACAATTCGGTTTTCGATTGTGCTTCCTCCATGACCGCCTGCCCCAACACCCATGCCTTCGCTTATGCTGGCCCAGCTCGTTAACACCGATAACAGGCCAGATCCTGCAATAGGCGCTTGTTTCCTCAGAGTGGCATTTCAGGACAAGAAATGAAATTGATTTTTTTTCTGATACCAGCCGCTGGATGGAGCTGATCCAAGAATATCTTGCTGATAGCATTGGGTCGACAGTGTCTGACAGCCATCCCACCGCCCTCAGGACTAACTTCTCTATTTTCAGTTTGAATCTGTGGATTGTTGGGGTCTATGGACAGCGTCTGAGGACTGGATGGGTGGTAACTGGGAAAAGCAAGCCTGTTGCCAGGAGGCTAAAATGCATTACAAAGAAATTCTGCCCTCATGAGAGCAATTTAGGAGTCTGCAGACTGAGGGAGCTTGAAAGCCATGAGTATAACTAAATTTTAAAGTGAGGGACAAAACCAAAACCTAATGGGATCAAAGCAAATCCTTCCATTAAGTTTAACAGGCTTCTGATCTATCTCCATCTGCTCAGTTTGATTTATGGGCTGCTTGTGGCATGCTAGCTTCAGTCCTGTCAGCCTCATGGTACCCTGCAACCATTAGTCAGGCCTCCAAAAGCAAGAGTCTGCCTTAGCATGGATCCACTTATACAAAATAATAGTTGGGAGTTTCTTGCTACATGCCTGCCGGCCCAGAGCCGGTGGAGCAGATCTGTGCTGCAGTTCTAATATCTGTAGCCATGCTTTGCAAAGCATATTTAAGCCCCACCTGATGCTTCTACTTACAAATGTGAGCCCAGCAGCTAGGATTTTGGGGAAGAAACAAGAGGTGTGATGAAACTCTGGACGAGGAGTGAGGGATAAATGAATCTGTCATGTCCTAGCACCACGGTGATGCTTACTAGTTTTTGTCTTAAGAGGAAGGTAGTAGCCCAGGGGAATCAGAGCTCTGTGGTGCAGTAAGAGCAGCAAGAGGTGGGCCCTGCTGCAGCAGGCTGCAGTCAGCCACAGCGATGGGGAGAGGGCGGGAGAGGAAAGGGGGCAAAGACAACACGGCAAGGATCACTTGCACTGCTGTTTGTATTGCTGGTTGTCTGCTGGGTGCTCTGTGAGCCTTTCAGAAAGGCTACAGGCACAACCCACAGTGTAGTAAGGAGATGAGCTGTGTGCTTAACGTTTGCATAACCTATATCACTCAGACATGTCAGCAGAAGTACGTCAAGCTTTCCCTCTGCCACCTCTGGGATGTTTCCACCCTCTGCTCCCCTGGTAGCTGCCCTCCTGCACCTCTGCTGCCCTTCACACCCAGGCTGTGCCCCTCTCATGAGCCCCTCCATTCCTGGATTGGGCACTTTTACTCTTGGGGGAGAGGAGATGGAGGAAGAGTTGTTTTGCATTTGTTTTCCCTTAATGTTTGAAGCATCAAATAATGGTGTTTTGCCCTGTTTGTGTATAAGTAGCGTATAAGTAGAATCATAGAATGGTTTGGGTTGGAAGTGACCTTAAAGATCCATCTCATTCACAAACACTTACGAACAAATATGTGCAGGTATCAGACATCTTGGTATTAAAACAAATGGGATATCATGTAGATCCACGTTATAAATACGGACATGTATGGTTATGCGTACGTACCAGACGGATAAATGTAATCTCTGCCCTGAGCCAGCACAACCAACATTTTAGAGCAAATATATTTCCTTACAAACATCAAATGCCAGAAACCGCACAAAGAGGGCCGCAACCTCTGGAAATCCCGAGCTGATCTGGATCGCTACTCGCAGCCTGGTAGGGATGCCCCGCGAGGCTGGCAGCATGTCGCAGCCGTAGCCCTTCTTGTGCTCGGGGTGCCTGCCTCAGCTCTGAGCCCGAGGGACGAGGGATGTGTTCCCTCCCTGTGAGACAGGGCCGGCCAGCAGGCACTTGAGTGCTTCCCAACTTCCATGACGCATTTGGTGTTTTGTTTTTTTTTTTTCTGACAACCCTCTGGCTTGGCGCAGTGGAGCTAAGCCCTCTTGAAGAGAGCACCGGATAAAATAGTGGCACTGTTGTAAAGATGAAACAAAACAAAACGAGGGAAAAAAAAATAGCCAGAAGAAGCACAGCTAGGCTAACAGTTATAGAAATCAGTGTCAGAAGCAGACTTTTTAATTATTATTATCATTTTATTTGTTTTTTTATTTCGGCGGGAGAAGCAGCCGGGAGCGGCAGCGCGCCCGCTGCCATCGGCCCGCCGCGATTCCCCTGCAGAGCCCTCGGGACCCCGAGGGGAGCCGACCCCCGCGGGCCCTCCCCGAGCCCCCCGGGTGGCCGCAGGGAGCTGGGGGGGGGGCTTTGGGAGCGGTGGAGGAGGAAGGAAGGAGGAAGGGGGAAGGCGCGGATCCGCGCCGCCCCTCCGCGGGGCCCCGCGCAGCGCCCGCCTCCCGCTTCCCTCCCCAAGTGGATGCTCGAACTGAAAGTGAAAAATAGCCAACAAACAAACAAACAAACAAAAACCCCAAACACACACAAAACAGTCACCAAACAGCAGCAGCAGCAACAACAACAACAAGAAGGAAAAAAAAAAAAACAGACCCAACAGCACGGGGACGGTGGCACATATCGGGCGGGATGGATTTTTGCGGGTAAGTAGGAAAGCAGCCCGCCTGGCTGGAGGATGCTGGAGCCCCAGGGATCGGGGGGGACACGGGGCTGCAGCCCCCGGGAGGGGTACGGGACGGGCTGAGAGCCGGGCAGGGAAAGCGGGGTGCACAGGGAAAGCGGGGAGAGCGGCCCCGGGGCACGGCTGGATGCGGGGGGAAGGCAGCGAGGCAGGGCCGGGAGGAGAGGGCGGCGGGGGGAGCCGGTGGGAAGTTTGGGAGGGTGTGCGGGGGGCCGCTCTGCTGCACGGGGTAGTGGGATGCGGTGAGGTGTCCTGCTCTTTCCCCAGGTCCTTAGGCCCTCTGCTCGGCAGGACCGAGGAGGGAAGGCTCTGCGAGGTCTGCTCTGCTGGCCAGGCTGGGGCAGGACGGAGCCCGGCGTGGCCCACCGTCAGCCCGCCGCTGGGTACGAGCACCGGGTTTGGGCACTGCAGGTGACAGAGAGAAGCCATGACCCCCCTGCCATGCCCCGGGCAATTGGTACAGCACACCCGTGCTGTGCAGTTCCCCCTCTGGAAGAATACCTACACCCAGGAAGATTCCTGCGTTTTTACCCAGGCAGAGGGTGAGGGGGGCTTCCAGTGTGTCATTAGAGCCTCACTTTTCCATGCATATTGTAAGATGTATCCTATTAAAGACACTGTTCTGCCCCCCAAGCGTGGCTGAGTAGATTTTCACTAATACACTTGCAATCAGAGTTCAGCCCCTTCCCCTCCTGATGCCCTACTTTGGCTGTAATGCAGGAAGGTACAGGGGATAGAAGACTTTGAAACCTGGTTTCAAAGGCACTGAACTGTCAGCAGCATGCTGCAGTACCCAGACAAAACCTTCAAAAGCAGCTGTCCCACGCAGAGCAGAACTCGCACAGCACCGTTTCATGTGAGGCTTTGGTGAAGAGGCTCCTCAGGTGGTTGATGCGAGGGGATGTGCTCATGCTGCAGCGGAAGCAGGAGCAGCCTTTCGACTCCATCTGCTAACTCCACAGAGGCAGGAGGCAGGCAGTAGCTGTGGGACCCATCCCGCTGAAAGATTTTTGGAGCTCCATGACTGGGATGCGGGAAGTAGCTGATGGGCACACACACACACACATAGGGAATGCGACCACATACGCCTTTTTGTAGAAAACCAGACTAAATTCTAAGAGGCACATCTCTGAAGGAGATGAGTTTTAAAATAGCAATTTGTTAAAAAAAAAAGGTATGTTTTTCCTCTTTCTCAAGTTTCAGAATACCCACATTTTCAAACTATAATCCTATGTCTTGAGAGAGAAAGTTTTGTTTTTCTCTCATCTTCTTCTTCCTCTTTTTTATTTTTTGAATCTGAAACTGGAATTTGTGCTGGTATTTTCACTCAGTAACATCCATCATGCAGCAAAATGGTCTGGGAAAACTAAAAAAAAAAGAGTGTCAGGGAAGGGGAAGAGTCATTTGAGGTTATTTGAGAGGCAGACCAGCATGGATACAGATTGCTAGAGAAGGGGAATTTGTTAAACCTAAACTGTTCTAGGTTTGGAGAGAAATATGTGGAGAGGTGATGTGTGGCCCAGCTTTGAAAGGAGTCCAAGTCCAGGCTGAGCAGAGGGAGACGGCAGTGTGTGTATGAGTGCTATTTTGTGCAGACCGCTTCCTGGTTTAGCTAAGGGTTAGCCTGGCTCAAAACATTGTTCCGGCACCTGCAGAAAGCTACAGGTAGACATCAAGTTAATCACCAAGCTCGAGGAGCGCTCTTTGTTGATGTTTTACCCTTTTATTTTTTTTTATTTTTTTTTTTTGGCAGCAGTTACCATGAAGAGGAGTAAGGATGGAGTGGGACAGCATTGTGGCAAGGGCTGAAAACTTTCAACAAGCTGGCCTACCTGACGCCTAGCTCTAACTGTCCGTGGGCGCCCTGCGGACCTAACAGTGCAGCATGATCAGGACGAGGAGGAAGAAACTGTGGGTGTCTTGTTTCTGCTTTGCAGCCGCCTTTTTCCTTCTGGTGACATTCCAGGTACAGGGGAAAAAGGGCAGGGGGCATGCGTGTAGTTGCACTCAACATGTGACAAAATTTGGCAAATTGAGAGAGATCATAAAAGGCAGAAGATGTTTTTCGTACAAGACTGCTGTGAGAGGAATATTTGAAGAAAGTCTGTCAGCTCTCTGTCAACTCTGTTAGGATAGCGGTAGCAGCTCCGTAAGTGACATTACACAGAGAATGCCCTTCTTGCACAGCTCCTTAGCTCCTGGAGGAGTTCCTCACAAGTCGTGTACCAGGCCACCCCATGTTGCATTGCCTCCATCCTGTACTGCTCTCCCAGTCTCCTCAAGGCCTGGAGTTTGAACTGATGAGGCCGGGAGGCAAGGCTGGGCCCATTCCAGGCAAATGTGGAAGCCTTACCAGGAAAACCTGAGCAGTCGTGACTCAAAGGCTGTGCTTAGCATTAGGAAGTCCAGTAGCTGGTCAATAAAAGAAAATGAATGAGAAGAAAATCAGTGTGGAGGCATATTAATTTACAGTAGGCGCAGTCCAGCCTAGCTTTTCATTAGAAGAAAGCAACTTTTACACAGATTGAACCAGCCTTAGCTGGCAGCTGTGGGACTTTCAGAAACTTCAGTCATGAGAAGTGCAGGATCTGCCCCAGGGATGTCTCCATTTGGGCTGTGCTCTGAACTGAAGCTCTTGTTCAGACTGGTACCTCAGGTGACTCCCTGTGGACCCAGCATATGGGTTTCTGAAGTTCTCCCAGGCCAGCTGCTTGCTCTGAATGGGAATGACTTTGTGGGGGCAGGTGTTGTCACTTTTGGTTCTGTGCCCCTAAGCTGGCCATCCAAAGTTTGATGTGGCTGCCCTAATGTGGGAACAATGCTAGCAAATCTTTAGGAGCTTTACTGGCAGGTTTTGTGACTGCACTGCACCTCCACAGCTAAGCAGGTTCGGATTTGGGATTTTCATCTGACGAGTTCACTGCACAGTGACACTCGGTGCCCTGCTGCTGGGACTGCAGCAGCATGTGTGCTGTGGGTATAAATGGTATATTATCAATCCTCAGGAGTTCAGAGAGAGCTGCTAGAAATTCAGAAAAAGCACACAGATTCCTTGAATTCTGCTAGGGCAAAATTTGGAAACAGAAAAGGAGTATGTTCCTGGAGAAACCTGGACATGAAGTAGCTATAGACTTATCAGAGTTATACTGCTGCACTTATATCTTACCGCACTGTTAGACAAATAATCCTTGTCCCCAGCTAGTATCTTGTCCACTTGCCAATGTGGGAGTGTTTTCTGTATTTTTCTGTGCAGCTGCACTTTGCACAGCCTCCTGTGTGTGCTGTCCCAGTGTCCTGTGTTGCACAGAGCCTATTTAGTTTAGTTACAATCAGTGTATTTTACTAGACAGTAAGAGTGAATGACATAGCTAACAGCAAAATGAATGCATGCGGTAATGCTATCAGGGAAGATAAATGTTTTCAACCAACTTAATGTAAACAACGCTCTCCTGCCTTCCAATATCCTCCTTCAGAGCCATCCAAAAAGTGGAAATGCTGTGAGCCAAAGCTGTCTGGTGGATATGAGTTCCTCCATCGCTCTTGCAGCTGTTCTTAGGGTGGCATTAGGCACTGCCTGTGGAGATGCACACAAAAAAAGCCGTTTGCATGGTGGCAGGAAGGTCTTTGCCCCACAGAAGCTAAGGGTGGTTCCTGTGTATCCCGCAGCACCACCTACCAGCACCATTACTGTCTCTTCACTGACTCTCCCTCAGCAGACTTCTCTGCCCCAGGACACTTTCATGAAAGGTACATCCTGTAGAAAAAGGTGGTGGTTTCATGGGCACCTGAATTAGTGAAGCCTGACTTTCTGAGGACTTCTGTCTCATGGCTGATGGCAAGCCCTGTTAGAGGTTCTCCTACCGTTGGGGAGCTTGTAAGGTTCCTCGCAGGGTTTCTGATCTGTACATGATGGTTTACGCAGTCAGGTCTTTTACTTCTCTGCCTACAGGTGGGATTTTTCTCCTCTGCCTGGCCAACAAGTTATAGTTAGGTTTTCTTTAAGACCTGTCTGCATCCAATATATCCAGTCATTGGTTTAAAAATTAATTAGGGTGGGCACAGGTGACCACACAGAGATGTGAAGACCTCATGACTTTTTTTTTTTTTACAGCAGTTTTCCAGGATAAACCTTGCTACTGGAGGGCTGTCCTCTGGTTTATGCTATTTCCAGAGAGAAAGCAGAATTTGTCATCTTAACTTTTGTCTGACACAGCCATATCTCAGTACAGAAATTTAGTTTTTGCCTCCACCTTACCAATTCAAATTGAAGTACCCCCTATTCTGACGTAAATCACCTGGACAATGGCTGCAATGAGTGAAGTGCATTCACTTCCTTGACTGACAGTAACTTCATGGAGACTTACTTAGTGCTTGATGTTTGAACTCTAACATGCAAATGTCCTGGCTAATGGCAGTGATGTGCTGTGATACGTATGCTTTTTCCCCTGAAGGTTATCACTGAACTGAGCGATTCAGAGAATAAGGTGGCAGTAGACTCCAGTTTACACAGTGGTCCACTGAAGCCTGAGGAGAGACATGATTTCCAATTTAAGAACAAACTTGACGGCAACTTCAGGACAGAGTCTGATGCAAACCAATACCCCATCCTGCTCTGGTGGTCTCCCCTGACTGGAGATACAGGGAGACTGGGTCAATGTGGAGAGGATGTTTGCTTCTTTACTATCAACAAGACCTACCAGCACAATCAGATGACAAGAGCTTTTCTGTTCTATGGTAAGGAGCTGTTTCTTTCTAAAGGAGAAACTTTCCCTCCTGTCCAGTTATTTTCCTTTAGAGATTAAATATTCTAGGTGGAAATCAGGAGCAGGAAGCTTACACAGCTCACTTTGTTAAACTTTGCCTGATGCTGAATCTATCGTCACAGGTCCAGAGACCTCTGCAAAAGGACTCTGAGAAGTGACCATGCACATCTGTGGGATGACTGTTGTCTTGCCTCATGCTGCTTTCCTGTCACATGTGCTCCCTGTTTATGGGAGAAAAGATAATTTCCTGTAGCTGCCAAGTCATGAAAAGACAGTCTGAGATCAGGACATTTTTCTTCCCGGTCTTTTGGCTTATCACCCCCAGCAGAGGTTCTGCAAGGCCTTTGTCACGCTTGTGCAAGACTCTTGTCTTAAGATAATGCCCTCACTGGTAACTGTGCAACTGCCCTGCTGCATGTGCCAAGAGATTGCTAGCAGACTGTAAATGGAAAGCACTGAAAGAAGTGCATTGATTCTGCACAAGGAACAGCAGCTAGTGCAACATGCTGAGCTGCTCTGGCTCTGCTGCCTAAGAAACTTCTTACTACTTGTGCTGTAAAATCAAAACACAAGAGGCACCATTGTTAAATTTTTTCCCCACACCATTGCTTTGCAGATGAAAAAAAGAACTTTAGTTGGAAAAATAAAGACATAAATTTCTGTGATTGGTAGGTTCAGCCCCTTTGTCTGGAAACAAAACAAAACAAAACGGAGTACTGAATTTTCGTTCACTTGCTGAAGACACAGGTGAACTGGAAATAAGGGCTTTTAACGTGGTTGTTAACAGTAAACTAAAAACTTCTCATCAGTAATCTTTTCAGAGCGCCAAGTAGGTCAGCATTGTCTGTTGCTAACATAGTGGTCAAGCATGAAGGCAAAGGAATAACAGTGAGGGAATGAGAAGCTGACCTAATTAAAGACAAGGAAAGCTAGGTTTGCACCACGTGAAAGTTGTGAAGTCTGGTGCTTTTGGTCTCTGGCAGCAATTCTGCTTGCCTGTTTCAGCATTAAAAGAACTACTACTGTTCATTTTTAGCAGGTTTGTGGACATTATTACTTATTTTCAAAAGGTTATTTATACTGGGCAAAAGACCTTCCCCGTAGTTTTTCTTTTTCTAGTGGTGCTGTCTTTTCAGTGTATATAAAGGCAAGTGTCAAAATATGCAAAAATCTTACTTGTTTTTAAACCACGATAAATGACCTCACAATGCTAAAGTCTGCAGAGACAAAGGACATAGGTAGGGGTTGACATAGGTCATCTCTCCTCTGGAAGTGAGCCATGGCACCCACTTGCTCGATTTTGTCTCTACCTTTGGAGTAGAGTCTCCAAAGTAGTATCCAAAGTCTGCCTTTTCAATATCACATACTCCACAGAGTTTTGCTTGTAGCATGAGCTGCCAATGCTGTTGCTTCTGAGGAAAACTGTGTCAGCAAGAGCTGGATCTGATGTAGAGGGAGATGCTCAGCTTTTCTGCACCAGAGAGTTGAGTCCTTGGAGTATAAATCCCGAATGAAAGAAGTCTCCTAAGATACAGCACTTCTCCCGAGAGCATCTGTCATTTGTTCCTGCACTTTGCCACATATCTGAGATTTTCTAATTAGTAGTTTGCAAGTTGAAATTGCTTGTAATTACAGTCTTGCTGTGCTTTCCTTATCCCTTCGTAAGCTCATTAATTTCCTTCAGCTCACAGGGGGGGCAACATGGTGGTGGTATCTTCCCTTCAATGCTCAAAATTTTTTGTCTGCTTTCTGGATGGAGATTGATTAAGTGTTATATTAGAATCAGCCAATTTGGTGTGCTTTTATCTATTGTGCTGTTTATTTTTCTCTGTGCCTAATTCTCTCTTTGTTTAATAAGTTTTACACATTATGCTTCTATCCCTCTCTCACCCCTTTTCTTGTGTCATTCTTTCCTGCATTTACCTTCCCTCTCCCCTGCTCTGCTACGTCTTTGAGATAACTCTTGCAAGAGGCAACCCTGAACAGCTATGGTTTCAATCCACAGCATTTCGTTATTGTCTATATGCACTGCAGCTTCTCTTCTGGACATCTCTTAAAACAAGGTGTTTTCAAAACCAGATAGACTGCATGAGCTACTCTGTAAGAATTTGATTCATTCTCATTTTTCTTTGCCTTATTTCATCACTACCACACAACAAAAACAAAGAAAGCAAACAGCTTTTTTGTTTGTTTGTGTGTTTTCAGTGAGTGGCACAGCCCTTCATCCTCTTAGTGTTTGGGGCCTGGGACCACCCCTCAGTGGAAAAAAGAATGTCAAATCCTTAATGGTCTTAAAAAACAAACAAACAAACAAAAAAACCCCACCTGATGCTCTTTGAAGGATCATTCTCTATAGGAGGTTTTTATACTCCTGGCAGATATCATCCATCTTCACTGCTGTAGTGAAGTCTTCTATTGGTTTTACAAGGTCACCCTTGGAGTCATCTTGGCAGGCTTATGCAGCTACAGAGATCATTGGGCATTTTTTTCATTCATTCTTTATATATTAGTTTTTAGATGAAAACTTTTTGTTACTTTCATTAACTCCCTCTTTTCCCCTTCCCCTCTCCCTGCCCCCAGTGGTTTGAGGTCAGGTGTAGAATATAGAATGAAAGGTCATGAGTAAGATGGAGATGGTAGAATAACTTGTCCAAAGAAAAGGGGTTTGTGTTGTTTTCAAAACCAGCTGTTCCTTTTATTTTTTGGTTTATGAACCTCACGTGCTTGGCAGAACAGGTTAAAAGTTTCATATGTTCAGTGCTGGTACACAAGTCAAAACCAAATATAGTTCTAAGACAGTGAGGAAGTGTCATGGCAGAGATTCGTCAGCTTTGCATTTAATCTGAAAAAAGGCTAGTCATATGAGTGTAGTACAGCACTACTGAAGGGAGAGAAAGGTTCTGATTCATGACTTGATATTTTGAACTCAGTTTTGCACAGACCAGTCTTTGAGAAGAGGTTTATAGGTTTGACCTGAAGCTTTGACCCTGGTTTTCCTAAATTGTTTGAGGAGCTTGCTGTCCTTCCAGAAAAGTGCAAGCAGCCGCAGTGGTCTGCTTTCTGCATTTAGATGTGGTTCTTTCTCTACTTTTGCCACTAGATTGAGGAGCCATCTTTTGCCAGAGGCCGTTTCCTTTATGTATCTGGTAGGCAGCTGTGATACATCATCTCTTAATTTTCTCTATGATAAACTAAATAGATTGGCTTCCAAAGTCTCTATAATATATTATCTTTCCAAGACTTCAAGTCATTCTTACAATTTTTCTCCTTAACTGCGTCCAATATTTTAGCAGCTTTTTTTTGTTGTTGTTTTGGTACTGGAACCAAATTCATCCCTGCAGTGACCATTTCCCTCTCATTATAAGACAGAGGAAATGCCATCTGTTCCCCTATTTACATAGCCAGGGGATTATTAAGCATCTTATTAGTCTCCCTTCAGTGCAGTAAAATACAAAATAGGGAGGCTTTGAAATGAGGGGCCTTTAAACTAACATGACGTGAATGTAAACCGTTTTTAATGTTAACTACTGATCTCCCGTCTCTAGATTCTTCTGCTGCCAAATTTGCTTCTATCTGTCTTCACATTCCTTTGTCTTTGTATGAATTACTCTCTTTGTTGTGCTGCCTTGTAATGTCATAAACGCGGTGCTGTAGGGCTGATATTAAATTAAAATTGAATTTCTGTATATTGTACTTGTGTGACATGACAGGGGAAGGCCAGATTAAACACTATTTGCTTTTGTCTAGGTACTGACTTCAGTATAGACAGCCTGCCACTCCCTCGAAAAGACCACCATGACTGGGCCCTTTTCCATGAAGAGTCACCAAAAAACAACTACAAACTCTTCCACGAACCAACTATCACCTTATTCAACCACACCGCGACCTTCAGCCGCCATTCTCATCTACCACTGACCACTCAGTACCTTGAGGGTGTAGAGGTCCTCAAGTCCTTGAGGCACATGATCCCACTGCAGATGAAGAACAGCCTGAGGAAGCAGCTTGCTCCACTCGTGTACGTGCAGTCTGACTGCAACCCTCCTTCTGATCGGGACAGCTATGTGCGTGAGCTGATGTGCCACATCGAAGTAGACTCTTATGGGGAATGTCTGCACAACAGAGACCTTCCCCAGCATCTCAGAAATCCAGCTGCCATGGACAACGGGAACTTCTTTAAAATACTGGCACAGTACAAGTTCATTCTTGCATTTGAAAATGCTATCTGTGGAGATTACATCACTGAAAAGCTCTGGCGGCCACTGAAGCTGGGAGTGGTACCAGTGTACTTTGGGTCTCCCAGCATTGTAGACTGGCTTCCCAACAACAAGAGCGCAATCTTGGTATCTAATTTTTCACACCCTAGGGAGCTGGCCCACTATATCAAAACACTAGACAAAAATGATCAAGAATATGAGGCCTTCCTGGAATGGAAACTGAAAGGCAACATTTCCAACCCAAGGCTGCTTACAGCAATGAAGGAGCGCAAATGGGGAGTGCAAGATATCACCCAGGACAATTACATTGACACGTTTGAGTGCATGGTTTGTAACAGAGTGTGGGAAAACATCAGGAGGGAAGAAAAGGTACTTGTGACTTCGTGTCTTGTGAGGGCTTTAAAATGGCCATAGGTTCAGATTTGCCAGAGGAATTTTGATTATCAGATTTCTGGCCAGCCTACAATCACTGGTATTGCAGTGTAATTGGGTTATACATCCTCATGCCAAAAGTTGTTGCCAGAAGGTGTGAGTATGTGGCCAGGGCATGTGTTCTTCATACTGCTACAGTACTGGCACTCATGCACAGTGACTGTTGAGCTGGTGGTCATCTCAACAAAAAGCTTGAATTGTTCAGGGAGGAGGTTTTTGTCAGGCTACAGTGAAGACCCTGACTTGCTGACTTGCTTTAGAAGACCACCCTGAAGGCTACCAAACACTGGAACATGTTGCCCAGAGAGGCTGTGGGATCTCTGTCCTTAGAGGCTTTTAAGACTCACCTGGACATGACCATGGGCTTTAAGATCTGATTAGACGTGCTTGGAGTAGGGGACTGGACTAGATGATCCCTGGAGGTCCCTCCTGATTTAAATACTCTATGATTTTCTGAGTCTGTGTATATGTGGATGCATGCAAGCCTTTAGTGAAAAAATGTCATTTTCTCTGGCCACATTTAGTGACTAAACATTGAAATATTGATGTTTAAGACAGGTTGTGCATTTGTGAGAGGAACTGGACCTGTTTCTGCAGGTCTAAATCTTTCAGAAGTTACACTGATAGAGACCAGCTGGAAATGGCTCTGTTATCTGGAAGCCCGGCACTGAGGGCCCACCAGACTTGCAAGGTTGTTGGCTGTGATACCAGGAGGTCATTTCAGAGCCACCATGAGCTGTTCAGTCTCCTGAGGCTGCTGGTTGTGGTGGACTGGGCATTAAACAGAGCATAAACAAAGCATTACCTGTAACAGTTATTACAGAATGAAGTTAGAAACTCACACCATGTGCACCTCTGAGTTAGTGAATACTCATTTTAATTACCATATTCCTTTAAGGTTTCTAGGTTTATGTACCAAGAACCATTTTTTTAAAAGCTCTTCATGGGCTCAATTATCAGCATAGGTGGAAAAACAAACAAACAAACAAAAAACCACAACCTTATTGTGCCCAATAATGGAACTGACCAATGGTTATAGTACCCCAGAGTTGTCCTATACCTATTAGGCCCTATTTTTACAGGTGACAATCTGAGCAGTACACTAAGTAGTCAGCCAGTAGAAGGGAGATGAAGAAAGCATTAGAAACTATTAAGGTGAACTGAAGTGATGGGGAGTGCAAACTAGTAAGCATTTACATTACATTTAGCCAAGCTGTCCTAGATGAATCCAGTGGAAATCTAGACAGTTGTCCTCTCCTTAAATTGGGAATAAAACCATGGAAAGGTATAAAAGGGATGAGATACAGAGATTCTTTTTGCATGCTTTTGTGACTCTCCAGTCAAGCAGACTGTGAAGACCAGTCTGCTTTCCTCGTCAGATTCATACCTTGTCTTTTTCTCATTAAAATAATCTCATGAAATGTGTGCATATTTAACATGAAAATGGAATATAGTGATGAAAGTAGAACTTGTTTCCTTAGAATTTCAGATTGGCTTAGCTGATGCTGCTTGTTTGTAGCCAGATCTGATATGAGATTCTGGCTCTCGTCAGCATGATTGCCCATGGATTGTTCCTCCAAGCAACTCATGGAGAGCTTCCCCTTTGACATCCACAGGGACATGGCTAGAGCCTATGGTGGGAGGGTAAATTCGCTGAAATGCTTTAATAGTTTATTGATGGCATAGAGCCTTTTTTTTTCTTTCTTTTTTTTTTTTTCTGTCTGCCTGGGTCCCTGAATAACCTCTTCCTTTTATTTCTCTCCATTGCCAGGGATGGCTACCCCAGAGGTGGAGTGCTCAGGTTAACCATCTGAGCTGCCCCAAACCCGAGGCTTTCTCGTTCTCATCTTCAAATGCTGGCTGGAATTCCCTCCAAGAGATGTGGATAGCAAGTTTTGAGCAATCCAAGAAGGAAGCCTGGGCACTGAGGCAGCTGGTGGAAAGGAACAGGAATTTTACAGCTCAAGAATTTTGGATGCTTGTATTCAAAGAATAAACGCAACAGCCTGTAAAACAAAGTGACCTTCTCAGAGGAATCTATGGATTTTTATTTTTTTTTAATTTTTATTTGTTTTGCAGGTGGCCTTACTGTACGTAGGATTGTAAACCACAGGAAGTAGACCTGTAAGACTGAATTTAGTATGCTTAGTGCTCAAGGGGTATAAGGAATGCTAAGCAGAAGAATCACCCTACTGGTTGATAGGAGTATGTGTGTGTATGCTAATTGTCATTAATTCATGTGTTTTAGCATCAGAGCACAAGTTTGTCAAGGTTCTCAGGGACAAGGGTCCAGCACAGATCTAGCCCTCGTGACGCAAGTGGAGCTCCCTCCATCTTTAGGTATGTGCCTGTGCTCATAGCCTCAGGACCCCTTTCTTCCCCAGTCCAGGATCCTCTTTTGCTGCATTGGTATCCACGAGTTGGAGAGCAGATGATACCATTACACTGGTACAGCTTCTGTGCTGCTTTGGATGTAGAGAAAAGATTGGGACTGTGTCCCTGGCTAGTTGTTTGTTATCAATTTCCCTGGCATCAGCAGATTTAGCAGGGACTTGGCAAGCTTTGTGTCCTGACACTGAATGCCAATGTAAAGTGCATTAGTACTTGGCACAGGAAAGCACCATCTGTTAGTGTCCAGGGACAGATTGGATGAAAAACATGCTGGCTCAGATTTATCCACCATCTTCTGCTAAAAATAAGCAGAGCACATGAATATCTCCACTCCACAGAAATAGGGCTGGCCTCACTATCACTTACCTTCTTGCCTTTCTGATGATAGACTAATTTTTTATCATATATAAACATGGAATTGTGGTTTTGAGAAGTCAGGGATAAAACTGAGAACTGGTTCTGAAAAGTATTCAGAAAGCACAAGGAAAAGGTGGCAAACAGCCTACCTGTTTTAACACAGAGAACCCCAGATGTCTTTATCTGACAAAGAAAAAAAAAAGGTGATATTGCTCATCACCTGCCAAAGGACATACCTTTGCATGATATACAAACTTCTGTTTTTCATCCCAACTTCTTCCAACTTCAGTCTGTGGAGGAGTGGAGGAGTCCAATTCCACAGGAGTTGCACACTGGCATTATCTGTGTGGAGCCATTCAGATGAGGGAGAATCATTCATATGATGACACGGAAAATAGAACTACTAATATGAAGTTCTCCACATCTTTGGAAAGGCAGATTTCCACCTGTCTGATCATTTCCATGCAATTGTTCCTTGTAGCAGGCTATGTTAAGACTGCTGCCAAGCATCTGGCTACTTTGTGAATGGGTAGCAATGAGAAAGGAAGTGAATAGCATTTACACCATGAAATTCAGGTGCAAAATTCACTTACCTTGGAAAAATTTCCTCACCTGAAATTTTCTCACCAAATAACTGGTGAATTCTTTATTAATTTTCAATCTAGCAGAAGAAAGCATTTTTGTGGCCATAAGCCATACAGCATTGGACTTTGTTTCTATGAGCACATACTTATTTTTGAATGAACAAAACAGTCTCACTGAAATTTTTCTTCTATTTTTTTGCCAGTGTGGCACACAGAACCTGTTGGACATGTCTTAAACTCTTTCCCCATTGATCTACAGTACAAATGATAGTAAGCTCTACAAATCAAGCAGGTGGTGTTAGCAATAGACTTGCAGGCTTTCCTCAATCAGTACCTAGAATTGAATATAAAGCCTACAGCATTCTCAGAGGGAACTGATGAATTCCAGCCCATCACCAAGAATTTCTGTTTCTCCTCTCCAGATGGCACAGAACATCTGCAGAATGAGGGACTAACTTCTTGTGTCATGTTCTGCTGTGCCAAAAATCTCAAGCCAGGTAGCTTAAAGACCTCAGGAACTGCACAAATTAAGATTTGTTTTTCCTTATTTCCCTGGTGGAATGTGAAACCCTGAGGTTCCTGAGCAATCTGCTAGGTATGATCTAAAATTGAGGCATATTTATCTCAAAGAGTCTATGATACATTATCCCTGATTTTACCTCGGTGGAGTGGGAGGAAAATTAATACTGAAGTAATTGGTTTACAACTCAAATTCTGAAATTCAAAGTGACTAGTAACAGATGTGTCAGAAGAGGTAATATCTTCATCCACTACTATATGGAGAAGGAAGACAAGTTCCAAGGAAGACGGTTGGCTCAGGGTACACTGTGGTATAATTGCCACTCATCCTCACAAGGTTCTCTCATGATGCAGCCTTTCTAAAGGGTCAGCATTAACTCTTGTCTTCCACAGCCTAGTTCAGAGCAACATACATTTGGCTTCTTGGTCTTAAATCACCCTCTGCAGCCTTTTCTCCTGTGCTAGGTGGAAGGAAGTTTTAGTGATCACCCTAGAATATGTGAATATATTATGGCAATGATTTTAGCAGGCTAATCAAGTGTAAGACAGACTTTCCACGAATTTTAAGTCAATCTATTTTCTCCCCCTACTGCCCTGAGAAAGAATAATCAGAAGCAGCTGACCAGTCTCTCTCTCCCTCTTGTATTTTTTTTTTCCAGCTGATTTGCTAGCCTTCCTGTCATGCGCAGATTTGTAATTCTAGCCAGGACAGTACAGCAGCCTACAGCAGTCCTGGCATGGTTAGGAGAGCCTGGGTAATGAGGCAGCTTTGGATACCAGCTTTGGACATGCTCTTCCTTCTTCCTCTCCCCAAGGGAAATCAGAACTGGGGCATGGATGAATGGGAGCAGGGCTTGCTTTCACCCTTTCTGCTGCTCTCCCATGGCCTCTCTACTTGTGGCTTCCTCCTTTCACCAGCTCCTCCAGGTGTACCTGCATCCTCCTGACTCCTATTGTCCATGACATCTGGTTGTGCAGGGAGAGAATACACAGGGATTTGCTTTTCTGCTGCAAACTTTAATTGCATTTAATAATTTTCTTCCACTGTGCCAGAGGTCTGGGCCTCCTCCACTGTCCCCGTAGAGTTTGGCTGCCTGTGCTTGAGGCCAGGTCTGACTCAGTATGGTGATAACATGGTGTCAGGCTGCCGGGAAGCAGCTAAGGTAAGCGTGAGAAGGAGCTGGGAGAAGCCTCAGCTGGGACCTCCCCCCTTCCAGAGCTGTTTTTCATGTGGGGCCCTTGCCGAGGCACCTGCATGGGCTGTGCTGCACCATGCCCATGCCTGGCCACCTTGATGACCCTGACCCCTGCACTCAATTTCAGTCTCAGTCTTGACCTGTCTTATCTCTGTGGAGCTGCTGGACAATTACTGTGCTGTGGCCAACCCTCCCAGCATAACCACACCTGCCCCGCATGCTCTGCCGTGATGCAGCATCCCCTCTGTCTCCATGGGGAAGATGCTCTACCTGCAGTATGGTTGCCCTCTGCTCCCAGTGGATATTTTCTTCCAACAGCCAGGGACCTTTTCACCAACCTCTGTGAGTGGGAAAAATGCCCCTGGTCCTGCCATCACAAGGCTTCCTTCAACTGCCTAAGAGCTGCTTCACCTCCTCGGTGAGCTGGTCCTCAGCAGATGCCCCCACAGAAACACATGTGTTGGTCAATCCCCTGACTGCTACTCACAAACCCTTGGCAGCCCCATCCCCTGCCCACAGCAGTGCCAAGCAGTCAGGCCCATCCTTTGCCTGCTGTGCTTTGCTTCCTCCTTGCCTTCCTGGGCTGTCCTCCAAACCCTGCAGCACTCCAGGGTGCACCCACCACATCACTCTGAACCCAAGCATGAGCAGGCCTCAGACCCAGAATTTCCTCTCTCCTTTGAACTCTGACCACTCAGTAAGTTTTTCTCAGTTCTTTTTTTCTTTTTTTTTTCCTGCCCTTCAAAAATGTCATTAGCGCTGACAGTAGCCAGCCTACTTGCTTTGTTTCATTTCCTTTACAGGGCTTGGTGGGGTGGGGGTGTTAACGCAGGTGGGAGCAGATCATATGAGATTGCTGCACTGAGCATACATTAGGGAAACAATGGAGTATTCACCTCAGAGAATGAGCAGCAAGCCAACAACTAGGAAAGTAATTGGAGAAATGAAACATAAGGAGCACTTTGACTGCGTTCATTTCAATGCAAGACAGGTCTTGATCCTATGCTGTGGGTGCACAACTATGCATTGTGATCTTCAGAGGTCAAACCCTAGCTTTCCTCCCTCATTCAGCATTTTGCACACTTGCTTGTGGCAGGCACTAATGAAAGCCAAAGAACTTGACGCCAGTAAAGCACATTTGCAAGTGTGTGATAGTCTGTTTTGTCGGCAGCATGGTCTCAGCCTAACACAAAATACAACGTGGGTTGCAGTGTGCTTCTACAGGACAGCGTGCAATCAGTGCATGTGCAAGAGGTGAATGTAGGAAGCATAATACTGCCACATGCAGCACAGTTCTGCGGAGACTGTCCAGAAAAACAGACTGAGGAAAAAGTAAGCTCTCTCTGTGCAATTAATGCAAAGGGAGAGCACATCTGAATCACTCTTCACACAAGCATATTCTCCAGCAAGGAGTATGGAAGGCCAGATAATGGGGGGTGGTGTGAATGTATGCTGCTGTGTTGTGCTGGCTGGCAGTCCCAGTTAATTGTTTTTAAACAATTGTTTTATAGTATCATAGAATCATCCAGGTTGGAAAAGACCTCTAAGGTCATCCAGTCCAAACTTTGAGACCTTGTTTTTAGTTTCTCCTAAACTCAGTGTGAGTGAATTAATTATTAAAAACCTACAGCTATTTGCTGAGCTCTTGGCTTCCAGGCCTTGGATAATGATGGGGCACAGAGACAGCTGTTCTGCATGTAATCAATGAAAAATCTTGAAAGCAAGCTTATTTAATATAGGTACACCTATTCCACAGGGAAAACTCACCTGAAGACTATTAAGAGTGTAACTGGTATTTTTTAAAACTGTCTCTTTGCCCTAAAACATTGTGGGAAGTTGGGGCACCACAAAGCCCAAGAGACCCCATCCCTTTTATATCCCCAGTCCCATCCCAAAACCACACACAGAGACAAATACACTGACTGGTTACCTTCTTCTCACCCTTGCCTTCAGCTGCTGTCCATCCTGAACCTGGAGTGAAGTGAAAGTCCGCGGAACAGCACCACCAAAAGGGTCTGTGCCCTCCTGTCCAAGAGCAGCGGAAACATCTGGCACCTCTCAGCCATGGGGTGTCTGACTTGCCAGTCTGGAAGTCCTTTATACACAAAAAGCCATGATAAATAACGAGGGGCAGCATGTTGGCTGCCAGTATTTCTCTGTGTGGAAATACAGAGGAGAACAACCTGCTGGGTCTCCTGGAGAAGTAGATCTGTGGTCCCAAGGCTCCCCAGGCTGTGAGGAGTAAGGAGGTTCAGGGGACTGACACAGACTACAGATGCGTGTCGGGAAGCCCAAGCAAAGCCAGCTCTGTTTGATGCCGCCAGCCCTGGATTTGCTGCAGGCTCCAGGGCTGCTTGGCAGCTACATCGATCTCCCTTGCAATGCTGTGAGGTCCCTGCAGGGAAACCAGCTCTTTGTGACCCACCAGCATGTGTCTTGTGGGTGCTGGGGTGTCCTCAGGCCTCTGCTGGCTGCTGCAGGCCTCAGGACAGGCAGGTTTTGAGGCTTCCTGAGGTGCAGCAGCTATAACGTGGAGGTGGGACTCAAAGCTCCCTGTGATAATACAGGTTCATGACACTTGGAAGATAACTGCATTTTTTAGACTTTGCTGGCAACATATCTGAGTGTTTCGGTGTGCACACTTTGCAGTTTTGGGTATTTCTTTAGTATTGTTAGGCCTCAGAATACCTTTTTGTCTTTATGTGGGTAAAGAAATTATCTCACACTGCATACCTGTTCCAGCCATTGGAGCTTTGAGCGAGACATTGCACAAACTGTGCAGCAAGGCCTGTGATAAAACCAAGAGACTTGGCAGCCAGGGCTTGGCTCCCCGGGAGTCATAGCCTCTCTACGGATCCTTTATCCCCAGGATCATGTGTGCCTTTTGTAACTATGCTGCAGAACTCTCGCTTTAAATAAATTAAACTTTATGTGGAGTGTGAATTATTAATGTGCTAAAATGTGCTGCTAACAGTTGTTTGCATTTAAAGTGATTACTCACTGTTCCTGACTGATGCATTTGGTCATTTGCCATTTTCCCTGAGTCAGCAAAAACACATCCTTTCTCTCTATGCTGTGTATTTTGTGCAAAGACCACAGAAACCCAAGAAGATCCACTCCAGGAGATGGGAGCAGTATAAAGAAAAAATAGCTAATACTGGAAGTAATTGCAAACTCTGATTAGAAAAGACCCCTTCGTCACCTAATAAAATTTAACCATAAAACGTAAGCCCTTCTTCGTCTGTCTGAGAGGGTAAATTTGGACTGTCTGGTCTAATGGCTACAGCCAAAGCCCACCTGTCTGCTTTTAGGATGTCTCTGGGCAAGAAAAGTTAAGCCTTACTCGTTTCAGCATGGTTGGCCTGCCCCAGGAGGGGATGAGTCCTCTCAGACAGGCAGAGCAGCTTTGTGAGCTGGTTCCTGCTGGGCAAGCACACTCCCCAGGACTCCAAAGCACTCCTGAGAGTCACCCCCTGTGACTCTCAGCAGTGCTTTGGAAGGAAGTCATGACTGCTTTTTAGGGTTTATATCCTAGAGGCAGAGATTGTAGTGGCTAAGAAGTGTAAGGGTTGAGATAGGCATTCAGACAGATACCTGAAAACCTTTTCAAAACAACTTTGAGCTTGTTCTTAGGGTTGGGTTAGGTGTGTGGACATGAACCTGGCTTTGAGGAGGGACTCTCAGGTACATAAGTTATCAGCAGGAGGTAATCCTGCCCTAGACTCAACCCTGCCTATGTCTGCCACACATGTGACATTGTCTGACTACCAAGACCTGTTATGGGGCATGTACCAGTGCTCTAGGGGCCTGAAACTGAGGTTTCCACAGAGCTAGAGACGTGCAAGCGAGGGACAGCAAGACTAATGCACAGTTTAACCGAAGTCAGGGTTACCTGTTACATGCTTGCATATCCCACCTGATGGCACTTTGCTATATCATTCTTGACTGGCACAAGGGAAAATAGACCTCTGGCAACCTGTACAAGGAGGTCAGTGATAGTTATTAAAGTAGGAAATATACATCCAGGCTAAGAATGTGAAAGAAACAAACAGGTCCAAACGCTCTTGAACAAGAACTTGTCTTTTTGGGGGCCTGTCCAGTTCAGAGTTGAAGAAAGGTGATGTCCACAACATTTGCAATTATTACTATAGTATTACCTGACACTGGAAACATCTGAATACTCTGCCACTTTGAAAATCCGGCTCTAATTCTGTGACCTTAAATTCCTATGCAAGGGCACCAAATGGCAGATTTCTGGCATTTGATCTTTTTGCTGTTGTTTTGTACCTATACCTATACCTATACCTATACCTATACCTATACCTATACCTATACCTATACCTATACCTATACCGATACCGATACCGATACCGATACCGATACCTATACCTATACCTATACCTATACCTATACCTATACCTATACCTATACCTATACCTATACCTATACCTATACCTATACCTATACCTATACCTATACCGATACCGATACCGATACCGATACCGATACCGATACCTATACCTATACCTATACCTATACCTATACCTATACCTACACCTATATAATTTTTTTGCTTGACCCAAGTACACCCATCTATCGCAAAGTCAAAGGTGTTATGATGTTTCCTCAGGGAGAGCTGTTGGCAATGTTGTGACAAATCTCAGCCCTATGACATTGACTTCTCCTTTACCTATGTTGCTTCTGGCTTTGCACAGAATTGCCTAGGACTGTCACAGCACAGCATGGGATTTTGCAACATTTCCCCACAGGAACTTATGAGTTAGGTCTACTGTGGGAAGAGCAGGGGAATCAGGAGCAAGCTCCATGCTCGTAATAGACAGAAAAACAGAAATACCTAAATATGAGATATGGAGTTTATCCTTTGTTCTGCCACAAGTAGTGGGGGATACAAAGGGTATCCAAAACACAGTGCAGTGCATCAACATCCCCTTGTCCCAAACAGCAGCAAGGCTGCTGGAGTTGGCCCATATACTTGTTAGCAGATGGGACAACATAACCTTGAGAGATGACAGGACTGACTCAGCCCTGCGGATGCATTTCATGGTCAATACATCCTGTGTCGATTAGCCTGAATTCACATCCATGATGCCTCAGCCAACCGCATCCTCAGAACCATCATCAATATTTAACCCCGAGCAGAAAAGCAAAAAAAAAAAAAAGAAAAATCTCAGCAAAAGCCCCTCCGGTGACTCCACACCGCCTGTTTCTGCGGAGGGCAGGGAGCGGGTGCTCGACCAAGCGCCAGGCAGCAGCTGCAATTTCCAGCAGGGCCACGAGGTGCCAGTGCAATGCAGAGCACCGCTGCCACACCGCAGCTGTCCCAGGCAAGGACTTCTTTCTCTTCGGCCTTTTTTTCTTGTGGTTTTTGGTCCTTCTGGTAGCTTGCATGCTTCTTGAAAACGGTGCACCTCTCCTAGAGCAGGGTGCGAACTTTGCGTCTTGCTCATGTGTAAACATGGAGGAACTCTCCTTTGGGCAGTATCATGGCTGAGTACTTAGTAGAAAAAGTAAAATATATTCATGTGAGAAACAGCTTATGACTTGGTCTCTTGCGGTCCCTGCCCTGTCAGCCCAGGGAATCCTTTAGCAAAGCCCTTCTGTGAAGCACAGGCACACTCTAGCATGCTTTGAAGGACTTTCTTGAAGCTCTGTTTAATTCCCCGTGGTACGCAGTCATGGGAACGATGATCCCAAATATTTGTGAGGATGAGAAGTGAATCAAATGTTCAGACTCCAGGACCAAATGGGCTAGATGTTAAGGACACCCTACTGGCAAGCAGCCTGGGCAAATGTGGGCAGGAGTGTTTGGCTTTTTGTGTGCTGCTCTCTCCTCGAGATTGTCTTTGTACAGCACAGGAGAAAGCTGTCATTATATCAGATTCAAAAAATCCTTGAACTGTTATCAATCAGCCATTTCAAATGGTTGTTTGCAAATTCACACCAAACATTGTGTTACCTTTATGTTACTATGGAAGAAGGATGCAAAGAATGTGACCGTTCCCCAACTCCTCTCCAGGAGCTGGCCATAGTCAAGACAGGGCTTGTATGGCACGAGCCTTACATTGCAGTGGATGTCTCGTTGGTGCCAGGTGTGCTGCCTGTGATAGATGCGTGCACTCTGCACTGCCTGACACAACACGGGACAGAGTCCAATGGTGCTGATGGCACCCAAGGGCCTACAGGTACATCCCTCCCCTTATCACCCTAAAAAGCCCTAAGCTCCAAGAAACAGCAGCATACATTCAGTCCACTGCAGTTTCTTCTGGATGCCTGCACAGTAAGCTAACTGAAAAAACAACAGAATCTGTGACAGCAGAAAAGCATAAAAGGAGGAAAAGGAAATGGAAAACCCAGACAATGCTATTAACACAGCTGATTTTGAGAGGCTGTGTTTACAAGTGTCTGGGTTTCCTTCAGAGAGGTAGTTATCTGCAGCTTATTAACCAGTTTAACAATACTAAATCAGGAGATGAGGAGTTTTACACCGTAATGATGTAGTATCAAATTGATATTAATCAGTATATTAATGCTTTTTTTTTTTTTACACGAAGAAAACAGGTAAGTGTTGTTTTACAAGCATTTAACATTATGGGACTTCTCTTTTTATAAGAAGAATCTGCAGGTCATAGGTGATGTTATGATATTCATATTCATATCCCACCTAGGATCAAACTGACATGTGAATGATCCTTGTTCTGCATTCCTGGAGTTTAATTTGTGGTTAAAGTACTTTCTATGACAGCAGCGTGGATTGTGCCACTGAGTCAGTAAGGTCTGGCCCATCTTCCCTGGCTTATGTAGGGAGGGACAGCCCTGTTTCTGCATGGTGTGTTGGTCATTGACAAAACCCCCTCATTTGCCTTCCGATGCTCCATTCAATTGCTGGGTGCTGGTTTCTTGTCTGTCACTGTAATCTGCACAGTTCCCTGGAATGTGCTTTTCCATCTCCCCTGTGTGTTGGCACTCCATGCATGTGACAAAGCTGCATGCTATGTAACAGGGTTTCTTCATTCTGTTTTTCTTATTTTCTTTTTATTTATTTTAAAGCAGTAAAATCACAGTATAGTAGACCCTCAGCGAAAAGGAATAACACCAGAAGTTTCATCACAAAATGTGATTTAGAAGTCGACAAAGTTTACTAAAGGAGTAGGTGTATTGTTAGGAAGTTAGAGAGATTACCTTCTCGATCAGTTGCTGTCAGACATATACTAAATTATTCAGAAGAAACAGAAATTCAGAGAAAGCTGAAGCTTGCTTAAAAGTATTTATAAGCTCCTTAGAAGAACACTGTATTAGAAGCTACTAGGGCTAGGGGTGGGGAAGAGCTTTTACAAGGGCCCTCACGGACTGGGGCAATACTGCACTAGAGTAAAAGCTCCTGGAGATTTGGTACCCTGATGAGGGATGCTGAGGCAGCTGGAGCAGGAGTGCCTTGACAACTGCCTCTCTTCCACTGAAAGGCATCTTTTTTTTTTCAGTCCTGAGGTGCATCTGGGGCTGTGGCCCTGGGGTGAGCGAGCTCTGTTGGGCTGTAAGCTGGCTTTCCTTGCCTGGGTGTTGTGTTGCCCAAAATCAGGTAGAGAGAGTCGAGGCAAGTATGACAGCTCAAAGGGCTGCTGGAGAGCCCAAATCTGCCCCCTCTCCTCCCCTGCAAAAGGAACTGGCAGAGCATCTGCTAAAACAAAGATATGGGCATACAAAGGGGAAAGGACACAAGTAAATATGCTGTTGTCCTCTCCTACCATGCCATGGGCCTCCTGGTTAAGGCTGGAAAGGAGGCCTCGAGGAGAATTTTAAGCCACAAGCCTCAGGGGAAGCTTGAGCAGGAATATTTGGTCTCTTTTGGTTTGAGAACCACAAAAGGCAATGCTGAGTGGGAGGGCGGCTTCACACAGACATAGATCTTAAAAAAAAAAAAAAAAAAAAAGCAAAGTATGACCTTCGTCTGCTTTTTCTTAATATACATCTTTACTGTGTGCTCTGGGCAATCCCTGTTCTGCTCACTGTGATTTTAACTGTAGGTGACACATGCCTTACGACAAAGAAGCCGGGTGTCACTGATAGAATCAATAGATGAAAATTAAATTAGATGAAAAAGAGGGGGATGGGGAAGCAGTATTAAACCTCTTTTTTCCTTCTTCCTTCAGGAGGCCCATGCTCACTAATAGCTGAGCCTTTCTGACTGAGAATCTGGATGTGTCAGTTTAATAAGGAGAGTCCTGACAAAGGGGAAAGTCATTTATTAGGATGATTTAAAACATCACATTTAATCATGATTTAAATAAAAATCAAGGAACTTCAATTTAAATCATTGGTTACATTTTTGCTATGTGTGGGCTTTCAGGATTTTTTTTCTCCTCCGAGAAAGTCTGATTCTCATTTGCTGATACAATCTAACACAGCTTTTGGCTGTGCTGGGAATGCACTCAGAACCCTCAGCTATTCTTCACTCAGCTGCATAGTTTAAAATGTTTATTCAGATTAATAATTTTTACTTTCGTTATGATGCTGGAGGATGACAAAGACCTATTTGCTATTCCAAGTTAATGGTTCTTTCTTGTGATTTTTGTTAAACAGCTTCTGGAAGAGAACTGGGATTCGGTTAGTCCCCAGTTGTAATTACATAAAAGTACTATATGCATACTGCAAAAGAGGAGGTTTATCAAAACATGTCCAGCATTTAAACTAAGTGATTCATTAAACAAAAGTAATATGATCCTTATCCAGTGATTTGAATTTAGCTTCTGGTCATAATGACCTTCAAGATTTTAAAAGAAATAAATCTAATTTTACATCTTGTTTATACTTACAGATTAGAAGAGGAAAATTAAACTTTTCTGCCCTTCCTTTTACCTCCCACTTTCAGCTCTGAGCAAGCCAAGTTACTGCTCCAGAACATGGAGATGGTCTCCCTGCACATCTGGAAGTGGCTGCTCTTGCAAACTGACTTCAGCTTTTCAAAACTCACCTTCTCCAGGGCTTAGATAAGGATTTACACTGTCTCAGAGGTTCCTTTTTCCTTCAGATAACAGCTCTACTTTTTACAATTAGACCTACCTCATTTGGCTTTAAATAATTTTCAAATTAACTTAGTTTTATAAATAAAAATTGGTCATATTTTACACATGCATAAGTGAAAAAAAAAGTAAGCAACCAATTTATTTTGTTACCTTCTGGTAAAAGAGAGGAAAGGCTGGCATTCCCTCTGACTTCCCATAGAGATGCTGAGGGAGGTTCCCAGCCAGCCATGTGGCAGCATGGAAGCAGACAAGGTGGCAGTGGAGGAGCACTTCCTTGGGGCACCAAGCACTGTCCAGCCCTGCAGAATCAGAGGGTGGTTGAGGTGGGAAGGGACCTCTGAAGGTCACCTCATCCAATACCCCTGCTCATCAGGGAGACCCAAAGCAGGTTGTCTAAAACACCTAGGTCAAGTACTGGTGGCTTTTGAGTATCTCCAGGATGAAGGCTCCATCACCTCTCTAGACAACCTGTTCCACGATGCCTCTGAAGATGTCTCGGGTGAAGCAAGCCTAATAAATGGCAAATTTATTTGGATCTGCTCCAAATCACCCAAAATCCTGGAGCTGTGTACTGCACTTGTGGGAATTGGTGTCAGGAGAGAGCTCCCCAGGGAGGGCGCAGCAGCGACAGCAGCAGTAGCTGCATGCAGCCCAGGACTCCAGTGTGCTGGCCACAAGCAATGTGCCTTCCTATGCCTTCCTGACAGAAGTTACACCTTCCTGGCCCAAGCCTTCCAGAATGGCAAGGTGACGATGACTGCCTACCATGGTCTATTTCTGGGGTGACTGCGGGGGGGAGTTGATATCCTAGCTCAGATCTGCCACAAGAAGATGTCAGTCAGTATTTCCTGTAGATGATAGGGTTACTCTTTCTTTTCTTCCTTCCTTCCTTCCTTCCTTCCTTCCTTCCTTCCTTCCTTCCTTCCTTCCTTCCTTCCTTCCTTCCTTCCTTCCTTCCTTCCTTCCTTCCTTCCTTCCTTCCTTCCTTCCTTCCTTCCTTCCTTCCTTCCTTCCTTCCTTCCTTCCTTCCTTCCTTCCCTCCCTCCCTCCCTCCCTCCCTCCCTCCCTCCCTCCCTCCCTCCCTCCCTCCCTCCCTCCTTTCCTCCTTTCTGTCCTCCTTTCTTTCTGTCCTCCTTTCTTTCCTCCTTTCTTCCTTTCTCTTTCTTCCTTTTTTCCTTCCTTTCTTCCTTCCTTTTCTTTCTTTCCAGCCCTGCAGCTCCACAATCAGTATTGTATCAGCTTGTGTCTTCTGCAAGAGCATGCACACAGACCTCCAGCACACAAGGGACTCAGCTGGAAAACCTGCTCTCAGTTTAGCAAAAGAAAAGAGTCAAGTAAATTTCCCTTAAATAAGCTGGAAACAGCAAAGCAGACCAGAAATAAAGAACAGTTTTAGGTTATGCTGGACATGAAAGACTGTACTCCTTACTGGTGCCAATGCCATACCAAGGTGGAAGGGAAAGACTGACTAATTGATTCTCCTGCTGCAGTTGCCCTGCTGTCCTGGTGGCAGTCATCTTCCATGTTTCTTCAGGATTGCCTCTTCTTCTGTCTATGCAAGCTCTCGTGTGTCTCCATGTTACTACCCTGCTAAACAAGATTTTTCTCCGTAATGCCGGGGTGCCTCAGCTACGCTGTGCAGCATGCACAGCTCACAGACAGCTTCATACAGACTCAGTTTCCTACTGTATCTTATTGTAAGAGTGTGAATAAAAACTTGGAGAAATAAATACAAGTGACAGACTTTTCATTTAGGTGTTCTTGTTTGTTTGTTTTGTTCTTTCTTTCTAATCATCTTCCTCCATACTTTTCATTAGCCTTGAGTATCCTGACACTGCCCCATTTCTTAAAAGAAACTGAGCTGAGCCCCACTCCACTGCCTGAGTCCATTCGGACCACAGCTCTCCTCCTGAGGTGTGCTAGCAATCCCATAAAAGAGATCCGCGGTGCTATGAGCTATGGAGCTGAAGAGGCTGGGAGCAGTCCTGGAAGCCTTCTGTACAGCATTGCTCTGGCCTGCTAAAAAACTGAAGGTGCCCTTCCAGCTGCTGTGACAAGAATCTCACACTTGCTTGGCTCACAGATGTCCTTGACGAAATCAAAGAACTCTGCAAGGAGATGCAAAGCACTCAACAGAGAGCATGATTGTGAGGGCCCACCTTCATCAGTAGGGCCAGGCCAAGAATTATCAGGACCCTTCTGGGTACCTGGGCTGTTGCTACATCCGTTCATTGTGAGGAAGACTCCTTTGCAGCATTGCAATGGGTCTTATTTTCAGGCCACTGTTTGTTTAAGCCACTCTTTTTTGGGGGAAATGAACATTGCTGTTTCAATGCCAGAACTTGAGACTTGATCTTCCCAGCAGCACCGTCTCAAGTCCAGTGTGAGGACTTATGTGTGAGGCTGAGGAGTCAAGGAGAAATTAGAGCCAGAAATTGTGGGTGAGGTGATGGTAGGAAGAAGTAGGCAGTAAGTAAGGATCTGGGAACCCTTTCAGGAAACAGGGAGGCTGTGTAGAAAGGACTGGCTGTCCACTTTCGTAACAGAGCTTGCCTGCTGGCACAGGAAAAGGGGACGGTCACAGAAGAGTACATCATCTTGAAGCTAGGGAAAAACCGGCGGGAGTGGAAAAGCACCTTGCTCAGAATGGTGAGGCCTGCAGGGTAGACTTGACTTGTATTTGGTGTGTCTGAGCAAGGATGAGCAGAGAAACAGAGGGAACAATCACATGGAAAAGACAAGTTAGTTTACCTGAAATTCCAGCTCATGGGCATGTGCCAAGAGACAGAGTGACAGCAAAATTTATGAGAGTCTCTACACTAATGCTGGAGGCTTGAAAACATGAAAAGTAAAATGTTTGACCTCCAATGTCATTCCCACATTGACAGGCGTCTCAGAGCTTGTGGGAGGGAGGTAATTAGTGAAAAATGTTGACAGGTTACCAGCTTCATGCGGTAACAAACTTCAGTGCAGCAGGGTATACTGGTGGGGCATGGCACCACATGTTAAGGATTAAAAAAGTCTAGTGACATTACAACAGTTTGGGCAAAGGCAAGCATTGTAGGAGCCTTGTGGCTGGAAATACCAAGGAACAGCATGACAGGTAGGTAATATGGGGTTTATTCTGCTGGCCTCTGATCAGAAAGAGAAAATGCTGAGAGGGGTTAGGGAGGCTGCAAATTTAGGAAAAGTTAACAATGGTGGCAGACTGAACTACCTGCTGTGGTTGGATCAGTGTCTTCTCAGAATAAGGTGTGGAAATATTGCTTCTGGACTCAGTAAATGCCCACTCCAGGGAAAAAAACTAGCTTGGGAGCCTTCAAGAGGAATATGGTGGGTTGATTCTGACCAGCAGCTAAGCCCTCACCCAGCCAACTGCTTATTTTACTTTAAGTGGGATGAGGGAGAGAAGATGGGCTATAATGAGAAAATCTCCTGCTCTGAGATAAAGACAGGCTAATATGTGAGAAACCAAAAACAAACAGACACACAAACAAAAAAAACAGACAAAAAAGCAAGTGATGCAAAAGCAATCACTCACCACCAGCAGACTGGCGCCCAGCCAGCAGTGGATAATTTGGAAAAACTTTCTGAAGTTTTGTTGCTGAGCACGGCATTACATAGCATGGGAGGTTTCTGTGGCCTCTTTGGGCCAGCTGTCCTGGCTGTATCCCCTCTCAGCCTCTTTGCTACTCTGCAGGGAGGGCTGGGGGAGAAATGAAGATATGTTCCTGCTCCCCCTCATTGTCCTACGTGGTTCAGTGGGGAAGCTAAGCAGGAAGATGGCTAGCATATGAGAGATGGAAAACTGGCCCAAAAGAACCAGGGATGCCTGGCTTATAAAATGTTATCAGGAAATCAGGACTGCCAAAAAGAATTTGAAGATTCCTGTATGGAAGTTTGTCAGACATGTACAAAAAATGACAAAAACTGTTGCGAGTCTGCGTGATGAGTAAGGTGTCAAAAAGTACCTGGGGACAAAAGTATAACAAAGACAGTCCACCTATTCTTTGCCTTTGCATTTTTCTACTAAGTTACTGGGGGGGCTTTCCACAGCTGACATATTTCTTTGTAGCAGATTGACCGAAGGAACTAGATTAGCTTGAAGTAAATATACAGACAGTTTTAGACTAAAGAGATAATTTATAATCTGAGCATCCTAGAGTAATTCAGTTTAGAAGGAACTCTAGACGCCATCTACTCCAACATTTTCCTCATATCAGGGACAAGTCCATCCAGTTGCTTGGAGACTTGTGCAGCTGAGCTGGGGAGACCTCCAAGGATGGAGATCCCATGACATTGTAGGGTCCTTCTCACAATGGTGGAGCACCCGTCTGGGTTAAAAAAGGACTCTTCCAGCCTCCTGGCTATGTTCCAAACTGTAACTTGCATCTTTTGCTTTTTTTTCCTCTCTATACGCACCATTGAGAAGTGTCTGTCTCTGTGGTTAGTAAAATGTTAACAAGTTTCTATGTCAGGATGGTATTCACCCACAGGACTGAGCAGCAATTTGGAAGTGAACCTGCACATCTACTACCGAAGATACACAACCTGCCATTGCAAACAGAAAGGGCTGCTGGGCTGGCAAATTAACTCCCACCTGCAGGAAGACCTGCTGAGAAAATCCTGGGAACTACCAACCAGTGAGTCAATTCCATTTCCGAGAAGATGACAAGAGTCTGCAATCAGGACTAAGGTCACAGAGCAGATGGGTAAACAAAGGGTACTGCCACATAACCACTATGGCTTTTGTAAAGCTCGATACTGCTCCACTTGCCTGGTGGGGCTTCGTGGGAGATGCCCCAGAGATTAATCCATCAAAGAGCTGGAAAAGGGAGTGTGAATGGGGAAATCCTGAAGTTTATTAGTGGCATTAAACACTTTGTAGCAACCAAATGCCGTGCTCATGGTGACAGACTCCAGAGAGACCCAGCAAAATTGTGCTATTGGGAAATAAGTGAGAGATGCTTCTCTGAGTAGCTAAAAGCAAGGTCACATATTAAATGAAATACAATCTAATGCATACCTAAACAGCACTGAACTCAGAAATGGCAGTCATGGCTAGGAATGACATGGTGCTCTTAGTTCATTGACTTTTCTGGATGGTGCTGTATGCTGAGAAGACGCTGATTTCAGAGCTGCTGGCAGCGTGCTCTCTCTTCCTGCCCCTTTGGGAACCATATAATGGATGGTGTGAGATGGGATGGAAAAAGATCACATGGGGCATTTCTGTTGAGAGAGCATCCTGTCTGGTGCTTGGCTGGACAGCCTCTCTCCTGTCTGGCCCTGTAGACCTTCCAGAACTTGTAGATTCATGTGGTATGTGTGTCTCAGAGCACAGGCACCACGAAGAGATACAGCAATGGAGCAAGGTTTGCAGGGCAGGGTGAATGAGCAGAAGCTGGCTGGCCCCACTGAGTCCACGAGGTAGGACTGGTCCACTTTACAACTTTTCCCAACTGAATTGTTTTGATTACAGGGCTAAAAGCTGACCCAACCAAGGGGTCAAATTATCAAAAAAGTAAGGGAGGGTAAAAAAAAAAACAAACAAACAGAGGAAAGAAAGCACCAGTCTCAAATGCTTGAGATGTCTGCCTCATAAATTCAGCATCAGCTTCCTTTGGTCCCCAAACCAAGTCTGCCCTAATGCTATTTGCAGATATAGATTGCTGTCTTTTTCATTACTGTTATCAAATGATGCATTTGTGGTGCAGCTCCAGAGCCCTCTCTGCCCTGGTAAGTGGATTATGCATCCTGGTGCCAGCACAGCTTGAGTTATACTTTTAATACTAAAAAAAAAAAAAAAAAAAAATCTCCCAGCCTTCCAGATTTTTTTTCTCTCTCTTTTTCTCAAAGATCTAATTAAGATATTTATATCCCAACAGGCAGAAGAGGCCTGACCCCTGCTTTGTTAGCAAAATGTGACTAAAGGCACTTTGCTAAGCATTTGCCATCACCGCTAATGCCAGCTAAACTTCTGGGAAATGCTGTCCCTCTTCTCACTGCTCGAAGCCAAGCCAATCTTGACAAGATGAACATCCCCTCAGCAAGCCAGCTGGCTGCCTCATGTCACCGCAGCATTTTGCATCCCTCCATCAGCACCAGTGGAAGCACTTCTCAGCTTTGAGGCTGCTGGAGTGGAAACAGAGAGGGTCCTTTGTCCCTCTCCCTGGTAGGTGTCCAGCTGCACCAGGTGCCCACAGACAGCACTTTCGAGCATGCCATTTATACTTGGGTTTGGCAGGCCCACTTTGCACGTTTCACTGCCCCAGGAAGTGAAGCATTGGTTGCAACACCCAAGAGCTATGTGATCTGTTTTGTTCGGTAGGAGCTGGCTTTAGTAAACTTGACCAAGGACCTGTAAATAAACATTTTTTCTCACTGTAAGTTTAATGCCATTGCCTAGCAGAGGGAAGATGTGAGCAGAGGTCCTGGTGCTCCTGAGCCTGTTGAGGAACAGGGCTTTTTTTGCAATGGAATGGGTACCAAAGGAACAGTAGATGTTGCTAAGACCCTTTGTCACTGCAGCGTCTCTCACTGATCTGCAGGTGACCATGAAATCATCATTTTATTTCCCTTCTTACTATTGTCCTGTTTAAGTATTCGGAGAAAACTGTTTTATTCTGAATTTATGTGGTATCATCTGGAATGAAAGATCACCTTTGGTCATAACATCAGAGGTAGTCAGAGTGCAAATAAAACAAAGCAAGCCATTGCAAGACTCTCTGGGTCCAAAGTAATTACTTTGACAGTATCTGTTTAGCCAGCAGAGGTGATCCTCAGCAAGTAGGACTATGGGGCCAGCAGGAAAAGAAATTATTTATTTCCCTTCCTTTCAGCTGAAGTTCTGATAACCTGATGGCTTTATACTCTAGTTTTACTTGTTTATCATCACTTGCTAATGATTCTGCCCAGTTTCAAGACCATGTCATTACAATTACAAACTCCACCTCAAGTTCTGAGCTCTGCCATGAGCTGTGACCTCTCCACCCTCAATTTCTCCACTTTTTTTCACACGGGCAGCATGTGCCTGAAGATATCCTGGCATCACATGCACTGAAGCCTCAGTTAAAATATTACTAAACACCAGTGGAACAAGAGTGAAAAGGTTTCCTGAGATCAAGAGCATAATATAAAGATAACACCAAAAAAGAAAAGCAGGCTTTGCAGTGTGCTCTTCAAATAACAGTGGTATTAATCTCAAGGAGTGACATAAGGGTAGAAACATGAGCTACAATCAATTGATTGCTTTTTTTTTTTTTTTTTTTTTTTTTTTTTTTAAACTTCAGAAAGGGAAAGGGAAGAAAAGGCTTGATAGATGCTGAGCCAGGACTATAACACCCAGCATATCAGATTCATACACATGGGATAGTACGTGAGCTGCTGTTTGGGTCTGTGCCCTTCAACAAGCTTGAAAATCTTGGCCTTCTAGATCCTCAAAGAGATTCTCAGGAAAAGGCAGAAAGAGGGAGAGAAAAAGGTACAGGACCAGATCTCTAACAGGTGGAAACCTGTGCTGCTTAACTGAAGGCAGTGGAGCTACACCATTCAAGTTTTGGTCCATAAAGGCTGCAGAGACTTCAAAAGCAATGAACAGCCTGACTGACCTCCGAAACTTCACAACCACTGCAAAGAGCCTAGGGGTCAGAAAATGCAGAGGACAAATAAGGGTGTGTCATTTCAACAGACCTGACCTGCTGCTGGGCTGTGTCACCTCAAGTTGTCTATTATTTAACACATTGATCAGTTGGCCAGGATGAATGTGGAAACATAAAATCAAACGCAACGCATTAAAAATCAATCAGAAACAACAACAAGCACAAATCTGCAGCCTTAAAAGACAGTGGGATCTAGCCCAGGGGGAATATGAAGAGTTTACCTTTGATTTTAAGAGCTGGGAACTCTGCTTATTTGAGGGGAAGAATGACATCACGGTCTAGCTATGTCAGTGAGGAAGGTTTTATGCAGAGAGAGATGATCACAGCAAAAGCATGGAGTCAGCCACCTACCCTACAACAGCTAGAAAGACACAGTGTCAGCTTGTCTTTGCTTAGACCAGGAGTTAAGCACAAGTGGGGAGAAGACAAGTTTGATCTCCCAGGTGCAGGTTGACTCGTAGAGCTTAGTGTCCGTCAGACTGCCCACATACTAAAACCAAATGCTCCATACAGGGCCTGCAAGGATCATACTCAGCTCACCCCTTGGCGTACATCTTTCAAGGTCCAGTTAATGTTATGTGCTCCAGCTGCAAGCAAACCATGGCTGAGATGCAGAAGCCATTTGTCTCTTTGGTTTGGGAGGAACCTTACCACAATTTCAACCTTCTCCAGGGGTTTCTGCTTCTCTTTGTAAGGTTGTGTGGTAGAGCAGGTTCCTTCTACTGAAGAGGTTGAGTTTTTATGAATTCATGTCAGGCAACAGTCAACTGTAAGGTAGGCTGAGGTATTTGCACAGCAGGACGTGATAGCTTGTCTCTCCAGGTTTCTTCTGTGTCTAAAGACACTGGCTGTCCTTAATAGTAGTCACTCTTTGATGGGGCTTGTTAGCCTCACTGCCTCAGCTTGTTTCTTTCCCATACATTGACTGCATTTTTTTCTTGAGTAATTGCCTCTTGGTTTTGCTTTAGTTCTTGATTCTGAAAACACAAGGAGGGGCCTCAGCTCCCTAAAGTGACAGAAGATATATTTATTGCATGTTGGTGGCTACAAGTGATTCTGAAAAATTTTTAGTGGAGTACATGAAAAGAATAGAAAAGGAGGGGGTAGGGGGGAATGTGTGATCATGAAGATGCACTAAAGCACAGACTTTTAATGTTGGAGCCTTGAGCTAGACAGCTAGATCACTGTGTCTTTGTAAGAAGGCTTTTTACTCCTTTTTGTGTTCCTTCCCCTCAATAATTCAAAATCTGATGAGAACTGCTATGACAGTAGCTGCTCTGTCAATGTTGTTAATTCTTATACAGGATATTCACTGGGCTGCCAAGGCAGAGCAGCGCAGCTACACCAAAGTCATTCGAATGTCTCCGACTTACGACAGCTGAGAATCATTTTTACTAGTTGCAATAAATAACAACCCTGACAACCTGGCCTGAATCCAAAGTGCAGTGCAAAATTTTATGCAAGTTGTTGGAAGGAAATTATTCTGCAGGCTCCAGGCACTCCTCTGGGATGAAAAAATTAATGAGCAGCACTTAACTTTATCAGAATTTAAAAGAAAAATGTCTTCCAACAGCCTCTGGTGGTGCTTCTTTGTTGTATTAATCTTCAGAGATTGGTGCAGATTTCAAAGACTGGGAGAGAAAAAATATAATCAAAGGTTTGCCAGAAAATAACCATTGACTGCTGGTGCAAAGGGAAGAGGATACTGAAAAATACACATTTATCTATATAATTCTATATAAAAGAAATATACATATTTCTCTATCTACAAGTAAAGCAATTATGTATGATATATGTTATATGCATTATCTGCAATGCATCTTTCCATGCAAATATAAATATACTGGGGGAATGTTCTGAATGGACACATGGTAGCCCTTTCTCAAACACATGTGTTGAGCCTGGGAAATCCTCTATCCACAAGAACTCCTTGGGGCTGATGGCTGTGTGACTGAAACCTTGCCATTTCTAAGGCAGAGAAGAACAGCTATTTCAACAGCTAGTGCAAAGTAGGAGGAAGGAGAGGAAAATGGGGGGAACGCTGCTTACCTTCAGGTGTCCTATTGACCAAACTGCCTCAGGTACCTAAGATTAATGCTCATGAAATCCAGCAGACTTGAGTAAGGGCTGAAACCAGGCGGTAAAGTTGCCAGGAAGTCTGCAAGGAAGGCACAGTGTTCCTGAGGAGTCATAAATATTGTCCTTATGCAACACCCTACAACACGGTGAGTCCTTTCCTTCAAAAGGAGAAGGATGGCTGGGAAAAGAAGGACATGGCATGGGAAGAAGGAGGGAGTCTGGGCACGGTATGCCCTTTTCAGTCCACTTTCTCAGAGTTTTGGACACTCCCCTCTACTTCTCACAGCATCACTCACTAGTTATGTCTACTTTGTGAAACTGAGCAGCCAGCATGGGTAAGACTGTGAGACTGTTTTGAAACAGGTTAGGAAAATAAGCTCCTTTGGACAAGGAGGGCACAAATTCATGTGTCTCCAGGTAAATGGGGGATTTGAATACAACACCTCAGCTCCTTGTGTGATGTTTGACAACTAAAGAGCACCCTTGCCAGTACGGGTTTGGATGTATCCAGAGCTAAGACCTGCTGCAGATAAACCAGACTTGGGCATATTCTGAGGCACTTAGACATACATGACTGCACTCCCTCTGGTCCAAAGACTGCAATTTGAGCAGAATTTGAGCAGAAATTTGACCAGAAATTTGAGCACATACAGGAATTTAGCTGCTACTTTCCTGTGGTCTTGACTAGCTAGTAGCAGAAGCTGGAATGGTGAGGGAGGAGGAAAGAAACTGCTGAAAATACACCCTAAATCTTCACAGTTACCACCAACAGGTCAGCTCCTCACTAGAGGCAACCATGGGAGAACTTTGTAGGTAGCATAAGCCTGTTAGAGGGTTAAGTTTGCAAAGTGTGCTTGCAGCTTTTCATGAGGCCTGAGGTCCGCTCTTGGAAAAGCCATTGCTGAGCTGAGAAGAAGCGATCTTGCTGCACTAGCAAAATGATGGAAGAAAGATAAACCAGAGAAACTAGGCTTAATGCAACTTGAAGTTCAATGGAATTGACTTGGTAGAACACTGGGATACTATGTCCTGTGAGAGGGATAATTCCTCCTGCAGGATTGTTGTTTTTTGGAGATATATATCTAAAGCAATTACTGTTCTTGGGCTGATGCCTCTGCCTGTAAACCTGGCAGAAACTCACTTGAGATCAAATTTCTGAGCTGTCAGTTCAAACAAAGGGCACCTTTCCTCTTTGCTATTTATTGTGTCCCTCCTCTTCTCAGACATTCCAAGTACTGCAGCTGGCAGTGCCTTTTACAGTGGGAGGAAAACTCTTACATGAGAACCAGAGGTGGTACAGAGGAAAGCAGATACCTGGCAGGTTCCTGGAGAAGCATCAGAGGTGAGGGAGGAGTGGGGAAGTGATTGTCTTGAAAATGCAGAGCTTTATAGCAGGACAACTACACGTTACAAACAATCTCTGTAATGAATGAGCTGCTTCTCCCAGACTGCTGCCTCAGACAATTACTGCCCATGTTCTAGAGAGGCTGAGGTTCAAAACACGTTACCAGGTCAATTCACATATGTAGATCATGGTTTTCCTTAGTCAGGATATTTCACAGATATGTAGACATCCATCCTGCCTCTTCTCAGATACCTAGGGGAAACTCCACATTTTAGTCTCTTAAGTTTTTTAAGCTCCAGACAAATCCTGGTGTTATCTTTCATCGACCTACTTCCACCCAATGCAGCTGCCTCCTGCTGTCCCTGCAAATCTAAAAGCCAGACACGGTTGCTGAGTACATGCTGATCAGGCTGAAAAGCCATGTAAGGCCAAGATGATGGAGAAAGTTGATGGTGCAAAGACGCTAATGTAAGGCACAGGGAGAAGGCCCTGAAGTCAGAGCTGGTTGTGCAAAACTCATTCTGTTGGATTAGAAAGTGCCTTGCTCAGTCTGGATGCTGTCGCAACTGTTTTATATCCATTAGGATATCCATTTTTGCCTTTGAATTAGCAAGCCTTGGAACTGGAATGAAAGCTAAATGAAGAGTGTTACCAGTCAATGTAAGACCGTGCCCTCTTTGGAGCTGTGCTCACCAGCGTAGCTGCTGGTCTGGATAGTCTCTTTGACAGCCAGCAGGAAAACAACATTTTTCTACATTTGCTCCATTGCATGCTGGGGCTCCCTGCTTGCAGAGGACACTGTGACATGTTCCACCAGTCACTGCTCTCTTACACAGATCTGTGCCAACCCTCCTCCCATTTCCTTTCTGGAAAGAGGATACGGTATTTCCATTCTCTGTCTTTCATCTCAAGACAAAATTGCAGACATTTTGCTGTAAGGGTGTTGAATGTAGAATTGCTGGATGATTAATGAGAATTTTATGAGAAGCTCTTGACGTAATTAAGCACAATATCTTTACTGGCTTTTATCTTCTCTTTTTTTCCTAGTCCTACTCAAGAGCTGCCAAGCTTCCACAAGGTGCAGGAAAAAACTTTACTGGGAACAGATAGGAAAGGAGTTATTTTAATTGTCCAGCCCTTATGTGGCTCAGTTCCTCTATGCAGCTTGTGTGCTTTGTGTATTTCCACAACTGTGGGACTGATCTTTGCGATGCGGTGTTGTAGCGTCCCGTCTGGACACCAAAACCAAACCCAAAGGCAAAATATAGCAAGGCTGTAACACTACTCTCTGTTGAGTCCTTGCTTCCCAGGCACTTTGAAGGATGGAAACATACCTTCCGGAGAAGGTATTTCTATTCTCTTGAACATTCCCAGGAGACAGAGACATTGCCATATCCCACAGCAATGTCGTTACCCTCCCTTTTGTGATGCTGCTTAACCCATTTTCATTCCTCAGAACCATGCCCACTCCTGGTCCCCACTGCTCTTATCTGCTGCATTGGTATGACCTGGTTTCATATATCTTTTCTCTTATGGCTTGGGCTGAGATTGCCTCTTAAATTCTCTTTGACAGGTTAAATGCATTGAGCTTCTCTGGTGTCCTGTGCATCCTCCAGATTTCAGTGTAGTCTTGTGAGTTCTTTCTCCTCTGGCAATGCTGTTCTTCAGTCATTTCCTCAAACCCATTTCCACTGAGGTGTCTGCAGGCACCAGAGAGCTGATAATTCATCATATTCAGTGATGAAACTATCACAAATTCAGACCTTTTAACTGTCAGGATCCAGAGACTGCACGTGCAATTGTACATCACTCAAGTCTTTTAGCTTGCTACACTCACTTATTTTTTTTCTTTCTTTTTTTTGAATTAGGTCATAGCTCATTTCTTCATCACTTATGAGACAAAGTGATCCCAGACTTACAGAGGAAATAACAGACAAGGAGAAAGAGGGTCTATTTATTCAGGAAACAGGAAGAAATTCCTGCTGGCTTTCCAAAGCCCTCCTGCTCTGTGTTACAGCTAAGGACACCATGCTCAAGGAAAGAACATTTTTATCAAAGACACTCATCCGAATTGGAGCGTCCCCTTACAGACCATGAAGAAAGAGGCTCTCTGTGTCAAGACTGTGCATCTGCCTGTCTGCCACGTGTGGGAAGCATCTCCATGTTGCACATGGCATAAACACTGCATTTTTCAGTGCAGTGTTTTTTAAGAAACAGAGGTTTGCTAGTAAAAGTAAAGTGTGATTTACAGAAAAGGATGCATCAATAAATCACTAAGATCTTCTCTGTGCAAAGCACCAGATTAGCTGTTCAACAGCAGAAAAGACTGCCTGAGACAAAAAAAGTTTGCTGATAACATTATGCCATGTATCAAGGGCAAAGACAACCCAACTGAGTTATTCTGAGTAGTCCTATGTGGCTGCAGGGTGCTGTAATGTCTGTACAAACAAAGGGGGCCACTGGCTCCATCTGGAGTGGTATCCATGGCATTTGGCACTGTACTGGGAGAAAGGGAGCAATGGATAACTTGTAGTAGGGGTGGGAGCTATAGGTCTGGCGTGAAATCCTTATGAACTTTGGGAGTCAATGGGACTTTGATAGGCCACTGTAGAGGACGTCAGCATAGGACACTGAAGAAAAATGATCCAAATTAAACAAAAGGTGTACATGTTCCCTTGTAGTAATTAAACTGCTCAGAGCAGTGTGTGGGCATTCTCTTTCAGAGCTGAAAGGGTCATAATTCTTCTAAGTTTAATTGACTTAGGACAAGAATTGAGTTAAACGAATTAAGGCCCAATTAAACTAAACAGAGGTCACAGGGCTTTACTGCAATTTAACAAATCCCTTTTCAAAGTCATCCTGAATTAATTTTCTCAAATGTTCCTGTACCAACAAAGACCAAATATTTGTCTGCAAAGGGACATTAATTTTGTTAATGTTATGAGATTAATATAAAACAAAAGAATGATTTGTTATTCACTCCATTTGTGAAATCCATTCTCATGCTGGCATAAATATGTTAATTTAATCTAATCTGCTCTGGAGATGTCATGGAGTGGGCAATCAGGAATAGTTATTCCAGAACAAATCCTGGTGTACAAAAGTGCTGAATGCTGCAGAGAATCTGTTCCAAACTGCCAGTCCAAATTTAATTTCTTAATGTCCAGAATAGCAGTCCTTTTTTACCTTTGAAACTCAATTAACACAGAAAAATGAAAAGTGCTTTTTTATTTTTTTTATTTTTTTTTTAATGTCCCAGATTTGGAACAGATAAGAAAAAAAAATAAGGCAGTGATTTAAATTCTAAAGCAGTATTAGGAAAGCTTTTCAGGCTAACTATGATATATGTAATTGAAAATCTATAAATACATCAAGCTGATGCTGCCTAAATCAAAGCCAGGTTTATTTCTATTACTAGTAATCTTTGGAGTGGTCTTGTTCTTTCTCTTTGCTCCAAACCTCCTTCCCATGTGAGAGAAAATTGCACATTCTTTTTAATGCAACTACAGCTGAAGATACCACTATGTGTATAATTTTAGTAACACTAATTTGTTAAATTTAATCCAGAGCAGTAAACTAAACAAACTGACTGAGAAATTGCACAGCCAGACATGCCCATGAAAGCAAGGAGAGAGGGAGATGGTGGCTTTCTACTTCTTTAGGAGGGCCAACGCACAGACATTTTCAGACTGACTACCTCAGAAAATGAAGGCTATACAGTAACCGTGTGTGTGTCCCAGCAGCCTCAACATGTTTTGGATCTGTTGGCGGTTCCAACCCAGTCTGAAGGAGGAGGAGAGATCTTAGTGATAAGTACATTCCTCCACCCTAGGAGGGTGATGGAGAAGTCTCCATGCTGTCTCTTGCTGAGGAGGGAGGTTGTGTTAGGTGTAACTGAACCCACACAGGAGACAGGCTGGAAAAAGTAGTTCATTATTTCCACTGCTCAAGGAGTGGCTCGGTTTTCCATGACCAGACATCCTGACATCTCAAGGTTTGTCCAGGTGGCGGGGCAACACAGAAGCAATGTTGTCCCTGACGGTTTCCAGTTGGCCTCCATCTCCCCTTGACCAGTGAGAACATTGGCTCTTCTCCTGATAAATTTTGCTGCTTCTTCCACCTTGGTAGATACAGGGTTGGCCAGGTACAAGGAACCAAAGCACTGCAGCATCTGCAGAACAAGCTCCATTTTACTGCCTTATGGGGGCAAATTCACCCTCTGCCCTCAAAGCCTCAAAATGCAGTGCTATGGTGGCAACAGGCATAGGATGGGACAGCAGGGTGGGAGATCTGCAGCACCATGCTGAGGCAAAAGGTGCTTGCAGAGAGCTGGCAGGGGTGCGGAGGGCACACTAAATTTTAGCAACAAATATCCCATGGCAAGGAGGTCTGCAGCCTGCCCCCCTTCAGGGCCAAGTCACTTATTTAGCTGCAGAAAACACACTTCCCCGTGCCCCTCTGTGTATTGCCAAAGCAAGCCATTGAGCACACTGCACATTCTGCAGGCTCAGAGCAAAGCACGGGTGGCCTCCAGAAACTGGGGTGTGTGTGAGCAACACCATTTCTCATAGAAGTGCTGTTTCATCTTGGAGCTTTTCTGCCCCTTCTTGGCTTTTGTACAACTGATGAATTATTTAGTAAACAACTGACTGTCTTAAGAAAACTGCTTTGACTGTGTGTGTCCACTGAGATGCTCTGGTGACATTCAAGAACAAAAGCAATTTAGAGAGGGAGAAATACCAGAATGGGCTCTTAGTAAGTCTAGGAATATTCACAGTGCAGGCTGTGCGTTGAAATCTGAACATTGCACAATGAATAAATTGTGGCTGACATTTGATCAGTGACTCATTGCCCAAGTATTTGGAGAGGAAGTATTGATCCCAGTCTGCTGGAAAACCCCAAAAGTTTTGATAAAAATGCCTATTTTATTGTAGCCTTCTGAAAAAAAAATAAAGAAAAAGAAAACACTTAAGATCTTTTTATTATGGCTGCTGGGGGTTTCTTGACATTCATTCTGGACTCTCATTCCAAACTTGCAAATGTTTTACCCTTTTTCTTGTTTTCTCATTCCTTTCCTTTAGAAAAGCAAAATTGACAGATTACAGGGATATTCCATTTTTGGCTGACAGTGGCACTATTGCTTGAAATTTACTTGTATTTAAACAGATTTGGAGCAGATGACTGAAATTGCCCTTCAACTATCTTTTAAGTACATGAGAATAATAATGGGGTATGAAAACATAGAAATTATAATAAAAGTTTATTATAAGAAATACATTAAATTATTGGCTTTCTGAGAAACTGATGCCTGCAATAAAGGCAAGGTATCTTTGAAATTAAAACGCAGCTTTGGAGCCTGCCAGATGCCTTTATTCGTAGTGTTCCCATGCAGACGGGTGCTTTTCTGGATGCACTGCAGTATTGATAAGTCAAGCATTGGGGTGACATTGTGAGTGATAAGCCATGTTCCTACTCATGGGTAAGGTCAGGTTTCCTTCTCTGCCTCCTCTACTTTGAGAGTCAAAAGCTGTCAGGTCACTCAGAAAGATGTGGAAAGTGATAAGCTCTACTTTAGATTTTTGGGGAGTCTGTTTTTTCTCTTCTGAGCACCCCACCACTGTCCCTGTGGAGGATAAAGTCCATTTTCCTGCTGTCTGCACTACAAGTGCTACTACAGGCAGCATGTTTCTGCATTGGTTACAGGGATTTATCTAACCAACAAGTTTTCTTCTACTTGCCATTTTAATACTAGCAAATAATTTAAAACCACCTCTTAGCTGGCGATCCTTTTTGTCATCTGGCAAGCAAGGGGAAACTTGGCATTTTGGAAAGTGAGCTGAGGAATGTGAATAGGTTGGAATTATACAACGGTGCTGTCTGCCAAAGAGAGGCAGGGCACTCAACCAGCCTAGAAGTATTGTGTGCTTTATTGGAAAAATTAATACAAGAAACTAATGAAGAAATTAAAGTTTTTTTTTTTTTTTTAATTTTTTAACTCATGGGATTAAAAAAATTCCATGAAGAACTTAGCAGGAAGGTGGTGGGGTGGTTTGCACACTTGGCACCTGGTCTGCTTACATGGCTGGCAATTTTTGGTCTTCCTGGCTCAAGTGTTGCCTGCTCTGTGCCTTTCTATTTCAGTGGAGTACTTCAGCTAGACTGCTCTGTTCTTGGTTGGTTTCTGCCCCCAAAGCGGATTAAGGGACATCAGCATAGAGAAGCCAGGGGCTTATTGCCCCAGCCGGTTGCCCGTGTACCATTTACACACAGGTGGCTCTCACTGGGACACCATGGCAGTGGGGGGTAGTGGGGCAATAACTGGGAACACAAGATCCAGCCTTTCTGCCCTCTCCCAGGCTGGGCAGTGGAGGGGAGATGGGATAACAGCCATTGTGTCAACTGTTTTGCCAGCTGCAGGGAGATTTTTGTAGGCCAGGCGGTGCCGAGGCGAGGGCAGAGCACAAAGGTGCCTCAGTGTGCAGGATGCATGGGCTGCGCGGGTGCAGGATCTCAAGGCCCCCTCTCCAGGCCGTGTAGGAAGACCATGCACGGATATCTCGCTGTGTAGGGAGGTCTGGCTCTCTGCCTAGCAATCGGCTCTCCTTTCAGGGAGACGGTCACACACCAGAGCAGAAATGCTGAGGCTTGAACTCGTATAGCCCCGAGGAAAGGAAGCGCTTTTGCGTGTGGGCAGTGAATTTTCACAGGCGACATCATTAGGATAAAGGCTTTGTGTGACGGTGCATTACCCAGCCCCCTTCCAGCAAGACAAAGGCTGGCATTTTAAAGCACAACCATTTTTCCTTGGCTCCTCTTCAATGCTTTTCAGACTGGGGAACACCATTCAGCAAGTTTAGAGTACTGCTGGGACAGTTTTAAAAAAAAATCTTTATGTTTCTGGAGGTGAGAAATAAGGAGGAAACAAGGAGTTAATCTAAAGTAAATCCAGCCCAAAACATCCAGCACAAAAACTAACAAAAAGGATGACCTACCTTAAGAACTCCTCTCTCTCATCGCCAATTCTGAAGAAGAAACAATTCACTTGGCCAGAACACCAGGACACCATCACCATCATTTCATGTTAGATGTGCTCTTCCACCCTTAGTGCACTCTTCACTCATGTTTCTTTCTCTCCTTTTGTTATAACTCAGCCCCAAAAATATATCTCATGCAAACCGACCAGTCTTCACATCTATCTCTGAACTAGCCACAGCTTTGGAAAGAGTTTGGCTCACATACTTTTTTTTTTTTTTTTTCCTCCCAAGAAACCAAACTTATGTTTTTCCTCCTATTTCATTTTGTGAAACCTAACTTTATTTTCCATGTTTGACATTCCCACTGGAGGCAGCCAGAGTGAGCTTTCTGACCCAATGGACAAATAGACACAGGTAGTTTAATGTAAAGTGGTGTGATTTGATAGGGGTGATATTCATTCAAGATGATGCCTTGCCTTTTCCTCCCGCTGCCACTTAGCTGCATAGGAACTCAGGGAACCACTTCACCTCTTTGTGCTTTTCCGTCTTGCCCAGTTATGCCATTTGTCTCTCCTTGAAATATCCATATCTAGCTGTCTGTAGAATGTGTGCCACAACAGGGCCCTGATGCCAGCTTGGACTCCGTGGCACCACTGCACTGCAATGAGTTGTCAGGTCTTGCAGGACTCTAATCAACAAGGCAGGGAATTCCCCCACTTCACATTAGCAACTAAAATATAAATCAGCCAGTCTGAGTGTTGTTTCCACGCATGCTGCACAGGTGAGGACATGTAAGTACCACCGGTAGGGTCCAAAATTCCTCTGAGCCATCTATCTCTTAGATGAATTGCAGGCTGGGGGTGATCTACCAAATAGAGAGGAATTGGATGTCTTGGCTGTAGACATGAAGTTACAGGTTGTTAAAGTTAAGCATAACAACCCCTGTCCCAAGAAACAGATAGTTCTGAGTTCAGAGAGGGAGAGTGAACAGCAGACGTGCAGAGATGAAATTGACAAAATACAGCTCTAACTAGATAGAAACTTTAATTCGGTAAATGAAAATTTTGTTGCCAATTTTATGTTGTTTACTGTTGGTGGCGCATGTTTATGGAGCAACAGAACTTTCCCCTTGTTAATGAAATATAAGCACATTTTTAAGTCTTAGCCTTGCTTAGAAGAAACACTGAACATCGGAATACAATTCTTTGTGCCTGGGCTGCTTTGCTGGGAAACCTAATGTGGTAAATGAGCTTGCTGGTGTTGTGGTTAATTGCTACCTGAAGAGTACCAAATATCATATTGATGAAATTGTAGATGAGCAAATCTAGAAAAAGCACATTATACCAGAACTGAATATTACATGACATTATTCTTTTCTGGCTTTCACTTTTTCTTTTTGTTTTAGGAAGAGACATTTTAGATATGAAAAAGATATAAGAAAATTCTTCAGTAGTTCACCAATTCATGACACAGGACTTGCCAACACAAAAAAAATTTATCAAAATGGAGAAATCCTGCAATAATATCTTGATATACACGTGTCTGTGCAAACAGCCCCCAAGCTCTACGATCTTTACAGTTTCATCACAAGTTAATGCTTCTACATGTGGTTCTATTCTTCCACATCATTCGTTTATGAATGGGCATTTTGGAGATGTTTCCACGAATGAAGTTTTTTCTTGAAATTCCATTTTGTTTTATTTCCATCATATGTATGTTGTGTTCAGCAGGCCTCATACTGATTTGCCAGAGCAAGCATTTTCAAATGAGTAGTGGCAATTGCAGCTGCTCATGCTGTATTTGCTGTTTGCTCAGAGTGTGGAGAGTAGTGAAAAAAAAAGCTTGCTGCAAATGCAGAAATCACATCCTATCTTGCTAAAGGAGTGCTTTGAGATACACAGCTCTGCCAATCTAGGTGATTTGATAAACTTTGCTGGAGAAATGACTTGATAGCATTCCAAAAGAGATGTTTCTGAGCAGCTCCATTTTCTCACAATCAAAAATAACATGCTTTTTTTTCTTGAAAAGACTTCTGATGTGGTGCTGCTCAGTAAGTACATAGCTATCGTGAGGCTGTGAAATATTCTTCTGATTCTGGCTTATGCAGGATGTAGATGAGAGTGGTAAAGCCCAAAATTAGAGGCTACTCAAGATAAAGGGGCAGCTGGTGCATTACACTCCCAGCCCTTGCTCTGGCTAGCTGCAGTAGGCAGGACTGCTCTGAGACATGCTCAGAGACCATGAACAGGATCAGTGCAGTTGTAAGCATTTGCTTGTAAGTGCTTCCTAGCCTCAGTGCCATCCAGTTAACCTCCTCAAAACACAGCTTGGTGTCAGAAAGTCAAAAACACGTACAAAAATCCAGCTAGCACAAGTGACAAAGTGTATGCAGTTTCCCTCTCTTGCCATCTGTTGAAGGATGTACTCCTTCCCTATAACGGAGTGTGGCCCAACATGGTTCCAAGGTTTCTGCGCCCCTACCTCCTTTGGGATGCTGGTTTGTAGGCTCTTCACCTTGGACCACAGTGGGATCCAGCCAGAGTCTGCTGTGGGCCCAGATGTGTGTTGAGCAGATGGGCATGGACTGGGAGAAAATTCTCCCACGCAGCATCCAAATACAGACATACCAAGGCAACACTACATCACCCTCACAGCAGCAACAGGACCAGAACCTGCAGAGCTTTTGTCATTTGGACTTCTCTGCAGTCCAGTTTTTTGGAACAGGGTGAGAGAAGCACAGAAACAGCCTCTGCCTGCTACTTTTCTCTCTGTGTTAGCATGTCACAGAGCCAACTCAGAAATAATTCACTTCATTGCATATGAGAAAAGGACCCACATGAATCACCAGCTAACTTATGTGCATTTCATTGGTTTTATTTCACAGATTGTATGCAGCATTTCAATTTTTCCCAGTGCTGCTGTCAGATGCATTCAGAGCAGCTGAACTGTTGGTGTGTTCTCACCATTACTTCTGAAATGAAGAGTGCTTTCCACTGCATTGAAGGAGCTTTGGCTTTAAAATATGTAAAGGTAGTTCAGGTGAGTTAGAGCCTTCTACAAATCTGTCTAGGAATCACTTGGACTCACAAGGTGGTGTGCTAGAGCTGAATTTAGCACAACTCAAGACCAAGCAGCTTGCTTTATCTAGCACTTTAAGATATGTTAATTAGCTTGAACAACTTCAAATCACATGTTTAAAACCTAGACTAGACGTGGCTGTAGCTTTATGTTGCTCATAAAAGGACTCGATCCCAGCTGGTGATTGTGGGCAGAACAATAGCAGCATCCAGCTTTATGGTAGCTGGGTTGAACATACAGCCCCTTTGTTCTGAGTACACAACCGAGCAGCAGTGCTGGTCCACTGGCAGTTTAGCTGGAACAATGTTGATGGCATGACACTAAAAGATAAAGATAATGGTATCTACGAGTTTAATAAGGGAAGTCTTGCAATATGTTCAAAAGAATGTGCATTTGTGCCACATGCTGTGGCCATGTTTCTGCACACGTGTTCTCACTCTGACCTCCATAAGCCAATCCAAAATATGGCTGAAGGTAATTGGATCATCACATACTCCAAGGATCTAGGCCCTTGGATTCTGCTCATACCGAAACAAAAAGTACAAAAGATAAAGCAGAGTTAGAACTGCTAAATCCAGGGCTGTCTGGACTTTTATGCTTCTAGCTTGTACGACTGCACATAATGGAATTGTGCAAGTCCTCCTGCCAATAGTACTGTGATGTTCAAAACTGCAGTCCCACAGGAGAAAGACTTGATCCCACTAAAAACTGATGTTCCAAGAGCATGACTTATAACAGAAGAAGAAAGACTAAGCTGGCTGCATAGTACAAGGTATCAAATCAGATAATACATTGTGCGGGATCCTGTGGAAGTTTCTGTCTCTTGCACGTCTCTAATCTTTCTTTTCAAAATTTTGTCTCTTCTCCCTTTTTGTTGGAAATCAGCATGTGCTAACTTATTTCTGCAGAAAATCAGAGTCTTGGCTTTGAAGACTGCTCACTCTAAAACAGAAGAAAGATTTTTTTTTTTCATTTTTCTTCTTAAAATCACATTCATGACTTCTAATTTGAAATACAATCATTGCAAACCAAAAAGCAGAAGATAGGGCAAAGAAAACCCCAGAGATTTTGTGTGTCCCTGTTCCTGGCTATCACATGTGAAAAGATCTCCCCCCAGCCTTATGTCTTGGATCTTGCTGCAGAGGAAGGAATGAAAAGCTGCTCTGATCAGGTCTAGTTTGCTACATTTTTTTCACTCACAGGTGCAAAATTGATGTAAAGAAGAGAAGTGCCGCTTGACTGGTGTGATTGCAGTGTGCGAAAGAAGAGAGGAACCTGGCTGAGGGGCAGGAAGAAAAGCTTGTGGCACCTTCCAAAATGTTAAAAGCCTTGTTCTGATAGGAGAAGACTGGCCTGAACCTGTTCCTCCTGATCAGTCTGCTATGGCTTGAGCAATGGGCAGGCCATGGTAAGTGCAAACCAGCTCTTCAGCTGGTAATAGTATATCTCACCTGTTGGAATGTGTTGGTGCTTGTTTCCTCATCTGCTCCATAGCCACCCAGCCCAGACAGGGACTTAATTACCTCAGTTATTTTGTCACTCTATGTTTGAATCAGAGATGTTCAAGATGAGGTGGTTTGCACCGAACCAGCTCTGTTGAAGAAGTTTTTGGTCATTTCATTACAGATCCTGTCCCCCACACAGTGTGAACAAATAGATATCCCATCTGGCCCAACTTGATATTTATGTGTCTGGACATGCACTGAAATGGCAACATGACTTGAAAAAGATATATGCACATACATATGCATATCATCTGTATATGCATGATGATTGCAGTCACAGACAAAATCCAGGCAGGAGAACACTTTAAGAAGCCTTTACTTTTGCACACTAAATTGACTCTTCATCCTTTCCAGAGTACTCAAGTTGTTGGAAACTGCTTCATTTGGGATGCCTGACAGTGTCCTGCTTTTAGCAATAGTGATATGCTCAGTGATCACCAGCAAGAACGCAGTGGGGAACGATAAAGAACAACATAAATTAGAAGTGGAAGACCAGCTCCTCAGAAGATCTCATTTCTAGCCAGGTGTTGCCTCTGAGAAGGGCAAAAGCTCAGTCATTTTGAAAATCTCTTCACCTGATTAGAAGTCCCAATGGGGACCAAAACACTGTCCTCCTTCTTCCCTCAATTTCTTCCAAGCAAGTCCCAAAATAAAATGAAAAAAAAAAAAAAAGAAATCCAATGGTGAAAGACAATGGCATTTATTAACGTGATAGAGAAATATCTTGATTCACATTAGTTAATGAGCAGCAGACTTTTCAAAATGTACAAAACCATTATTGATCAGTGTTGAAAACTGACAGTACAAGTTATGATCCCAGCCCATAAGACACTGCTTTGTTGGTGCAAGTCATACTGAAAAAAAAAAAAAGTGTAGAAAGAAACTTAGCTGACAGATGAGGTGAAGCACCACCCAGAGAGCTTATATAGCCATACCTTCGCACAGTAAATTTTCAGAAAGTAGAGCAGCCACTCTAGCCCACACAATGTGGATATGACAATAGTACAAGCCCAACCTTTACACAGGAGAAAGTTGTCACTAGGAAACCCCGGGGTGTTTTAAAAAGGACAATGATTTTCCTGGTTTTGCAGGTGAGGAAACTGAGACATAGAAAAGTGAACTAAATTGTTGAAGGTCAATAGTGGCAGAGGCTGAATCAGATATTGAGCTGGTTGGGTCAGCACCAGGTTAATAAATTATAAAGCCATATTATTTGCTAATCTAACTGTGTCCTCGCTAGAGGGTGCTGCACAGCTTTTCCAAAGTTATTTCCAGCATTTCATTTATTTAAACAAGTGCTGAACTCAAGTAAGGTTTGTCTGTGCTTGACAGAGTGACTGTAACGAGCAGGAGGTGTTCTTGGGTAACTGAATGTGAGCATGCACTTTTGCTTTGGTGGATTAAGCCCACCAGCAGGAAAATAAACTCTTGTTTAGATCTATGCATCTGCAAATGCATTTTCCCAGGAGAAACTGTACATGTACTTAGATATACACATGGCTAAGATGTTTATTTATTTATTTATTTAATTTATTTTTCCCTAAGACCAATTAAAAATACTAGAAAGAAAGATATAGAATTTTAAAATGTTATCGTCAAATATTTGGATGTGATAGATTGTTTCATTGAACAGAAATTTACAAGAAACAGTCTAATCAAATTTTAAATATTGTTAAATCTATATGTATAGATTTTTTTAAAAATAATTTTCCAGTAAATTTCAGAAAATTCAATTCAATTCAATTCAATTAACAAAGAAGTCTTAATCTAACAATGATGTGGGATGAATTTCTCTAGCACAGGGATTCTAAGCACTGGCTAGCTACGGCATCAAGAAAAATGACATTTCTAAACAATAGAAGGATTACGTGAGATTTTGCTCACGTTTAGAAGGGAGTACATTCAGAGAAATGTTGTCGAGTTTTATGGTGGCATTAATTCAAGATTATAGCAGCAGCATGGTGATGCCAGCAGCGTGAGCTTCTGTCCTTACCAAGAAGCACACATACACATATGTACACAGATGTGCACAGACACACATACAGAAAGCATGAGCATAAGCACATCTCAGCTACTTTCTTTGGAATGTTATTTTTTTTTGGCCTGAGAATGGGAAATCAATTTTGCTGTTGGGAATGTATAAGCCCAGAATAGATGTTATAGAAGGAGGTAAAGGATAGTTCTCTCAACGGACAACTCAACAAGTCCTAAATCAAAACCAGTGAGAGAATTCATACCATGTGGAATGGAAACGGATGTAAATTATATTGCTCCTTTTCCTAGGCTCTCTTCTGTACCAGAATAACCTTATGTGAGCTTTAGTCAAATTAGCATGCATTTATTATCTTTGTAGGTATCAGACTGCTGGTACTTGTGAGAATGTGGACATTTCTTGTACAAAGATCTGAGAAATGCATAATTTTGAGCTGCTTTCATCAAATAGTCTTCTGATTAAGCATCCTGGGTCCATTAGCTGCTCAGGCATATTCCCTAAAAATCTATAGTCAGGAATGTGATTTGCATAACCCTTTTCCTAAAGATTGTGGGAATACTGGATTACCCTGGTGAACAGTTCATGACCAAGATGACAAGAAAACTGTCAATAACTCAATTAAGCTGCTACTGGACTCTTTTCATTGCATTCCCCTGTAGCTGCTGTCATGTGCCTTTTTAAAATGCACATGCATGGCCGTGGAACCTGGCCTTGCCCTGAGAGACAGCATGGCTTGAGAAGTATGGTGCACAATGATTAATGGTGAAAGAAATGACTGTGTGTTTTCCCTCAGAAAGACAACTGCTAGAACTGCCACAGAGAGTCTTGTGAACCAAAAAGCTCTCTGCACAGCAGCCATCCACCATGCACGTGGCTACACCCAATTTGCTCTTTCCGACAGCTGCCCCCAGTTCCTGTGTTGAATCCCCACCTATCTGAGGCCTCAAACCTGCATGGCACCTCTGGTTTCCCTGGTGTCTGACTTTTGGGAAGAGTCCCACCACAGCTGCTCCATGGCACGCTTTTCTATGGCAAAAGCTCTCACGTCTGCTTATGGTGTTTTATGTCTGCCATAAAAACGATCAGTTTCGTGCTGTAATGGAAGCAGTAGGCAAACCAGTAATGGTAGAGGTGATGACTTTATCAAAAATTCTGGAGAGTTCCTCTGAAATTCAGAGCATGATGTTTGGATGGGTTGGATAACTCCAGGTGTACGTACAAGGTATGACCTGCTTTTGTCCTCCAACCTTGCCTGTCTGATGTATTGCTCCAGGTGGCCGCTTGACAGATCACAACAGTCCCCTACCTTGCTGAACTCACATTCTGCAGCACTTGCGTCAGAAAACATATTGTGAATGCTTTCCTCTAGTGTACGCTTCACACTGTGCAGTTCAGAGCAGGAGGCTGCAGCAAGAGCTGCTCTACAACGTAGTTCATCCTGTGTAGTACAGGTAAAGCCAGCTGTGGCCAAAATGCAGTGTATCCTTCTGTTCCAGCAGCACAAAATGCTCTGGATACCTGTTTATCATTGTACCCTCTTTCCCACTTCCCTCCAGCTCCTGAGCGGTACATTTCACTGATGTCAGAGGATATTGCAGTGCCTCTTTTCAAAAGCCAGACATGCGAACTGTCAGCCATGACCTATGTTCAAAGGATTGGTATTGGCCCAAAGGGGTGATACTGGCATTTCATTGCATTTGTGCCATCAGCTGGGCAACTCTGCCTTCGTGAGCCCTGTTAGAGTGAGAAGCTCAGGTCCTGGGAGAGAATTGCTCCACGCTGGGGGGAACAGACTGGCAACACTCTTCTTGTTGCTTCACCTTCCACTGGCATTTGCGAGGTGATGTCTGAGGGGTAGCCTGAGATTCAGCCTACTAGCAGTCCAGCCAAGTGGTACCTGGCACTGAAGTGATGAGAAGATGGCTGCTTGTGTCCACTCTCCTTGAAATGTAGGGCAAAAGTCAGCACCAGAGCCTCACTGCCTCCTCCAGCCTTATTGTTAAAACACCTTTGGGCATGGGAAGGAGAGTCTGGGAGTGTAAAGTCCAAGGGAAATGCCTTCTGTTTCATTCTGAGGAACCTTTAATCATCATTCAACAGCTGCAATTTCTTTGAAGGTCTCCAGTAACTGTTTTGGTTGAAGCTCAGCAGGAATTTCATCCTGGAGCCAAGGCAGCACTTATGTTCCTTTGTTGTATGCTGGCTCTTCAACTCACCTGATTTTCACGCTACTATGATGTTGCTTCATGTTTTTCTGTGGGACACAATAAGAAAAGGGCTTTTTCTCTTTTTTGATCATATATAATTTCTGTCTTCAGAGAAGGTGCTTTAACTGGCACCGAGGTAACCCTGCATTTACTGTTCCCATGGGAGGTGCTTTCTGTACGCCTTACCATATTATTTGTAGGGAGCAAATGATCAGCATCTTATCTAGAAGATGAGTCAGCTCCCATCTTTTATGAAAGAGGAGGAATAGGTTACAGGGGGAACAAGACACAAGGTGAGATCTCACTCATGCTTTCCCAGTCTAACTTTCAAGCCAAATCTCCTAAAACTACGTAGTCAGGCTAATGAGCATAAAATGGAGGTTTCCTCTTCCACACTGTTTTAATTACAGTTTGTTGTGGTGACTCTAATGCTTGTCCACAGAGCATCGCCACCCACCAGAGCAGCTAGCTGGTGACATTAGACCTTTAACCTGAGCAGAGTCTGGTGGTGCTTATATTTCAAAACCTGATGGACCACATGGGTGGGCTGTTGCATTTGCACGTGGCACTATTTATATTTTCTTGTGTTAAAAACCTAGGAAACTGCATAGAAATATATATATAAATTGCACCACATGTTGCCAAGAGAATATTAGAGCTAAAAGTTTAGTGCTTGGGAGTTAGGTAATGCCAAAAACACTTGAACTCCCTTGTGTGTGCACATTATGAGACAGTCTCGACTTACAAGATCACATTACTCCTGTTTCCACAGGACTGACAATACTAGGTGCTGTACACTGGAGAACAGCTTGATTCTGTGTCATTCCTGCTACCGGAACAGAAACGAGGGGCCAAAATGCAAAGCAGCAAACTGTGAGGAAGAGGGTAGGGCTTGGGAACAGGTGTGAGGAGGAAGAGCAGCCTGTTCAGATGCAACACCTTCGAAGTTTTGTGAAAATGTCCTGACAGTGGGTTGCATCTGCCTATGTACTCTTTCTGCGTGCTATACTTTGCCCTGGGGCCTTTCCCATTTGTGCTGAAAAGTGCAGCTATGACAGACAATGAGATTCACTAGCACAGAAGAAATAGAAAGAGAGTTGTAGATAGAAGACACATTTTGCTTTCTGCTTCACATTGTTGTTCCAGAGGTGTGGGAAAGGGAAGGGATTTCATAATGCTAAGTTGTAGAGCTATGTAACAGGTCAGCAGTTCTGCTAGGTTTCTCCTCCACATTGGCGTGGAGTATTGAGCTCCATGCATCCAGGCACTTTGCAAGTTTTTATTGTGTATTCCAGGGAGCACAGTAAACTTACTGTCCCCAGACGTGTGTAGCGGGCTGCTACATAGTAACGCTTTGTTGTCATAGTGAAAGACAAAATCTTTATCCAAAAAACAATAAAAAGGAGAAAAAAAAAGAAAGAGTGTAAACACAGCCTGAAAGTATTCTTGCTTTGCCAAAACTTCATTCATAATAGTAAGAACGTGTTCATTAATATCGAGTTAACTTCACACGAACAACAGGGACTGAGGTAAAATGGGTGTCAACTAGAAAAATGGCATAGGAACAGAATAGATGAAAAGTGTCCTCAAGGTCAGCTTTAGGACATCTGTTGTTCATAACATGTGTCTATATATAAATATAAAATTACTTGGATGAGGGTGTTGAAAACCTAGGCAATATCCAGCTCTGGTTTCCATTTGTTCGCTCTGGAGTAATTCCACAGACTTTAGTGGAGAGGGTCCAGGTTTACACTGGTTAAAAAATGGAGAGCAGGATCTGGCTGGAAAGCTCCAAATTTACAGATGATGCAGAAATTGGAGGATGAGCAAATAACAAGAAACAGTATAACCAGATTCCAAGGGATTTGGATTATATTGAGATTTGGAACCAGCAGATGGCAAATGCAGTTCATTGTCAAAATGATAAAATAATGAGGCTGAATTCAAGGAGACAATCTAGGGAATAACTGTCCATACAGCAAGCGTTTCATCATGACTAGAAAAGAGATTATGGAAAAATGATTGAAGCGCTTAGCCTGTCACACAGCTACAGAAAATAAAAAGATCTGCAAGATGTTGCGGTTAGGTGTTTTAGGAGGGGGAGAGAGTATTAAACAAGACGCACAATAGCTGTACTACCTAAGGCACTTGCTTGGCAGTTGTCTCTGATTCTTTTCATCTGTGTACCTGAAAGCTATCCTATCATTTCCCTTGCCTCCAAGAAGGCTTAGCACAAATATATTACTGACCTGGGCAATATAAGTTAGGGGAAAGAACACCTTGTGGTGGCTTTGTCTCATTCTTTTCTTAAAGTACAACTGCTGGATCCCAGCAGATCATGGAGACATGGAGAACATCTCAATGACCTACAGGCACACTCATTGCAAACCCTGAGGGGCTTTAGGTAGGTAGGTATGTCAGTGTTTCAGGATATCTGGACAAAAATGCAACAGAAAGAACACTGGAATCTATGTATTCTCTCTCAGACCTTTCCAGCTTTCAATGGACATGGAAAAATCAGTGTGAATACAAAATGCCCTGCCAAGAGGAGACAGTCTACCTCTGTCCACACACTGATGTCCTTTGCCAGCACTGTCCTCAGCCCCAGACTGAGTGGGACCAAGAGAAAACTTGTCTGAAAGCCTGTGGGTGCAATTATGAAGAATATTTTTGAGCATTCATGTTACTTATAAAGGGCCAATGTGTCATCTTCCCTGTTCACAAAAAATAATCACATAAATTAACATATTTTAAAGAACTCTATAAAAAATGGAGATAAAAATAACCTATTATTAGCTGGCTAGCAGTCTCTTCCCCAGGGGAGTGATAGAATGTTATTTCCTATACTATACATTTCTAATCTTAGTGCAGTCTTAGTTCAACAATTTCCCTTTCTTAATTTCTTGATTCTACTCTTTATAGCTACTAGTCCTGCCAGGATCACTTGGAAGCCAAAATGCTGATGTGTTGAAATAACAGCTTTTGTAGTGACGCTGTTGATTTTGACAAACCTTTTGACAGAAAGCAGCCCAGGAGCTTAATTCCACCTGCATTTTGGTCTTCCTGGGACCTTCACAATTCCCCAGGCTGTGGGCCAACCTGGCAATGCAGCCAGCAGGTTGTTGTAGACTCAGGAGATGGGGACCAAGCAAGAGAGTGAGGCTGAAGATCCCATTTTAATTTCAGCTTTGTTCTTCCAAAATCAGTCTCCCTGGTAAAATAACTCCTGAGATGTTTCAGATTTGTTCTCTCACCTCTGAAGTTCCCATGTGAGGGAAATTCCAGGTTGCAGTGCTAGTTACACCTTCTGCAGCCCTGTCCTAGCCAGCAATTGCCTGTCCCCACGTGACACACAGGCAAGTGGCACTGGGCACTGCACCACCTGCACAACCCTGTGGGAAGGGCACGGTGGTTTTGATTCCAGCAAAAGAGTAAGTGGGAACCGTGCATGAGAGAAGAGTGCACACTCACTGGGGCTCAGCTGGTGTGTACCAGCCACACGTCTAAGCCCTGGCATTTTATAGAGGTCTCTTTCCTCGCACACCACTGACACTCTGGCTGGCAAAACTTTTCCTGCCAAGCCTTCACAAAAATCAGAGCAAGCATCCAGAAACGGCAAGAGGATCTTAAACTCAATCCAAACGAAAAAATCCCACTGAAAGGAGTTTTCAACTCTAAAAAAAGAGCAGGGTCAACAGGGGATAAGATCGAAGATGTTCTATGACCTTATTTAAGGATCTCTATTGCGGCTACTCCTGTGTGACAATGCATGGGTCCTAGGTTGTGGAGTAGTCTAAAACCAAACAGGAGAGATTTCTATCAGAGAAGTCCCTTATCAAGCAGTTTAACAGTCACTATTTCATAGATTTAAAGGTAGCTTGGGACCATTATCTCATTTAGGCTGACATCTGGTAAAGCACAGGCTGTAGGACTTCATCCAATTACATCTGCATCAAGCCTATAGCTTTTATATGCCTGTAGCACGTCTTACTCTGAAGAAGGGGGTTCCTGTGGTCAGCCACTTTCACCACCAAACGCATGTGCTTTCCTAGTCATTTGGATGCACAAATCCTGGAAACACAGCGGTTCACAGCTGGTCACACAGTGATACTGGAGCATAAAAGAGGGACGTGCAAATCATGCAGCTCTAGGATCTGCCTAAGTGTCTGCTTGGGGCTGAGGGAAGAGGGAAACTATGATAAGTGGAGGGAGGTGCCTGTGTTTTTCATGGATGATGCTGGGATTGTGCTCACCTGTGCACACAGCTGCGTCCCCAGGAAGACAAATAATTAAGGAACTTTTTGGTAGTTCACTGCTGGAATACTTACTTTGATAACATGACATTTCTTTGGTCTCTCTGCCCTGTCCTCAGGCAACGACCTCAAAGGAGAACCCCAGCTTTTGGTGTCTGAGCTCAGCGGGAACACCGTCATTAGCAGAACCCACCAGCAAGCAGCATGTGACGAGAGTGGGTGTGACACGGGGGTTCAAGTTCATGGACCATGCAAAGATGCTAGTTCATTACATTTCTTCTGCAGAGTTGTTTAAAAAGAGCCACGGACTATGTGTGTCAACAGATGTGAAAGCAGTTGTCACACAGATTTACAATGACCTTAACGCTTACACAGGAGAAGTACAAAAAATGGATAGTCTTTTCTTGTGCTGACCTCTGGTACTGACAACATCTGAGTTATGAATTACAAGTGGTTATTTTGCCTTTATAGTGGTATTTTCAAATCTTTGACAAGTCTCATATATCTTTCTCTGTGTCAGACACAGAATGACTATTGGAGAGCAAATGGTTTTCTAAATGAAGGAAGCACTAACTAGTCTTTCAGTGACCTCTTTTTTCTATCAAGGTTTAGGAAGAGGTATGGTTGTACTTTCCAATTTAAAGGGCTATTATCATCATACAAATTAAACTAAGAAATATAAACTTGTTTAAAATAATCTTTTGAAACAGAGAAGGGCAGAGTTTGTTCCAAAGTTTGTCTTTTCTCTCTTTATAAGGTAGCCAAGACCAAATTCTATTTCACAAAAAAATTCCATTTACTGATGAATCATTATTAATGGTTAGTTCTTTCTGAGTGGGGTGGTGCTTTCATCTCCTATATGCATTTTTGGATTTTTTATTTTTAAAGAAGAACGAGTAGAAGAATTTACAAACACTTTCATATATGCAAAAATCTGTTTTGCTTCTATTGAAATACAACTCTTTGTACACAGAGGTGGTGATTCCTCAGATTATGTTAACAATGAAACCTTCTCAGTGTAAAATGAACAATTAGCAAAAATCAGGAATATGTTGAATATCCCATCCCATGGGAGTAGGACTGAGTGCATTATGTAAGCATTCATAACCAGCTCTAGAAAAAATGTGTTTGGTGTAGGGGTCACAGAAAGCAAGAATCACAAAAAGCTCTGAAGACTATTTACATAGCAAAAGGTATTATTCAATGTCAAAATGATGGGGGAAATTTCCCTGGTCTGAGTGCACACCTCCACCCCTACCCACAAACTCCCTACAAACATACCTGAGCACACTGCTCATCTCTGGCTGTACCTATGTGAAACCTGCCTGAGCCCTCTCACATGCAGCATGCCACCTTGCTGCCAAGGGCTTTCTTTTGCAGGAATTTGGGCCCTCCCAGACTGACAGTTTTCTGAAGTGTTTTGTGGCTAGGAAATCACTGGCCATTGCATACTCAAGCTCCTCAGGAAAGCTGCCAGGTTCTGTACCAGCTTCAGCAGCAGGGTCAGAAAAAAAGCAGTGGAAAAGGAGGTGACATGGGTGAGAAATCAGTAAGGGGTTTAGAGCAGGGTTTCAGTCTGCAGAATGGAGTAGAGAAATGCGAAATGAAGGAAAGGGGTGGCAAACGGTGTTGAACAGACAGATTTGCAGCTGTGCCAAAACCAACCCCTCCATGCCTGCTCTGTCCTGTGCACCGAGAGAACAGTCCCGAGACACCATCCTCAGTGCTCAGTGCTCATATGGGCTGTGTTTCCAGAAAGGCCATGAGAATGGAAGGTGAGAGAGATGTAACCTTGTCTCCCACCCCAGGCTAAGGCCAGCACTTCATGGAAAACCTTGCAAACCACATCCCACAGGCAACATAAAGCGCTGCTACTCGCTGCAGCATTTGCATTGCCCAGCAATTGCAGTTTGGTGCCTCTCTCCAGCAGCATGTACTGGAACAGCCATTTCCCAACGCATTCACGTTTTCCCACAACCCTTCTCCAGAGGCTGGAGGTCTTCTGTGGCCCTTGCTGACAGGATCTGTGAGTAGGACGAGATCGCGCCGCTCGTGCCTACAAAGCTCCCGCATCCAGCATTGCTCCTGCAGCCATTCAACACTCCCTGCACTTTCCTCTTGGAAGGCAAGCCTGGCTGCGCTACGCTCCCCTCTCCCAAGCCAGTCCTCTTGTTTACTTCAGAGCAGCAAGTCTACTGAGGAGGCCAATTAATTGAATTGTGCCTGTGGCCGGTTTGATACATTGAGCTAAAGTCTTAATAAAGAATAATAGGAGATTGTGTCAGCCACAGAGATTATTTGGTTTCCAGGAAACAGCCTGTGACTGGGAAACCAATATGTTCGGTGCCGGGTGCCAAATTGCCAACACAATCCTCCTGTTTTGTCCTGCAGGCAGCTAGCGATCGGCCTCTGGTGAGCTCGGCGGGCCTGAAAAGCAATGGGAGGAGCTGCTGTGAGCTCCCGTACCTTGTCAGATTTCCATTAATATGTCAGAGCGGTTGACCCCTGGATGACTCAGCCACATCTCAGAAGGGAAATGCCTGGCAAGAAGATCATGCTGGAGGAAAGGTTTTAACAGCTGGGAGAAGCAGCACTGTCATTGCAGCAGTGGAGAAAAGGAATAAGGGGGAGGGCGAGTAAGGCAGCATAGTTTGGACTATTCAGAGACCAGCTTACAAAACGCAACAGATGATGGTGGACAAGGGTTTTTATAAGGCATAGCCATCACAACAGCTAGGGGGATCAAGCAGTGGATAAGCTCCACAGTAAGCTGAGAAGTGCTGTATCCTTACATGTTTTCTTACAAGACACAGACTGTGATTTCAGAAATCATCGCCCAGGTCCATCAGTATTCTCTGTCTACTTTGCTGCTACTCCAGGGACTGAAACGACATCAAGGTGCTTTGTCTGATGAGATCTTGTGTGTGCTGCTCTACACAGAGTAGCAACAAAGGAGATGAAACATGCCATAGACCCCAATCCCTTAATGTCTTCTCCAGGGTGGGACAAGTGCTCTATCAGGGATAAACAGCCAGCTAAGTGAGGAGAATTACTGCCATTACAGACAGGCTGGTCAGGGACCAGTGCAGCTCTGGAGCCTGTTTTCCCATGTCTTTGTGTCCCACTGCTAAAGAATAAAAAATCCCACTGATGTGTTCTGCACCACTCATTTGACGTAGTATCCCCAACACTTTCCTATCTCTTACGCAGACACCCTTTATCTTCAGCTGTCTCTGTAGCCCTTTTACGTACTTGAACATTTGGCTTGCGAAACCAACTTGAGAACTGAACAGACTGGAACAATGACTATCCCAGTCCTAAGCAGTGGGACACAGTCAGCAAAAACATGAGCTTTGCATTACACATATGTATCCCTTACCAACTAACTCATTCCTCTGGGCCATTTCCAGCATGCTTTGGGCACAGCATGACTTTCTGGAGTTCTTCTCATAGACAGAACAAAGATCTTAGCCAAAGATGTCACTAGCTCCAGGCTCCCTTAGAGACAAAAAAAAGTCCCAAACTCTTCTCTGAAATCACATATATCACATCAATGTCAGTGGTAGTCATTTTAATTCAGCCACGGTGGTTTAAATGTCTGTGATATCTATTGCTGATGCATACTCTCTCTCTAATATCCCTTTTAAACTCCTCAGATGGGAGGAAATCCTGAAATCTAAACCTCTTAGATAAGAATACTGATACCAGGATGCTGCAAAGGCAACAAACATAACAAAAACTGTGTCTGAGTATTTGGGTGTCAGTAATCTGGGAAGATGTCCTATAATCTGCTTTGTGTGTCTGGAGTTGGTTGGCAGTTTTCTAATGACTCTGAGTACAAAAGCAAGACCCCTGAGGCATGGTTTAGGTGCACTACAAGTCAGGGGCTTCAAACCACACAGCTGGTGCTGAGTGAGCATTCATGACATGCCCATTTCTCTGTGTAGCTACTTGATTTGGGAAATCAACAGATAATCCATGTCTGACTTTTGGGGTGGGTGTTTGGTCTGACTGGGGCTTGAATCAAAGAAAAAACATTAGGAATGCAAGAAAGAATAAGGCATCTCCTAAATCATTTACTTCTTCAGGTATTAGTGAGAAAAAGTTATTCCAAAAAGATTTATACCCGTGTTTAATATTATAATCAGTAAAAACTGCACCAAGATCAATGGGAATATTCATAAGATTCTGCTTAAAAGTATATATAAATTCAAAGGATTAGTAGCACAAACTGCATAATCACCAGAGGTATAATACATCCTTGCTGTAAATCTGTGCATCTCTCTTCCTCATCTCAGTTTTACAAACCTGAGTTTCATTACGCAAGGAGATCTTGTATTTTTTGTGCAGAAGTAAGTTCAAACAAAATACAAGGCAGTCTTAATCTTCCTGATATTCCTCACAATTAATCCTGTGACTGACCCCATAGACTCCATACTTCCAAAGAGTTTGCAGTTCTGTCCCCAGTATTATTTCTGTCACTCTTCTGGAAAGAGACTTTTCCCTTCTTTCCCTTTCCCTTTCCCTTTCCCTTTCCCTTTCCCTTTCCCTTTCCCTTTCCCTTTCCCTTTCCCTTTCCCTTTCCCTTTCCCTTTCCCTTCAGTCATGCTTTACAGAGTGGTTATTCCATAAATGATGTTTCTCTCTGTGCAAAGTTTGAAGAAATTATTTTCTGTCAGAAATTGCTATTTTCTCCCACAGTTAAAAGAGAGAAACCACTATTACTTTGCAAGCATTTGAGCTTCCACTGCCACATCAGAAAGGTATGTTGCTCAGCACACGCAGCGATAAACTGGCACCCAGGAGGCTCATGTTCTCCAGATGTTCACCCACATGTCCAAAGCTCACGTGAGTATACATTGTGTGTGGTTCCCACTTGCTCAGTTTCTTCTGCTATGAGCAGATTTCCACCAGCAGAGCATTCAGCCCTGTGCATGCCTATTCTGCTTCATGATGAAGTTTTTAATTTGTATTTTAATCCATTGTTGCAGTCTGATAAGCTTAGTTATATCTCTTTTTTCGACTTACCAACAACAGACTAGGTAACAGAAAGCTACATTAATACTGAAGTGCTTCATCATGCTCTAACTTTGCTCTTTGCAGACCAGAACCACCTGTGTTAGCACAATAATGCAATATAATGCAGGGGCATTAGAAATACTACAGAGATACACACTGATCAACTGATACCAGCTACACTAGTGGCTGGCAACCAAATGTTTCAGAGAAAGCCATAAAATGTGCATAATATTTCTTTCATTAAAACACTCCTCAGCATAGGAACTCCTGCCCCAAACCTAGCTGCAGATTAGTTTATTCATGAAATGACAAGCCTAAGTACCCCACAGAAATGTTATCCCAAGCAGCATAATTACAAATGCAGATTGTCTCCATTTAAGGCATTTAATCCCTTTTTGGAAGTCTCACTGACAAGTTGCTTCTCTGCATGGCAGCCCAAATTTAATTAGGCCTTGTGCAAGGGGAATTCCCCACCAGCCTATGGTTGTTTGCCTTTTAATTTCATCAGCTACCCTCTTCTCTCAGGGCACATGGATTTGTACCTAGGACAGATTGGCTTGCCTTCTCCCTTGCAGCACGAGCCTCAGGGGCTTCAGCCCAAAGCCTGCGCACTCAGGGCCCGTTCTCCAGGGACCTGCATCCTGGCATGCTCTGCAACACCACCTTCAAGCTCTCTACCATGCCTTTCAGCAGAAATGGAGTTGTTCAGGGATTGCATGCCTTCTCACTTCCTTAGAGTGAACTCTGTCATTGATGCCTCTCCCTGAATTCACCCTCGAGAAAGCAGGCCTAGAATGGGTTGTTGTCATCTTTCCTTCACTGTGGTGGGGCAGAGGGGGACAAATGCAACAGGATGTTGCCCATGAGTTTAACAGGGAAATTTAAAAGGGAGGCTATCTGAATCCCATCTCTCCTCACTTGTCTCTGGCAGGATCTATCTATTCAGGTGGCAAAGCCTCCTGAGTGATGCCACCAGCCTGGCATAAAACTTCACTGGGAGTTGCAAGGAGAAACTGTTTAGCTGGCTGTCTTCCCTACAGCCAGCTGAACTGGAAATGAAACCTCAGGTGCCCTTGTTCATGCCTAGCAAGAGTTGAGGAGAGACATGTCACGCGACCAGTCTCAAGGAGAGGCTTTGCGCTGGAAGGAAGGGAGATTGCTCAGGGGGAATGGTGGGGAGCATGGCTGAGCTGGGGTGTCGATGGGGGAAGGCGGGTGGGAGGCTGTGTATAATATAATCAAAATAATTTTCTCAAAATGCAACTTCTCAAATAAAAGCCATTTTTCTTTTTTTTTTTTTTTTGTTTTCTTCATTTTAGTTTGCCATTTAGTCCATCATAATGCCAGTTAAGTGTGCAAAAATCATCATACCAAAAGCTCTAGGTTGACAGAAATAAAACACTTCAATAATTTTGATCAAAACTGGCATGTTTCTGTGGAATGTTTCAATCTAATCAAAAGGGCATTTTCTGTCAGCCAGCTGTTCAGTCAGAACATTTTTGACCAGCTCTAATCAGAAATTAAGCCAGCAATTTCCAAATGCACCCAAGAGACTTAAGCACTCAAGGCCCAGTGCAAGGCTGAGGAGTTTCTTTCTCCTAAAACACTTGGTGCTGTTTGTTCTGTCGCTCTTCCACTTAATGTTCAGTAAGATGTGACAACAGAGAAGGAGAAATAAACCCAGAAAGAGGAGACAGGGACTGAAATATTGACAAGGACCAAAGCCGCGGTGAAACTCCATCTGGAACAGAGCTGGCTGCTGTAACAAATAGATTGGACTGCATGCACAGAAGGACACAAAAAAAGAAATGACATGCAGGAGAGAACAGAACATCAGAGGGACCATGTATATCGGTAGTTATACTGCCTAGGAAAGCCTCACCACCCTGTTTTACTGGCCAGAAAACTTTCCTAAATGGCTTTGGAAATAGAAAACCACACCCAGCTGCCTAAACTTTGCCAAAATGCTGTAATAATGAGCAATCTCCTCCAAACTGACATCCTTGGTGTAATGGACTCATAAGACATTGAAGAACATAAGCAAGGAACCAGCCACTCACTACTGAGACCATGCAGATATGGTGGTTTAAATCTTTTCTTCTCATTCCTTACTTCACATCTTCCCACTCCTGTACTACTGCTATTTTTTCCCCTACCTTGAATATTGTGCCTTATAGAACAGAGAATTAAATGCATTAAAAAATGGGTATGTAATTGCATATAAGACCTTTGACAGATTTAATCAACATATGGAATTTAAATACATACTGCTATTCCCCTGTGGATTAGTAACACTTTTAAATCTGCCTTGAAATCAATATTTTGCATCAGTGACTAAAGAAAATTAGCAGTGGGCTGGGACTGAAATTGAAACCTGCAGCTATTCTCATCACATCCGTACAGCTCCATCCCTCTAGGAGACCATGCCATCTGCTAGCTTGTGACTCAGACACTAGTCAGGCAATAAAATCGAGTGGAGGATCTTTGGGGTTCAAGTGTTCTTCAGTTCAGACTTCTACTGAGATTAGGAATAGACCTTGCACTTTAATCATCATGGCGAACTATAAGTACTAAAGCTCTCATGCATGCTCTCTCCCATATCAGATCTGCTCAGAATCAAAAATGTTTTTGCATGTTGTTTCTGAGCTCACTTCTCCAGAATGAAGATTTTCCACTGAGTGCCTCATCTATGGCAGCAGCTAGAGAAAACTGGAAGTAGTGGCTGAAATATATTTCTTCAATGTGAACTTTCTTCAGGACACAGGCCCCAGAAGCAACTTAATTTTCAGTTGGCAGGATGCTACACGTACCCTTGGCATACCTACATCCTCATTTGAACTGCAACAAATCATTGTGGCTTTTAAGTTAGTCAAATTTGCAGGAAGATGTTTAGCTTTCAGTGAAAAGAGAATCCACCACTTCCCTTACAGCAGTTAATCTATCCACTTAACATTTTTTTTAAATTTTTTTTCAGCTCCTGAATTTAGATTTAGATATATATATTATTTAATCCTGTATAGCATCTTACCTTCCTTATCCCCCCTCCAGCATCCTCTCCATAAAAGTGACATCAAGCTGGACAAAGCATGCTAGGGATGGTGTCACCACAGCTAGAGCCAGCAGTCTTTAAATCCCAGTCGCTGCTCCTTGTTTAGAGCTCCAGTAAAGGAGGGCAGTGTTAACTCTTTCAGCCATAGCCTTTCACCCAAAATGCACATTATTTTACCCTACCAGAAGCATTGCTTTATAGAACCGTCCCCACATCATCACATACTGGTGCTTACTCCTATTTACTATTAGCCAAATACAAAGGCATATGCACACTGGGTAATACAGGTTAGCAATCCGGATTTCCCTGGGGAACCCTTCCTTTAACATTAATTATTCTATGCATTCCTCTTTTATCTACAAATTTTATCAGCAATGATTTTCATGTTTTCTTCCAGATTATTGATTAAAATATTGAACAGCCCTCGAACTGAAATCCGTCCTCAGGGATACAACTAAAATCATCTGCATTCACAGATTGGTCCACTTGAACAATTACCTTTTGAGATCTATTTTTTGGTCCATTTTTAATCCATTTAGCAGGCCCTATTGATTGCTAGAGCAGGCTTATTTTAAGGAAGGGGTACTTTAGAACATAGTGGAAAGCTTATTCATTTGGGAAAGTGCATTCAGTCTGGTCCTGGAAGCTTAGGGAGTTGGTGTTGACTCTAGTCCCCATAACACACCACTTATTCGTGTTTTTCTACTATTTCCTACCAAGGCTGATTGCTGCCCAAGCATTAAGAAAAATAAAACATGCTACGATTATTTCAGGCGTGTTTTGCTTTATGCTACTCCTCACCATCTTTCACGAAAGTACTTGTCTTCTTATTGGTAGTATCTGTTCATTACCACTAGGGGCCAGCGTTTTATACCTGGTGTCCAGAATTACTGCCTGAAAGTTTCAGGACTACTCCCAAACACCACTTTGTTTTAAAAAGATGAAAAGAGAAAAAATTGTTAGCCTACAGTTTAATTTCTGCGAGATTATTCAGGCTTCCTTTGCTGGCAAAATCATTATGAGTGCAAAGCACAAAAGAAAAAATCCCCCTAGCTTTGACAATATTGAATCAGGCAGGCAGGTGGACTCCTTATGAACAAATAGTTTGTCTTTAGCAGCACCTAAGTCTGTGAATGCTGTTCATGCAGGCAGAGATTGCTTTTTGCTTTTTTTTTTTTTTTTTTGTTATATGGCTATTAGAGCAAACACTTTCAAGTATGCTGAGGACCTAGGGAAGACTTTAAGTCAAGAATGAAATGAAAAAGTTCTAAAAATATATTATTTGAAGAGTCACTGCTTTTAAGGCTCCAAGCACAATGAGCGGGTGTGTGTAAGTTTTTGTAGCGTGCATAAGCATAGCAAACCCCAGCACAGAAATGGCTGTGTAACAGGGAGTCTATCCTGACTTCCACAGAGAAACCAACCCCATATGGCAGCCAAGTAGCTTGTCTATACTGAGAAATAAATTAATGCAGTCACCCCAAACAATAGTAGCAGAGGGAATTTCCTTCATTCTCCCATCCAGAAAAGCCTATGAGGCAAACCAGAGCTCAGGAGATGTTCCTGTTCACTGCACGTGTCATTGCTCACCAGGCAGGTTGATCACAGCCCAGCTCCCATGTACAGACCACTTACCCTAGAGACTGCTCTGGAAAAACTCAGTGAGAAAGATGGGTTCATCATGAGATTTCTTGGAAATTGCAGAGTAGTCTCACTCAGCCTAGGCAGTGCAAAGCGGCTGAGAAAAAGATAATGAGCCCCAGAGTGGGCACATATACTGGCTTGCTTGAAGATAATAGGTACCCAAACAGAAAGGAAGGTGTTGGCCATTACAGTGACTGAATATAAATATTCTGCATATATGTAGCTGGGCTTAGGATGCCAGAGAAGATTATATGGAGACTTCCTTGGCAGATGATGCAAGGGTAGTAAATCCCTCAATGTGTCTAGACAGGCTCTTAGGGAGTGCTGGAAAGGAGGTGATAGTGATGGACAATCAGTTACAGTTGAAAACAGGGTGAGGAAGAAGGAAGTTTCTGTATGGAGAATTTATGGTTTTAGATAATATCATGTTTGGAAGTCCTTTGGAGCATTCAAGTCTAGTCAGATGTGCAGAAAATCAAAGTTTTAATATATAACTGAGTAAATGACACAAAGAGGCTTTAGGGGAAAATGTTCAGTTCCATCAAGAACTCCAAAGATCCAAAGAACTGTTTTCTGAAGACGAAGGGCTTCATCTACTTCAGAATGGAAGCAGGCTGAAGCTAAAATAGTTGAATGGCAAATTTGGGAAAACAAACAAATAAACAGACAAGCTACCCCCCCCCCCCCCCCCCGCCCCAGTAACAACAACAACAAACAAAGGGGAAAGGTAATGGAGTAGAACACATATGTCTGATTGATGCACATGTAGGGTTGAAGTCAGAGAAACTGCACCCTCAGAAACACATAGAGTAGAATATCTCAGAAAAGGAAAAAAACATTTTGAAGATATAAGTGTCGTTTAATCAGAACACAGACAACAGGAAGTCAAATCATAACACAGATGTACATATATACATACATACATTCATATATATAAATATATATATATATATACACATTTCTCTGCAAATACTAGAAGTCTTAGAAATAATATGAGGGACCGACATATTTCTAAAGGAAACTATTAATATACTGGCTGTAGCAGAAGCTTGGTGGAAGAGTGATAATTAATAGAGCATTATAATGTCACACCGGGTGACTACTTGGCCCTGAGCAATGTGCAAGGCCTGGTTGAAAAGAAGAAGGTTGACATGATTAAACAGCAGGATAAATATGCTACCAGGAGGAGGAAGACAAGCTCCAAATGAGACCACATGAGGACTACAGGAATCCTGGTTAATCAGAGTTAGGAAGAGAAAGGTCAAAAACTGGAGGAAATACTTGCCAAAGGCATATCTTTCTTCCCTGTTCACCAGGAGCAGGATGCCCTTCAGAGGCTGTGTAAAAGATGTGGGTGGTTGCAGAGGTCAATGTGTAAAAGATAAGGACATAGCAAAAAAATAAATAAATTCTTCACATCTGTGTTCACTTGAAAGGAACCCTCTAAGGCTCACACTTCACTTTCTCTTGGGATGTGATGGAAGAACTCTGTCTACGTGAGCCTACAAAACAACTTCATGAAACAAAGACTGAAAAAGTTGCCATGAACAATGGCATTCATGCAAAACTGTAAAAGGAGCCAGAGTATGATATCCCCACATCAGTTATTGTGTTGCAGGAGCTATCACTTAAAACAGCCCCAGAACAGGAACAGCGGTTGGCCAATAACATATGAGTTTTAAAAGAGCTGCGGGAGGGGCAGTACAGACCAGTAATCCCGATATCCATATTAAACAACAGAAGACAGAATTTATAGATAGAACAAATATGATCAAGGAGAGTCCTCAGGCATTAGAGAGTGAAGGAATGTTTCACCAGTGTATAAAGGTCATTTTGAGGAGTCACTGACATGTTTGTGAGCAAGATACAGTTGTTAGGCACTGCAGGAGTTCCTATAAAAAATCTGACAAGATGCTTCCCTACAGTTTTTTGAAGAAGATAATCTCCCACGGGCCAAAAGAGAAAGATATTGCATGTGTAAATAAAAGGTTGAAATACAGGAAGAATTAAGTGACTAAAAAGTGAGATTTTACAATGAAAACAGGTTTCTGATGAAATGGATCTGTACAGATGTGTGTGTTGCGCAGTGTGTTTGCAAATAACTGTGATAAAGGGTACTTGGATAATGAGGCAACAAACTTTGACAAGCACACTAAACTGGGATAGTAAAACAACAGGTACTGTTGTTGGAATTAGAGAAGAGTTGCAGAAGACCCTAAAGATGCAAAGTAACATGAGAAAAGACTGTAGATGAAACTCTGTGTTAATTTATACAAAGCAATCTCCATGTGGAAACAGCAGTGCCAGCACTGCACACAAAGTGGTGGATTCTGAAGTCCATTGGTTTGCTAAGAACAGATTTTTCAGTTACTGTGGATTCATGTGCAAAACCATTAGTTCAACTAACAGTACAAATTAAAAAAAAAAAAACAACAAAAAAAAACAGAAATCAAGTAATAGTAAAAATTAGTTCAATTGAAAGAAAACAGAACAGACTATATTGCTATGTTAATCCACACATGCCTAGGATATCCATGTCTTGAATACCAGTTCCAATTCATTCGTTACAGAACAGTTTTGTGCAGCCAGAGGAGACGCATGCAGATGATCGGGGTATGGAGAGGCTGCAGGACAAAGGTTGGTTGAAGATAAACTGGATACTTCTTTCTGAGAAGAGGCTGCTGAGGTGAAATTGTCTGAAGTTCAGGCTAAAAGTTGATGGCTAAATCCATCACGGAACACGGGTTTGTAGTGTGGTACAACAGTGGGAATGGATTCCATGAGAGGGAAATGCATTTGGGATTTCTGAGCTCCCTGAACTTTTTGTATTATTATTGTTGCAACCATTTAAGCTATTTGGCTCTATAGGGAAAATAGTGCTAAGGACAAAGACAGTGTGAAAAGTGAAACAGTAAAAGAGATTTCTGAGGGACCTGCCTTTGGCCATTTAGGGCACACCATTCCTTGAAAGCCAACATGCGCTGTTGTAGGGACACACTCATTTCAAAGGAGACACACTTTTCAGACTGACACATTCTTCAGCGGAGTTTTGTTATACCTTTTTCCTTACTTCTAAGCAAGCACTTGGACTGGCATACAAAGGACTTGAACAAAGTGAGCTGAACAGGCAGATCTCACATTCATCATTACCCATGAAATGGATATGACCCCTCACTGTGCTAGATGCTGTACAAACAAGGAAGAGAAAGACAATCTCCTATTGCTCTACAGCAACTTTTTCTTCTTGTGGATATTAAGCATGCCAACAGGAGACCAAAATACTGTATTTGACATTAAATGAGGGAACATTGGACTGTGAAGGAGGCCATTCACTATATGAAAAGCACTATATGAAATTTTTAAGCCTAACAAATATTAAATAAAGATACTAATGCTTCCCAGGGTCTATTATTTTTGGATAGTCCAGGACAACTGAATGACCTTTTTCCTTTACAGCAGGGTGATCCTCATCCAACATTATCCTACCTCTTCCACGCTGCCTGTCTTTGATATCTTTCCTCTCTGTTTCATGATGCTATATCTATGCTTCCAAGTTCCCTGGATTGCCGGGTATCCTAGCTGAAGGCTACTCTGTTTGGTGATTCCTGCAATTCTTGACTTGACCATTATTACCTCTAGATCTTCCACCTTGGTGCTTCCTCAGTTTCACAACTCCTTAACCAGCAGTCTTTACCTCTGCACTCCTTTCCCATCACTGGAGTGCCACACTGATTATGAATCAATCTGGCTTTTGAAAATAGAAGCAGCATTTCCATCTGTGATAACACTGTGTGTGGAAAATCAATCACATGAAATAGCAAGGAGTTTCTCTCCTGTGGTGTGAGCAAAAAGCAAAAGTGCAAAGGTCAACATGCAGATTTAGAGAATTCTTAAGAAATTTAAAACTCTAGAATAAAACCATCAAACATGAACACCCCCCCCCCCCCCCCCCCAAGTTGCTAAAAGCAGATTTATGCTAGCACTGGGTGTCACTAGTGATGTTTCTGCATTTGGTTCCATTGCAGAACATTGAAAAGACTGTTTTCAATGGGCTTTCCTGAACCTTATAAAACTTAAGGGTTGTCACTATGGCCAGAGCCAATCTAAATTTATAACGAATGTTAGTTTTCAGGAAATTGAGCATCATCACTTCAATAGCACCTTGGTTTGACTTTAAATAGCATCATACTTTGCTCATTCAGCAAAACAGTGTGAGGCAGTATACAAACTGTAGCAGGGAAGGTTTAATGTTCCAGATTATCTCAGTCAATTCACAGAATCATAGATCATAGCATGGTTTGGGTTGGGAGGGACCTTAAAGATCACCTAATTCCAAACCCCCCTGCCATGGGCAGGGACACCTCCCACCAGACCATGTTGCTCAAAGCCCCATCCAACATGGCCTCAAACACTTCCAGGGATGGGGCATCCACAGCTTCTCTGGGCAGCCTGTGCCAGTGTTTTGTCACCCTCTGAATAAAGAGTTTCTTCCTTATATCTAATTTAAACCAACCCTCTTTTAGTTTGAAACTATTACTCCTTGTCCTATCACCAAACTCCCTGACAAAGAGTCCCTCCCCAGCTTTCCTGTAGGCCCCCTTTAGGTCCTGGAAGGCCACTGTAAGGTCTGCCTGGAGCCTTCTCTTTTCCAGGCTGAACAACCCCAACTCCCTCAGCCTGTCTTCATAGGACAGGTGCTCCAGCTCTTTGATCATCCTCATGACCCTCCTCTGGACTCAGTCCAACAGCTCCATGTCCTTCTTGTGCTGCAGGCCCCAGCGCAGAATGCAGCACTCCAGGTGTGGGTCTCATGAGAGCGGAGTGGAGGAGAATCGCTTTCTTTGACCTGCTAGATACACTGCTTTTGATGCAGCCCAAGATGCGGTTGGCCTTCTGGGCTGCAAGCACACATTGCTGGCTCATGTTGAGCTTCTCATTAACCATGACCTCCAGGTCCTTCTCCTCAGAGCTGCTCTCAATCCATTCTCTGCCCAGCCTGTATTTGTGGGTGGGATTGCCCTGGACCAGGTGGAGGATCTTGCACTTGGTCTTGTTGAATCTCATGAGGTTCATGCAAGCCCCTCTCTCATGCCTGTCCAGGTCCCTCTGGATGGCATCCCTTCACTCCTGCATATTGACCACACCACACAGCTCGGTGTCATCAGCAAACTTGCTGAGCCTGCACTCAATGCTACTGTCCGTGTCACCGACAAAGATGTTAAACAGCACTGGTCCCAGTGCTGACCCCTGAGGAACACCAATCATTACTAATCTTCTCCTGGACATTGAGCCATTGACTGCAACACTTTGAGTGCAACCACCCAGCTAATTCCTTACCCACTGAGTGGTTTATTCATCATATCTATGTCTCTTCAATTTAGAGACAAGGATATCTTGTCAGGGTCAGAATTGGAGATGCTTTTCAGTTCAGACACATCCAAGGTACTATGTAAGGAAGCAGTACTTGCCTGTACAAAGAGATGATGGACAACTCCCACCCCGTGGTAGTTTTACTCGGGCGGGCAGCCGAGCTCCACCACAACCACCCTCTCACTCCCCCTCCTCAAAGGGAAAGAGGGAGAAACTATGATGCAAAGGGCTCAAGGGTTGAGATAAGGGCAGGGATATCACTCAACAATTATCATGATGGGCAAAACAGACTCAGAGTAGGGAGATGGTAAAATTTATTGCCTATTAATAACAAGCTAGAGAAGTGAGAAACAGAAGAAAGAAACTAAAAACGGCTTCCCCCCATCCACTTTCTTCTACCTCCTCACCCCCGAGCGGTGCAGGGCAATGGGGGAATGGGGGATGCAGTCAGTATATAGCACTTTGTCTCCGCCACCCCTTCATGGTCACTCTCTGTCCTAGCTCCAACGTGGGGTCTCTCCCAAGGTATACTGTCCTTCTCGAACTGAGCCTGAGGGGGCTGCCCACAGGCAGCAGCTCTTCAAGAACTGTTCCCACATGGCTCCGTACCATAGGGTCCATCCAACCCCCAGCAGCAAACAGCTCAAGCATGGGTCCCCCACGGGCAGCAGACCCCCTGCTCCTGCGTGGGCTCCTCTCCACGGGCTGCAGCTCCGGCCCGGGGCCTGCTCCTGCGGGGGCTCTCCATGGCCCGCAGCCTCCTCCAGGCCACCTCCACCTGCTCCACCGGGGGCTCCTCCACGGGGGGGCTGCAGCGTGGACATCTGCCCCATGTGGGACCCATGGGCTGCAGGGGGACAGCCTGCTCCACCAGGGGCCTCTCCCTGCACAGGCCGCAGGGGAACTGCTGCTGCCTGCCTGGAGCACCTCCTGCCCTCCTGCTGCACTCACCTGTGGGGCTGCAGGCTGCTTCTCACTCCTCTCTCTCCCAGCTGCTGTTCTGCAGCACTATTTTTCCCCCCTTCTTAATTATACTCTCACAGAAGTGCAAATAACAGCACTTATTGGCTCAGCCCTGGCCGGCGGCAGGGCCCTTATCTAACATGGGGTAGCTTCTGGATTCTTCTCACAGAAGCCACTCCTATGCCCCCCACTACCAAAACCTTGCCATGTAAACCCACTATACACCTCCAGACCAGCTCTGCACAAGGGATCTGTAGATGAATGCAGCTTGTGTGGAAAAGACTGATGCCCCAGTAAGCAGTAGTTCTCACCTTCTTTCCACCACTGAATTTTCACTAACCAGTCTTACCACAATCTGTACTTTTCCTCCTCCCCTGGCTGCCTCCCCATCATGTTTGCTCAGTGGAGCTGTCATTCCTATGAGCACTTTACATAGGTGCAGCATCAGCTGTAGTGTTGCACTGTTCCTGACATGGCACTTTGAGAAAGAGGTTTCCAAGATACCACATCTTGAAGAGCCACTTAACACTGACATCTACCAGGTTACACAGGTCCACAGGCGCCCTTGCACAGAGATACTGGGTGACCTTGCTAGGTAGATCTACTGTATGACCATGGTCTCTGAGGGACCAGACTTACTGATAAGACACATCCCTAGAGCATGAACATAACTGCTAAGTCTCAGGACAAAAATGCCTAGAAAAATCCTCATCTGGAGCCTTGAGCTTGTATTATCTGAGTGTTTTCAGAAAGAAAATGGGATAGTGACAAAATACTGAGCTGGAATTAATATTGTTTCCCAAATGCCTTTTCTCCATTCATAAACAGACTGAAATAAAGAAGGTATCAGAGGAAACCCAGAGAGATAAGAGTTATTTTCCCTGGATTCTAGTTGTTTTCATCAAGCTACATAAAACTACCCATACAGTGTGGGTGTTTTCCTCTTAGCTTTGGTCCTCTTATGGGCTGTGACCCCTGCAAACAGAAGACCTCTCTCCCTTAGGTGCCAAACTCCTCTCTTGGGACCACAACTCTCTAAATATCCCTTCTCCCCACATTCCAATTTTTATGGGCAGCACCTCATCCAGCCTGTGATCTCCTTTGCCATGTAGGGGGAAGGAGTCTAGGAGACAGAGATCTCCAAGAAAGAACAGGCAAAGCAAAATATGGGGTCAATTAGGCAATGTTCTGGAGAGGAGAAAAGGGAAGACAGACAGACAGTTTCTTTGCTGTGCCTTTCTCAGTCATTTTGTGTATGGGATTAGCCATGTCCCTTACACAAAGTGAGCTCAAGTTTCTTTGAAAGATCTACTTTCACATCTGACTTTTGGGTATTTTATATGGTAAGTCCCACCAAACTGAGGATGTTTGAATCTTCATCCTTTCAGACAGGATGATAAGATGGGAAAGTCAAAACAAAAATGTATTAGATGACTGACAAAAGCACAGCAAAATAAAACCATGAAACAAGAAAAGAAAGACTGATATATATAACCAGTGACACTCCAGTGATCTTGTGATGTAGTCTACATCACCAGAATGACAAAGACTAAATTCCCAACAGGTCATCTGGAAGTGCAAGTATAACACAAAAACCCATGGGCTGAAGCCTCTATAGTCTCTTCACACAAAACGTCTCATTTCATTTAGAGCAAGGACCAGACACCATGAATTAGAGGAATGAGAGGTAGTTCACACATACTAGTCTCAGAGTGAAGTTTGGGAAGCAAAAATAAGATTAGAAATCCACCATGTGTGGATTAAGTGGAGCAAACTGCGAACAAGTACTTGTCATGGGCATCCTATATGCAGGCCATAGTTCTCCATCCTGACTGTTGAAGACGTCTGGGGCTGCAGCATCATTTTTTTCAGTCTGATCTGAAATGTACTGTGCCACTGCTGAGCAAACCCTAAGAAAGGAGTAGGGCCGCCTCTGCCTTTTCACATCAGATACAAGGGGCTTCAAGACTACCTAAATTTTCTCTCACTCTTTCATCCAATATATCCATAAGATGTTGGCACAACCAGTGTAACAGCAGAGCTAGTCCAGATATGCCTTGTCCGTTTTTGGCACATGAAGCACTGCCCACAGAAGCTGAGACTTTCTGTAGAGGTGTTATGTATTGTCTAAAGTCGCGCAATCTCTTACAAACCTTTTGGCAGGCTGTCTGATAAAACAAATGATCAACAGACACTTTAATCAAATCTGAATGGTGGATTGGCATTCTAGGACTTTAGCACCCTCACAAAGCCCTCTGGCACTCGTATAAGCAAACCTGAAATCAAATTCAAACTGCTTCTCCACATGGCATAAAGCCTTCTGACAGTTCCAAGCTGAATCACGTCACTAGAATGCTAAGTAAATCATATACCAAGGTCAGATTACTTTATTTCACAGCAAAACAGTGATTAAACAGTGGACGTTCTTCCAGCTCTAGAGCACCTATTTAGCTGCTGCAGCCAGAGAAGTCTTTGCTCCCGAGGGATGTTATGGCACTCAAATAGGACTTCATACAACTGAAGGCAGGATGCGGGATGTGACTAGTCCTACAAAATCCAGAGACAGTCTTGTCCAGCCTAGCCTTTCCAAAACAAGACTTAGTACACATGAAGACTTGATACATGTAGGAGCTTTCATCTGTCTAGCTGGACCATATTCTCCTGACGCTAGCAGGAAACATTTTCTCCTGCTCCAGCTGCCAGGAACAGCTGCCCTTGAAAGGAACCCTTAAGTAACAAAACAGGCACAGGAGATCTTGTCTTTATATAGCATTTGCTATTGGCTCTTGGCATACAGGGCCAAGAATAAACATCTTTGTTTGCACAGGACCTAGCAAGGTGGATGTTACTGCTGCAGAAAGACTAGCACTGTAGGCACCATAGGATGCACTTGTGTAAATGCAGTTGGCCATCTGCTGTGGAATTACAAGTGAACCTTGAAAGGCCTGGCTGTGCCAAGCCATAAAGTCACTTTGGATATCAAACCTCAAAGAAAAACTTTGGGCAAGGTGCCTGATCTTGGGTTCGTGTTATTATGCAGAGTCCTGAAGTGCAGTAAGTCCCAGCCTGTTAGCATGGAGGCGGCATGAGGTTCACTGAGGGAAGTGTCACCAGAGAACGTCATCAGCAATTGAAAGTTTCCCTCACTGTCCCTCTGCAGTCACCTCCAAAACAACACATGCTTGCTTTATGTCACATCTTCGGCATAGGACAATGTCCTATGACTACTTTATGACTACTACCTTTGACTACTGTCCGCCTTGGCAACATTTGAACCCTCATTTTGAGCTTTGACTTGGCCATATTAACTGACTGATCTCCCAGTACTCTGGGTGGAGGGCTTAAGAACTGCATACTCTTCTTGTTGAACTGGCCACTGCCTTTGTGCTGCTCACTGCTCTTGGAAGACACAGCCCAGCCACAGACTGTGGAGGGAACGATCTGCCTGTAGCTCAGCTGCTGCCTCTGACAAGGCATCTCACTGGCACAGCGAGCAGGGCTGGGAACCAGGGTGGTCACTGCTGCTATGACAGCAGGGGAAACCAGGATCAAGGAGGGTCTTGTAAGTCCTCCAACTGCTGTAGCTGACTTACCATAATTCATCTGTCAGAGCCCTAAAAATGCGCTTTAAAGCTATGTCAGGGAAGGTGGCTTGTCTTGGGTTAACTTTCATTGATATGTTTAGATGTACAAACCACAACAGTTAGTTAAATTACTGAAAGTATTTTCACAGGACGGCTTGCACAAGGGCCCATTCTATTTAAATTGGTCTGAGTGTTGCATGTAGAAGAGATCAAAGAACCGAACAAGAAAAGTGTCAGAACTTACACACAGAGCAAGATATTTCTTTCAATCTTTTACACACACAAGCAATTTCACTGGACAGCTCTTGTGTTTATGGAGTCAGGGAAGAATCTAATTGCATCCATGAAAGAATGACTGTGTTCCATGAAAGCTGAAATCGGCAATTAAAATAGCCTTCCAATATTTGTCATTGGAAATCCAGCTATCTATAAAAGACGTTTTAAAACGAATCTCTAAGCTTTCTGATGACACTTGCAGCATGGCATGATCTGTCTTTATTTTCTAAAAACTCACAGCACTGATTTTGCAGATCACAGGATGGCTTAAGGAAACTCCCGAGAAGTGGTGATCTTCAGATTACCGCTAGCCAGGGACAAAGTCCATCAGAGAGTGATGAAACGGCATCACAGCTGGATAGTCAAAAGCAGCAAAACGTGATGGGATCAACTGGGGACCAACTTCAGATTTAATAGAGAGCAAGATTTCAATTTCACATAATTTGAACCTCATAGAAATCAGATGACTTAGTTACTCTTCCATCACATTCTGCCTATTGTCAGAGCAAAAAAAGTTGTCTGCCTTGAAGACTTTTGTCTTTAGCATGTTATCCCTCAAGTTCTCAAGGGGAAAATGATGCACAGGTATTGGATGATATTGGAAGGACCTTATAATCCCTCTCTGGGCTGAAACTAACTGGCTCTTGTCCCAGGTGCCCACTCCAAGGTTACAATTCCACTGCCCCTCAAAGAAAGATGCAATACTTCCTTGGCCTATGGACCATGAAGGTAATAGAAACAGTTAGATTTCTGCACTTGTTCAATCAGAGCAGTAATGAGCTAGAGGAAATGGCAATTTGTCCATATTCTGTTCTCATTCCAGAGCAGCGAATAAAGAGAGCTGGAATTTTTCTTACTTTTGAGAAGGTTTATCAAACTAGCAGAATCACTAACAAAGATGGTTTCCTCAAAAATTTGTACAAGCTTTCACTCTCAGTAGCACAGCTAGCATTCCCAAGCATGTCCCATCCACAGTTTCTCTGCTCCAGCTGATCCTTAATTGCTGGCTGAACAAGGGACATTGGTTAATGGGGGAACTTGCAGGCCTGGTGAACTTAAGTCACAGTCCCTTTTACAACTGTTCTTCTACCCATGTGTCAGCTTCCATAAAACTTGTGGAAATTTAATCCTCTGAGATATTGGCCAATACCTTCAACTACTCCTACAGAACAGAAAGACTGATGTCAAACAGACTGTATAATTATATAACCTGACTCGTAACAAAAATCAGACCTAACAAGAGTTTTCACTGAAAAGGAAATTCTTTCTTGAAAGATCGGTTTTCTTATATATTGGGATTTTGACAAGTGAAAATATTTAAGAAAAGGGAGGAAACAAAAAAAAAAGTAAATATTGGTCCCCTCAAAGAGCTCCTCTCCACATTCTAGCAAAAGCTGTAAGAATGGATAGTGAATGCAGATATTTCTGACTAAGGGTTTCTATTTTTATTCTCACCCACACTACTTTACAGTTGGAACAAATCAATTTTCCAACCCATTCTACAAATAACCTCTCCTGCCTGCTGTCATCTTCTTCTGCCCTCCAAGCTACAGAGCTAGCTAGAGGACTGCAGAGCTCCCAGGGGCAAGAAGGCATTATTTCTTAGTAGTACTTGATTATTGCAAAGGTAAGCTGAATAGAAACAGTTCTGCTCCAGGTGACATTTGTTGTTTATCACTGTCAGTTTATTTCAGGTGCAGAGCATTGGAAAGAGGACAATCACTCAGTTTCTGATAAGTACAGACCCCTGGATGTTCTGGAGGCCAGTCAAGATGTCGTTGTTCATGAATGATGGCTCCCTTATCACATCTTCCCTAGCACTTTAGAAAAGCTGATACTGAATGGGCAGACCAGTAAATGAGAAAACCACTGGCAATTGTAGACAATGGAGTTCCTTCCACCAGCAACCTGCAAGACTCATATCAGACTTCTTTTTACTTTGCAGATGGATCTATTCTACACACCCTTGCAATACTTGTGCCCTTGGAGCAGGGCAGGGAAGTCTGCCCGTTCAAGGAGCTGAGTTACTGCTAAGGGCCTTCCCCCCTCCTCTTTTCTTCCTGAGAAAGTCATAGGCCTGTGCCTATCCATGTGTTCAGCTATTAATAATATCTCACCTAGGGACTGAAATCTACTCCTGAAAAGAGCATGTAGACTGCCATTTGTGATAGCAAATGTCAAACTACTCAGTGTTCCTTTTCTAATATTCTCTAGAGTGGAAGTGTTTAACACTCGGTTTAACAGAGGTGGCAAACGCACCTTAATTTCAGGGCTGTCATTCAGAGAGACAAGCAATAGACAGGAAATGGGAAGAAAACTACCCTTTCATATTCCCCAGTGGGCACACTGGTCTGCACAACGTGTTTGTCTGTCAGCTGAAAGAGTGCTGCTAGCTAGTTTATGGTGCAGACTTGACCTATTATAGTGGAACAGCTTGGCCATTTTAGGTCTCTTTGCACAGGCCCTTGCTTTGGCATAAGAAAATCAATCATTCCATGGCACAATGCAGGTGAACATCACAATTTCAGACTAGAGAGCCATTAGTGGAGGACAGAACATGAGGAAGGTAATAGCAGGTCTTGTTTCCTTTAATGGAGTTGCAGCTAGGCAGTATATATCTCTGTCCTGTTACATGATTCCCACCTGATGTTCTGATTTTTTTTTTTTTATGGAACCTTGACAAGTCAGAGGCTAGAGAACCTCCATTAACTTGGCTTCCCTAAGGGCGCATTGTGTCTGACAGTTATGGTGACATTCTAGGACAGGGTTACAGTACTGGTGGATAGTGGTAGAGCAACTGACATCATCTACTTGGACATTTTGCAAAGCATTTCACACTGTCCCCCACGATATCCTCTCTAAAAGGAAAAGACATGGATTCAATGGATGGACCTCTTGGTGGGTAAGGCTGGATGGTCACACTCAAAGAGTTACAGTCAATGGCTCAATGTCCAGGTGGAGATCAGTAACGAGTGGTGTTCCCCAAGGGTCGGTATTGGTACCGGTGCTGTTTAATATCTTTGTCGGTGACATGGGCAGTGGGATCGAGTGCAGCCTCAGCAAGTTTGCTGATGACACCGAGCTGTGTGGTGTAGTCAATACGCAGGAGAGAAGGCATGCCATCCAGAGGGACCTGGACAGGCTTGAGAAGTGGACCTGTATGAACCTCATGAGATTCAACAAGACCAAGTGCAAAGTCCTGCATCTGGGCCAGGGCAATCCCAAGCACAGATACGGACTGGGCAGAGAATGGATTGAGAGCAGCTCTAAGGAGAAGGACCTGGAGGTCATGGTTAATGAGAAGCTCAACATGAGCCAGCAATGTGTGCTTGCAGCCCAGAAAGCCAACTGTATCTTGGGCTGCATCAAAAGCAGTGTATCTAGCAGGTCAAAGAAAGCGATTCTCCTCTACTCTGCTCTCATGAGACCCACACCGGGAGTGCTGCATTCTGCGCTGGGGCCTGCAGCACAAGAAGGACATGGAGCTGTTGGACTGAGTCCAGAGGAGGGTCATGAGGATGATCAAAGAGCTGGAGCACCTGTCCTATGAAGACAGGCTGAGGGAGTTGGGGTTGTTCAGCCTGGAAAAGAGAAGACTCTGGAGACACCTTACAGCGGCCTTCCAGTGCCTAAAGGAGGCCTACAGGAAAGCTGGGGAGGGACTCTTTGTCAGGGGGTGTAGTGATAGTGTAAGGCGTAATTATTTTAAACTAAAAGAGGGTAGATTTAGATTAGATAGAAGTAAGAATCTCTTTACTCCTAGGGTGAAAAAACACTGGCACAGGTTGCCCAGAGAAGATGTGGATGCCCCATCCCTGGAAGTGTTTGAAGCCAGGCTGGATGGGGCTTTGAGCAACATGATCTGGTGGAAGGTGTCCCTGCCCATGGTAGGGGGTTTGGAATTAGATGGTCTTTAAGGTGCCTCCCAACCCAAACCACTCTATAGTTCTATGAACTTTGGTGCCTGACTGGTATGCCAGAGAAGTAACTAATTCAGACAATTGCCCACCAGACAAATCCTTCATGTGCCAAGGTTATGAAACATATTCCAACTACTTTCAGTTCCCTTCTTTCCCTGTTGCAACTTGCTGTATCAACAGAAGGGGGGCCAGCAGCCTCTGTCCTAGGGTGCAAAGGAGATATGATAGTAAAACATACAAAGGCAGCAGCATGTGTATGATGCAGCAGTAGTCTGGAAATATGGAATCCTTTTCTGATTTTGCCTTAGTTTCTGCCATACGTTCAGCCTTCCCTTTGGAAGAGCACTACAGAAAGCTTCCCCATGACTGCCCTGGCAGACCATCAGGCACAGGAGACCAAGAGGCCTGTGGATGCTGGTTGTGTTCCAGAGACATTTGAGGTATGTGGTAACACTCATTGCCACTCTCCTCATCAAGGCCAGGACTGTGTCACGCTTTGCTGTCCAGAGGGCTTTTAGGGCACCAGATATGAAACATGGTTTCCTCCAGCTGCTGAAATGGCAACACAACTCTGAAGCTCCTGGTGCCAGTCCTCTAAAGCATGTCCGGCAACAAGTGAGCTCATATGACTTGAAAATCAAGATGAAATACCTCATCAATTTGAAATCCATTCTTCTGGGGTGCTTGTCTGGATTTTTTTTAAAAAACTTTGTTTTTTTAAATCATTGACCTCAGACAAACCAGTGGATAAATTATATTTTTTCCTATGTCAACTGTTTGTTATCAGAGGAAATGTCCTCAGAGTCAAGACTTGCTGTTTTTTGTGTTTTATCTGTGCAGCAAATTCCATTAAGTGAAATTTAATGCCAAAGCTCTAAGATCTGCATTCCTGGGGAATGACTGTTTTGGGGCATTGTCTTTGAATCGGGAGCAAACACAAGCTGATAAAACACTTGTTGGATTATTTAGTCATGCCATCTTTTGCTGGATAGCTAACATACACATACAAATCACTGGAGGCAAAAATATTTCCTAAGTGGAACATTGATGATTCCTGAAAGATACAGCAATGGTCTTAGGCAAGTAAGCAATCCTACTAGCGATTAAGCTGTTCCTGCCATACATAACAGGCTGAGCAAGATCTCCCTCTGCTCCCTCAGAGTGACAAATCTTGTTTGTATCTGGCGATGTTGTGCAGCAACGCACATGGGGAAAGAAAACATCATACTATTTCATTTTCTCACAAGCATATCTGGGGTTGATTCTCCATTGCTTTACACTACGTAATTTAGTAGCAGCTAGAGAAAGCCTTAGTGTCTTCCTCTAATCCACATCTGTAGAAAGAAGGGCAGAGCAAATTGCGGCAGAACAGCTGCTTGGTCTGCTCAGGGACCAAGGCACCATGTCTGACAATGTTGTCAATTCTTATCAGAGACTGGCATTTCATTAAGGAGGCACTCCTCTGCTTGTCCCCCTCAGCCACCATAACTTGCTGTACTTCACCTGGAAACTCAGCTAGGACACATCCCCGACTGCAGATGGAGGACTTGTTTCTTTCTCCCCAGTTCTCCCTTCTGTGTCCTGTTATTTTCAGCATACATGAGAATACGTAGACTTCAAAACTAATTCCTCATGGCATCAAAACTATTACTAACCTAGTAGCAAGAGTCTGCCAAGACCCTCCTGCAGCACTGCTTATCAAAAGAAACATGACTTTTTTTTTGTTGAAGACCCTTTAATTTAAGGTTGATGTGCTTACGTAAATTGGTATCTAACCTGCTAGGTTGCAGATTATTATTTATGTGCTTGTATGTGACCTTCACATCAGAAGGTGAGGGCTTAATGATGCTCAGATTGCAACAATTGTTGGATTTATTCAGATCCATCTGTTTGGCCAGTATGTTTTTTTAAGAAAACTAGGTGAGCTCAGGGCAGACTCACAGTGCGGTGCTGTGGAAACACAAAACCATCACAGCTGCCCTGATTTAATTGTGGTCAGATTACCTTATTGAAACCTACATTGTCTAGACCTGGTTTTGAGGCCATGAGCAGGCTGTCAGTTGACTTGAGCTAGCTGCTAATCAGTTAACTAAACCTCATAGCTCCAGAGTGGGAGAAACTTGGTGACAACCCACTTAAACTTCTCAGTTTGAGGCCAAGCCCAGTCTTCTTCAGCAGTCTCTCTTACTCAGGTACATGATGTCACAGTCAGGCAGAGCAAACTGTCCTTTGTTTTTCTTTTACAAAGAAACCACACTTACACAGATGGTCTTCTCAGAGCTGCCAATGTTAAACCTGATTTATATAAGTGAAGACAGAAAACTGTGGGTTGCAATAACATTTTAGCCTGCCATACCCATTAATTGACTACTCTTCCCTGAAGGTGCCATCTTTTATTGAACAATGGTTTAAGTGTTATCAGCTAGCTGAAGACATATTTCCACAGTGGAGCTAGTGCTCAGCTCACAGAAACACCTGAGGACTATGCCTCTGATTCTCCTCTGTCTTCAGACTAGGCACAGAGACTTTTTGAAGCAAGGCATAGCGAGTTTTTAGAGTCTGAGGAAAAAGGATAAACTGATGTCTACCCAAACCTGACACAAGTGAGCTGCAGAGGAATACTGCAGAGCAGGAGGAGGTAACCTTTCTCAGGATCCCTAGCATAAACACTTCTCCAGCTCCTAAACTGAGTGCTTCAGCCCAGCACAAATCAACCATGACCAACCACTTGATAGAGATTGCCTGACCGGGATGTGAAAGAGATCTGCTGAGATCCTGGCCATGATGGGTCTGGAGCGGGTCTGGAGCAGGAACTTCAGCCATTACTCTCTCAAACGGATAGCTAGCCATTTGTTCACCAGCATGTTGACTACCACAATGCAGAGCTCCTGCACTCTTCCCTCCTGGAGCTGCTTGCTGCAAGGTGTCTTAGGTGCCTTAGCTTCTGTAATGCTAAAAGCCTTTGCAAGTGGGCCTCCTGCAAGCAGAAATTTGCAGCCTTGCAGCCTGCCTTTTGCTTACACCTTGGTGCTTTTTCACTCAAGCTTCTGTGGCTGTGTTTTCCAGCTGCGGGTTGGAGTGTTTTCCCTTTATTGTGGTGCCACTGTTCTCATGGCTTTACACCTGCAGCCTTTGTCAATGTTGTTACGATGGGTTCTCAAGGGAAGCAACTGCTGCTGATGTGTGAATTTTACCTGCTTCCCCCCCTTTTCCTAGCCTTCGATTGTAACATTAGTTATGTTCAGGAGCCCAGTTACATGCACACACAGAGCTTAACAGCTAGCCAGTGTGCAATACCTGCCTCTGAGCAAAGTGTGCATTATTGTGTACAGCATCCCATCAACAGGGACAAATAGCAGGGTGTCTGGGGGACTAATGAAAAGCTTTATGGTTGTTATGGGAATGTATAATGGGGGGACCACCTGCTGCACTGGAGGCAAAACCAAGACAAGGACGGTTGCCTGGGAACCTCCACTGCTTCCCTCCTCACTCACCACCAGAGACTTTTTTATTTGTCCTTTTCTCTTTCTCTCTCATTTCATTTTTATTTTTCCCTGAAAGTAACTTTTATTATTATAGTCTGTGCATGCCATCAGGTACAGACCCTGCAAATAAATCCTTGTGCATCTGTCTAAGAATGCTTTGCACATGTTCCATCCTGTATATATAACAAAAACAGAGAAATTATAGCCCTCGGGCAACACCTTATCCAGGAGCCCTTGTGCCCATTGTCTACAGTGTGCATGGGTTTCAATTTCAGCTCCAGACCTCCTCTGTGCTGCCTTCAGGGGAGCAGGAGCAGTCCAGGGGCAGTGGGGGACCCCCTGAGAGCTGTTGGGGCTCCCACTTTGCCAACTGTCAGTTGCACTAACACAGACCAGTTGTGGATGCATTCAACCAGGATGGCTAAATTTGCTAGAGAATCATTGATCAGTCTATCAGAAATAGTTAAATACAAATGGTGCACTAAATGCTGCAGTTCCCTCTGCTGTGCAGGGGCATCTGTTGCCCATGGCAGGCAGGCTTGCCTTCAACGGGATGTGTTTGGAAACGTGAGTGTCCAGCTGGAAAGAGTGAGGGCTGCTGGGCAACAGCTATTTTCCCTGATTGAAAGAATACAACTGTTCTGCCGAGCTTTGTTCCCAGTGTTACTACGACTATAAATTCAGTTGTTCATATTTTGTCATAGGCATTTTTCATGGATTAGGCATTTAGTTTCCACTGTGTCATTACAACTGTGTTCTGGCTCCAGAGCACTCCGTCCCCCTGCTAACCCACTGGCTTGCTGAGCATCCTGGGCTAAGGCACTCACAGGGACACGATTTTGGACAGAACAGGCAGCTCATTCCGTGGTGGGTAGGGACCATCTGACGCTTCATAGGTGTCAGATAAACATAGCAAACAGATGATGTCAGCTCTGTGGTGAGACAAAAAGGACTTGCATCTGCTAAGAAATGCTCAGGGCCAGCTTCTGACCCTCTCTGACTCCTCTGGCTGTCTCGGTGCGTAGCCCTAGAGAAGACACTGGCATTATTTGCATGGAGAGGTACTCCTGCAAGTGGGGAATGCAGTGATCTGGGCCCAGCTGCTATTAAAATGCTAATGCTCAGGAAATCCCAGGAGCCAGCATTGTCTAAAGGATTAGTACAGTAATTAACAGGCTTTCTAAACACCTCTGAGTTTCCAGAAGGATGGCTTTAATGATCTCACCACTGAGGCCTGGGTTTCCTGGCTAGAAAACAGCCAGAAAGTGTTATGTGAACTTCATGCAGTTCAGCTAGGTATTATAATGAATTTCAAAAATAGGAGTTTTCCCTGTCACAGCATCACAGCACAGGAGATGTCCCTGGATATCTCATCCGCACCTTGTCACCGAGGCTAGGCTGAATTTCCAAGGACCCTGAAAGGCATGAAGTTATCAAGGTTAGCAATTAGTATTGCAGACAGCAGCACACGGACATGCAGCTGGACTTCAGAAAGTCTCAGGGTTCTGCGCAATGTGAGGGAGTGTGGCTCTTCCTGTGTGCACAAGTCTTGCTTCTCTCCTCCACAGCAAACAGCAAGCACGTGGTGCTCAGGCTGAGGATTGCAAGGAGCTGGGCTTTCTGGTTATTGACAAGGGGGTCCAGGGAGAAGGGTTGCTCCCAGACAAAGAGTGGTTTCCACACTGTCCTGTCTTGTCCTGTCCTGCCCTAGGCCACCTCTCTGCCCCTATACACTCTGCACCCCCTTTTTCCCAGCTCCCCCCAGCTCCCCACATTTGTGCCACTCTGTTTTCCAGTCCTCCTGGATTCCCCACCCATAGTTTGGGAAACCAGCCCTCCTCTCCAGGACGTCCTGCTCTGCTGTCCCCACTTAAGTGGCTCTGGGGCACTCTGCCCACAGGGGGAGGCACGGATCCTGCCAGCTCCTCCAGGTGCTGCCCTTCTGTCCCACTCCTGCGGGCTGCCAGGAGGACAGCTGGTACAATCAGCCACACAAAGCAGCCTGAGACACTTAGCACAGAGTCTGTCATCTTGTGCCTGGGGGTGAATGTGAGGAGAGTGAAGGGGAGGGAATACCTCTCCCTGCCATGCACCACTTAGGAAGAAACACAGTTTGTTATAATGCCAGAGCATCATGCATGTTATTGCTTAATTTGCCTCGCAGGCCTGTTGCACGGCTTACATCGTAGCATTTCAGTTCAGACCCATATGTTATCAGCTGCTAAAAGGACTAATCTGAAAAATATCTGACACTGTATGTAACTCTCTTAGCTGCCGAAATAATTTAAACAGATACTCTGTGGTTCTGTTAACACTCTCTTAGACACCCATTAAAAAAAAAAAAAATCACACAAGTAGATGCTGTTGTATCTCTGAGACCAAAGACCATGCCTAGTTTTAGTAGCAATTTCATGAAAGAGGGAAATGCAGCTCAATTAAAGATAGGTTTGTTGCATAATAATAAAAGAGAAATTTTTCCTTTGCAGCTCTGGGTCAAACATGTCTCCCTTGCATATCTGATCACCTACTCTGTCTGATACTCTGGGCTGCAAAAAGTAGCCAATGTTTGATTGATGTCTTGCATGCAAGCACAGGTCCAGTATGCAAGGAGCTAATCCCAAAGGTGGGAGGATAAAACTGGCTGAATTTTGTGACCCAGCCAGGTTCCACACACTGATCTTGACTTCATGGTGTGCAAGACAACTGCAAGGAACTTTGCTGTTCTTTGCCCTTCTGTTTATCTTTGTCAGCAGGACAAACAACTTTTTGGTCTTTATTCATGCCTTTGTGTCTTCTATTGGGCTAATGCACCTGTCTTTTTAATTCTCCACTCTACACAATGCTTCCCAGAGTCCCAATAGGGTTGTGTCACCATACGTGCCAGCTATATTTGTCTCCCAGGCACCAGTTCAGGGTGTAACTGTGGTTGATTCTAAGGGTGAGCTTGAATTTAACCCTCTGAGATTAAAATGACCCCCTCTACTGGCACTCCTGCACGAAGATAAAGCAATCAGGGAACCAGACAATGTTATACTATCATTTGTGAAATGGTGTCCCTGTCCCGTATGGGAAGATCAGTGTGGCTGGCCATAGTCACTCTGCTTTGAATAGACCTGGGAAGGGAACGTTCCCATCCACTAGTGCCTCAAGTGCCCTCCAGTGCCTCATAGGGAGAGGATGTATTGTCAGGGGTAAAAGGGCACAGAGCATGCAGCTGGATAAAGCATATTCATCCCTCCTCATACTAGGGACAAGGGGAATGTCAAAAAAGTAATTGGATTTTTTGAAGAAGATAACTGAATTCAGCCCTTCCAGCTAGGTCATGGGAGAGATGTCTTAGCCTAAGGAGAGTCTGTGTCCTTAAAACAATTTTTCTTGCCCACTACAGAACCTGAGAAAGCCAACATGACTAAAGACACTAGCAACTACTTTTACAATCTCTCTGCCTCCTTCTAGCATGTCCCTTTTTATAATGAGATCCTGCAGCAAGCAGACAGTTGATAACAGCCTAAGCATAACTGGGTTGAGTACTGACTTATTTGTTCAGCTCATGTCTCAATAAGTGTGCTGCCTGGAGTTACACAGCCAGGACCATGCCACTAGAAGAATACACACAAGAAAACATTATAGTGTAGTATAGCAAAATATAGAGTATAACAAAAATAGTATGTACATTATAGGATAGTCTGGCAAAATGCTGGAGATGGTGCATCTTTTTTCCCCAGATACCTTTAATTTCAATCTGAATCATCTGCTGACACTGTTCAAAGCTGGCTTGACATGGTACATGCCTGCTTAAGACAAGAAGGTCAAGGGGCTATAAGGATTTATGGCAACTATGACTACTCTCTTGTCCTTTTATTTTGTCTATACCTTCTGGAAAGCCTTTTCTTTTGTGCTTCTTTAGCCTTCAGTGCTCTTAATCTGAAATTGACTTAGCCTGCCCCTGCCAGGGCTTTTTTTAATGCGTGAATAGCACTGGATAGGATAAATCAGCATTAAAGCGAGACCAGAAATCTGATCATATTTCTGGCTCTCTCTCCTTGCCTACAGCTACACATTCTATGCATCCGGAAAATGATTTTCTGAGGGGCTGCACTTCAATGCACAAGTTGACTCAAAAAAAAAAAAAATTAATTAACCTTCTTGACTTTTACCTTGCTTAGGCTATTTCCCACTCCAGCAAGTGTCTTTTTGTTCCAATTGCACAGGAACCAGAATGTAACTTAGTATCATCAACTAAAAAAGAAGCCAGACAATGCATTTCAACAGGATGTAGCCCTTTATATTTTCTTTTCTAAGTGCAGTTTTAACTGACAAAATGTTAGAATTGCAGGTATGTCTTTAAGAAATGTTTTAAAACCAGAAAAAAAGTTCTAACAGTTAAGGAACAAGGGACCTTCAGTTCTACTTGCTGCAGAGTAAGTAGGAAGGCAAACAGAGTGCCAAAGCTGTTGGGTACCCTCCCCCAGCTTGTGACCTGGCGTGGGTTGGGTTATGGTCTGTGCCCCAATCCATGGGACCTGATGAGATGTATCAGAGGGTCCTGAGGAAAATGGCAAATGAAGTTGCTAAGCCACTATCCATCATATTTGAAAAGTTGTGGCAGTTCAGTGAAGTTCCCAGTTACTGGAAGAGGGGAAACGCTTTTAAAAAGGGAAAAAAGGAACAGTCGGGGAACTACAAGACGGTCAGTCACACCTCTGTGCCTGGCAAGATAATGGAACAGATCCTCCTGTAAACTATGCTAAGGCTTGTGGAAAATAAGGAGGTGACTGGGGACAGCTAACATGGCTTCACTAAGGGCAGATTGTGCCTGACAGATCTGGTGGCCTTCTATGACAGGGTTACAGTAATGGTAGATAAGGGAAGAGCAACTGAAGTCATCTACCCGAACTCTACTGGGCCTGCAGCACAAGAAGGACATGGACCTGCTGGACTGAGTCCAGAGGCGGGCCATGAGGATGATCAAAGGGCTGGAGCACCCCTCCTACAAAGACAGCCTGGGGGAGCTGGGGTTGTTCAGCCTGGAGAAGGGAAGGCTGTGGGGAGACCTTATAGCGGCCTTCCAGTGCCTAAAGGGGCCTATGGGAAAGCTGGGCAGGGACTCTTTGTCAGGGGGTGTAGCTGTACTGTGACAATGGTCCACAAGAACCTAACTGAGCCTCCAGGCTGAGTCACAACAGTTCCTGTAGTCATGGCAAACTGAAATAGCAATGTAACTGACTGTGCCAAAATGCAGCCAGGATCCTCACTATTAGTGCAAACACTTGCAAGAAGTCCACAACACACCTCTGAAAACCCCAGTCCTCACAGTCCTGTGGAGCTGCAGGAAAACAGTACATGGTGTGCAGCTAGCCTCTCTACAGAAACAAGTTTCTCAGTACCCTGAAAGCGAAAAGCTGTGTCAGCTGGATGAAGCGTGGCAAGACCGGAACAATGCTGTTATGGGAAGCTGCCCTCTCTGCAGCCACCCAGGAGTTAAGCTGTGATCTTTGAGGAGAAGAATTAAACAGGCAAAAGACCAAAACACAAAACTCTGTCCCCGTTTGGTTGTAGGAGCCAGTGTTTTCTTTTTTGTGGTTTGTGTTTTTGTTGTATGAGATCAGGGTAGAATTAGACACACAGTAACCAGGACAAACATCAGATTGAGGATTAGGCTAAGCATATATGTTCTGTTTTGGAAGATGGGGGTGTTTCTACTCAGAAAAGTGGAAAAGCCAGAGCAGAAAGGACACAAGAATGTTCTAATGAGCATAATTCAGACATGACACAGGCCTGTTAATTGGCACAGGGCCTAGGATTTGTGAGTGGACAACCATACAAACATGCCCTTGGCAATTAGTGACCTTGCTCTTCCCCTATCCTTAGAGTAAAAGAGGAAAAGCCTCAATTTCTGGAAGCGTAATGCTGGTAATTGCAGAAATCCATTGTCAATTTGTTTCTGCTGTGGAGGATCTCTGCCTGCCAGGAAGCCATCAGGCCTCTCTCCACCTCCTGGCACTGCAGCGGAGCAGAGCGTGGCAGACTCTCTCACTGAGCTAATGGCACTATTTGTCTCATGTTTATTTTCCTCCAGTCCAGCTCATGCTGGGGCAATTTCTAGAGGGGTCTTCCTAGACTTTGTGCACCACTATTTGCTGTGGAAAAGGAAGTACTGTGTGCTCCTCTAACCACAGTCTGTGACCTTGTGGAGATGGATAATTCAGCAGTCTAATTGATTTTCTTCCTCCTCTTACTACATGCTCTTGATGACTAGGCAGGCGTACCTGTTAACTTATGAGACACAAGAATGATGACTGCTGAGCACAGGACTCTCTAGAATAAGATTTCTGTGAATCAGTCAAAGCTCTTCTCCTGCCCCTGGCCATCATTACCCTCGCAAGTGCCATCTCTTTGACTGTTTCTCCACAGTCACTGTTAAAGTCTGGAGAAGAATGAGGAAAATCCCAGCAACTCTAGTAGGTCTGTAGATGTGTTTGTGTAGATGGTCTAGATCCCTCTCAGGAGGCCTAGGAGGTAGCAGCAAATGTCATCCTCCCTAGCGCAGATTTCAGTCCTGGAGTAATGTCAGTCAACTCTAACCTAGGGAAAATGTTTGAATATAGGACACAAGAGCTTTCACACTTTTCATGGTAAGGTCTCAGCACTCAAGTCTCAGGCAAGCATTGCTACTGCCAGCTATCAAACAATGCCTTCCCAGAGGCAATGAATGCTTTTTGTAAGGAGGAGGAAACTCCAAAGAACAAAAACAAGATTCTGATGTTGTGACAGGACTCTTGGGTAGGGAAGGTAGTTCCAGTGTTAAATAGGAAATCTGCTTGATTAGGTCTTTTGCAATGTTTTGCACGAGAAAGCAAGTAGTCAGTCTAGATATGCCCATACTGTAAAACACAATACTGGCCTGTGGGTGATGTTTGGGCACAGGAAGAGAAGAGCCAAGTAAGACTGTGGGTCATGTCAACACAAGCAGACATGTCCAAGTGGGAATGAAATGCCTGTGTCACACAGAGTCACAGAATGACCAAGGTTGGAAGGGACCTCTGAAAACCATTTAGTCCAACCATCCTGCTGAGCAGGATCACCTACTGCAAGTTGCGCAGGATGGCATCCAGGCGGGTTTTAAATATCTCCGGAGAAGGAGACTCCACAACCTCTCTGGGCAACCTGTCCCAGTGCTCTGTCACCCTCACAGTAAAGAAGTCCTCCCTCATATTCAGCCGAAACCTCCTGTGCTTCAGTTTGTGCCCGTTGCCTCTCGTCCTGTCACTGGGCACAACTGAAAAGAGACCGGCTCCATCCTCTTGACACCCTCCCCTCAGATATTTACACACATTGATGAGGTCTCCCCTCAGTCTTCGCTTTTCCAGGCTAAACAGGCCCAGTTCTCTCAGCCTGTCCTCATACAACAGGTGTTCCAGTCCTCTAACACCATCACACTGGGGCTGTAGCATGTAGGCTTCAGGTGAACAGTACCATGTATGGTCTCAAAACAAATCTGCAGTTCTTAGCTATTCAGCCCAGAGGTTTGCAGTGCTGTCTCTAACAGTGTTTGTATGTTTCCTCATACTATATCTACGTGGAATTCCTTGTCCCTTTCATTAGCAAGAAATTTACGCCATTCATTTCCAGTTATGATCTCTGAACTCTTCCCACCTTCCTTCCTTCCCCAGAGGTTCTAGATACTGACTGCTGCTCAACTTCTTGCCCTACCCCACATGGAGACCTCCAAGCAGACCTACCAGGAAGTCCATAGGAAATGGGAGCGCCACAGAGATGCTCATTGCTTCCCATCTTTGGAGCTGGTCATGTGCTATCACAGGCACCCTAAAAGTCATCTTCTGAGCACCGTTCATCAAGGAACAGGACTAACCCATATTAATTGGCACTTCAGACAGCTTTATCATGTTAGAGCTGCCAGCAGGGACCTTGAGGCATTTTCCTCTCCTTTTCTTTGAGCTGCACCAGGCTCAGATGTTTTTTTGTTCCAGGATCCTGCCAAAAACAGGGATGATGAATGGTATGAGTGTTTCATACTCAAAACATGCCATATACAGCTGACACTTGTGGCAAATTAGCTGAGAGAGACCCCAAAAGGATGTTAGTGGCAACAAACTTAAGGTAACAAGGTTATATACTATACATCACTGTGACATTACCACTGTCACTTTTATTAACAGCATTAGCAATCCTATTTTTAATCCTACTCATTACATTAGTGATTGCTATTAGCAAAGCAGTTATTCATGCCATTGCCAAACCCTTACAGATTTGTGAATGAAGACAGGAACATTCATTATCTTTTGAGAAGCTGCAGAGTGCTCATCCTCACAATCAAACTATAGTGATATTGAGACTAATCAGCACATGCAAATGAGTCCTGCACTCATTGCAGAAGGTTTTCCTCCCCAGGGTAAGTCATTAGCCTTCAAAGACCAAGAAAAGCATCAAAGTTTCTCCTGGGATGACTGGGGTGAAGACTATGCATTTAACCTGGTTATGTTCATTTCTATGTTAAAGAGAGCATCTTCTGCTCTGGGCAGGCACTAATTAAGCATTAATGATTCATAAGCAGGGTTCTCTTTGTCCAAGTTTTTAGAGCTTTTACACTGCTCCAAGCCCTTCCTACAGAATCTGACCTCAGGCATTTGTCCTGTTGAATGTAATAGCAGAAAAGAGACTAATGGATCCAGAGAAGCAGGATTCAGCATACATGACGTAGATTAGTTTGTACTTAGACTTCACAAGTGAAATATCTTGGGGAGATGGATGGTGGATAGTTTAATAATCTGAGTATAAACAAGAAGTTAGGAACACCAGGTTTATCCCCAGTGACAGTTCAGCAGTTCCTGGAAACGTCGGTTCTTGGGTACCTTCACACCTCTCACATAGGCACACACAAGGTGGTAGATTGCTACCACCTATCATACTAGAGAGCTTGACCAGAACTTCAAATTCTTTTCAGAAGCCTAGCTCAGTAGCCCATGTTATCAGTGCATCCTAAGCTCTGTGTTATCACCACTGCTTTGCTGTCAGCAACAAAGGGATAGGATATCCTCTCCCCTTTGAGGGACTCCAGCTTGCCCAGTCTCCGGGACCCTCAGCGAGAGTTCAGAGGTGATATCATTACTAAGTGAGTAACTCTTGGAGATTTTACACTTTTAATGAGTGCAGTTACATGCTTTAGGCACAACTGATGTCTTGCAGGGGCAGTGGGTAACCTCCATCAAGTTCTTGACACATAGGTACAATGTTCATCTACAGCTAGATGGGACAGCTGGTTACAGAACTACAGTCACTGGACTCTCATGTCAGTGCTTGGATGTAAAAGGACAGTTGTGATCCTCTTGTCTCTACTGCAGCCACCAAGCAATGTCACTGCTTAAACCAAGCCCTTTCCTGTCCTGAAGACCGTCTGGTACATTTGCTTTCAGGACTAAGCTGAGGCTACATGTTGGTAGTGGGTGAGATGACAGCATCTACGTTGCTGCCTGTGTCTGTATTCCTTTGAGGACTAAACCAGCATGCATGCAGAAGGTTTCCACTGCAGTTCCTCATCTCAGCTCCCACCCACCACTCCTCCAAGAAATCAGGGAAAATATTTGCTCTCTGGTGCAAGAGATTGTTCAGCTTCTAAGTTGCTGGATGCCTCTGTTCTGAAGTAATTCTCACTACCATAGCTGTCATAGCAGAGTATTGACAGAGTGTCTGGTTTCAGGCCAACATGCAGAAAGTCAAGCTGTACATTTGTTTCCTCCTCCTCCAGGCTTCAAGGAGCACTGCTGAGATCCTGGGTCTCCTTGCTGGCTGCAGGAAGAAAGCCCTGGGTGGGCGTCTCCATGCCAAAGGGCTTCCCTGACAGTCACTTCACACCCCTGAAAGCAAGTTGCAGCCAAGAATTGCTGACCTTTGAAACCCCCACGCATGCCTTGGGCATGATGCACTGCATTGCACTCAAATGGCTGTAACAGAGCAATCCTCTGAATGCCTTTCAGGCTCTGAGCTCAGTAAGGTCTGTGGGTGCCAGTCCTTGACTGAAAGGGGTTTTGAGCCTGTGCTCTGAAGTCCAGCATGAACCTATTCCTCAGGCAGTATGGCACATCTCCCATCACCTCAGTTTGTGATAAATGATACCTTGCTTGGTAAGTGTACCAAAGCTAAGTATGTGCTTGATGGCAAAGCTGTTCATCTTTTACTTCTAAGAGAGAACGTCATAGCATCGACTTTCTTCTGCTACTCCCCAAAAAATCTTTTCATTTTCTTAAATCTTAAAGATGTGGTGCATGCATGTGGGAGGGTGGTGGGAAACATACAAACTTAGCCCTTTTAGATCTTCAACCAAGGAACATTTCCAAAGATCTTGGAACTATATGCTGACATTGATCTTGGTGAAATATCAGAGAAGGAGCAAGCAGCAAGCATGCTTCTTCTCCTACAACTGAGAACTTCTTGCTGTCACCTAGGGACAAAGCCGAGAGCTGTTCTGCTCTTGAGCCAGCAGAGTGCTTGTCAATCAAATGAAGTTGTAAGTCTGCAGGATGGAAAGCCTTGCTTTTTGAAACCCATGAGAACTACAGTAAGTTGCCAGAGTGAAGTTTACTAGAAATACTGTGATTGACATATCTGAAGCCCTAAAATGGCAATTGCAATTAATTAGGAGGGGCACGGAAATATTCGGGTAGGTTCTGGACTATATATCAGGCAGCCAAACAAAGGTAAGATCTGAGCGTAGAATTACCTTGTAGACAATCCTGTTACTTTGACTTCAGCAATCACAATTTCCTCTTTGGATTTTATAAAGCTGTTTGTAATAGGCTATGCAAGTCTGCTTTGAAAGAAATTGGTAATTGGAATGAAAGTAAGAAGGACTATAATATAAGAATTGTTTTCTGTGATTTCATTGAAATGACCCAGGATGCATGACTCAGTACCATGACAATTAAACTGCTGATTAAAAGGGAGAAACAAGATCGCTTGGTCTGCCAGCCCTTTTTTTTTCTTTTTTTAAAGTTTTATTTCTTTGGGCTTCATAATATGAGATTCATATTTCATAAACAATTAGCCTTCAGAGAAATTTTGCATGTTTTAGTTGATATGGTAAGATGGTGTGTGTCAATGCTAAGATGTTGGAATTACAGTATATTTTAGTGGTTAAGATGTTTCATGTAACACTAGGGTGGCATTCTTGTGTTTCCTAGAGCTTTTTCTAGGTGAAGTTTTTAAAACTGGATGCTGAATTGCATATTACTGAATTTTTACTGTAACATTCATATAAATGGCCTTTACTGACTGTAGTTTTGGGTTACTGCTTTCACAGCACCAGTAGCTCCCATTGCTCTTTCCAGGAACGACACTGTAAGCACAAGTATCTGAGTCTCCTCATACACATTCTCCTCCTTATTGTCTACTTCTGTAGAGGATTTAACTCATCTCACCAATTTGCGGGCCTTCAGGGTGCAAAGGTGGAGCACAAGACTGGAACCTACTGAGAGGCAGAACTCAGAAGAGAGAATTGCCCTTTTGAGATTTTCTCTTTGCTGCACACAGAGGTCCCTGGGCCCATCAGTTGGACATTTTCATCCTGTTTAGGATGAATCCTTGAAATAACCTAGGGTTATTTCCTAGGGTAATAACCTAGGGTTATTTCAAAGAAATGAGTGGCACACTGCCACCCTCAACCCTATTCTGAGTCCTCTTACTCTTCCACCCCACCAGTCCCTTCTCAGTCCTGGCCCTATCAAAGGATTCTCTCCAAGCTATGATCAAGTCTCTCCATCTAGGGGAGAAGGAGGCATTCCCTTTCAATCCCTTCACAGCTGTACAGAACAAAACCCACCCTCATTAAAAATATGTATATATTTTATTTATTTATTTTTGGTAGTGCCAAAGGTGTTTCCTCCTGGATGCACGCAGTTTTGCAGCTGTTCAATGGCCTTACTGAAACATTTTTTCCTTTCCTGTCACTGAGCTGCACTGAACATCAGGAAATCATTACAATAAATTGGGAGACTGTGTATGTGTGCACACATAAAGGACACATCACCCAATTGTCTGCAGCGATGTGCAGGGTAAGTTAAAATACCTCCCACACAATGTTTGGTTTCTGAAGCTTGGTTCCAAACTGGCCATTAGTAGGGTAATGATTTAATCAGTTGTTAACAATGACTGTACTCCCTACCAGCTGATGAGCATGTAACCTTGCAATGACTCCCTTGTCACCTCCTCTGCTGCTGTCATCAGAAAATCTGGCCTTCATTTTGGGTGATTTCTATACACTGCTGCCAGGGTTCCTCTCTCCTGAGTTGCTAGGGCATCACATTCAGTGCAGGAAAGTCTCTTGTTATCCCCAGGGGGAAGAAATAAAATGGAAACTTGGGCAGCAGCTGCCATTTATGTTAAAAGTCCAGCTTCCAATTAAAGTTGGTGCTAGGTTACCTCCTGGAACTAAGGGCTTAGAGAGTGAGGTCTAACTTGCAAGGCGAAATCTGTTCACACTGATGTCTTTGTCTCAGTCTCTGTCAGTCCCTTGATTGCTAAGAAAGTGCAGAAACTCTAAGTATCTCCTGGTGGAGAGAGATGTAGGATGCTCAACTCTGCTGACATCACAGCACTAGGAATGTTTTTGCCTTACCACATTACAGCTCTTTATTGTTGGGAGATGTGGAACTTGCCTTAAGACCTTTTTTTGTTGGGTGGCAATGGAGGCATCAGGAACATACCAATGATTCATGACATTTGCTCTGCCAGACTTAGTCTGGAGACATAGGGAATAATTTTGCAATCAGTAGAACTTTTGTAATATGGGCTAATCTGTAATGACTCCATCAAAAGATCACAGCATCAAGCAGAAGAGGCGCTCTGGGATCAGAAATCCCCAGTGCCCTGTCTTGTTTCTGAATGGTGAAAGAAACACAGCCCTGAAGTGTTCCCAGGCCCCTTGTGAAGGGTCTGTTGTCAAGAGATTTCAGACTTTTAACCTAAAACCAGCCTATGTTACCTTGCCTGGGCTACACACTTGGGCTGAAGGTTAATCACCAGTTACTGGCTGCAACATCTCTAGGCATTTGGTACAGTTTTCCTCCTGTCAGCTGTTGCTAAGACAGACAGCACTAGCTTGGGAAATGTGTCATCCAAATCATTCATTCATAACTGGGTGGAATTGGCATGCTAATAGCATTCCCAGCTGTAGGCTGTAGAAATGAGGAGAGGGTATTGCTTTCTTTTGCTCTAGTGTTCTCTGAAGCCATCTGCTTCCAGACCTTGTGCAGAAGAGCAGAGGCAGGATAGCAGAGGACACAAAAGGATAGATTTCCTAAAGCACTCCAGATTTGGTCTGGGTCAATTACAACATAAAGTCCTTAGTCCTGTTGACTGTGAGTGATTATTGTGGTACTTAAATTCTTCAGAATTCCTCTTCCTTCCTTTCCCACTCAAGAAAGGCCTGTTTCTTCTCAAGGCAACTTATTCTCACTTTAGCAGCCTACAATGGAAGATAAGAGGAGCTCTTTCCTCTCCTGACAATACCACTGTGCAGTGGGATGCTTCTGTCTTGGGCTTGCTCTGAGGTGACAAAGCCAGCTAACACATTCAGGTGAGGCAAACAGCCTGAACACCCAGACTTCCAACTACTGGATGACAGAGAAAATGTCAGAGGGGAACAGGAACTGAACCTGTCCTTAGGCCAATTCTTTATTCACTGTGTTGAGAACAGGGGAGAAAGTGAAAGATTATGCCCCCCCCTACTATTATTCAGTGCCTACAGGTAGGAGGGAGGAATCTGACCTGTACATTTCCACTGGGCCTGGGAACAGATGGATGTTAAATACATGAAGGATGTCTTTGTGCTTTCCTCTTTGTTTTACTCACTCATACCTTTCATTCTTTTATTTAATCCTTGTCAATAGCAAATGACTTTACATACTGGTATCACGCAAAGACAGCCTGTTCAACTGTCTGGCCTGCTACCTCTCCAAGGCTGGCAGATATGTGCAGAAAGGTAGCTGCAGGGCAAATATATTTGATATTTCCACCTTATACAACCTCCACTTGTTTTCAGTTCAGATATTTCCCAAATCTCATGTGGTTTCTGTGGATTTAGTAATCCTCATTGGATTACAGTCTGAGATCAGGACCTCCCTTAAGCCTATGAAAGCATTAAAGACCCATAAACTTTTGCAGCAAGGAGTGCTCCAAGTTCCCTATTCCCATGAATAATTCATGGGAATAATTCATATAATAATTCATAATGATTCAATATATATAATTAATATTATATATTATATATAATATTATATTTTATTTATATTATATTATATATTTATATATATTTATTTATATTATATTATATATAATATTATATAATATATAATATATAATATTATATAATTATATATAATATATATAATATATATAATAATTCAATAATTCATTCCCATGAAGAACCACATCTTTTTGAAGATGGTGCCTACTAGTTTTGTTTGATCTCTCAGTTTCTTGTAGTGGAAGAGATATTGACCAACCAGCCCATTCGTAGCCTCTGCTATGAATATGCTATGAAATACGTTTTCATAGACCCTTGTGATATCACCCCTCAGCTGTCGTTTGTTCCCAGCTAATGAGTCCTAGCCTTCTCCCTGTCCCCTGGACCTTGCTGGCTCCAGATATGTGTTCACCCTTCTCACCCTCCAAACCGTTTCCAATGAATTCCAATAATTCTATTCTGAGACAAGAAGAACAGAACCACTCACTATATTTAACCATGGATTTATACCGTGTTATGGTCATGTCCTCTAATAATTCCTAGCCATCTATTTTGCTTTTTTGACTGTTACTGAGCAGTGAGGTGACATTTGTAGAGCAGCCTCTCACAGCCCCAAGATGCAGCAACTCCTCCACCCCCCATCCTCCTACCTCCCCTGCCACCCCACTTTGGTGGTAAAATGGTCATGGTAAATCTAATTATTCTAATTTATGAAACTGCGAATGTTTTACCTAGGAACAGGAATCTCTGCCAGAGGCCTCCATACAAACAATCTAGAAAACTCAGGGAACAGTGGCTTGAAATGCATAAAGCCTCTGGAACAAACCTGGAGCTAGGCAAAACAGGACCTTTACAATAACATTTGGATCCAGAAAGATGGTGACTACTGGTCTGACACAGTCTGCTGAGCAGCTGGGTCAGTACAACACATAAGCAATTTAATCCAGCACCTCTTTTACTGAAAATGAATAACAAAACCTTAATAAATCAACAATTACTTATTGCTGTATTTGGGATAATAAATTCTTTAGTTTATCAGTAGCTTGTGGCTTCCATAGCATGTTCTTTGAACAGTTTGCCTTTCAGTTACATCCCCTTTCTCTCCTGGACAATAAATTAGCATTCTTTTTTTTTTTCTTTAAAGGAAAAGAGGGGAAAAAGAGGATATATTACAATTTTTTTCAAAGCAAAAGGAAAAATGCAACATATTTTTGACATATATCTTAAAATAATATGAGGATAACTTTCTCCGCGTGTTAGATGCCTATGCATAAATAATAAAGGACGTTATGTTATTTACAGTGTTACACAATAAACTAAGAGAGTCTTATTTAACACATAATCCATAAAGACAGTAAATGATGAAAACATCCAAGTATGTACAAGATGTATTTACAATAGAATAGAGAATTACAAATGATGATAATTGGCCATGTTCTTTGTCTGCCCTTCTCTGCAGCATTTCATAGGTGCTTTTTTATTGTTTCTTACTAGAAGTAAGTCCCAGCTGATGGTATGTAGCCACACTGCAGAGCCAGGAAGTGTCCAACAGGTTGAGATGTGTCCTTTGAAGGAACACAAGTTTGCTATCCTGGATGTTCAGGTAACTGCTTGTAGTGTGTGTGAGAGAAGCAGGGAGATGCAATGTTGTTTTGGAGGACTGAGCTTCCCTGGTTCCCTGATAAAGGCAGTGATTGATCTCTCAAACCTGGGGGTGTTGGGGTGGCTCAAGTGAGGAAGGGAATATGTGGGCCAAGAGGAGGGAGTAGGCTTTTCTCTGTTATAAGAGAACTTCTGTGGAGCTGTAATGTTCTACACCAGCTGAACAGGCAGGCTGTACCAGGTTGTGTACAACATCTTCCAGCTATACACCCCTGAAGGAAGCCTTTTTTCCTGGAGAACTTCTGCATATAAACACACACACAGGGAGAACTCACGGCTTAAGTTAAATGACATGAAAAGAAACCAGGACAATCTGAACGACTTGGCCCAAAGGGATCGGGACTGTCTAGCTCAGAGGTCTGGGTTGATGAAGCGAACATCCCCAAGGGGGGAGCTGGCCTTTCCTGTAGGCACTTGCTGGCTCTGCTCTGCATTGCTGCAGTCTCCAGCACCTTGGCCAGCAGGAGCTGGCTGCAGTCCGCCAGCAGAATCTGTGGCCATGTAGACTTGCTAACTTCAGGGTGTGGACTTGACTGACGTGGACGATGCCTACCATCCTCACAGTATGCTAAAAACAAGTCCAGAGGGGAGGGGGCCGCGTCCTGCTCCCACTTCTGTGAGTGCCAAGCCAGGGTAACTCACTGCTGCATGAATTGTGCTGTAAGGCTGGGATCTCCCCAAAGACCTAAGGGCTTAGGCAGCCATATCCCCAATTGTATTTTCTTGTTCTTAGGTCCGTGTGAAGTCCCCAGCCTAATTTCATGCTTACTCTATAACACACTACTATATGTACCAGGGGGAGGAGCAGGGACTGCACACCGCTTTGACTTCGATGCACTGCAACAGAAGAGGTGTGACACTTTCCCCTAGATTCACACTGAATAAATCTCACATGTACAGCTCCCAGGCATGCAATTGCTCCTTCCTTTTCTACTGGCCCTATTGGGTAGTCAAATAATTTACTCCACTTCAAGGCAAGATCCTTTTCCATCCTGATTAATCTGTCTGGGCTATCACAGACACCTGAATGTGAGCTGGCCTTGTATGTGATCTATACTGGAGGAGATTACAAAAGCCCTGCATTATAATCTCTATTCTGCCACTAAGATGGGCATTTTGGGAGCAAGTATCTTGCTTCTATGCCCTCCTTTTTCTGTCTTGTCTGTCTCATACGATCTTTGCAGTATCAGAAATGTTACTGAAAGGACAGATTTTCAAGTGCCTCTGGAAACTCAACAGTGCAAAACTTTTGGAAACTGGTGGTCTGCAATCAGGAAAGTTCACCTGGCCCTCTGTACTACTGAGTTGTAGAGTTACTGGGGAGGTGGATGTACTGCTGCATGGGATTGCAGATAAATAGGCATGACTAAAGGGATGAAAATGAGTGTATGGTATGCAGAATTTGAACAGAGCTTTTGTTTTGGTCTGCAAAGGCAAAGTGTGTTCAAGTACATGCCAGCTAGGGAAGAAACGGCAAAAGGGTCTTGAGTCTGGACAGTTTGTAGTTGTCAAGCTTTGCCATCTCCCATAGACTTCTCAAATAAGCAGTGCTATTTCAGTCACCATGTAGCCCAAAGCTGTACTAGTTTCCTGGTCTTTTGCTTCCACCACCAGCATCCTAGCATCCAACTTTGTCATCATTTTATTCCTATTCTAAATTTTTTTTTGTTGTTTTTCTGCTGAATCTGGTGGTCAGTTAGACTCCTCCAAATTCTTACTAATGTGACGTGCTTGATCTATACAGTGAGAAACTCATTAATTTTCATCCTCCTGATAAATAGCTTCATTTACTAAACTTTGCTTTCAGGTCTCAAATCAATAGGACATCTTGTTCAGCGAAACTCTTAAACACATGCTTAACTTTATGCATACACTGGATGCGTCAATGGGAGTCTAGCACATGCTGAAGATAACTTTTGCTGGGATTAGCATAAGCATATGCTTGAACAATTTACTGAGTCAGGACTTTAGTTCCTTGGGTTTACATCTCACAAAATTTCCTTGACTTATTTCTCTTCATTTAACTGGGACCAGGACGTGGCCCAAAGGATGAGTGTAGTTTGGCTGAAATTCTTGTTCTCTTGACATGGCTCTTATTTAGAGTCCAGTAATACCTGTAGAACATATGTTCTCATTTTCAGAATCCCCGGAGTCTAGGAAAAACATTTGTTTTCCACATCAATCCTGAGTCTATGCTGTGCCAACTGAACACAACAAAAATGAAAAGAAGAGAAGAGGCAGAGTGACCCTGACTAAACTGTTAGGAATTCAGTGCAAAAGAGGCCATTTGCTTCTGTCTGAATGGAAGCAACAGCTCCAGCACCGACAACACCCTTATTCATTACTAGTCAAAGACTTCAAGGCCATCAGTGGCTACATAAACATTCATACCAAATGGCCACGCACAGTACAGCTGTAACTCACATGGTGTGCTTGCCTTCCTAAATGGCCTTTGCATCAGCCTGGCCTCCTCCACCCCAAATAATGGAGTCAGTAAAGGTGACTAGAAATGAATTCCGTACTTTTGCTATGTCCTTCCTACTGCCTATCCTTTTTAACTATTCAGCAGATAAATTCTTCCCTGAAAGTCATTTCTGTGTCCAAGAATAACCCTTACTCCAAAAGCAATGCTAACAAGGTATTGCTAGAAGCTTGTCAGGGATCTTTTTGAGTAGGGGAAGAAACAGGAGAAAACTGAGGGGAAAAAAGAATAAATCATCTCTTAAAAATCAACATTAAAAAATAGAGGTGAAAACTGATTGCACTTTTATTAGTGGCATTTGTTTTCCAGCTAGATCTCTTCCTTGCTTGGTTACAGATATCTGCTATAATATTTGCCCCATTAACTTAAACTAATATAAATCTTTTTTTTTTCTCTTTTCTTTTTTTAATTTTTTTTTAAACTTTTAAATAGAATACTGGGTTCAAAGCTTCAGCTAACCTAAACCCATTTTCTAAGGGATAACTAGAACAATTAGTATCTGGAAAATAATGAAATGGCAGCTCCTAGTGATTACAAGCTGACCTCTGATTAATAATATATTTGGTTTAAAATCACAGTATTACTTTCTTTCTATAAGTAACATTACTTAATGCATTTTTTTTTGTTTTTATGTTTTTTTTTTGTTTTTGTTTTGTTTTGTTTGTTATCCTGCTGTAATTAATAGTAGCATGCTGTTGGATCTACTATTATCCCAGTGCTCAACGAAGCAAACCTTTTGGCTGGCAGAGAGCAGACAAAACTCATTTCATATACAGAAAGGAAAATAAAACTTCTCGTAGAAGAAAATATCTTTTTTTTGTTGATTTTTTTTCTTTCTTTCCTTTTTTTTTTTTGTGTTTTTGTCATTTTCTGGTGAGGTGAGTAGGGTGGGAGTGCCATAAGAGGGCTTTTTTGATCTGGGGATTCTACAACAAGCAAACAGAGGGACTTCTGCTATTCTTGCAAATCATACATTCAGTCATTATAATGCAGTGCACAAAAAAGCTGGGATAACTGAGGGCTATAAGATTTTGCAAAATACTATGGGACAGCAATCATTGTAGCTGTACAAAACTTGCTCTCAACATAACATAACATAAAGGCACCATTGATATCTTTCCCCATTTTTGAAATACTGTAAAAAATTGCTACATATGGCACATAACACATTTGTACATACGTATATTTAATTTATAAAAGTTTTCTTTTCCTCTCCTGTTTTCTATCAGCGGAATTGCTAAAATAAAATAAATTGTTTAATTTAAAGGTGGAATACTTCATTATATAAAATAAAGTTTTACATGTGAATCTATGTGTTTTGTTTATGTCTTATACAGCAATAGGGTCTTGGTTAGCTATTACACTAGACAACCTCGCTTGCAACTCTTCTGGTGTGGAGAAGCGATTTGCTGGGTTAGTCCTGCTCTCAGCCAGCCGGTACGCAGTGGCCGGCTCCATATTGGTGGCCATGGGGTTTTGTATGCTCAGAAATGGTGTATCCTCACCTATTCTTTCATCCTCTGTTTCGCTCTCAGAGCTGGTGCTCTCAGAGCTTGTGTCGGAGTCCACTTCCACCCTGCTGGAAATATGGCCATTGGGCTTTGTTCTTTTTACCCGCCGGGTGTTGGTGAGTTTCTTTGGAGGCTCCTGTGCTGGTTCATACTCCTGCGTGGTCTCGTACTCCTCATCCTCCACTATCCTCAGAGGACTTGGTGGCAGACTGTTGCTCTCATGGACAGGATTGTGGTGGAAGGAGTTGAACTGCTGAAGGTGGTTGTCGTACTTCTCACGCAGCCGTGGTGGGGTCACCAGGAGCAGCGGTCTCTCCTCTTCCATAAAGGGACTCACCGCCACCGAAGGGATGGAGACGGTCAAGCTGGAAACCGGCGGTGACATTTCAGATGGGGGGGACTTGGGAGAAGTCGGAGTGTGGAAGTCAACAGGTGACATGCGAGCTGGTGTGGTCATAGCTGAGACATACCTGACAAAAAGAGATGGGAGAAGTTTGCAGACACAGAATCGGTGATACATGAACATGGCTGCTCATGTGGGCTGCGAGGAAGAAGGCAGAGAGCCCCTTAAGATCTCCAGCATCCTCATGTGCATCCTCAGCATCCAGACATTCTTGTTGCTATTAGTCCTATAGCATATGAGCCTGTAAAACCTCTGACTTCTGGGACTTTGGAGGAAAATGTTTGAAAGCAGGAAGAGCAGAGCAAAGCCCCCAGGTCTATTTGCCTCAGAAGAGCCATGGAGATGCTGTAAATTATTTGCCAGAATAATTTCCTGGAATGAAGCCAGGGATGGGATTCAGAGACTGGGGGACTGCCAGAAAAAAAATGCATTTGCAAGTATTTTCTCTAATGGCTGCTGCACTTCTGGCAGGATTTGGCCAGGGTCTGGGGTACATGCAAACAAATAGGAGGAAAGAAAGGAAGGGAACTGAGGGACAGTTCTCCTGGGGCTTCACCCTCTTCTGGCAACCGGACTGTCTCAGGATAAGGAGGAACACAAAGTCTGCACAAAATCTAGAGCCAGATTCTGTTAATTTCAGTTGCTAGGGATAGTCAGAGGAGGATTTGCAGCCCTGTCGCTGCAGCTTTGTGCTGCTCCACACACAGTGATCTAGCTACTCTGCCCAATATGTTTATCTGCAAACAAACATGGCTGCTTAGTGCAGTGCCTGAGGCATGCCCAGGAATCCAGCATGAGAGTCAGGTACATTTATTGCAGAGTGGACTCTTGACACTAGAGCGCATAGAGCTTCAAGCATTTCAAATGCAATCATATATTCCTCCTCTAGCAAGTTGCAATAAGCACTGCACTTGTCTGAGCACTTGTTAAATCATCTCCACACTGCAGCTACCACCTTACAACCCTGTTCCTGTTTTGAAAGAACATAAAACATCTGAAACACTTTTTTTTTTTTTTAAATGCCAGCTTTTGTTTCAGTGCAATGTAATCCTTACAACTTTCCCTTTGGGTTTTGCAGCATTAAAATTATTATTATCTACTTTTGGCATTATTACATATCAGCATGTGCTTCCTTGCCTGTTCTGACTGGGCCCAAACTCAGATGGCTCTGGCTAGTGCTTCAGAAGCCTAAACATGAAGCTTTATCCGTCTTCACCAGGGAACAAATGCTGATGGAGAGGACATTCTGACTTAGTGTTAATGAATGCTCTGCAAAATTTGCGCCTATTCTGTCAAAAGTTTCTGTAGGATGGGGAGTGGTCAAAGGTGACTTCTGAAAGTGAAGCTCAGGTGTTGCTACTGAGCTTGTCTCAAAGGAAGAGGACTCTCAGCTGGTTTGGATCAGTGGAGCTCTGTGGGATGCTATGAGGTCATGCAGATTCATGAGGATCAGCTTGAAACCTCCTGATCAAAGGCACAGTGCCCAACATGACATTTTGCATCGTCTGGCTTTGCTTTTTTTCTTATCCTAAGTTTACTTTCTTGAATTTCAGCTCCGTCCAAACTTAAAATCTTTCTAAGCTACATCTCTCACACAGACCCATTGAGACAAGTTATATGGCTATGGTTCATGAATTTATTTATTTTTTCATTAGTGATTTATTTATTTGAGTCTGAAAGTATCAAAATAAATCTGAATCCAACTTCCTTATCCAACCTATGACTCAATTCCATGTATGCCTCTTGTTTAAAACAGTTATTGGAAAAAAGAGAAACCAGCACAGATCCTGAACAGATGTGAACTAGGGTAAATTGGTTTCAATTGAGGTAAACGACTTACATCAGCTGAGGAACAGGAGAAAAAGAAATTGGAGTTATGCACAAGAATTAATCAAGGTGGTTGCAAGTGAGAACAAATGGAAGTTAATAGGTCTGCATACTAAATGTACAAAATAATTCTTTATTTTTCCTTGCACTACCTTTTCATCCCTTTCGCTTTGTAACATAGGTGGTGTCTGAGGAACTGAAGCCTTTGTAAAGCCTTCTGGTACAGCTTTGGACATAGGTCTTGTTGACACAATGGAGTTTAGCTAAACTGGTTCTTTTAATGTACTAAGTTAGTTAAACGTGTTCAATGTACTGTGTGTGCATGCTTCCATCAGAGTGAAATTACTCATGCTGGTGTGTCATGCATTCACACGTTTCTGGTGTATTCCCACACAGAACAATGGGGTAGTGCTAACAAGCTGCTGTCCACAAGCTGAGGTGCAGGCACTGAACACATGCAGCTCTAGCCTTTCCTGAAAGGAAGGTTAAAAGGTGATGGATTTATCCAGATTTTTGGCCATCCATGCTGGCTTGGTGAAAGGGGATCAGAGTGTATACAGACCCAGCCAATTAACTAGTTACTTGCTGCTAACCTCACCTCTCATGCAGAGATGATATTTTATGAGTTTCTCTCCTGTCAGATGGCTAAAGACCTTGTAAAATACCTATGATTGAGACCTCTGTTCATATAAACAGGTTTTATGGCATGGGATGCAACAGAGGGATAGGGCCATGCAAAAGAGTCTCTGCTAATGTCTGTTCCATTTCGTTCCAGAATTGTAAGGGAGCTGGGGACCTGGAGGATGGATGGAGCACAGACTTGATTTGCTAATTCAACATTGCTTTGCTTCAGGAAGTAATTTGTCAGCTTGCATTCTCCTTTATGTTTCAGAATCATTTTTAGTTGCAAATAACTCTTATTTTCTCACTTACATACACACACATACCCGCAATCCATCTCTCAGAAATGATCTTCCATGTATTTCCTGCTTGCTAAATATAGATGAGGCCTAATTTAAAGCCTGGGGAACTATTTTCTGCATTCCAAATTCACCGTCATTTTGAGCAGAGGCTAAGCCATCAATGCATGGTGAATTATCACAGAAATGTTGCTGTTTTTCACCTGTGCCATAATATTCTAGAAATCGAATCATTTACAAAACATCTTTTCTTGTCATTGAAATGGAAGGGCACATGCTTCTTCTTCTCTCCCTAACAACATGGTGTATCAGGGTGTGGCTCTTGTGTGTCCCAGGCCATCTGCACCAGCACATGAAGCCTGTGTGAATGATCTGTGCTTCTCACACCCAGATGCCCATATATCTGAAGCTCTATTACACACTGCTGGTGGGCATGTGGCAGTGCTTCCAGCTCAGTTCTCAGGCAGGGAACAGTGCTGTATTTACTGTCGTACATCCTGATACTGCAAAGCACATGGCAAGTTTCACCCGCATGAGTAATACCACTGATTTCAACAGGGCTACTCACACAATTAAAAGTTAATCTTGAGTAAGTGCTCTGCTGGACTGGGGCCATGGTTGTTTATCTCATGTGAACCACATATCTTGAAAACTAAATTGCATGGTAAATTACGGACATTTTTAAAAGAAGAGCGCCAGTTCGCTGTCCTTCGTGGTCCTACAAACCATGTTCAGAGGGCCCTCAGCTGTAGTCCACTGTCCTGCCACTAAACAATTGGTCTTTGTGTAGCAGAGGGAGTACCACTGAAATGGCTTTTGCTGTACTTGCACATTCATTTTTCTGGAAACCACAATAAGTCTCCTATATAACTCACTCTCCTTGTGGATTGCCTAGCTGCATTTTTGACATCATGGACGTCCCACGATATCAAAACTCTTGTGATTTCACAGTGCTCAGAGAATTGGTCCAGTAACCCTTTGTTTTCTTTCTTTTTGGCCTCTGATTTCTGGGAGCAAGGCTGTCTTCAAATACCTTGTTTCTTCCCAGTCTTTCTTTTTCTGCTCTGGGGCTATGCCATGATCTTGAGATAAAATCCCAACCTCAAGCTGAAAAGCCTTTTTCAGTGAAAGTTTTCTTAGAACTCATTCACTTCAAGTCAGACCTTGGGTATTGATGAGTGAGACTTCCAGAGGAAAAAAAAAAAGTTAGTTCTTTGGAAAAATCCTGTCTAACTCTGCCTCTGACTACTTTTGATTCAATGAAGACTTACCTTCTTCTGGCTTGCAGTTTGTGTTCTTTGCTTTTATTTAGTAAGATGTCAAGGGGAATTTTCAAAAGAGATAATGGGTTTAGCATCTGGAATCCCCCAGAAAGTAAATGGTGGCTGAATTCCTATAGTCTTAGGAGTCCTTATTGCCCTCCTCCTGCATTTCTCCCTGTCTCCATACATTGTCTCCATACATTGTTTTGTCCCTGTCTTTTGTGTCTGATAAAATCTCTCAGTTTTAAAATCAATAATTAGTCAGAGATCCCTTTTTACTCTACAATGAAAATTTCTGAAAAGTTACTCCAGTGGAGCTTATCCAAATGTGAACTGCATCTATTAGGAATAAATCCAGCAGAGGCAGAAAGGCAAGATGCTTTTTGTAGACTTTAAAGTACACCACCTTTACAAATGAGGGGAGGTATGCCCTACATGAGCAGCACTGTTGGGCTTCCTCCTGTGGTCCCAAGCAGGGAAACCCTCTGGGATCACCAGGCCTGGCCAGCTGGAAGAAATGAGGTAGTGTGTGGTACCTTTCACTGTGAGGAGAGTCTCGGTAGGAGTCAGGGGTCTCTCTTGCATGCCGGAGGAAGCTGTTGCCTTCCCGTGGCCCACCGATGCCATTGAGGCGGCCCCGTGGCCCCGTCGGGCTGGTGTGCCTGCTGTTCTCCACAGAGGAACTGACAAGCACCGAGTGACTTTCGGAGAGGATGCTTTCAGTGTGGCCGTGACTCCAGCTGCAGGAAAGAAGGAGAAGGGAGCAGAGGGTGAGACGGTGCTTTGATTGCAAATGCAGATGAGAAGTTTAACTGGGGGAAAGCGAGGACTCTGCTGGAGCTTTGGGTGTGCAGCGCCTTAGGGCTGGTAACTGGGGCTGCAGATTTCTGTGAATTACAGGAATCCACACACATTGAGATGACTTTGCACGTCTGGGTAAAAGGAAGAAGAAGGAAGGCTTTCCATACTCTAGGACTGGAGACTGATCTTTAAAACAGAAGACCAGTCACTGATTAAGCAATCTGCATATACTGAAATTCACTCTAACAATGTTGTAATGCCATTCGATCAATAAGAACTTTGTAAATTCCTGGAAAGTTAATTAGTTAGGTGACATGACACTAAATATTGTTAGTCATAAAATTAATACACTACAAAGGGAGCATATACTTCTCTCTCTCTCTCTCTCTCTCTCATATCTTTTCTGTTTTGCAATGGCAGCAGGATGGATATTACAGGTGTTGTTTCACTTCCCTGTTGAGTACCTGTGGCTGGACGTCTGGGTGACTGTTGTGGAGTGATGTGTTGTTGAGGTGTAGTGGCTCGTGGAAAACGAGGTCTCTGTTTCTCGCTCAATGACACGCTCGCTGGAGATTACATTTTTTGAAACGTACTGCTGAAAAAAACCATATAAACCTCATGTTTACAAACCAAAATTTACAGCACATCTGCAGATGTAATTAACGTATTTTTTCCCATAAAGACAATTTTTTTTTTTTTTTAATGCACCAAAGCATTAACTTTGTTACTCAAATGTGGGCAAACACAACACTTACACTTTTGAGTACATTCATGTACACCTCCATGTATTTATCCCATCTAAACTCAAGATTGAAGGAAACAAATGAGGAAATTAGCAAAAGGCTGCATCCCAGTCAGGCTATAATCAACCTACATATGTAAGAAGGAAATGAGAAGTCATCAAGGATAGAGACCTGGAAAGGCAACCAGCACATTGATAAAAGATTAAAAAAATAAATAAAAAAATATTGTCCAGTGGGCAAGACAGGAGTAGTTAATTAGCACTGGCAATTTTTCATCGCACCATAAATATCTGGGCAGGAAATAGTACCAATGGGCATTCAGTACCAATGGCTCAAAGCCCTGTGAGATGGGGCTGGAGGTTTGTAGTGCCTAGACTACTGAACAGTTTTTATCTGTAGCCCACTGATATCACCAGATATGCTGTTCTGGGTAGGACTCTCCATTCTACTCAATGTGGACTACTTGTTTCCTGTCTCTTAATCGCTGTTCATTATTTAGTTTATTTGAGGGGAAATAGCACAAGCTGAGCTCTTCTGAAAATGTGTCTTAACAAACATCAGTGGGAGCATTGCTGTTGCCTTAGCAGAGACAAAGGCTTGGGTAAGAGATTGGGTGGGGAGTAGCTGTCTGCTCCCATTGCTCATTGTTCTTTGACGAAGGGCCAGGGTATACTTGGCCAGCCATGACTTGGCAATGCCCAGTCATTGCTACTATCAGGTGAAGTCTTCAGCTAGACTTTTACCCCAAAGCTTCTTTCTTTTTTTTTTTTTTTTTCCTTTTCTTAACTCCTCAACAACTTCTCTGAAGCTGCTGCAGCAGTGTTTTGGTTGATGGTGTCTATCTCTTTTCACTGTCTTACGTGAAAAGCTCTGCATTGCTGTTATATTTGAAAGAAGAAACTTGGTTTTGAGGACTACTGAACTGAGGGTCACAGGTGTCATTGCTCCCTGGACGTGCACAGGGAGCCTGAGGTGTGTGCTGATGAGGTTTCACTCCTGATCTACAATGGCTGGCCCCACTCACCAACCACAAGGGGCAATAAGAAGAGCAAGAAATTGTGTTTGTAGAAACTGATCCCTGTGGTCACGCTCAGCCCAACTGCAGTGCTGGTACCATTTTATTTGTTGTTGTTGTTGTTTTCTGTTTGTTTGTTTGTTTGTTTTGAGGTATTGCTGTTGCTTCTGGTGTCCCAGGCCTGCAGGCACAGCTGCAGCACTGTGGCATGCACCAATGAAATGGCCGTCTGTGGAAATGTATCTCATCCTACTGCGTATTTATCACAGAGTCCCAAATTGTTTCTGGGTGGAGAAAGCCAAGTGAATTCAGCCACCAGCCTGTGGCAGGGAGAAGTCTCACAGTGTCAGGGCAAGCTCTGCCATGGCACTGGCAAACTAGGTTGAAAGGTGAGCAGTAGGACTTACGTTCACCAACTGGACGTTGTCTGGTGGTGGGTTGGGGTGGTGCGGCCCATTGGCCATGTTCATCACGTTGTTCCTCTCCGAGCGGAGGCTCTGCCGAAGGCGGTCATGCAACTTTTTCCTCTGCTTCCTGTATATGAAACACGGAAACGGCTTTAATAGACAAAAGGAAAGCAGCTGCACCTTTCAGCATGATGATGATGATGATAATGATAATGTAAAGTTTCTTTATTGCCAGCACTTTCCCCACTGCTGCAAGATCTCAGTCACCCCTAAGACTGCAGGTCTAATTGCAGCTGGAGCTGTGGGGACCTGCAGAGGGGAGAGATGTGTGGGCACCCTTCCAGGAGTCAGCAGGCCACAAGGGGATGGGAAAATGTGCGAGGGAGACGGAGGCCACTTCCAAGCTGTGCTCTGTTTCAGGAGAAGCTCTTTGCTGCACTCTGAAGGGAAGGAGGAGAGATTTTAACACCGACACTTTTGCTACCCTCCCCATGGCCATAGTCAGGTTTCCAGAAGTCTTCCAGGTCTCATTTCTCTGCTCTCCACAGGGTGCTGCCACACTGCACAGGGTGGCCTAGACCTTGGGGCCTGCATGCAGCTGTTTGCAGTGGTGGTGTGTGCATACCTAACAGCCTCCTTTCTGCTTCCTCTCTGGCGTGGCATTTGTTTCACAGGCAGGCCAAGGTGCCTATCAGCGGCAAAATTTAACAGCATTGCTACGATTGGGGCTTTTTGTGATCCTGCAGCTATGCACTTTTTGTGGGATTTACCCCACTTACCCCAACAGTGTGCTCCAAACGTATAAACTTGTTAAAGAAGTTAGGGGTGCAGAGGAAGCCCCAGAAATAATACAAAGAAAGAGGCTACGTGAGGTATCACTGAGCCTGCAGCCATCCTGGCAGCTCTGGAGGGTTTCATTACAGCATCAGATAAACTGGAACCCAGTGACTAGCAGATGGATGCCAGGGCAGTTAATGCATTCAGGAGAACCCTCCATCTTCTGTACTAATGTCACAGTCTCTAGCTGACTCAGACACTTATATTGTGCCCCATCATCAGCTGATCCTTCCCGATTTGCTAACTGTTCCAGTTCTCCTTAAGAGAACTTTTCAGGAGAGCATTATCGGCTGTCAATGACAAAATCTGCAGCATACTACGACCGGGTGCTGCAAAGGCCATGAAGAATGCACTAAATGGAACACCAAAATAAATAAGCAGGGAGCGTGCTATTCAATTTCAGTCTTAATTTATCAATATTCCCCAGTTTTGCCTGATTATATTGGAGAACTTCCACCTTCCTGCCACAGAATCCAGGGAAGTGAAGGGAGGATGCAGGCTCCATCACACTGCAGAGTGCATATGACCTTGGCTGTGGCAAGAGCTGAAACTCACACAACTCCCTAAGCTGTATGCAGAAGTGCAGATATTTTTGGCAGGATAGGATGGTGTAAGACATAACTGTTTTCAATCATGTTTTGAACTCAAGGGGACAATTTCAAGCTTTCCAAAAAGGAGAGGGGATGGAAAACAATATGTTGAAGCTTGATAGCCAGGGAAGCTTAAGGAAAAAGAAGACATGACTTGACATACTGCATTTTAAGTATTTTGTGTACATATATGGGCCTGGATAGTGGAAGACACCTAATTTATGTCACTCCGTATAAATGGTGCAAGCAGACACAACTGTCTTGGAAATGCTCCTTTCTCAGCAGGACATGATCACTGGTCCACTTGGGCTTTGTGCTTTGGAGATATCTAAGTCACAGCTACTCAGACATCATGTTAGAAAACACAGGTAGTTAACTGGATGGAGAGTAGGGCAGGGAGATATCTGGGCAGCTACCCAAAAGCCAGTGTGGGCTAAGAAGAAGCACACAAAAATGTTTAACTTGATTTCACAGCACCTTTCAAGGTCCATAATATTGGAGCTGTGTTGGTGGGAACTGAGAATGACCCAAGCCCCTTTACTTGTTAGAGAAAGTGGGTTCAAGAAAGTTTGGATTCATCATCTATGGGGCTGATATCCTGTCATTTGCTGCCTGGGAATCTGTCCCTATGAATCCATATTACTTCCCACATTTAGTGATTAGTATATTTGCATTTTGCATGCTTCCACATGTGTCATTTTTACTCCAGTTAAAGGACACTAACTTAAAAAAAGAAGTTACTCTAGGAATGAGTACTGAGGAGAAAGAATAATGGGAATTGTAATGTGTGCTTCACTAATTCTGAGGAGCCTTTTCCTTAACGTAAATGACTGGCAAATAAAGCACTTCTGAAACAAGACTCAGTGTCAAAAGATGTTGCCTTAGCATTTGATCAGCAGCATCTCTTGCAAGGAGACCTACAAGATCTAAGCCATTTCATTTTATTTGATATGTTCTCCTAATACTGTTCCAGGATTTTGCTGGGTTTCTGCATTTTCTCCTACCAGGAGGATAAAGCATGCAGGGAACATCTCATAGATAGCAGCCTGGCATCACTGCTGCATTTGGAGGGCCACAAACTGGCAGCTCGCTTTCACTCTTGCCAGCTGTATTTGAAAACAATTCACTTTTGGCTAGCAATGATTGCTGATATCTGGGATGAACTGTGGCAAAGCATCCATACTCCTGGTGTATTTTGAGGGCATTTTATACAGAAAACGGTACTTAAAAACCCTGACTAAATGTTTATTTAAATTCATGAGGAAGCCTTAGCTGATTTCAATGATATTTGGATCAGGACAGATGTTGTTTATCTGCCCTAGTTTGACCGTTGTTATTTCTAAAAAGAATAATTAATCTGACTCTTTATTAGTGTTCAGTGGTTCCCAGCTCCCAGCTGACCATTGGCACAAAGGTTGTGGGTAGGAGCCATGTGAGTGTGTGTGGCTGGACTATCACTGAGGGGGCAAATGACCCCCTCCCTGCTTTTAACACATCCATTATTGGTGGAGCTTGCAAGGAAAACCAACAACCGAACTGCTGATCAGGCCCTGCAACAGTAAATCTACAGGTTTATACAAATGTAGAAGATTTATGATAAGGGTTTTCTGTGTTTTGGTGGGGAGATTTATAAGAACAGCCAGAAGTTTTGGCAGCACAAATCCTGCTGATGTTCAATATAATTTATGGCCCAGAATGCCTCATGCATGTTTGAGAGTCACCCCCAGTAATTTACGAAGGCTCAGAGAATGCATTAAAGTGCCTACTTTTGCATTGGGAGTACTTTCACATTCAGTTCTTTGGCCTTTGGCGTTTACTAACTTTTAACACTGTTAATCTTGTTCTCAAGTATAAACAAACTAAGCTGATCCTTAAAATTTACTGCTGGGTAGCAACATGATTCCACTGATGGGGTTTGTTCCCATCCAGCTAGGAAAATCATAAATGTGTGATAAATGAATTGCAAGTCGGTAAAATTTGGTTGAGTCACATATGAATGGTGAGAAACCTCTCAGATACCCATCTTATTTTTGCACTTATTGACATGGAGACCTGCAACCGCCTTGCTTGACCATAGTAACCTGACCACAGGGTTGCCTCTTCAGTTCAGCTCTGGAGAAACCCTGTTAACAACCAAATGCTCAGAGAAGTAGAAGCTACAGTCAACTGGGAAGGCCCTGACAGACAATCACAGATATAAAATAGAAGAGAAAAGTTTACTTGGTTTTGCAGTAGGCCACGACACACATGATGCCAACTACTAGAAGAGCAATGCAAATGCCAGTTATGGTCAGCACCCGTTTCTGGTACAGTTCCTCAGCTTCTAGAAAGGGACAAAAACAGAGAAGGTCACAACATGGAGGATAGCTAGGCAAGGTGCACACAGTCCACAGCTGGCATGCTACATACCACTGCACAGATTCACACAGCCACACCGAAACACAGCCACCACACTTCAGGCAAAATCATTATTGACTGCAAGGAGAACAGGACTACACTGTAAGCTCTAAACAGAGTACCGAGGACGAGTGATCATCCGTACAATTACAGTCAAAAGTAATCTCTTTTTGTTTAAGTCAGCAAGAATAATATCTAAGAAAAAAACTTCACAATTGACAAACACTCAGCATTTGCTGGAAATAAAAGTGCAACACACTAAGGTAATAACATAAATTTGCAAATGCTTTGGAAGTTTTTCTCTGCAAAGACAGCTGGAATGAAAGCCAACTTTATAAGTCTTTTAGATAAATGTATTTTCTTGATTTTATTATCTTTTTTTTTTTTTTGACTGTTTTCATATCCAATATCCCTCTGCCCCCATGCCAACTTGTATCTCAGTTGTCTTTGCAGGAAAGATTTCAAAATACCCTTCTACATTTGAAACATGAGCTTGGCTTGTAAACATATTACCAATGGAAATGAACACAGGTTTTGAGCTCTGGTCATAAAGTTCAGACTGTTTCTCCAGTGCAGCTCAAAAAACACAGCAGTATCAGTAACTAGTAGTGCGTTGTATCAGAGAAATTCTTGGTTTTCACTTGCATCTTTTTATGTCTAGCTAAGGAACTCTGCTCTATCTAGAGTGGCAACTTGCTCTGTGATGAGAACTTGCTGCTGATCTCATTCATGAGAGATATTTTACTATTATAAAGACGTTAGTAGCACCAGTAATGTTTGGATTGGAGCTACCCTTGCATTCCAGCCTCAATCACTCTTGGCAGAGAGCATCAGTGTATGTTGTACTTGGGAAACGTTACGTAAGGAGTGCTGAAATGGAGACACACATTCTGTGTTGACAGAAGAGGTAGCTTTTATGAATGTGGATTTGCATTCCTGTTTTTAGGACAAAAATGGGTCTCTGTCTTGTTTTTTTCTCAAGTTTTGTTTTTGATTAAGCAGACAGTCCCGAAAGCTTGCTCTGGGGGATCTGGACCGGAGGGTGGCATTAGGTCAGTCTGCAGTATCGAGTGCAGTTGGAATACTGGTGATTAAAAGTAAGTCAATGAATAAAAGCTGCACAGGTCCGCAGTGCCTCAGGAATAAATGTCAGCATTATTACTGACAAGAGGGTCTTACAAAAACATAAAAGGCCTATGGGGCAATTCACAAGGCGATATAGAGAATCACTTCCTTGTTGTGGTCCCTCACATGTGTCATAAGTCTCTATCCAAGCTCAGGGTCTCTAAAATGCTGGACTGAAAGGAGCTTTGAGGAGGCCAGGGGAGAAATCAGAATGGAATACATCCTCTCACCTCAGTAATGGAAAAAGTACCAGCACAGAAGGTCAGTTAAGGAGGAAATCCTCCCCACTAAGGAGGGAGCATTTATTTCTCTCAAGTGTTTCCTGGGCTTCCTTAGTTCAGTTTTAAAATTGCTGTGGGCACCAAGGTGCACAGGGGTGTGCCTGAGACTGCAATTTGTGCCACCTTGCAGGACCTCACTTAAATTTGTCTCCATGATAAGTCTTCCCAGCTTGTGGAAGACAAAATGTGATTGTCCGAATCCACACCTACTTTGTTCCCCAGGAAAGAAGGGAAGCAAAAAGGACTGAGACTCTGAGCAGGATCAGCATAAGATTAAAACCCTGGAATTTGTGGGGAGTGATGGGTATTGGGGAAATAAAGGTGGTTGTTCTCTGTCCTAGGTGGTGGGATTGCTGAAGCTATTGCTTCAGAAATGTGGTTTCAATCACTGTAATTCACTTATCTGAAATAACTGTTAATTAATTTAATAAATGTTTTCGCCAACTGTTGATAGATGGCTAGGTGCCAGTGCAGACACGACCCAATATCCAGTGCTGAGATTTGCAAAATATCAGTAGGGCATTAGCCCTTTGAGGTTTTCCAGCCTCAACGCAGCTACTCACTGCCCAAGATTCATGACAGATGTCAAATCTTACATGCTACAAATCACCAAGCAAGAAGAAATCTTAATTTCTCTGATACAATCCACCTTATCACGGAAATAATTCTTCTTACAAGCCAAACCCACTGTAAACAAAAACACCAGCAAACAGGTCATGAGCACTCTCAGACAAAATTAATAGCACTGATTATTTACAAGGGGGAGGGGAGAAGAAGTGAGTTTGGTAAAACTAGGATGCTGCAAAAATGTATTAAAGAAAACAAAACAAAACAAACCTCCAAGAATAGGAAGTCAAAAAAGGGAAGGAAGGAAAGGATGAAACTCCAAACCAAACCAGGACAAAGAGAAAAAGAGGAAGGTGAAAAACAGGGAAAAATGAGGTTAAAGGGTTGAGAAATCAACTGCAGGCCTGGCACAGCATGCTTGATACTGGAAAAAACAGAGTGAAGAAATGCTTGGGGACAAAAAGAACAAGGCTGAAGCAGAATCTGAAGGGATTTCTCATACAGCATAACTCCTTGCCTAGGCTAGTTAGTGGCACTTGATCCCCTTCCCATTTATGCCCCTTCTAAAAGCGCTTATTAGTTAGCCATGAAAATGGTGTATTACGAATGTCACAGGAAACAGAGAATTGTGCTAAGCAATTTAGGGGCAAATTTGAAATGCTTTGAATCTACTTTTTTTTTTTTTTTTTTTTTTTTTTTGATCATGCTGTCAGCTGTTAGCTTGTGAAAGCAAAATGAATAAATATGTATCAACCCGTTTTCCTTGGGTGGGAAGGGAAAGGAGGAGGAGGAGGACTAAGTAACAGTGGAAACTGTGCTTGGTCGTTTATACTGAGGAAAAACTGCAAAAACTGCACTGACTCAGGAGGGTTATTGTAGGCTGGTGTTGTTGCAGATGAGCCTGGCAGCAAAGTGGTGATTGCCTTGCTAGTGCTGTCAGAGGGTTGAAGCTTGCTACACACATGTGGGACTCTCCTGGGCTTGCATGCAATGAGGGCGCATCAACAGAAGCCGGCTGTGGGTAAAGCTGTGAGCGATGCTTCTCACACTGGCACATCTGTGGGTTTGTAGGTTCCTTAGGGGCATGGAAAGATACACGCCAGGGCATGGTTTCATTAACCAAATCCCCTCCCACACCTTTCAGAATGAGGACAATCCAGCCTAACTTGATGTCCTCCCTAAACTCTGGGGAGAAGTGGCTCCCCAGGAGAGTCAACAGCTCCAGAGTGCCTGGCAGGGTTCAGGTTTCCCTGGGGGCACAGAGGGGTCTGGAGCAGTGGCACCCCCAGCCTAGTGGCCTGAGCAGTGGGTCTGCAGTAGAGGATGGGATTTTGACCCAGGAACCAGCAAGCTCCCACCAAAAATTCACCACACGTCAGGCTGATGGGTGGTAGGGGATGGGGGACAGGGGTCCCGGCCGTGGCTCTGCAGTGGCAGGGAGTTTGGAGACAGCTATGTAGGGAGGATGTGGCACACCAGTGCCTCTCCTACAGGGAATCTCACTCCCAAACTCCTTCCTGGGGAATATCAGAGGTGCCTTAAGGAGGCTGCATGGCCCTGAAACCCCATGGAGTGGGCACGCTGGCTGGTGCAGTGCACACAGAGCTGGTTGATGATGCCCAGCACAGAAATACAGGCTGCCTTGGAAGTGCTCATCACACTAGCTCAGAAAAAGCCCACAGAGGAATATGTGTGCAGTGAGAATTTAGAATTGCTTTTGGTCAATTAAGTATAAAAATTCTGTAAATAAATATATTTCCCTACATAATGTTAGGAAAATCTAAACAACATTTGGACTCACTTATCCATGTCAGTCCCTTCCAACTTGGAATATTCTATGATTCTGTGGTTCTACAGCTCTAAGATATTAAATCCCTCTATATGCAGCCCTTCAAACATGCACATTATGCAATTAATTTCACATCACCCTAATTTATATGTAATTGATAATAAATGTGGTCTTAAATTTGCTCTATTTTAAAGCTTTTCTTCTTAAAGGTCTCTGCCATTTTTTGAAATAATTTGGTTCCAAGAGGTGGTTCCACTGGTGTTATCTTAGATAGAAAGCAAAATTTGCAAGTCAGTTTTTTTCTAAGGATTTTAATATAATTTCTCATATGTTAATGTAGCCATATATCTTCTAATAAAACCTAGTTTTTATGACTGAGAATTAATATTATCTTGTGATAATAATAACAATAAACTGGGTTGTGATAGATTTTCTAAGTTTAGATTTGTAATGGATTTTCCACAGTTCACAGCTTAAGCTAATGACATTTTTTGTGCGCATTTTTAATAAGAATATGAAGTAAAATTGTATGAAAAACATCAGTTGCTATAATAAAAATCAGTTGCCAGAATAAGAATGACTTGAATTTGAAGTTAGCCTACTAAAGAGGTACGTTATTATAAGATTACTAAACATTAATTGGGTAAGTAGTCTCGTCACGAAGAGGACTTAAAGATCTGTTTCTATTATCTTAAGCTGTAGCATAAAAAAACTATCCACTACCAATGTTCTTGGACGGGTGCAATTATTGAGTTTGTTATAATAAGTACTGAACACATTTGCTGACTCGAGGACGTAGAGTCTTCCTGTCAACATGTATTTATGTTCCTAAATAACTTTCATTTCAGTGCTAATTTACAGACCTAGAAAATGTATACATGGCTATCATTTACAACTGTGTATATGCATCCTATTTACATACCTAGTTGTGGGTTTAGAGATAAAACTTTACTTGGAAACCAGAGCTCAAAGCTGTAAATTTGCAGAATTTTAAGTGGCTATAACAGCATATCCTTTTTTTATAGACTAGTTAGTCACTTTGCTTAATGCTCTCAGCATTTCCAAAATTTGGCTACCCTAGAAGAACTTAGCAAAAGCAAATGTCAAAACTAGTCAAAATTACACATCAGAAAAAAATAAATGTACACTATGTTATGATTACTTCAGTGATTCCTAGACCTCCTTAGATCTGGAATATCCTACCAGTATCACCATTTTAGTGAGCTGATTGCTGCTAATATTTTGACAGGTTGTTGTTATAGCTGTATGATCCCTTCTAAAGCATAAAGAAATTGGTTAGGAATTGAAAAGGGGTGGTGGAGAAAAAAAAAAGGGGGAGGGGGAAGGGGTTATCTCTCAGGCTCTAAAATCTGCAGGCTAAAAGGAATGATTGGTCCATACCCATAAATTCAATCCCAAGATGCTCTGCCAATGCAGAAAGTTGACAAAAAAAAAGAAAGAAAAAGGAAAAAGTTTCAGAAAAGAGCAATACACTGTACTCAAAAAACAAATCACATATGAGTATTATGGCTATTCTGTGTCTGCACATGAAACAGGCAAAGGGGCGTGTAGTTAAATGAGCAGTGCTTGAGAGCACCTCTGTGGGCTACATGACCAGAGCTTCTGTAAGGGTTACACACCAAAATATGTACGGGGTATCTGAACAGCCACAGTGCAGTGAACACAGCAGCAACCATTAACCCTTAAACATCTTACTGAGATGAAGGGGGCTATGGCTCAAAGATGCCATGTGAAATAGTCAGCCGTTTTCAGACCATGAGGGCACAGGGTGGCTTACAAGGAGTGGTGTCCTCCAGCAGAGGGGCTGTGCACTGCTCTCCCCTCTGGCCCTGCTCCTGTCCCTGTTGTGTGGCTCCTCGCTCTTGTCAGCTGCTACCTGACGGCGGCTAGGACCATGTTCTGAGCAGTGGGAGCCCATCTCAGCTTTGGGAACTGACTTCAGCAGGGCTCTCCTTTCCAGAAGATAAGGAGCCAGTCCCTTTCCCTTGCCTTCACCAGAATCACCCTCTGGCTGGCTGCATGCCCAGTGGGGGACAGGGGCTGACGCCATTTCCATCAGCTCACCTGCCAAAATTAGCACCCCCAGGCCCCAGCATTAGGGGAGAGGCAGAACAGAGATTCTCCCTCCAGCTGGTACCATTGGAGATCCTTCCCATAGGGTCAAATCCATAACCATGGCAGCTCTCACTTTCTTTGCCCTTGCATGATGCATAATTTAAATCCAACCCTAATTTTCTGACCAAATGGATTTTTATGTAGCTTGTACACATTGGGAATGCCAATTCTCTCCTGCCAATCAGTAACATTTAAGGGTTAAGTAAGTTGGAATCCACCCAGATCTCTTCCTAAAGAGACAGTTTTACATGCCTACATGAACACTGCTAATGATATACATTAGTTGCATAGAAAGCTTGGTTAAGTCTTTGATAAAATGAATGACATGCCCATGCATATATATTGCTGGATTTATGCTTGCTTACAGGTAAAACTCCTAGCCTGGATGTAATTTAATTTCAGGGGAAGTCATTCATATCATGCAGTTTCTATTGCAAATAATCCAATGGGAAATTGGTACTTAAAATGGGAATATACGCTGGCTGAGAGCCCTAACAAGAAAACATGCTGAAGAAACATGCACCACTTATTCAAACCTAGCTAGTATATAGCTCGTATTTATCTTTGTTATTCCTAGCTACATTGCCTAGACATGATTAAAAGAAAGCAGAATATCCCAGCACTTTTCATTTTATAAACAGATCATCACTTTTGATCTTTTCCTATTTAACCCAGTATTGTTGCACATTTATTAGATGTGATTACAGTGTGCATTTTTTTATTGAATATTTGTCCAAGTGCTCTAAAGAGGAATGCAATTAATTATTTTTAACAACTCAGTTTTCATTCTATGAAAAGACTTTTTTTTTTTTTGGCAGAGCATAATTGGAAGATATAATTCTTGCGATGTATTTTTTTCCCCCGAAGTGACTTACAGCTACAACTCATTGGAAATACTGGGATCTAGCATCTACAGAATAAGAATATGATGCCTGCAAATGCTGGAACAGGTTCTCTAGAGTTATATGCTACATTCATGAGAAGTGTGACACAGCTGCTAGGCACTCAAGATTTTGGGGTGGCCATCCTATAGAGTTAGGTGAGTGGGAGCATGGGGACACAGTACTGCCCAGTGAGGGACACAGTAGAGGTCTGTGTGGAAACCATACACCTGACAGAGGGAACGACCCACTTGAATGAACTTCATGCAGCAGCAGAGAGCTCCAGGGAGACCAATTTCACCTTGGAAGCATCAAGCTGTAGTGTTTCTTAGGCCATTATTTAGTTGTCTTATTAAATGTGTTCTCTGGGTCATGGGACTTTCTGGAAAATCCACTTAGTTAACTTGAATTGAAAAAAAACTATAATCCCCCAAACCTGCACACACTAGAACCCCTACAGGTTGGCCAACTCTGCTTGAGTAGGATGTTCTTTCTTCCTGTGGCTCAGGATCCACTCTGGATCTTAGGTCTTGGTTCATTTCAGTGGTACTTAGGCTACAAAAGCAATTGTGAACATGCGATGTAAAGTCCTATGGCTCCTCCAAAAATATAATCCTACAACTAGATTGAATATCAGACTTCAGAAAATGTCCTTTCTTAATTAGACTACTATATCATAGAAAATTTAGCATTTCATAATTATTAACTGAGAGTTTATAGTGAAAAAACAGTCTTCCTTAACCTCGGGCAGAAGATAGACAACAACATTTTTCAAATCTTTTTGTGTCATTCCGGAGTCTTGGTCTCAGCACATTAAAAGCACAATTTAGGGTGCTGAAAATGAAAATTTCAGGTAAGATTACCTCATACACTCGCAGACATGTGACCATTTGAGAAATATAGAGAAACTGAGAAATAATGAACTAGCAGAATGGCTGGAAAATGTACTTACAAAGATCATCATTTTATGCGGAAGCACTGAAAAATTGAGGCTGTTAAGGTATAACAGCAGAGTTGTGGTCATCCCTCTAGAATATCATAGCTTTATTGAACTCTTGCCTGATTCCTCCTGTAATTTCTTAGCCAAGTACATTTGGAAAGTATGAGGCAAAGGCTATCTAAACAGAATTTTCGCTCTTGAAATTGTCCCTCTTGCTCACTAAAGATGGCAGATCTGAAATGGACACAAGTTAAACTGGTGTCCCACACTGAAATGCTTGCCTTCTGGAGTGCAGAGACCAAATATGATTCATGCCTGAGGTTGCTCACAGTATGCCCAAGTTGTTCTGTATTCACCATGCATGTATAAAACTATTAGCCAATGAAGTAAGTGAGTCACTGAGACCTTTGGATGGGGTCCTTGGCCCATCTGGGATGTTTGGAAGGACAAAGAGTTTACCTGTGATTATGCTCTAGAGAAGTGTCTTCAACCTTTCATCAATCCAAGGCTCCTCCAGAGTTTCTTAGTCCAAGGATCGTTCTGCACAGTGTTGATATAAGAGCTCTCATGCATAGCTACATAAAAATTATCCTCCACTTTTAATGTTAATTCCTTACTTCTATTTTCCTCCATTTACTTTGCTTTCCTGTCTTCAAAGGAGTGAATGTGTGAACGCTGAAATAGAGCAGGTATATCTGCATGGAACAGATGTACATTTTTATGGACCACCTTCTGATATCTTACGGAACAAGAGTGGACCCACGAGCCTCAAAGCCTCTGCAGCAAAAAGCCAGATGGTGCTTTGGTATCTCCTGACACCTCTGGGTGCAGCATGAACTCCTGGCCAACAACCCTAACCTGCTTGTACATATTGCCTACTCTGTGTCTCTCACATCTGCCCTTCCTCTTTGGAAAAACTTGTTAGATTAAGGATATTGGGAAAACACCGGGTAGCAGGTGTGATAGCTGTGCTCAAGGAAAAGATGCTATAGGGTCTACCAGACAGGTGTACAGGATGTGCAAACTAGCACAGTTTGTTCTTAATTTTCATTTGTTCTGCAGCAGTGGGAAGCACCAGGGGATAAATTGTATAGATGTAGTGCTGAAGGTGACTGTGGTGGTGGGGACTCCAACAGCCATCACCTCTTGGCCACAACAGGTTGTTTTACGGTTTTGTGTGTTTGCAAAGTTGGAAGCCAATGGACAGTCAATGTAAATATGTACCTTCCAATAAGCTTCATCACCCAAGCTATGCTGAAATTTCCACTGGCAAAAAGGAAAGACATTTCTTTGAAGGAAGTTTTCTTAAAATGGAGGTTCATCTGATTTCCTGTGTTCTTTTTCAACCTGTTTTTAGAGCATCGTGATAACTGTATATTCCAGGGCTAATCGAATCACTGCCAATATAAACCAGTTAGCCTTGCACCCTGTTGGGGTGGGGGATTTGCAAAATGCTGACCATTGGCCTCATTCTGACCTTGCAAAAGGCCCTCAGCAAAACTTATAACTTCAGGACTCTTCAGGACTCCAGGGCAGATTTATGAAGCTAGCTTTTTCCCAGCAATGAAGCCTGAAGATAGCAACAGCTACCATTAGGCACACTTGGCACAGAACCTCACTGAACCTTTCTTTTCAAATGAAAAAAGACCCTTCTAAAGTCAGTTACAATTAGATATCACTGTATAGTTCACATTTACACTTTTATTTCCTATGACACTTATGTTCTTTAACACTGTGATTTGCTCTGTAGTTTGCAAAAGCTTCATCAACAGAGCTAAATTAAATTAATTACCTGCAACACTTGGTGCAAAATACGAGCTTGCCTTTCAGCCCCAAATACAACATTTGCCTGAAGAAAACTCCCATTATTATCTCCCCTCCCCCCTTTAAATGTATCCTTTTGACTGTGTTGGGTGTAATAATAAGAAGTCATACAAATGCTTCTTCATTGATTTTTCTGGTTAAATATAAATGTACCCTCACTGGACTCTTTCCAACAGTGTTGTTTTAATATTTGTAGCAACTTAAGAAATCTGATGTTATAATTCAGATGCACAGTAGGCTGAAGTCCTGGGGTCTGACTGCCATCGCCTGGGGTTCTCAGAGTATGTAGCTGTGTGCTCTTCTGCCAGTGCATTTCAAAGAGAGGTGCACTGGTCTGGCTCAAGTGCTTATAGCTGAGCATAACACCTGCTGCGAGGCAAGGGCATCTATGCCTTTGCCATGGAGGCAACTTCAGGAAATCTCAGCTTGGTGTCTGCTACCTAAAGATGCCTTTAAAAATCCCAGCCAGAGTTAGGAAACTAAAAAACTAAAAAGGAGGGAAAACCCACCTCTCTCTCTCTCTCTCCCTCTTTCTGTGTTTTCCGGGTAGGAAAATTAATTTATGATTCACATATAATTCTACCATACTTTTCAGCATAAGTTCAGTAGCAATCAATGGATATTTTATTTTTATAGTACCTCTTTTTAAAATGTTTTTTTCTAAGACAAGAAAAACATAACTGTGCTTTTCATCACAATACAGAGAAAAGGCCATTTAAATCTAACACTTGGTAAACTTAAACACTGTAATAGCATAAAAAAATTCAAATTCATCATTACCAGAGATGTTTTAAAAATAACTCACACCAATAAAGCTTTTAAAACAGGAGGATAAAACACAGACTTGAATGCTGGAAGGTCTGGTCTCCAGTCAGCACCCTTGGGATTTACATGGGTAGCATCTATGATGAGCAGTATGAATTATGTATGGGCATTTTTCATCCATCACTATAGGAAAACCTATGCATCTCTTCAGGCTCCAAAATGTCCAGCATATACTAACAGCTTTTTGTCCTATGTACTAATGGAAATTAAGCTAGCCTACAGACTCTGAAATACTTCCATGCTGGCAAGCAATCCATCAGAAAAATAGTTCCTATAATACTGATCTTAGATCATAGTACATTATGATGCCAGTGACAATTAATTATGAATAATAATCATGAAATAAAATGTAAGATCTAAGCAATTTTCTTCGATGTTACCTTTGACTTTGTTATAGCCAAAGAGACAATAAATATTCAGTGTGCTTTCTGTTTTTGCACTGACAATTAATAATAATTAACCCGTCCCTCCATGGGAAAGCTTCTAAGATGATCTGACTGCAGTGCTGATTCTCCCAGTGGTCTGACATAGATTGCTTTGTGTGCGCATGTGCGTGCTACATTTCTTTGGGCTATTAATCTGGCTTTGAAATACTTGATCTCTTGCACCTGTTACCCACAAATAAATACTTCAAGCCCCATTGTTGATTCCATTTTCCCTCCTTTTCTTTTTCTTTCTGTGCTCTCTTTGCTCTGAAACTTGGACAATGAGAAGAAAGAACACTTTGATCCTGTTTAGAATGTGCTCATTAGAAACAATGTAAGCATGTCAATTACCTTTAACTTGTTCCAAAAACAAAACTCATAAACAGTTCATCTATGCATCCCTTTACTGAGGGAGTACTGCCCTGTATTTAGATACTTTTTTTTTTTTGTGGAAAATAAAATGTGAGACTTTCAAAATGCCATTTTTGCACTTTTAGTGCTTGATGTCATTGGGAAGTCCGTACCACACCATTCAGTGTTAATTTCACAGCGTTCCTAAGTCTTGCATTTCCCCATAACCTCAATGCCAAACAATCCAGGAGAGTACTGCAATTGCTTTTTGTTATCATTTTCATGCAACAAGCAGAGACGATCAATATTAGGCCTTAGGCAACAAATCTAGTTAAAGATTAAAAAAAAAAATTGGAGGAAAGATGCAGCGACAAGAAAGCAGCACCGACTGAGCATGCTTCTACTGCGGCACAGACAGAAAGGTAGTGGACGTACTGTAGAAGCTGGCCATTACGTAGTTTTGGCAGCGATCACCAGTAAATTCATTTGGGCACCTGAGAGGAAAAACAAACAAAAAAAAATGGTAGAGAAAAAACAGAGAAAAGAGAAGAGGTGAATATATGCTAAGAAAGAAGCTCCTTCAGTGTGAACTGATATGACTTGGTGAGTTCACTTTCAGAAACCGAATCTCGGTTTAGTGTGTCAAAACACCTCAAGATATTGAGAGCAACTCATTTGCTCTATGGAAATGAACATGAAATTCCCCCCAGAAAAACCAGCCAAAACCAAACCAATCCAGATCAAAGTGTGTTTCGATATGTAAGAGAGAAAATCACCACTTCAAATTCACAAATTGCTTTTAGGATGCACTTTCCACAAGGCAGCGAGGACACAAGATCTGTACATCACTCATCTCCGTGAGTTTGTTCTTTTAGAGTAGCACTTTACAGCAGTCTCCCAAACAAGAGAGCTGCCAGTGTGTGCAATAAATGCGTCTGCAAACGGATGGAAAGATCAAAAATCACACAAATGAGAAACATTTTGGAGGTCAATAATGCCATGGTGTACAGATTTTACTTTTGAAAATCAGGTCTTAAATTAGTGTGTAAAGAGGCCGGTTCCAGCTGAACTGTGAAAACACCAAGTACTATTGATTTTGTTGCTGTAGTTGGGGAAGAAAGCAAAGTTCAGATTATTTTAACATACTTTCTTGGTTTTGGATTTTCATGGGCAGAGTTTCAGTACATCTTGCTCCAGTGAATCCAGGTTGGCACCTAAAGGGCAAAAACGTGATAAGCAATAGTACACCAAAACCACTGCACTAACAGACTGATATCTGCTGGCCTATGGAGATGGTAGTGCATTAAATGACCTCCTGGTTAGGTGTTAGTGAAAAATGACCAGAAAAGGGGCAAGAAAGTGTAATCTTTCTGAAAGATAGCACTTCACAAAATTTACTGCAAAAATCCACCAGAGAAAAAAATAGGAAGTCTTTTTGTTTGCCTGTTTTGAAAAAGAAGACCTAGCAAAAATGTGTATCAACTCATTGCTTTTTCCACGTCATGAAGCGATCAGATTGAGTTTTTAAAATTTGCAATGTGCTGTATAATTGCGATTTATACTGTTGCAGTCATACAGAATCCATGAAAATACTATCATTTCCCTATTTCGTAGTGACAAGTCATGCTTTTGAGTAGTTTCCTTAAACGGGAGATAGTTAAAACAGCAATCACAGAAAAGCCCAAAAAAAAATATAATCCAAAAAGTGACGACAACGTGAAACACAAAGGTAGGAGGTATCTTTAACATGGCTGACAAGAGGAAAATGAGTCAGTCTAGCCGACAGGTAAGGCAATTGGGCAGAGGTGCTCTCAAAACTGGAAGCTCCGTAACCTTTTATTTCTTGTGGTCTTCTGTGCAGGTTGCCCCTTGGTCACAGTGAAGCAATTCCACTTCCATGCCTTGCTTATCTTCCCTTATGCTGCTGGCTGTCAACTCTTCCTTCATCTTTATTCTTGATTTTGAGGCAGAACTCAGCAATTTGCCCCCAAAATATTACCATAGCAATGCAAGCTCCTGTACTTCTGATGCAAGTCTGAATGACTCTCCACCACATTAAAAATATAAAGACTTCAGTCTTCTTCCTTCTTCTGCTATGCGCTCTTACTCAACACATAGACTTTAATAACCTGCTAGCTACTTCCTTGAATCCATCTCACTTTCATTGTCTGTCTTTCTGACAATTTCCATGAGCTTTGCCATGGTGCAAGAATCTCCCTCTCTTCTGCTGCTGATGATTGGGTGCTAACTTCCGTTTCAAACCACCTCACCAATTACTCTTCACAGGATGAAAAGCCTATTTATTTGCAAATGAAAGTTGTTCAGAACAATCCTCTGCCTCTTCTGTCCATCAGAATTGCCTTGTGAATTGAAATCGGGCCTGATCAGCAGATGACCATTGTCAGACAAACACTAGTATCTTGTTCAAATAAACCATGCAGGAATGACTTTGGTATAATGAGTTTACTCTCGGTGTAGCAGAGTTTACTCTGGGTATCTCTAGGTGATTCTTTGGAAGTGATTTCCTGTAATGATATATATTTGTTTATTAAGGAAGGGAGCCAATGTTCTTCAGAGCCAAGATCATATCTTCTGATAAGCACACAATGTAGAGAGATCCCAGTCTCCAGAGACACATTCAGTTGAGAAAAACGCAACAAGGATTAATTCTGTCATGAAAAGGTGATATTGCTGGGCATGACAGAAGACTGGATTTTGATCTATGTTACTGATTAAGAGTGAAAATGCTTTATCCCCTTGATTTCAGTTTTATTTTGTGCATCTCATTAAATATCTATCCTTGGAAAGCTGGCATTTGCATGTGCACCACCTTTCATTTCACAAGGATTTCTCCATCTTGTTCTTCAGACCCAGCCCTTTGCAACCTTAATAAGCATGGCGATTAAAAGTCTTGGGCTTTGCTTCCGCCGCTGGCCGATGGTGTTTGCTTGTTCAGTCTGTGCTTGCTTTCAGATGTTGGTGCAGCTGTGGAGGTGCTGAAAAGAACTCAAGCCCTGGTGTAGAAAAGATTTAAATTGCTTCCAGACTAAGATGGGTCAGTCCCATTCAGATGGTGCTGAAAAGAGTTCAGATGTGCTTGTGCTTGTACTTACACCAAAACTATTGACAACAAATGAACTACAGCAGCTGCCACTGAGAACAGGTCCAGGGTGGGACAGTGGAGACAAGAGATGAGATGAGCTGCCTTCTTATTATTTTGTATGAATGCTAAAGGCATTTCATAGCTCAGGTGTAAAATGCCACGTGGTTTCTGGAGTTCTTTGGCAGGTTGTTTCCTGTAGACAGTGCTCTTACAAACACTTGTAATGGTGTCATTTTGGAAACTTGTCCTACTCAAAATTTCCTTACGTATTTTTTTTTAAGTTCATTACACCTGCAGTTTTCTCTTAGGACAAGAGCAAAAACTGGAGTCAGGCAAACCAGGGCAACAGTGATTCCTTACACAAATAGATGTTTGTATGACTACAGCCTTATAGTTTCCTTTTGGCCTAAAAAATGGACTAGTGAGATTACTTGTTATGGTATTAACTGGGTAGAATCAAAAAGAGGATAAAATAATTGCTTTTCTCTTATACATTCAGTATTCAAAAGGTTCAGTATCTGTATGCGCTCAGAAGGCAGTTCTCAGAAATTCAAATGCATTTCATCAGTGGTTTTTGGTGGGAAGGGAAAGGCTGAATGGATCAGAACTTCACACTTACTTTTCATTCACTGCCTATAAGCAGATATATTGCAGGGTAATTTTTTTTAAAGATTTATTTAGTAGGCTGTTTCATAGCTTATGTCAGAACTGGTATTTCCATTCTACCTTTTAAATGAGCAACTTCAGAGCTTTTGTTATCTTTGTTGAAACAATTTTTCTCTTTTCACCATTTTCAAGAACTTTCTGTCAATTTCTATCCTATCAAAGCCTTTGAATGAAGATAGGGATAGCAACTGGCTATGTCATTAAAAAAATGTAATTCACTCTTTTGCTGTTAAGAAAGGCAGAAGCATTGGAGAGAATTATGTTCATCCAGTGAAAATTGGAAGTAAATTTATTTCTTCAGTAAGAGCAAAAGCCGTAGAAAAGATGATCTCTTCTAGTAAGGAATCAATTAGTCAGACCAGCAAGGCCTTCATGGTAGAATTCTTCAAAAGAACACTACAAAAGCATAACAGTTACTATATTCATATACCTTTTTCTTCAGATAAGAAGGAAATGCTAGGGGCTCTGGTCTTAATTTTACATTTATTGAAGAAGCTATATAATTTTTTGTCTTCAGTGGACTGGTGGACACATTTCCAACTGGACAGAAATGACATAAGAACTTCAGTACAGCCAGTAACATTCAAGCTTCCAACGTCTGTACCATTTTCCAAATGTGACTCATGTTCCTGTGAAATGTCTGAAGATTTTGCACATTAATTTACTTAGGTAGTCTCAAAGTTTCCTTTTTCATGTTTCACGTTTTGAGATTGTTTTGTTCAGCCTGGGACCATAATTAAAATAAATGTAGGAAACATACATGTAACCATAGATGTAACTGTACAATGCATTAGTAAGTCTTTTCACATTTCTTGAGTATTTCACCAAGTTACCTCTTAAAAGCAAAGAATGTTCTTGAAGTTCACACCAGGAACCATGAGAACAAAATCAAATCCAGTCTGGATCACTATACTATGTATTTTACAACAGGATTTTTTTTTTTTTGAATACACAGGTCTAGGTTTTAACAGATTTTTTATTTTTTATTTTTTTTACAAAACCAGAGATACCACTTGGAAAATTCCATGGTTGTTGTGAATCTGAGTCATGGTTTTTTGGTTAGGGATAAAACAAATTTAGAATGATATGGCTCATGCTTTAGAAATTTTGTTTTTGCTTTCAACAGATGGACCATATGGAAAAATGTGAACTTGCTACTGAGGCAGAAATATGAAGAGCAAGTACCATATTTCAAGCATTCTGTTTCCACAAGCATGTTCTGAGGGAAGATTTATTTTCTCAGAACAATGAAGGCAATGTGTACTGGATAGATACTTATTTTAATTAACACTGGAATACTGGAATTAAATGTAGACATCTGTATTTTTAATGAAATGAGAACTGTATTTTGTCTTTTCAGTTTCCCAGCACACCCACTTTCAAATACTCACACTTTCATTTCTTATGTTGCTATATTGCATCTTGTTTTGCTACATAACACGAAGTTTCACTTCTGGCAAGTATTAGAGGGCATAGCAAAATGCCTGCAAAGTAGCAGTGTCCCTGACTGTCCACAGGATAAGAATCCTATTCCACTGCTTTACAGTAAATGAGATTCACTCTCTCTGATTTTACAGCTCTGATGCTTTTTCCAAATAGGTCTTGGGCCACCCAGAGAGAGGTACATCTGCCAAATTTGGGAATTGCCTTTTCTTTCAACTCCAGACACAGAATTAAGAGTTATTTCTTGTCTACAACGGAGAAAAAAATCTCCATTCCATTGAAATGTATCTGAGAAAATTAATTAAAAAAATTAACCAACCTATAACATCAAAGAACAAACACAGTCAGATTTCTGCCTATATATATGTATATATAAAACAACAACTTCCCAAACAAATGAAAATTGGGTAGCTCTGAAACTGTCAAGACAGTGCTAATTATTAACAAATCTGGTAGATGCCAAACACTGCTGCCCTGTTTTGTTTTGTTTTGTTTTGTTTTTCTGCATAGTTTTTGGATAAGAAGTTAAAACAGGGAGGTAGGCCCTGGTACGTGCCCAGGAGTGTCATATCAGAATGCTCATCTTGTACTGCAGGTGTATAATGATCACGTAAATTTAACACAATTTTCTCTCTCTCCCATCCAGCCCACCAGAGCCAGCAATTTTTCCATATTCAATTTAACTAAAAACAAATTGAAAATCAATGAAATATTCATCACTTTCTGCAATGGTGCAATCTGTGAAAAACCAAAGCAAAACAAAGCTCATAAAGTGCAGGTAGCATCAATCTACAAAAAAGAAAACTCACAAAGCAGAACATTGTAGTTTTTTTTTTTTTTTAACAACAGTGCCATGCAGTCTATGACTTTCTTGCCTTATGAAAGTATCATAGACCTTCTGCTCACTCACGCATCACAGCCTTCTTTACAAGTACTGTTATTTGATTTTTAGCCAGAGAAGACTGAAAACTTACGTAGTTACAGCAGACAACAGTTTCTGCTGAGCACTCTCTCGTCTGCATGAAAAAAACCCAACATCCTCACAAAAGTTTCTCCTTTCCACTCAGTCCTGCTAGATCCCAAGGATGTTTCCTAAGGCATTAAATGTCGAGTTCCCTCTGAAGTGAGAGAAGCAATACTAAGACTGATTTAACTCCAGAAGTAAATACTGCGTGATGTGATACCATGCAAGAGGTGTACTCTGATGCTGTAGTTCTTAATGGCTGTTCTCCAAAATAAAGGACTATTGCAACAGTCTGCTACAGTGCAGGCCAGGACTTGAGAAAAGTGCACAAGCACAACACTTAAAACTAAACTCATGCTCATATGTCTTCCCGAATCAAAGATCCTCAAATGAAATAGTAACCTCTACCAATTGCCTTTACATTCATTGCTTTTTATGCATTTGACACCACAGCAAAAAATCCAGCAGAGAATCCATTCTGATCAGAAAGTGTTTAGTTACTACAGCATACAATAAAAATAACCACATTTTGTCATGTAGAAAGGTCACTTATCCAATGCAGTTACCAACACAGTTTTTTTGTTTGTTTTTTTCCCCATTTGTAATGTACTTACTTTACAGCACCTGTTTCATTATGTCTAACATAAGGCTTAAATTGTGTTACTGTTGTGTTAAATTGCGTTCATGCCATATAAACATCAATGAGGCTTGCTGTGCCTTTAACCTCATGGAAGGATTTCTTGGTTAGCCTCTGATATGCCTCATATCCATATACTTAAGAAAGAAGAAATATCGAACACCACAAGTATAGCAGAAGAAATTGTTCAGGTGTTTCTTTAAAGAAAATGTATTTATGGAACCAGGTCTCTCCACCAAAATAAGCAAAGAGGATATCTTACCTGCACAGGTATCTTGGGGGGTTTGGGAGATCTTTAACCATGTAACACTCTCCCCCGTTTACACAGAAGGCTTTCTGCTTTACGTCACATTTCGTGAGATGACTTGTCCCAGTTGTAGATGTAGAAGTAGCTGGAAAAAGACAAAATGAAAATACAGATCAGAATGGCTTAAGCCTTTTTTCTGTCTGGTAAGTGTACTTGTATGTGAGGGAAGACGTAAGGCCAGGGAGTATCTAGCATGTATAGCGAGCTCTCTATCTGCTGCTACCACAATTATGATTTGTTTGATACCATTTTTTGTTGACTGATATACAAAGTGGAGTTCAAAGGCCATGCCTACCCTAGGAGGAAGGCAATATTTCTCTAGCTCCAGTCCATCATGCAACCTTAAATTTCTGCAAACCTCAGGTATATGTCATTGAATCAGGCTGTGTGACTTATATGCAGTTACTTATATTGTGTTAATCATTCAAGTGATTTGGGGGTGTGAGATTCATTACAAGCTGTTGAACTCTGAGTGCATTGTTGATATAGCTCATTGTTGCTTACAGTAAATAAAGTGAGACCCTGGATGAGGTTCCTTCCTGATATTACCTTGAAGTAGGTGTCTTCCATTGGAGCTTAACCTGTGGCCCAATATAGAATTGAACCAAACCCTTGAGACTGAACCACTCAGTCCAGCCCCTGCATTTTACCAGAGGAGAGGATGACTGGCTGAATGCCTCATGTCTATTCCTCCGCTTACAGATGGTCTGACACAGAGCTGTTGCTGCTCTGCCTTGACGCTGTACAAGGCAGGGAAAGGGCAAGAGGCTGGCAGCATTGTCCCTTCCTGTGCATATATGATTGCCACTACTGCATCCACAGGAGACCTTGAACTGGAGGCCAGCCTAGCTACTCCTGCAGATGGGCTTATCTGTGTGAAGTTACAACATTGTGTTAGATATTACTAGTTGTCTAACTTGCCATTAAATGGAAGTACCTACAGTGTTTCTTACCTTGCTACCTGCTATATTTAGGGAACACCTAGGGTTAGCAGGAGCAGGGTTTGGTAAAGCAACATTTAAGGAGGCTGACAGGGTAAGATGAGAAAAAAAACAGCCCTAGGATTTGCTGGTGTAGTGTCTGTCAAGGAAAGCAACGTGTCTTAGGCCAAAGGGAGCAGTACTGTCTGAGAGGGAGCGCTCAAAATTTCACTCTGTCCACACTGCAGCCATTGCTGGTGACCCCTGTTGTGAGGTGATCTACCTGAGGTTGCTCTAAACCAGCTAATGGCAGCAGGGATCATAGGGAGATGGTATTACATGCTGAGCTCCTCACCCTGCTCTGTGGCTGCAAAACTGCCTCTGTGAGCCAGGTTAAACCTAAGTCAGGCATGCACCTGCTAGGCTGCAGCTGCAGACCCAGATTACAGCCGCTGGTGCAGCAACCCCATAGTTTGGATACATTTTTCTGTAAATATTTTTCCCTGAGTACTGCCAAAACAGGATTGGCGTGATTCAAGCCTGGAAACTAGTCAGTCTCCATCTCAGGAACCACGACAATGACATGCTGCATGACCTCTGGCAAGTTCTTCAGACTAGATTCACTTTGCTTGACTTTGTCTGAAACTAAATCATTTAGTTGTAAGACCCTCTCTACAGCCCACAGAAAGCTGCCCACCTTATGCTCCCAGTGGGTGGGATAAACACCTCCTGACTGTGTCTGTCTGTCCACATTAACTACAAGGCAAGCTTATGCCCTTGAGAATGTTCCCTAATTTTCTATGTGGTCCAAGGACCATCTTCTATATGGTCCTTTTTTAGCTACGTCCAGACCTACAGAAGTAAGAAATTTTCTTACAGAGCTAAACAAATCCAGTTTCTT